>NC_090996.1:21684737-22309737 GCF_041146395.1 Eulemur rufifrons
GGGGAGAGAGAGGAACCCGGGAGGGAGCAGAGCACAGGGACCCCCTAGGTCATTGGGACGGCTTTGGTTTTACTCTGGCGCAGATGAAAACTGTTGGAGGGTTTTGAGCAGAGAAGAGACATGAATGACTTGTGTTTTTGCCAGGATCCCTCTGGCTACTCTGTTGGAAGAAGACTATGGGACCAAGGATGGGGAGGCAGGGAGACCCACTAAGAGCTGCAGCGGCTTCCAGGAGAGAGTGATGGCCGTGGCTCAGACAAGATGGGAGCAGCGGAGGTGGTAAGAAGCAGCATTTAAGTGCATTTTATATACATATTGCATTTAACCCTATATATCAACTCTGTGAGCTAGACAGCTATTTAGCACCATTTTCCCCGTGAGGACACTGAGTCTCAGAAAAGTTAAATAAGTTGTCAAGTTCACAGAGCTAGTAAGTGGCAGAGCCAATATTTAAGCCCAGGACTGTGACTGCAAGACTCATGAACATAACCATGGGTTGGGCATAGGCTGGGGCACTCTATTATACATGTGTGATTTCATTTAATCTTTACAATAATCCAGTGAAGCAGGCATTTTTGTTCCCATTTTCAAATGGAAGCTAACTGAAATACCCAAGCCCTTCATTTCTTATTCAGAAACCATGGTTCTCCAGGAAAATGATAGAGCATGCTATGGATGAAAGGTTTGTGTCACCCCAAAATTCATATATTAAAACTCTAATCCCTTGTGTGATGATATTCAAAGATGGGGCCTTGGGGAGGTAATAAGGTCATGAGTGTGGAGCCCTTGTGATGGGACTAGTGCCTTTGTAAAAAGAGAGAGAGAATATCTCTCTCCCATGTGAGGATACAGCAAGAAGGTGTCTATCTATTAATACAAACCAAGAAAAAAAGACCTCTCCAGAGATCAAACCATCTAGGATCTTGATCTAGACTTCCCAGCCTCCAGAACTGTGAGACAGAAATTTCTATTATTTAAGCCACACAGTATATGGTATTTTTGTCATAGCAGCCTGAACTGACTAAGACAGGGCAGGTAGCATCTATTCACCTGTCCCAACATTGGCTTGGGGGGAACAAGAAACTGAGTAAAGTGGGAGAGCGGGTACAAAAAGGCAAAAGACACAGTCTCTGCACTTAGGGGGTGTGACTCTCCCTGGGAAGAGGATCAATGCCCCGTGGCCAGTGGAATGCCACTGTGGCTGAGTGTACACCTTGCTTCAGCACGTGGCCCCCCACACCACGGGCTCACCCCATGCCACATACTTTACTACACACCAAGGCTGCAAAGATGGACGAGAGGAAGCTCCTAAAAAATCCATGAGCAACGAAGAATTTTGGAGGCATATGCATTCTGTAAATGATTTGCAAGGCTTATTTAAATGCATCATAACTGCTACCGAGCCGAATGTCTATTCCCAGTTCTTTTCCTTAAATGTTAAAGACTAAAGACAGCACTTACCATCTGCTGCAGCTTGAGATCTGCTCCTTCCCCCAAGGTCTCCTGACATGGCAGGCCCTGGCTGGCAGCTCCGTATGACACAGCCCCCCCAGCCCGCCAGCAACATCCAGAAGCAATCAGAACATCTGCTGGCCTTTTCTCTGCAACACACAGCTGTTGGAAACTTGTAACCCTTGCCCCTCAGGTCACTTCAGTCTTGTGGACAAACAGGAAGCTGGGGCCTAGGGTTCGGCTCAGGCCCCACTTCATCTGGGTCCTTGAACTTCTGGTTATGTATTCAACAAATATCTACTAAGTATCTGCCATGTGCCGGGCATGGTTATAGGTGATACAATGGTAAGCAAAAAGATGCAGGTTCTGTCCTCATGAAACAAAGTCTAGAAGGGAAAACAAACTTTGAATAAGCTCACTGGCTACTGGGAAGATGTACAGAGCACTTCAGGAACGTATACCAAGTAGATCTAAATGAGTGTGAGGGTCTCCTGGATAAGCGACATCTGAGCTAAGAGATGAGGCAAGTGTCAGCCGGGTGACGGTGGGGCCCAGTGAATCATTCCAGGCAGGAGCAGTAGCGTGAGAACAGGCCCTGAGTCAGGAGAGAGCATGTCTGTTTTGAAGAAAAGAAAGAACTGTAGGACAAGGAAGAGATTGGTGTAAAATAAGGCAAAGATATCAGATCTATGGTACCTGATACCTCATTTCTCATCCTCAAGGCAGGGAAAAGCCATGGAAAGGTTTAAGCAAAGGAGTGACCTGATTAGATTTGTATATTTAACAGATATTCAGGCGGCTGTGTGTAGAGAGATGGGAGGAAATATGAAAACAGGGAAGAGATGAATTACCTTCTACTGCAGTGGTCCAAGTGAGAGAAAGGGTGGTGGCTAAAGCCGTTGGAAATGAAGTAGATGGTGTCTAGATAAGTTTTTGGTAAGTGCAACAAAACTCGGTGAGATGCTGCCTGAGGCCAGTGAGAGAGAAGGTAGAACGGAAGCTGAGTCCACCTTTTAAGAACAAGGGTGTCATTTGGAGACTGGGAAAAAATGGAGAGGGGGCACGTTTGACAAGTAAGGGTGATGAATTCACTTCTAGACTTGCAGAATTTGAGATGACTGCAAGACATTCGAGAGGGTATGTCCCAAAAGAAAACTCAGCCAGCCTCCTATACTGGTCATTTATTTGTTCTGACTCTCCTTCTGTAAAGAAGACACTGCCTGAAAAGAAAATTTTCTATCCTGCGGGTTATGCTTGGATCAGGCCACTGCTGTTGTTGACACAAATGTGCGAAGTGATGCATTGTTCATCTAGGGCTGTTCCGGCACTCATTGGGTAGCACCTAGGACAGCTCCCCCTCACCGCCCTCTTCACAAATCCGGGTTTAAATCAGCTTCCTAGGCATCCTGCCTTCCATCCTGTCCCTTACTGCCTCACTGACCTCTTCAGACACTAACTTTGTGCACGTCACTCCCCAGCTCTCTTTACCTACAGTTTGGAACCCAAACAACACAATCTGGAATGTAAAGTTTCCCACCATCTGATTCTTGTGAGACACCACAGGACCAGCCTAAGGAGAAGTAGGGGCAGGAAGCCAGTGAGGACCTTTCCAGGAGCCGACAGAGTGCAGAGGGGAGAACACGACTCCAAGGAAAGCAGGAAGGGAGAGAGAGGCAAAAGAGAACTGAGAAATTAATGACACGCCATGGATACTTCCAAAGGCTAACGCTCACTCAGCAGTCAAGGCTAGAGTGAGCCCCGCGGGATATGGGGTGAGAGATCCTGGGAAAATGGCCAGGGAAGATCTTGAGCGGAAGAGTAGCTTCAGGAGAGGACTCTTGGTGTAGTTTCAGAAACACCAAAGAACAATATGCACTTAAAATGCAGCCTGGGTGTAAGGACGCAGCTTGACAGTGCGTAAAAACACTTCAGTAATGGTATTGATTTAAGTCCAAAATTTCTAATTAGAAGATAAAAGAAAAAGCAAGAGCATAAAGTAATTCTTTATGTGCTCACAGAGCATAATGTTCACAATATACTGTTTTTTGAGAGGGGAGGAAAGGACAGCTTGCAGTACAGAATGCATAGTCTGATCTTGTTTATGTTTGCACAGGAAACTTTTTAAAGTCTGGAAAAATATACTCTAAACTGTTAGCAATAGTCATCTCTGAGAGGTGGGATCATAGTGAGATTTTACTTTCTCACTAGTATTTTCCTTTTTGTAATAATTCTATCTTAGTCTGTTTGGCTGCTATAACAAAAATGCCAGAAACTTGGGGTGGCTTATAAACAACAAGCATATTTATTTCTCACAGTTCTGGAGGCTGGGAAGTCCAAGATCAAGGTGCTGGTAGGTTCTTAACCTGGTGAGAACTCGTTCCTCACAGACAGCACCTTCTAACTGCGTCCTCACATGATAGAAAGCGTAAGTCAGCTTCCTTGGGCTTTTTTTCTGAGGGCACTAATCCCATTCATGAGGTCTCTGTCTTCATGACCTAATCACCTCCCAAAGGTCCCACCTTTTAATCCTAGCACATTGGGGATTAGGTTTCAACATATGAATTTGGGGCTGGGCACAGTGGCTCGCACCTGTAATCCTAGAATTGTGGGAGGCTGAGGTGGGAGGATCACTTGAGGCCAGTTCGAGACCAGCCTGAGCAAGAGCAAGATCCCATCTCTACAAAAAATAGAAAAATTAGCCGGGTGCAATGGTGTGCACGTGTAGTCCCAGCTCCTCAGGAGGCTGAGGCAGGAGGATCGCTTGAGCCCAGGATTTTAGGATTGCAGTGAGCTATGATGATGCCACTGCCCTCTAACCCCAGGTGACAGAGCAAGATCCTGTCTCAAAAAAAAGAAAAAAAATTAATTTGGGGGGAGGGAACACAAACATTCAGACCACAGCAGATTCTATACTGGATTGATGTTTGGCCAATATGCAGCATGTCTGACCAGCTGTGTGGATTGTTATATAATAAAATACTTCTGTACTAGCTGGAAAAACCCACCACTGTCCCAAGTCCCACAAGAACCCTCCCCAATCTACTATGATCCAGTATGTAAAGGGTGAATACCAAGGACGGCAGGGAGCTTCCAGATTCCCCACCCCAACCCCAAGACCAATGTCCATTCTAATTAGTCAGTTCACAGGATGGGAAAATTGTGAATTTTTAAAATATCTATTGTTCTTTCCAAGAAAAGTAGTACTCTTTTTTTTTAAAGCATCGTGCTGGCTTCAATCAATTGCATAATGACTACCCTGCTGGAAGAATTTTAGAACACTGGTTTGCAATTTTCATTGTGGTCATGACTCACATGTCAAATGACATTTACATAAAAGACCATCTCTTATAGGCCTACCCAAATTTGAGAAATGATTCTCATTTGCATTTCACCCAGATGTAAGCTGCCGAATTGGGATTTCTACCCAGGACTCTCAGTCTGATGCTTTGTCACACGCCCAAGTGTGGCTGCTCCTTGCTAAAGGCCTGTGTCAGCTCCCTTACCACTCATTTTACACGTAGTCTCTGTTCCTTAATATTTCTTATCATTATGTTCTGTCACCCTGACTGCTTTGTAAGCACACTGAAGACATACAGTTTGGGAGATTTTTTTTGTAGTTTTCATCCTCGCTGTACCTGGCCTACTGCCTGGTGGGTGGTAGGCTTTCAAGGATATTTACTGCTATTGATACACATTATTTGCAAAGTGATCCTCTTCCCTCGTTACTGCCACAATGGTCCCTGCATGGTTAGTGCTGTGAAGGACAGAAAGCCTATTATAGGGTAGGAAGCTTAAACAAAACAGGGGTGAGAAATACTCCCCCATCTTAAAGGGCAGACCTCATTTGTCTGCCTGTCTGTCCCCATGGATGTTGCCTTTACAGACCTCTCTCATTCTTAATATCTTTAGCTACTCATACTGTTATCTGGTAACAAATATCATTCTCTTTTCTCCTAGAATGTTTATCACAGTACAAAAATTCTCTGCCTAGCCCGTATGTTTCACACCGGACACCAGAAGGCATTATGGCTCTTGTTGGCGCCCCTGTGTCAGGAGGTCCAAGTCAGATGAAGGTTTCCAGTACCCTGATGACTAGCCAGCGTGTGATTAATGAGGGTAATTCACATCAGTGTCATAAACAAATCCCCAAATTCCAGTGGTTTAACACAACAAGAACTTATTTCTCACTCACATAAAGCACGGAGAGGGTGTGTCTACCTGGCCAGCAGGCAACTTGCTTCCATGCAGTGACTCAGGGTGCCAGGCCCTTTCCGTCTTATGGTTCCACTCTTCCCCTAGAGCTTTGGAATTATCTGCACTCAGCCTGCAGGGAAGGAGGGAGAAATGGAGAAGGCACCCACTTCTTAAAAAAAAAAAAAAACCTGACCCAGAAGTAACACACATCACTTTTGTTCATGTTCCATAGAGAAGGACTAATCACATGACCACACACTGATGGAAGGGGAGCTGGGCAGTGTGGTCTCCGGCTCTGAAGTTGCCTCCCAGCAGCAACTTTGTGCCATAGAAGGGGGATCATGAGTTTTTGGTGGTTACCTAGCCACCTGCCATACCAAGTGACTTCAAAGGCTTAGATTAGAAGATCATCTAAAGAGACTCTTAAGGAAAACCATCTCCAAATGGAGACAAGGGAAACATTTTCAGATTTATTCTTTCCAAGTCTCTTAACAACAGTCCTGTTACCTGTCACAGGATGTGGGTTTTGATGCTAACAGAGGAAGGTTTTGAACTGGGAGGGGACGATGCAGTGTGACAAGGATACAACCCATACAAACCTTCAAACGAGGCTTGAACTATTGTGTGCTCTGCTTCCATAAAGCTTGTGGGCCTCAGGAAGCCAATAAAGTATCCAACTATTCTTTAAGCCAAATTGGTTTCTTTTCTATATGTCACTCCTGCCCGCCAAAGCATCTTGGCACCAAAATCACCCTCACTTCCTATCCTTGAGGCTGAAATCAAACCTGCGAGGGAAACCCAAATAAACTCACAGACCACATGTCTAATAAAGCTATTTCTTTTAATACACACACACACACACACACACACACACACACATACACATATATAAGCAACTGCTACTGGTCCATAATGAACATTTTTATTTTTAAAGTTCTTTCATAGAAAAGAAATGTAATGCATTCTTTTCCCCAGAATAATAAAGAAAATTGCTACTGGGAAAGGTTTGGCATTTGAAGCCTAGTGGGAGATTTCTCCAGCAGATGGTTTAGTGGCAAAAAGCTTTTAAGAATGTCTGACTGCTAGGGAAAGAGGGAGAGGAAAAAGGGGGAGGGAGGAGAGAGAGAGAGAGGGAGGGGGAGAGAGAGAGAGATTGATTTGATGTGATATAGAAAAGATGTGTCCAAAGAAAGCAATTCTTATTCAAGGTCTGATGACTCAAATAATCCGTAGACTAGATCACAGATTCCGAAATCTGACTGTGCATCAGAATAGCACGGAAAGCTTGTTTAAAATACCCATGGGATCAGAATATCTGTGGGTGGTGACCAGACATGCATATTTTTAAAAGCACCATAGGTGATTCTGTTGAAACCCAGTGGTTTAGCAGTTTGTTTAATTCTGATGGTAGCTATGGAACGAGGCAGTATTATTAGCTTAGCAAATATTTTTCATTCTTGACCACCTGGCTATCGTTTGCCATCTGTCCAAACCCATCCGCAGCAGGCTCTTCACCAGGTCCCTCATCTTTCCACAACAAGAATTTGGATGGTGTTCTTAAGAACCCCACGGGCAAGGATGCCAATGCATTTGATTATTTCATTTGGAAGCAAAGGAGGCAGCGTTCACAGCCAATCCTCCCAGTACTGTCTGCAGAGAATCAGAGCTGTGTCACAGCCAATGGCTCTGTCGAATACCATTGGCCACATCCTCTGGGAAGGTAGGGTAGTATCCTGGGAAGAGCACCGGCTCTGGCAGGTTGGCTTTAACTCCCAGCACTGCCACCTGCTAACTGGGAGCCCAGGATAAGTCCTTCTGATCCAGTTTGTTATTTGTAAAATAGGAATGAATGCTACTGACCCCATAGTAATCTAAGTCTCAAATAGGAAAAATGTGAGAAAAGCATCTGGGACAGAACCTGCCATAGAACAGAAACTTGATACATGGCACTATCCTTACTGCGTTTCTTTTAACCTCCTTGCCCCTGGAAAGAGGAGAACAAATTAGCAGAGGCCAACAGAAGACATTCAGGTTGTCCCAATACTCCATGAATTTTCTACAGAAGGGTTGGTTATTCAGGACAGATTTTGGAGACAGGTGTCCTTCTCTATTATCCTTTATCTAAGGTGCTACTCCTGGATAGACTCTTATCTCTAGTCCCAGGTGTCACTCCAACCAGAAAGTATCTCCTGGTACATGAGGCCAATTGTGGGAAATGCCGCATGTGGCTTTTGTAGCTGTAACTTGGGTTACAGGAATGATCTCTGTGAGTCCTACATGGTCAAATACAAAATTATATGGGATTCAAATTAATCACAGAGACAGGCATAAAACACCAGACTCTAAATATTATTTACCCAGCATCAAGCAGATGTTTGTTTCCAAAGCTACAATCTCCTCTAATTGGCTGGTGCTGTGCTGCATAAACTCCAATGCAAGCTTATGTTCTATAATGAATGGCAAATGCCTGGAAGAATCCTCTGTGAATTGGCAGCTTCCCCATCCAGCATGCAAATTACCTTGAAATTCCATCAGCAGACGCAGATAAGCTCATCTGCATGATTGGTAAACTAGTGGATAAACACACCCAAGGACTCGTTGTCCAAATTCAATTTGGTTGGTTCATCTCGGTTTTTAGTGATCATGTATTTGTTAATTTATTCATTCAGCCAACATTATGGAGAAGCTACTCTGAAACAGGCACTGTCTTGGGCTTTGGGAATACAAAGATAAATACAGATACAGTCTTTTCCTTCAAGAAGGGGAAGTGAGAGGTGACGGGTGTGTGCAGACTGTGCATGGTCTCTCCTACATACCCTAAGCAATCCTGCTCTGATCCGATTGCAAGCCCCAGTCAGCAAGACCAAAGCCCTGCAATCTCTAAGGCTCTTTACAAGGCCAATTAGCAGCCGCCTGTGATAATACAATCATGCCCCCTTTTGTGAAGAAAGGAAGCATTCCTGTCCCGTCCCAAAGATCTGAGAGTTGGATTCTTTCCAGCCACATTGAGTAATCTCCCAGAGAGTTATGATGGGTAAAATGTTCTCCAGCTCATTATATTTCCAGGAACTTTTTAGCATCATAGACATATTTTAGTGTCCCTTATAAGCCAGCATTGCAGGCAGCTGCCTGGCTGGACCATTCCATAATCTAGCATTGGAGAAACACATGGGCTTGTGGGAGAGACACAATCTTTCTTAAAGCTGCTCTCGCTCTCGCTCTCTAAATTTGGCTAAACTTCTGTACCTAGGACTAGCTCTACCTGTTTAGAGCTCATCTCATTGGTGTGAGGCTGGAGCATATCTTTGGAATTCCATCCATCCACCCTCTTTAGGTGAGCCAGCCTCTTTGCAGTGGTGATGCCCGAGTTTCAAGGGCTCTTGTTCTGTGGTTCAGCACATACTTCCCTCTTCACTGTCCCACCTCATCTATAGCTGCAAAATAGACTTACGTTCAGATTCACCTCTCCCAGTCAAGGAGCTGGACCGGGTATTTTTATACTACTGCTTGGCCAAATGAGGAAAGAAGAATCTAGAATATCTTTGAGATTTCTGGGCTGGGTCTCATTACCCAAGATAGGAAAATATAAGAGAGTGGGTTAGGGCAGAGAGAGAGCCCATGGTGAGTTCTCTTTGAGGCTATGGTAAATTAGAGGCATATGTAGGATATCCAAGTAGAGTGTTAAACATTAAAATTCAGAGCTTGATCCTAGAGAAAAACCCACATCAAAATACGGACAAAGACTACAAACATTCAGTTCACAGAAAAGGATAAATAACAGCTCTTAAATATACAAAAAGGGTGCTCAACCTCACTCATGATATAAGAAATGCAAACTGACTACCTGAATACCATTTCTCACTTATCAAATTGGAAAAAAAACAAACGTTTGATAACACAGTTTGTTGATAAGGGCTGTGGGGAAACAGGAACTCTCCTACATCGCTGGTGAGAATTTAATTTCACATAATCACTCTGAAGAGCAATTCGGCATTCTAGCAAAATTACGAATGTACATATCCTTTATCCCAAAAATTCCACTTTGGGGAATTTATCCTAAGGATATACATGCACATGTGTGAAATTATATTTGTACAAAGTTACTCATTACAACATTGTTTGTAATGCAAGTGTATTAGGGTTCTCCAGAGAAATAGAACCAACAGGACACACACACACACACACACACACACACACCCTATTGATTCCATTTCTCTAGAGAACCCCAACTAATACATATGTGTGTGTGTTTAAGGAATTGGCTCAAACGATTATAGATGCTGAGAAGTCCAGACCCAAGAGAGCCAATGGAGTAAGTTCCATTCAAGTCCAAGTTTGAAGGCAAAAGAAGACTGATGTCCCAGCTCAAAGATAGTCCAATGGAGAAAGAGAATTCTTTCTTAGTCTTTTATTCTAATCAAGCCTGCAATGGATTGTATTTTCTGCTTTATTCAGTCCACTGATTTAAACGTTACTCTCATCCAGACATACCCAAAAATAATGTTTAATGAAACATCTGGGAAGTCTGTGGCCCAGTCAAGTTAACATATAAAATTAACCATCACAGCAAGTGACTGGAAAAAAACTCACATGTCCATCAGTATGTAACTGGTTAAATAAATTATGGGACATCCAGACACTAGAACGCTGTGCACTTACAAATTTAAAAAAGGGACCAGGTGTGGTGGCTCATGCCTAGAATCCCAGCACTTTGGAAGGGTGAAGTAGGAGGACCGCTCAAGGCCAAGAGTTTGAGACCAGCCTGGATAACACAACAAGACCGCAGCTCTACAAAAATAAAAAATTAGCCAGGCATGGTGGTAGTCCCAGCTTCTCAGGAAGCCTGAGGCAAGAGGATCACTTGAGCCCAGGAGCTCAATTTTGCAGTGGGCTATGATCATACCACTGCACTCCAGCCACGGTGATAGAGTGAGACCTTGTCTCAAAAAATAAAAATAAAAAATTTTAAAAAATAAAAAAAGAAATGAAGATGTTCTCTGTATACTGTCATGGAAAGATCTAAAGTGAAAAAAGCAAAGTGCAGAATATGTACATTTGAGGGAAAAATGAGAAAAATCACCATTTATATTTGTATTTTCTTGTATATGTGTAAGGAACCTCTGGAAGGAGTCATAAGAAACTAAGAGCAACTGTCTCCTAGGAAGATAGAAACTAGGTAGATGCAAGACAAAGAAGAGAGAACTTTACTGCTATCTGGATTTTGTCTTCATTTTATGAAAATGTAGTGCCTATTCAGAAAGATTTTAAATAACTGAAAAGGGAAAAACAAACATTGCATGCCTAGGCAGGCACGATTTAGAAGTCATCAGGGGCCGGGCGCGGTGGCTCATGCCTGTAATCCTAGCACTCTGGGAGGCCGAGGCGGGTGGATCGCTCGAGGTCAGGAGTTCGAGACCAGCCTGAGCAAGAGCGAGACCCCATCTCTACTAAAAATAGAAAGAAATTATATGGACAGCTAAAATATATATATACAAAAAATTAGCCGGGCATGGTGGCGCATGCCTGTAGTCCCAGCTACTCGGGAGGCTGAGGCAGTAGGATCGCTTAAGCCCAGGAGTTTGAGGTTGCTGTGAGCTAGACTGACGCCATGGCACTCACTCTAGCCCGGGCAACAGAGCGAGACTCTGTCTCAAAAAAAAAAAAAAAAAAAAGAAGTCATCAGCACACAGCCAGCCAGAAGTTAAAGCCATGAAGAGGATGAGGTTGTCCAGGAAGATGGGGAGAGAGGAGGACATAAAGTAGAAGACAGACCCTGGGGGACGTGGACATTTAAGGGGTTGGGGAAGAAGAGGAGGAGGCAGGAAAGTCAGAAAGGTAGAAGACAGAAGAAGCAGGTGGTCTCAGAGGGTATATAATAGTCTCATGGCAAGAAAAATAAAATGCAGACTCAAGCAATTGGCAGTCGGATCATTTCTGGGATGATATATTTAACCAGATAGTCTGTTTTGTGTTTGCACTTTCTGTAGGAAATATATCACATAGTTACATTTCTTCCCTGGAATTCCTTTCTCTCCTGTCAGTGCAACCTGATTTGAGATGTAAATAAACTGCGGAGATAATGCCGGAGTCTCGTCAGACTCTGAGTCCTGCCACCAGCCGAGGACGAGAGCCATGATGAATGGCGCTGGGGCTGCTGAATAATCTCTTCTGTTTTAATACCCGATTATCGTGTCCCTCATCTTCCCCGGACCCGAGACTCCACACATTACAATCTCTTTGTTTCTTCCACAATGCTTCTATCTCCATTGCATCTGCAGCCTCCTTTAATATTGTTCATTATTGAAGTGAACACAGAAAACCAATTACCCAGGTGGCAGCCGGAGTTGGTCATGTGCCCGCCCAGCTGCACGGAGACACTGATCCCTTTTCAGATGAATAAGAACCCCCAAGCCCCACCAGGCCCCTCACCTGTCCTCGGGCTCCCCCGGGAGCCACTCTGACACAGTCACACGTGCTTTAGACATTGACATTCACCTGATCCTGTGCATGTTGTCAATACCAGGTGCTGTGGGAAGGCCGGGCCGATACTCAGGCAAAGCGGTTGTTAACACAGAGGTTAAGAGCACAGACTCACTCCCAGAATACCTGAGTTTGAATCCTGACTCCGCTAATAAAGCTGTGGGACCTCAGACAGACCTCTTGGTCCCTTAGGGTTCCCAATTGTAACAGTGGAAATAATAATAGTACCCACATGTTGTGGAATGACTTATACCCCCCAAAACGATATGTTTGAGTCCTAGCCTCTGTTATCTGGGAACGTGGTCTTATTTGGAAAGGGATCTTTGCAGATGTAATCAAGTTAAGAAGAGGTCCTACTGAATTAGGGAAGCCCCTAAATTCAATGACCAGTGTCCTTATGAGGAGGGAGACATTTGGAGACTTAGACACACAGGGAAGAAGGCCACATGACGCCAGAGCAGAGACTGCAGTGACGCAGCCGGAAGCCAGGGAACGCCAGCAACCACCAGAAGCTAGCAAAGGCAAAGAAGGATTTTTCCCTTGAGCTTTTGAGAGGAGTATGGCCCTGCCGACACCTTAAGTTGGAACTTCCAGCCTGCAGAGCTGTGAGAGAATACCGTAGGCCACACCCCTTGTGGTCACTTGTTACAGTAGCCCTGGGAAACTAATACCCCTCCTCAGAGGGTGTCAAATGAGGATGGATTATACACGCGAAACATGCAAACTGCTTAGGACAGTGTCTGACATCTAGTGACTCGTACATGGATGTAGCACAATGGATACTATTCATTATCATTATTATTATTATTACTGTGGTTGCTTTGTTCCGTAAGCAGGCAAATATCCCTTGTCATTTTGAGCAGTAGCAGACAAACGGACAGACTAGTTGCCTGCCACCTTCACAGAAATCTGGAGCAGCAGGTTGACAAGTAGGCTGTAAGTGCACCCCCTGAAGCAGGTGACGAAACCAAGCTCTCCCACGTGCAGTGCTGGCATTATACACCTTTGCAGGGGAATAGTGAGAGGGAGGAGGTCAAGTGCATGTGCACCGCTGACAACTTTCCAGAGGTTATACCGAATTATCCCGCGGGGAAGAACCAACTCCTTAGTCAACATAATTGGAGTAACAGGTAGCTTTGTGGTGAAGCACATGAGTCTTGGACTCAGACAATCTGGTTCAAATCCCACTTCCTCCACCTACCAAGTCCTGGGAACTTCAGTAATTCTTTAACCTCTTTGAAACTCAGTTTCCTCATCTGTAAAATGGGCAAAGGCTGACATAAAGTGCCTAATAACGTATAGGTGAATAATCTGGAGCAGCCAGGAAAGGGAAGTTTCTTCAGGACTAACACAACGCCCTCTGTCCGACACACACACACACACACACACACACACACAGTCTGGTGGCACTCTGAGGTCACTCTCCCAGCCCACTGTAATGATCTGTTCACTGTAATTATCTGTCAGATTTTTTGCTGAAAATATTTACTATTTGGCCCTTTACTGAAAAAGTTTAATGACCCCTGCTTAAAATAAACTCATTTTGTAATTTAAATACACTTCTAAATAGGAAACTATATATAGCTAATGTAATTGGAAACCAGTATGCCTTGCCATAGATGGACAGTAACAATAGAATAAACATGTGACTATAATTATTAGTGTGAGTCAAAGAAGGAACACTCAGGGAAGTAGGAGAAAAACTAGGAGTTATAGTGGCAGGAGTCAGAGGGACTCGGAAAGAGCCATTGAGAAAGGTAGTGAAAGCTGAAATAGAATCATGGCTCATCACAAGGGACAGAGTCAATACAGGCATAAGGGAAAAAGGACACTGAGAACCAAAAAAAAAAAAAACAGATCTTCAACATCTGAAAGTAATAAGCATAATTTATAAACTAGATTAGAAAAGAACTTCTCAGCACATTTATAATGAAAACCGCTGATGCTAATGAGAGCAATAACATTTAAATAGAAATCTGTTTACCTTTGGGAAATTCATGCATAACTTCAATGCTGTGCTGATTGATTTAAGGACCAGGGCCCAGACTGATTAACCTTCCTGGGCTTTTTTGCTTTTAAAGGGTAGTTGGCTGAGGTGCAAAAGCCCGCTGAGAACTCAGCAGCCGAACCCGATGATTGGGGGTAATTAGAGCCAGGTGGAACGGAGGTCAGAGAAACCAACGTGTCCATATGCTACAACTCCATCCTTTACAAGCATCACAATCCTCTTTGGAAACCCGAAGAAAGCTAAGCCCCTCCTTCCCAGAAAAACATGCAGAAATACACACACACAAAAACTTTTGCATTTAAATATTTTTTACATTTAGAAATGTATGTCCTGCACATGAACAGAAGTTAAAAGCAGTCCTTTTATTTAAAAAAAAAGTCTTGATCTCATTATTTTATAATTTATTCTAAGATTCAAGGTCTATTTGAGCAGTAGAGGATGTTGATCTAAAATTGCACATAAAACAAAATTTTTCAGAACTCATATCCAAGGTTATTTGGGTCTGAGTCTTCCAGGCACCAATGTTTTTTTAATTCTTCTCAAAATCACATTCTAGTGAGAATACTATAAGTGCTTGGCTTGAATAAAAAACTGAAATTGTGGAGCAGTCTTTAATATCAATATCAAATCGATTTTAAATTTCCATTTGAATGGCACCAAGGGTCGAAAGCCCTGAACCCCAAAAATGCATTAGAAAAGACAAAATTAACATTCCCATTGCTCACTTTGCCAAGTTAGAGTGGGGTTATGTCAGTAAACACCAAGTCCTCCAAGATTTTTAGATTAAATTCACATCACCTGTTTTCTTTTGTCCTTAAATTAATGAAGCTGGGTCAATGAGGGAAGAATTTATGAATCTATCTTTAAATTTGAAGACGGTCTGAGTGTAAGTAACCCTCAGGTGGTTCTTCCAACGTGCTAGTGCCTTCAGATTTGGTGCACCAAGAAATTTATAAGGCTCTGTCATTCTCAACTCTAGTCTGCAAAAGCGCTTGCTTTCAGCCTTGTGAAGTTTGAGGTGTTGTCCCCATGCAGGGTAACTGGCCAAAAGAGCTCACAGTTTTTCTGCAATGACATAGTAGTAAGTGAAAGGCCTCGAATGAAAATATTTACTTCATTCAGGTGACCGATAATTTCTTCCAAGTCAGTTCAGTGGTGAAAGAATTTCCTGCCAAATTGTTCTGCAAAGGAGCTTTTCCTACTCTCCTGAAGACGAAAACACTGCCCACTGTTCATTCAAGAGCTTTAGGCATTTGTTTTCTGGGCAGGCAGCACGCTTGTGTGTAAACAAGAAGAATGTATTATAATAGTCTGCATCCATGCTGTGAGGAAATTTCCTCAAAAGGCCAGCTTTTAGGGCACGAGACGAGACTCCTCGCAGGGTTTGGGCCAAGTCTCCATGCCAATGTAGAAAGTAATGAAGCGTGCAGATTCGCCACCAAAGCAAGGGAGCCATATGTGTTGTCAGGCATGCCAGATGCTGCTGCCCATGCCCACACATTTTTCCCAGTTAAAGTTGTGCCTGAAGAAAATAAACTTTTCAGTCATTGATGTTTCCAAAGGGACCCACCGAGAGAAAATGTTGCTGCTGAAGGCATCGGAACGCACACAGCAGATGAAGAGCTATACCTCTACGCTGAGAGGTGTTGGCAGTTTCACGCAGGTGCAGCCTGAAGGAGAGAGAAATGGCTGCCATTCCTGCTTTCAAAGATCGGGAGGAAAGGCTCACCCTTCAGAGCAGGTGAGGTTATTTGATGAGGGCACTGCTTTGTCGACGTCTCTGCTCCAAGTCGTAAACCAACTCCATCATAGCTGGGATACTGACCTTCTCCAAGACATCCCCCACACTACACGTACTCTGTTATTTTGCAAGGTGAGAGACAAAGTCATAGGATGTTCCCAGATATGATTTGGGGACTGGGATGAAGGCAAGTTCAGGTGGAGTTCTAAATCTAAGGTTTAGAACTTTCCAAATCTAAGGTTTTTCTCAGGAAACGCACCTATCCTGCAAGATGCTATATTGGGATACTGAGATGGAAGTGGCTCCTTCGGTTTTATTTGTTGTGTGCACCCACTGATAAGTAATTTGTATTCCAAGAACCACTGTGTGGACCATTTAGTGTCCCATGATGTTCGATGAGGAAAGTGAAACCAAGGGACACATAAATTGCATCATGCTTTTATCCCTCGATACTTCCCAACTTAGCTAAGCTTGATGGAAACGAAGGCGGATTTCCTTAAGTATTATGGTGAGGTAACCTGCTTTGATTTCTATCAATGAGAAATTAACATAGGCATTGACGTAAGAAAACCATAAGCTTTGTATCTGACCTCACTGAGCAAGCATCCCATTCCATGGCAGAGTTGTTTGGAATGAAACAACACCTTAATTACATAATTTGACACCAAAATTTTTTTCAAAGATGACTTTCAAAATAACAGAAAGAAAATTGGAAGAAAAGCATTATATGTGTGTGTCTGATTCACAGAACCCTTGATGTTCATCCCTAGGCCCCACGTCCGCCCCCCAACCTCCCCTGCCCCTGGTTAATAAGCTCTGCGATTAACATTGGCTCTAGTCCACTGATGCTGGTGCAGTCTCCTGGGACAGCAACATCAGTGGGAACAATCACATGGAATTGTGAAGAGCTGTTCTGGCCAACCAGACCAAGAGACAGAGATCTGTCGTCAACATATATCGCAAGCCCACATTGGCCCATATTTCCCACCCTTCTCTGTTTTTATACTGTATATTGTCCAACTCCTTATTTATGGATAGAGCCCTTCACTGATCGCTGACATCCCACTTGTGACATCTTTAGGACACAGACTGTTACAGCTTCGACACTTCACTTTCCTCCTGAGAGGCAAAGTAGCTGAGTGGCCGGGTGAATAGGTTGGAAGGTCAGATGGGCCAAGGTTTGACTCCCAAATCTCCCATTTCTTTAGTAGCTATGTGTCCTATTTAATCCTTCTAAGGCTATTTCCTCATCTGTAAATGAGAATTAAAGGAGATCATGTATCTGTAATAAAAAGTCTGACTCTATTTTTGCCATTTGGCTGCTGACAGCTTTCAAGCCCCATCCTTTCCTCTTCCCCTTCTGCCCACATCTGAGCAAGCTGATAAAAAAGCCGAGAAGCCCAGAAAGCCTCATTATGTGAGTGAGAAACCTTGTCATACCCTCTTGGTGTTTATGTGCGGAATATGAACCAAATGTGGGGTAATGGGGTCCCTCCCACTTTTTCAGGGTGACCAACAATGAACGCTGTGAGCAGTATGCCTGGGCCATGACCCCACCCCGGGGGTGCTCTTCTCTGGCTTTGACTTGGGAACTGGCTCTGCTGCCTGCTGGCCTTAGTGCTCTTTGAGCCGAGCTGCTGCCTGCAGGCTAGCTTGCCCTTTGAGCTGAGCTGCTTTGCAATGCATTTGCTGAGTTCTTGCAAGTCTCTGTTATATACTTGATCAATGTAAATCATAAGTTTCCATAATTGGCATTTAGAAACAGGAGTATAGGATTGGGACCCTCCTTAAGGGGGCCTTGGGTCATGTGTCTGGACCTGTCTGTGTGTCTCAATTCCAGCATGAGCCATGACTTCCACTGGGCTCGATGGAATGCCTCCTACTCTGTTACCATCGGTTGTATGTCTCCACCGGACTTGAGTCCCCATTTTACAGAGTTCTCGGGGGAAACACTGATACCCTATGCAATATATGTGCTGTCCGGTGGTCCCTTGTGTGGAAGGACATGCTGAGGTCATATTCCTTAAAAGCAAGTGGCTCACTAGGACCCTACAAAATGGGTTTGCTGTTGCCTATGTCTCTGTCAGCAACAAAGATCTCAATTCTCAGAGTTACAGGGGAAAATACCCTTAGTACCTCGGTGGCACAGCCAAAGGGTTAATTCAAACACAACTTAAGTCCTGGGTCCTTAAACCCAATGAAGCCACCATTTTCATGGGGGAGGCCCCTAATCCTGACAATATTAATTTCAGGCTCTTTGGAGGAAGAAATTTCCAAATATGAACAAGGGAGAGAAGACCCTCTCCCCAAAGTATATCCAGTAACCACCACCAAAAAACAATAATAGTAATAACACCTGGATACAGGAGGAAACAAAAAGACTGAAACAGAGATCCACAATTTGGCCCCATTAGTAACCCAAAGTGTACTGAGAGAATTTATACAATAAAGAAATAAAAGGGCACAGGTTGGTCTTTGCAGCTATACAGCATAGGTTCTGAATTAACTTTAACATCTACGAGATGCACCAGTTAACAAACTTTCATGGCCTTCATCAATACAGGGGCTCAAATTATAGTTATACCTGGGGGTCCCACCAAATTTAAATAAGGTTCTCCACATAGTCTTAGGGGAGTTACTGAACATAAAATAGAAGACAACCAGGTATGCCTCTCTTTAACCATCAGAAATATTGCCTTGCCTAAATTCCCCTTAGTCAAAATGCCCATTGCCCTAAAATATCTCATACTGGGCATGGATGCTCTGACCCAAAGTGTTACCAGGTTAAATGAGGACTTTTGCACTTACAATTTCCTTAACAAAAATGTGGCCCCATGGACCTCCCTGACCCTGGTTAGAATATTTAATAAGACCCAATATAAGGCAGGGAGCAGTGGCTCACACCTGTAATCCCAGCACTCTGGGAGGCTAAGGCATGAAGGTTGCTTGAGCTCAGGAGTGTGAGGTTGCAGTGAGCTATGATGACACCACTGCACTCTAACCCTGGTGACAGAGCAAGACTCTGTCTCAAAAAAAAAAAAAAACAAAACCATAGTTAAGATGGTAAATTTTATGTTATGTATATTTTGCCACAGTAAAAAAAAACTGGGGGGAAGAAACAGTTGGCCTTTATTTTTGATGTTTGACTATTGACTCTTCCATCTTCCTTCTTCCTCTTCCACCCCACTTCAGGGCAAGCTGATAAGAAAGCCTGATGCTTTTGGCACCAGCAGGAAGTTCATACTACACAAGCCCTAGCTGTCACCTAAGACCCTCATCCCATCCCCACCTCCTGGCCTCCATAAATGCTGAGGCAGTCTCCTTTCCCTGTTTGGACTTGCTTGGGAGTCTGCCCTGTTCCCCTAGAAAGCCTCATTATATGAGCAATAAACATGTTCCTCCCCTCTCGGTGCACATACAGCATCACCAGTGTTGACATCCAAACCAAATTTTGAGTAGTAGGGTCCATGTCATCTTTGCAGGGTGAACACAATAACACTTGGCATATTATGTGTTTAGCAAGTGAAAATTACTGTTATATTTATTCCCTACTTAAATGGATGGATATGTGTAAACCTGATAGTTACCATATCTACATTTGGACACAAGACAGGCAATGTACTAATCTATGTGATATCCTTGTGCCAGTGGCAGATGTCACATGTCACTGGATGCTAAGGACCCACAATAAAAAGCACTGAATGAAAACTTAGACGACAAATATCTCCAGGTTGAGGGAGAAGTTTGCACATATTGGGTGCTCAATAAATATTTGTTGAATGACTGAATGGCCCCAGTGTGTGAGACTTGGGAACTGATTAGATATAGGGCAGAGAAAAGGAATGAACCAAAAATAATTCAGAAATCAAGAACAAGAAAGTTGCCTTGATGTCCCTCCTTCCTACACTTGGCAAACTTTAGCGATTAAGGAAATAATGTTTTTTAAAAAAACTTTTGATGATGAGATATTCCAGAAGATCTATCAATACATAGCAAACTTGGTCCTTTTTAAGACTCTGTGTAGAAAAAAATTTCAAAAAGATTGAAATCAGTGTGAAAACCAAAGAACCATTTTTTTCTAAATCATATTGATCATTTCAAGTGGAACTGTTAGCTATCTTAGAAAAATTGTGGTTCTGAATTGCTTTTGCCTTTAACTCTGAACCTCTATTCCTGAAGGAAAACATTCAACCAGAAAATTTTAGCACATCAGACTCTCTCTAAAGATTAAGAAGCCTCTGTGAAGGACTGAATGTATAAATTGAAAAATTTTTGCTGTCACATTCAGGTATAAGTGAAATCGTTCTTCATACCCTCTTCCTTTCCATCTGTAGCTCACCTGTGTCAACTTTTCTCTCAGAAGTGAAATAAAATTAAAGCCCATGACAGGGAGTGTCAGTCATGGCGGGACACGTCCCCTAGTTTGCCTCTGCTGGAGTGTTTCCAGAGACAACTGTCTAACACCAGTCTCCACTTAGTGGGTGTACTTCCTTTCTGCTCATTTGCACATAAATCCAGAAGTCACATTTAGAGGGCACGGTTTCCACTGAGGTAACCTCATTAGGCCTGGACAGCTCTGTAGCTTCTTGTGAAATCTCTTTTTGAAGGACTAGTATCCTCTCCAGACTGCGTGGGTTGACTTTCTCCCATCTGGAGTTGCTTGGAACAAAAATAACTACCTCAACGCCTTGACACTAAAGCAAGAAAAGATGGCATGAGATTTCTCAGAACAGGATGTCATTATGGGTTGTGCCTTGCCAGCTATAGGTAAGACATTTGAGTGGCTCTTCAAGCCTCTCCAACCCCCACCCCACTTCACCCCCTCACCTGCCCACCCTCCACGCCCCACCAACCTTGCTATGCAGCCTTCCCAGGTCTGGTATTTGACCTCCACACTGCTGCCAGAAAAGGAACTCAGATCCCAGCAACTTAGTGATAGTGGAACACAGGGATCTGGACCCCCAGCTTCAGTGACTTCCCTGGTTCCTTTTGTGCAGCTCCTTCTACATCACTAAGGGACTGCCTTTCAAAATGGCAGCCAACCCTCTCAACTGTTGGCACATCTGAATATTCACAGCTCGCTCTCCAAATCCAGCAAGTAGTCAGCTATTGGCTAGAGTTCAGGTGCTGGGGAAATGCCAGGTTTGGCTGCTACCTTTGGAACCCTGGAGACATCACACATGGACCTGGGAATATAAAGAGATATAGCTTTTCTAATCTTCCCTCCATCTGGATTCTTCTTTGGAATCAAGATGATTTTCCTGCTAAAAGGGCTTTTATTTGAGTAATGGGCAGAGTGGACATACCTTCACTGAGTGTTTTCAAGATTTCATTTACATGCCACCTTCCCTGTTTGGGCAGAGTACCACTTGTTCTATTTGCATAATATTGTTCTTTAAGTTAGCTCATTTTTATTTTTTTTTTAATCTAAAGCAATAATCTTCAATGAGTTTGGCATATTAGTCATATTCTTCCATTATATGCATTATATTAAATAAATGCTCACTCAAATTTTTGTGCAAATGTTCAACTTGGTATCCTTTAAAATGATCTCATATACCATATATAACAGTCAAGATTTGGGCAACAAAATTGAAACTGCATGAGTTTATCAGAATATTTTAAATAGTATGGGAGAACTAAGAATGTAAAAAGGGGACATTTGAGTTAACACAGAGATAGTAACTGTCTGAAGCAGTCACTACCCTGGAGGAACAAAGAGAAGAGTGTGGGGTTATTAGAGCCCAGGAGTCTGGAAGGAGAACCCCTGGGAGCTGGGACTTAGACCTCCCAGGAAAGGATAATGCCCTGACAATGCCGGCCTCTCTGACGGGGCTCCTGAGGCTGGTTCTAGGAGTGGGGGGAAGAAACTGGAAACTGGGACAAGTGTTTCTATAATCAACTGCCCCTGCCAGGGTAAAGAATCACTGCTGGAGCAATGCTGACCAGAACAGAAAGCGAATAAGCAGGACAGTGTCCCTTCCCCTTTCTCTTCCTTCCAGTTTCCCTAGTGATGAAGCCCCCAGCTGGCAAGGGAGAAAGGTGGTTCACAGAGCCCCCAGCCCCAGGATCACAGAGTAGAATCCAGAAGGTGGGTTAATTCAGAGACAATAGCTTGACAACTAGCACAGCATACTTGGCAAAATACTACCATTAAAAAAATGCTCAGAAGGGAAATGCTAGTTTGGGCAAATATGCTTGTGTGTTGTGAGAGAGAGAGAATTTGGAACAGGATTTCCAGACCTCCCCCCTTAAGGCCCAACAAACAAATTATAATTTAGACAAGTCTGGGATTCTTCACAGCTCAGCTTGTGGTGATGGTATTAGCTTCGCAACTCCAAACAAGCTAAGCTGTCTGTGTGAAACCCCCTCAGCAGCACCTCATGGGAAACCTAGAGGTGCTGAAAACATAGGGCTTTCAGTCTTTGTTTCCAACCAAGAGGACTGAGTTGGCAGGTGGCTGCTATGTCCAGCCCTGGAAAAAGACACCGCAGACCTTGCCTCCAAAGAGCTCACAACAAGGATAGCAAGGTAACACATAAACTCTCGGAAGTTTCCATCACAGTGCAACACAAATGACCTTGGCCATGTGCCCTCTTATTGCTAGGTCTTGCTTAAGAATCCCCTGTGACTTCTAATCAAACAAATTCCTTACTTGGTTGCAAAAATGCCCTTGATCAGTCACCCCTCCCTGTATTCTGCCCTTTACAATGTGGTTTGGCAGCTCCTCCCATCAAGAGTTAAAGTCTATTTCCTCAGCCCTTGAATTTAGGCTGGCCATGCAACTTGCTTTGGCCAATAGACTGTGGCAGAAATTATGAAGTACCAATTCTAAGCATAGTTTCCAGAGAGGCTTTGTGTGCATTCATTTTCCCTTAGAACCCTGCCCCCAGGTGGACAAGTCTGCCCAAGCAAGGCTAATGGAGGATGAGAGACCACATGGAGGAGCGCCAAGGTGCCCCAGCCAACAACCAACCCACACCGAGAAGCAGAGGCACCTGCTGACCCATACCTGACTGCAGGTGCACACGGGAGCGCAGCCCGGACCACAAAAACCTCCCAGCTGAGTCTAGCCTAAATTGCCAACCTGCCAAATCGTGTACTGATAAATGACTGTCATTTTAAGCCACTACATTTTTGGGGGAGTTTGATATACATCAATAGCTATCTAATACATATAGGCCTACAAGTCTGTAGGAGAACTTTCCCTGCCCCTCTCTCCAGCTACATAATTCATTTCTCTCCCCCTCATTCACTATTCTAACCCCTCTATGTTGTGGTCTGTGTCACCCTAAAATTCATGTGCTGAAATCCTAATCCCCAAGGTGAAGGTATTAGGAGGTTAGGGAGGTGATTCGGTCATGGGGGCAGACTCCTCATGGATGGAATTAATGCCCTATGAAAGAGACTCCAGAGAGCTTGTGTGTGAGGATAAAGTGAAAAAACAGCCACCTAGGAAGCAGCCCTCACCAGATATGAATTTGCTGATGCCTTGATCTTGGACTTCCCAGTCTCCAGAACTGAGAGAAATGAATGTCTGTTGTTTATAACCCCCCCAGTCTGTGGTAGTTTGTTCTAACAGCCAAACTGACTAAGACAGTCTACCTAGACAACTCTTTCCCTTCTGTCATCCACCAGCCAACTCTAGCACGTCTTTTAGGTCTCAGCTTAGATACCACTTCCTTCAAGACCTCCCTCAATCTCTACTATGAATTAAATCCATATCTCATATTCTACAGAATCCTCTACTCTTTCCTTCATGGCACTTACCATAATTTGTAATTATATATCTATCTGTGGGGTTCTTTGTTTAACATCACCTCCTCCTGTCTCCTGGAAGCTCCAGGAGGACCTCTCTGCAGCCAGCACCTAGGCAAAGCCTGGAACATACCAGGTGGTCCACTAATTGTCTGTTGAATGGCAGAGTGGCTTCCAAGTTGGATAACGGGGCATCTTTGATACCAGGTTCTTAAAGAAAGAAAAGACTCCTACTTGAAGAAACAAAGAATAAAGTGGTGCCACCTCCTCTTCCCCACTATTTTGCCCACTCCTGGTGCCAGTTCAGGATGCTGGGAATGGATGCGACTGACGACAGATGAAGAATCATTGCCTTTCTCAGCCAATGATTCTGCCAGGCTCTGAGTCAACGTGGCAGAGACGGATAATTGTCCTCCAACATCTGCCCCCTCTTCGTCCTTTTACACTCCCGCATGGGGTTTTGGCAGGGCATGTGGCCACCTGACTGGATTCTAACTTCTCAGCTTCCCTTGCAGCTGAGTGTGGCCATGTGATTAAATTCTCACTAACAGAATGTGAGTGCAAGTGATGTATCAGCATCTTCATCACTTACCTAAAAAGGAAATCGCTGGTCCTCAAATTGTTCTCTCTCTCTCACCCTTCCTATGAGCTGGAACATGGATATGCACTGGTGAATCAGCTTCAATCACATGAATAAATGCAAAACCCCGGGGCATGGCTAAGAAGTAAGACAGAAGGACCCCAAGTCTCTAGATGGGCTCGTGGAACCAAGTTGGTTCACGCCAACCCTGAATCCATCTGGACAGTAACGTGGGAAAGAAATAATGCTTTAACATTGTATTTTAGGGCTTCCGTGGTCTAACCAATACACCTCACCAAGTGTCCTGTTCCTAGGGGAGTCAGAGAAGTAAAATGAGTCTCAAAATATCATCCAAATGGAACGGATATAGACCATCAACTCCACCAGCCTTGGTCTGTGACCAGAGCTCAGAATCCCACAATGTCCCTTCCCCACATCCTCGCACCTTGCTCCTACCATCAGATAGAACAAATTCCCCGCTGGTTTTTCTCCCTCAAAGCTGTCACATTCAAATGGGAGCTTATCTTTCACTGTTCCTCCTAAGACTCACTCAGGAAAGTAGGAAATGTAATTATTTCTGGCATAACCTTTCTCTCACTGAGGCTGTCAGAGTGTAATTAATGGTAGAAATTAAAACATTCTAATTGACAACTCACAAAAAAATTATTTTAACTCATTATACATTTTAAATGAAGACATACTTAATGTCTAAACTGAACAGATTCAATACTCAGGAAATTCCTTATACAGGTAGACACCTGCTCTCTGGAACTTTAAGAAAATTTCCTTCACACCAATATGCAGGACTACTCAGACTTTCCTAGCACAGATTTCTTTTTTTTTTTTTTTTTTTTTTTTTTGAGACAGAGTCTCACTCTGTTGCCCAGGCTAGAGTGAGTGCCGTGGCGTCAGCCTAGCTCACAGCAACCTCAAACTCCTGAGCTCAAGCGATCCTCCCGTCTCAGCCTCCCGAGTAGCTGGGACTACAGGCATGCGCCACCATGCCTGGCTAATTTTTTCTATATATATTTTTAGCTGTCCATATAATTTCTTTCTATTTTTAGTAGAGGTGGGGTCTCGCTCTTGCTCAGGCTGGTCTCGAACTCCTGAGCTCAAACGATCCGCCCACCTCGGCCTCCCAGAGTGCTAGGATTACAGGCGTGAGCCACCTCGCCCGGCCTAGATTTCTTAATAGCACAGGAAAGAGAATTTGTACCAAAAGATGTCTGGAATTTAGCACAAAGTAGCCCTCCACAAGTAGGGGGTTTCCTTTACAGTGTTGTATCTTATCTTTAAAAATCCAATGCAAATGTTTATATGCTGTGCTTGTTTTAATATGAAATCATGTTTTCTTTTGCTTGCCATCATTTTTAAGCAGTTGAAAATATATTCAACCTCACTCATCATAATAGAAAAGCAAATTAAAACATAATATTACTATTTTCCATAATATGTTTTCACTATAAAACTGGGAACATTTTTAAATGTGATAATACACCCTGTTGACAAGGGTGTGCGACAACAATTCTTGCTTCCCTGATTGGTGGGACTGTAAACTGATGCAGCCTCTTAGGAGGCAGGGGTAGTTAGAAAATGTGTATAAAAAATTTAAATGCAAAATTTAAATCAACCCCAGAATTCGACCTCTAGGAATTTATTCTTCAGATATTCTTGTGCATGTGTACAAAGACATGTATGCAAAGATACATATTCAGCACTCTCTGTAATAGCAAAATACTGGAAGCAACCTCATTGTCAATCAACAGAAGACTGGATACATGAGATACTGTATGTGTCAGCTGGGTTTTCTGAGAAGCACACACCAAGAGAGAGTGCAAAAGGTAGGATTGTGCAGGAGAGGCCATTAGAGCACAGTTTAGAGCTAACGAAGTCTCCATCATTCTGGAAGGCAGCAGAGATTACCTATTAGAGCAATGGTCAGGCCCTGGTACTACCACCTTGTTTAGTCACGGGCTGTGACCACAACCCAACAGCTAAGGGGGACCCTGAAAGAGCTGCCAGGCTAAGACTTTCAGCTCCCTACTCCTCACGACTGGACAGTGAGCCTTTTCTTAAAGGAGTGGGCAGCTCCTTTAAGAAAAGGAGGGCAGCTCATCTCCAAGCCTGGCACAAGGGTCACCCATAGGACAAAGACAAAAGAGATGAATCTATATGTATTAGTACAGAACAATCTCCATCATATTAAGTGAAAGTAATGGTAAATTGCAAAAGAAAACACAATGTTTTGGAACTAAACAGAGGTGATGATTGCACAACAATGTGAATGTACTAAATGCCACTGAATTGTACACTTTAAAATGATCATCCCAGCACTTTGGGAGGCTGAGGCTGGAGGATCACTTGAGGCCAGGTGTTCAAAACCAGCCTGGGCAACATAATGAGACCCCATCTCTCAAAAAAAAAAAAAAAAAAAAAAGTTTAAATCAGCTGAACATGGTGGTACACACCTATAGCCTTAGCTACTCGGGAGGCTGAGGCAGGATTGCCTGAGCCTAGGATTTCAAGGCTGCAGTGAACTATGATCACGCCACTGCACTCCAGCCTGGGCGACAGAGCAAGACTCTGTCCCTTTAAAAAAAAGAAAAAGATAAAATAAAATGGTTAATTTTGTCATGTGAATTTCATCTTGACATCTCAATTTTTAGAAATAGAGTATAGTGTGTTACCATTTGTGCTAATAAAAAAGAAAATGCATTTATATGCACATATACACAGATAGACATGGAATCTCTCTGAAAGACCACTGGTCCTGTGGTCTCTAGTCAGAAGAGAGATTCAATTTTCACTAAACACCCTTGGTGCTGCTTAAATTCTTACCATGTGCATGTAATTACACCCCCTCAAAAAAGAAAAACATCATTAAAGATGTCGTTTAATTGTTCTGATGAAGGAATAAATTACTTGCCATCAGGAAAAACAAATGAAAAATTCACTGCAAGACTATTATTAGCAAGACACTGTTGTATGGCTCCTTTAGTTTCAGAAAATTCGGCCTTCATCGTGGTGCACAAACATCATATATCAGGTTCAGTTTATCCTCTCTCCCGGGGTCGGAGTACTTCAGGAACACAGACAAAATAAATTTCTGAAACCAAATGGCAAATATCAATACCTGCGAGAAAAGTATATCTCATTGAAAATTCCTTCACCGGCTGCTCTACCATTCAGCATTGGGCAGATTAGCATGTCTTTAAAATAGACTTTGTTATTTTAAAGACAGCAAAATAACCAAGTCATCAATGTCTCCCCTTTCATTAAAATGTAAAGGACTGGTTGCCTCTTGTTTTCTCCACCAATCGTCCAAGGATGTCTTTTGAACCCACTTGATGGTGTCGCTCAGTAAGGGCACCTTTTTCAACTTGGCTGCCTCTTTTCGGCCAAAAATAATTTCAATGTTTTCTGCAGCTCTGGGCTCCACCAGCTTTTCTATTATTACATGTACTTTTCACGGTGATTCTAAACCGACCTTGAATGAAGAGACAAACAATTTTTTTTTATCTGTTTGTTTGATTGCATTTCTCGTTGTACTGCTCCAAGCCAAGACTTTTCTTTTGAGTTGCAAAAAAAAAAAATACTAGTGCTTTATTTCCAAAGTCAAACAAGTGGTTTTCCAATGTCTCTGCAAGTGTTTTGTTTCATGCAGTCAGTGCTCTCAGACTTTTCTCGATGGAGAGACATATGGTTTGGGCCCATTTTAGCAACTCTATAATAAAACCAATTATAAAAATAAGCATCTAAGAATATCGTCTGCTTTTAAGATTGACACCACTGCTCACAACTGAGTCAATTGCTAGTTGTGGTTGGTAATGCACACAGCATTTTTGTGGTCAGGTTCACTGTGGCAAACTCAGAGGCTTTTGATCACAACACAGCGACTTTGGATTGTGTGGACATCCATTCATTACATAGAACATGTCACTGATTTCAAGGGTTTGTTTTTACTTATTTATTTAAGAATATTAAGGGGTACAAACATTTTGGTTACATGTATTGCTTTTGTACAGTTTGAGTCAATGTTATAAGTGTGCCCATCACCTAGATAATGTGCATTGTACCCAGAAGGTGTGAATTTACCCAACCCCCCCCACCACCTGCTTGATTTCTATTGAATTTTACTTCCATATGTGCATATAAGTGTTGATTCATTCCAGTTTAATAGTGATTACATGTGGTGTTTGTTTTTCCATTCTTGCAATACTCACTAGAAGAATGGTCTCCAGTTCCATCCAGGTTGTTACAAAAGGTATTAGTTCTCCATTTTTTTTAATAGCTGAGTAGTACTTCATGGTATATGTATACCACATTTTACTAATCCATTCATATATTGATGAACACTTGGGTTGATTCCACATCCTTGTGATTGTGAATTGTGCTGCAATAAACATTCTAGTGCAAGTGTCTTTTTTATAAAATGACTTTTTTTCCTTTGGGTAAATGCCCAGTAGTGGGATTGCTGGATCAAATGGTGGGTCTACTTTTAGTTCTTTGAAGCATCTCCATACTGCTTTCCATAGAGGTGGTACTAGTTTGTAGTCCCGCCAACAGTGTGTAAGTGTTCCTTTCTCTCCGCATCCACACTAGCATCTGTTGTTTTGGGACTTTTTGATAAAACCCATTCTCACTGGAGTTAGGTGATATCTCATTGTGGTTTTGATTTGCATTTCTCTGATGATTAGAGACATTGAGCATTTTTTCCGTATGTTTGTTGGCCATTAGTCTTTCTTCTTTTGAAAAGCTTCTGTTGGCCGGGCGTGGTGGCTCACGCCTGTAATCCTAGCACTCTGGGAGGCCGAGGCGGGTGGATCGCTCAAGGTCAGGAGTTCGAGACCAGCCTGAACAAGAGTGAGACCCCGTCTCTACTAAAAATAGAAAGAAATTATACGGACAACTAAAAATATATGTAGAAAAATTAGCCGGGCATAGTGGCGCATGCCTGTAGTCCCAGCTACTAGGGAGGCTGAGGCAGTAGGATCGCTTAAGCCGAGGAGTCTGAGGTTGCTGTGAGCTAAGCTGATGCCACGGCACTCACTCTAGCCTGGGCAACAAAGTGAGACTCTGTCTCAAAAAAAAAAAAAAAAAAAGAAAAGCTTCTGTTCATGTCTTTGCTCACTTTTTAATGGGGTTGTTTGATTTTTTTCTTACTGTTTTGCTTGAGTTCTATATAGGATTTCAAGTTTTTGCTTCAAACTCTTAGGTAAGAGTTTAACTTTATACTTGCTGCTATTTAAGAAAGTAAGTGAAAAGTGACACTAAAATCCCAAAAACCAGAATTTCAGCAATCCTGTGCATAGTTCATTCATTTTTTTCATCCATACATTCATTCAATAAATATTTATAAAGCATCTATTTACATGTCAGGCACTTCCTAGGGCCCGAAAATACAATAGCGGGCAATAAAAACGCAGTCCTTGACCAGGTCAAGCTTATGACCAAGTAGGGGGATATAGATGTTAAATAAATAATCATACAAACAAATACATAATTAAATATGGTGAAGTATTCAAAAGAAAAATATGCCACCCTCAAGAAGCAAGTAAGTACAACCTTTAAGAAGGCTGTTGTGCTGATTAAAGGAAATAATGCCCAAAACGTATCAATTAGTGCTCAAAAACAGTACTCTTTTCATTATCCAACCCCTTGCCCCCTACTCTCAACTTTGCCCTTCATAATATTGTTGTTCTTCAAGTGGGTTAGATTTTGTCCTGTCTTTGCCCATCCACTCACCCCCCCCACACCGAAACCTCCTCTCTATTCCTTTTGTGCAAGACTGAGGTTACCCCTTCTCAGTCCATAAGTCCCCAAGTCATTGACCATCTTGTCCAAGGCAAATTCTTCTGCAATGCTGAGCAAAAAGCTGTGTTCTCTTCTATTATCAACAGGTCCTTCAGGTAAGGTGATCTATTTAACAGGCCCTCATCTCTTATTATTACTGACAGCAACAGGGTCAGCTAGACATGGTTTTTCTGGTCCCCATCGTGGTCGCTAGTGCATTTGCTCAAATAAAGAATAAAATTCCCTTCAACAGGGTATTCTGAATATGAGTAATTCCCATTGCCCACATGCATGGTCCTCAAGGAAGAGTCACCATGATGAGGCAAATCACACTGGTCCCCTGGAAACGAGAGGATGTCATGGAAATTTCTAAAGTATAAATTGTTGGCTGTTTTCATGTAGACTAACTGCAAATTCTGAGGCCCAACAATTCAAGGTTCACAGTAGCTGTTTCTGGATAACTTCCCAGTTAAATCAATTAAGGAATAAATAAATAAATAAATAAAGCTTAAAAATCAATTGGAGTAGTATTATGCCAACATCAATTTCCTGGTTTTGACAATGTCACAGGATTATGCAAATATCATTGAAGGAAGCAGGTGACGGGTATAAAGAAAATCTCTGTACTATTTTTGTAACTCTTATGAATCTTAAACTATTTCAAAATGAGAGGTTAACATTTAAAACCCAAATGCAACTTAAAAAATTAATTATGGCAATTCAGCTTTGAAACATTCTGTGGCTGTACTTCTACATGCTTTGAGGGGGAACAAAATACAGACAGTCCCCTCTAACATTACAATGATGTGACTTAAGATTTTTCGACTTTACCATGGTGTAGAAAACTCAATGGATTCAGTAGACACCGTACTTCAAGTACCCACACAACCATTCCATTTTTCCCTTTCAGTACAGTATTCAATAAATTGCATGAGATATTCAACATTTTATTATAAAATAGGCTTTTTTAGATGATTTTTCCCAACTTTAGGCTAATGTAAGTGTTCTGAGTGGTTTAAGATAGGCTATAGGCTAAGTTTATGATGTTCAGTAGGTTAAGTATATTAAACAATTTTTGACTTAAGATATTTTCAACTTACGATGGGTTTACTGGGATGCAACCTCATTGTAAGTCTAGGAACATCTGTACTTTACCAGCGATCAAAGCTGCAACAGCAGAACAAAAACCATATGAAAACCCAGGTATGCGTAACACTATAAACACACCTCCATTGACAGAGTGTGAGTTCCCAGCCCATTATTTCAGAAGCCTGAATGGGTAGCAACAGTTCCCAGGTCTCATGATAAACCTCATCTCCTATCCTTGGCTCTCTAGACCACAATGCAAGAGTCTCCCACCAAGCCAGCCAGCCCCAGGGCCCCTCTCACCCTCCTCAGCCTAAGTCCTGAGAAGTTCACTGGGCCAAATGGTCAACCACGCATTTATTCCCCCATAACTTTTGGCACAAATGTCCTCAAATATGTCCACTAAGCTCATGTGCAGTACTAAGAATACCAACAGTAGCTAACATTGATTGGAAACTTCTAAGCCCTTTACATCCGTTATCTTACTTAATTCTCACAACACCGATCAAGAGTTAGAAGAAATAATCCACTCCTAAGCCAGCAATCCTAAACCAGCCACTCTTCCATGTGGTTTTCTGTTCCTGTGGCAATTAGGGCCCATCTCCCCACCCCCACCTTCATTCCTGACCTCTCTGGAAAACCTTTCCCCTTCCTCCTCCGAGGTCAAAGAATTTATTACGTAAGTGAAAAACTTCTGAAGTGTGGAGGGAGGAAAACAATCACTCCTGCCTTCAACCGAGAGTGTGAAAACTAAGCTTAACCAAACCTGAAATAAATTTTCAAATGCCTTTGAAGAGACTTATAAATCAAACAGCATTTGTCCATCTCTCTGCTCTTCAAAATTATCATGCAGGCACCTGAAGTTTAAGCAAAGAAATCCATTAAACAAACAAACCTAAAATCATAAAACCTAGATTTAGAGATTTATCTCCTCAGTCTAATGAATGTCCAATTCAAAATTCCATTTTGTCTTCAAAGAGCCCTGAAGGTTCCTATCTTTGTTATCTTTCTGTACTGTTAGCAGAAAATATTACATCTTTGAAAAGAAGAAAAACATTATTCCCAGAGCTAAAACAGAAAGGCTTTGAACTATTTTAGGGATAAATCAACTCACAGTTACCAATAAACCAAAGGGAATAAAAAAGACTATTTCAAACCAAGTTGACTCCTCTTACATATATATGTAAGAGTCAATTTCCAAATCAGCCTTAGAATATACACATGCCCATTCAAACTCTACTGAAATGTCACCCAAGCCCCCAATCAATCAGTTAAACAATTTAATTCTTTCTCTAAGGAGGGAACCAGGTAGTCAGATAAGTAAATATCAACTACAGCTTCTAGACCCTGATTCAGGTATATATTATAGGTGCTGTGAACTAAAATAAAATTTTAAGGCTCACCCCACCACCGGCTGACTGAATGGACCCCCCTCATGGCCAAAGGAATATCCTAAAACTAAATTGCCTGCCAGGAGGAAGGAGGTCAGACATGCCTTATCATGCTCCCCTCCCTTCTTGGGGACATCGTTTGTAACCCATTAGCAGGCCTAAGGGTATGCAAGACAAACCTGCCAGTCCTCAATTTACACAACAAATCTATGTCCAGTGGCTTGTCTCTGATAAACAGCTCCTTATGTTGAAATATTCCAAGCCTTTAGACAAAGCTTCCTGTCTTTAACCAATTATAAGTCAAAGAATCTTTAAACCTATCTATAACCTGTAAGCCCCCGCTTCAAGATGGCCCACCTTTTCTGGCCAAGCCAACATATGCCTCCCATGTATTGATTTATGACTTTACCTGTAACCCCTGTCTCCCTGAAATGTATAAAACCAAACTGTAACCTAGCCACAGCAAGTCCACTTGCTCAAGGCTTCTTGAATGAGCTTCAGGTCATGGTCCTCAAATTTGGCTCAGAGTAAATCTCTTCAAAATTATTTTACAGAGTTTGGTTTTTTTCCATTCACAGTGGCATATAACCTCTTTCCCCAAGAATGGCATTCCTTCTACATTATACACAAACTTACCTCAACTTCATTTAAATTTTAAAATGCTTCTCTCAGAGTTGCTGAGTTTTGTAATGAAGAAGAATAACCGGTACCCTTAGGGTCTCCAAGCACTGTTGGTCTGTCTGTGCACTGCACAAAGGGTCCTGGCAAAGGTGATGAATGGGGACAGTGAGGATCCAGTCCTCACTCTGATCACTGGGTGAGTCATCTGGCCTGGTCCAAAGGGCTTCAGCCTAGAGGAAGCAATGCCTTTCAATGTTCATCCACCACCACCACCCCCAGGGGAGTCATTTTTTAAAATTCATCTGTGCAAAAGTGGCACCTCTTTATAATTCTCTAAAGGAACCATAGGTGCCAGCTGAGGTCCTGGACATCACCCACGTACTGTCTGACTCCCAAGGTGATCCACATGCCACTTGTGGGCGGAAGTGGGCTTTTGTCCAGAGCCCTCCACAAATCTATCCCTTCCCTACTATTGCCTCTCAGCTTAACCCCTTATTTTAAACTCTGCATTTCCAGTTCTATATATTGCAAGTAGAGGATCTGTTCTTTCTGATTCTTATTTCACCTAGAAATTAAAGTACATATCTTTCCCAGAATACTCAGCACTCGACATGTACTGATAGCTTTGTAAAGTGCGTGAGTAAAGTGTAAAGTGTACTTTGTAAAGTACAATTTCAGAGACAAAGAAAAGTTGCATTACAGATGAACACACAGAGTTCTGTGTAGAGCCCAGATGACTACCAAAGAACCTCTATATCATTAAATTTAAAATTAAGTGTCTGTCTTACAGTATCATATGAAAATGGCTGGACAGGTTTTCACCAAAGTTGGAGGGTACGTTTGTGATGAGTTTGATTTAAAATACAGGACATGTGGTATATGAGGAATTCACCTTGGGGGTTGCTAAGAGAATCTCAAAGAGATAGACTATTATGCTCTGGAGTTTTATGGAGGCCACTAAGATCACAACACACATGCCATATACATCAAGATGTTGTCAACAGAGAAAGCCAGCAGCACTTCAAATAGAAGCCCCAGCCTGTTTGGCCAGGCGGCCACTCTTAACTGCGGGTGCTGACTTGGGCTTTAGCTGCTTCTCACATGGGCAACTCTGTATATCCTATTTCTCCCTATTTGGGAGAAGTACACCAAAGACGCACTTATCAAATGATGTTTAACAATTCTCTAGGCAATTAATGGCCTGAGGGGTGGACTGAAAAATCGGGGGGAAATTGTACAAATAAGGGAACAATTGCCCTTATTCAAATAAGTTACCCTGAAGAGTCTGCAATTTAAAAAGGAACACTTTAATCAATTTGGCAACTTGTGTGGCATTTTTCCTACACTAATTATAGGATGCTGGTGTCTCCTTAATAGCTACTATTTTCCTATGCAACACACAATGACTTCTTGAACACATTGGTAGCTTTTCATTCATTCATTCAACAAATATTTATTGAGCAGCTACTATGTGCCAAACACTGTTCTAAGGACTGAGGATATACCAGTGAGCAAAACTGACAAAAATCCCTGCCTTGTAGAGCTTACATTCTGGGGTGGGGACAGGAAGGCAGACAATGAACCAAAAAAAAAGTAAAGTATGTACTGTATCAGGTGTGCTATAGAGAAAAACGAAAGAGGGAAGAAAAACAGAATATGTCAGGAAGGCATTTTTATGTGGAGTGGCCGGGGAAGTGGCCAAGAAGTGACATTTGAGCAAAGACCTAAAAGGGTGTAAGTGAGTGAGCCATCAAAGAACCCGGGGGAGGCGCCTTGGAGGCAGAGAGAACATCCCTGGAGTGCAGCGCCCTGGGGCAGGAGCAGGTCTGGGGCATAGGAGGGACAGGAAGAAGGCCAGTGGGGTTGAAGGAGGTAGTGGTGAGCTCAGACAAGTTGGCAATAGGAGACCAAATGTGTTGGACCTTGTAAGCGATTTTAAGAACTGTAGTTTTGACTGAGTCACATGGAAAACCACTGGAAGGTGTTGAGCAGAGAAATGTCATGATCTGACTATTTTTTCCACATGCCCTGAAACAACATACTTGTTTGACCCTATCACCATTTTTCTTTGGAAAGACTACGGTGTGTTACTGGATGTTGAGAATAGTTTACTCTTCAAGGTGCAATAGCTAAATTGAATTTATTCTCACTCAAGACTGGATAGGGCCTGGCTAATACAATAACTCCCCAAAATTCAAGTTTTCCATACATGCTAGAATATTTTTATCAGCCCAAAAAGAAACCCTGTACCCATTAGCAGTCACCCCCCTACTTTCTCAACCCTCTCCCCTCCACCCAGCCCCAGGCAACCACTAATACACTTTCTATCTCTACAGATTTGCCTATAATGAATATTTCATACAAATGGAATCATACATGTGACATTTTGCATCTGGCTTCTTTTACTTAGAGTAAGGTTTTCAAGGTTCATGTTTCAGCATATATCAGTACGTCATTCCTTTTCTTTGTTTATTTTTAACAACATTTACCATTTTTAAGTGTACGTTTCAGTGGCATTGTGTACATTCACATTGTTGTGTAACCATCACTACCATCTATCTCCAGAATTCTCTTCATCTTGCAAACTGAAACTCTGTATTCATTAACAGTAACTCCCATTCTCTGCCCACCCCTAGCCCCTAGCAATCACCATTCTACTTTCTGTCTCCATAGATTGACTACTTTGTATTGCCAAATAATATTCCATCATATGGATATACTGTACTACATCATTTTGTTTATCCATTCAGTTGATGGACATTTTAGTTGTTTCCACCTTTTTGCTATTATGAATAATGTTCTGACTTTTTTTTTTTTTTAAGTATCATTCTGGTTGCTGTGTCGAAATAGACCCTAAGGAGGCAAGAGGCAAGTCTGAGACAGGGAGAACAGACAGGAAGTTCCTTCAGGAATCCAGGTGAGAGTGGATGGTGGCTCACACTTGGCTGAAGTGGTCAGAAATGGCCACATTCTGATGTATTTTGATACAACTCTTGCTCCTGAAGTTTTCCCTTTTCTTTTTTTTTCCTTAACCATTACTACAATCACTTCACTGCACTTTCACATGTTTAAAACACTGATATAGTAAATAAATACCTACATTTATCTTTCTCGATGAGTATATGAGTAGGTATTTAATAAAGTCTTAGCTCTCCCAGGGTTTGCCTGCATGAACCAACCAAATCAAAAGCTGCAAAACGGGAGCTCTCCAGTTTTACTGGAAAAGATTTCACAGCCTCAGCTTTTAAAAATGATTTCATCAAGTTCAATGGATACATATTCTTGAACTATTTTCTAGCCTATATTTTCAAACAATGTTGCTAAGTATACTTCCATCGCAGCCTTCTTATCTAACATCCTGGTTAAAACGGCCAAAAGCACAGGGTTTAAAAAGCTTTTCTCCAGTGGAATGTTCTTCTCCTTCACATATGACATGATAACGTGATTTAAACAATGTCATAAGCGCATTTTCTCTGTTGGATTAAAAATTTTTTTGCATGCATTTTTCAATAGTTTTAAGCTCTTGAATAGCAAGATAAGCAAGAGGAATCTGAGAGACTGATGTAACAGATATTTTAAATGTCTATAACCTGGACTGCTGCCCAAGAAAAGAGGGCTGTGTTAATAGACAGGACTTTTATCCTCCTGAACCCCTTGAGAAGTTGGTCAACAAGCTTGGGAATAGAAGTCAGAAAGAACTAAAATTCTCTGCCAAATGGAGAGAGAAAGAATCAAAAACCCAGAGAAAGTAATATCTGATGAAGTTAAACATGGCAAAATTGAAGAATAATATTGAGAGAGAACAAGAGCATTGAGAGAGCTGAGGATGCACAGAATGCCTGATGGATTGGTTAGTTAATTTTTTTTTGCCAAGCGTGCAATGTAAATTCCACTTTGGTCTTCCCACTGGAATCATCGGTAAAATCTGCACCGCTGTATTAGCTATCTATTGCTGCGTAACAAATTATCCCAAAATTTAGTGGCTTTAAGCAACACACATTTATTATGTCACAGTTTCTGTGGCTTAGGGATTTGAGCATGGGCTCTCTGTTTCAGGGTCTCATACAAGTCACTATCAAGGTGTCAGCCAGGTTTCAGCTCAAGGTTCAATGGGGGCAGGGTCCACTTCCAAGCTCATTCATGTGATTGTTGGCAGGATTCAGTTTCTCAAGCTGTTGTCAGAGGCCACCCTCAGACCCTTGCCATGTGGGGCTCTCCACGGGGCAGATCACAACATGGCAGCCTGATTTATCAGAGGAAGCCGACAAGAAGGCAAGACAGAGTGTGTGCCGGCAAGACAGACGTCTCAGTCTTTAATAACCTAATCTCAGAAGAGACATCCCATCATGTTTGCTGTATTCTGCTGATTAAAAGCTGGTCACGAGGTGCAGCCTAAGGGGTTACACAAGGGCATGAATACAAGGAGGTGGGGATCACTTGGGGTCACCTTAAAAGCTGTCTACCACAATTACCCACTATGCTTCTGTATGACTAGGTTATTTGAGAGGATTCACACCTAGGGCAATCAAGTGCATGCAATTAGGAGGGGCTCAGCGATAGTAATTCACAGGAAACCTGCTGAGGTTTTGGTTTTCCTTGGCTGTAGAACTGGGGGTCCTCAGTGGCCGCATGGACTCAACTGACACCCAGATTAACTTGAGAATTGTATCCAGGGTCATCAACTACAGATGCAGTGCCCAGCTGTCCCCAAGCAGGAGTAAGAAGTATGCATCTTCATGACATCAATGACAAACTTGATCAGATACAACAGGCAGCATTAACTGACATGACGCAGGCCATGCAGGAGGGGCACTATCACCTCAGATCAGAGGACACTGGGGAAGCTTCTCTGGGATTCCCCCTGCAGCCTTTGTGGATACATTCTTTGATATCGGATAATCGAAATGCAGTAGTCGGGTCCTGGCAGGGGATGGCTATATACTCAAATGGGGTAATTCAGGACAGTTTGGGAAACTATTTACAGAAGTGTGGGCAGGGCTAAGAGAAAACAAGGGATGTGAATTACTCTGGAACTTCTCAATAGTGCGGAGCCCTTACCAACCGGGCCCAAAAGGAAAGTGGGGAGAGAGAGCTGTAGCTGTACGAAAGAGCCACCCAGCAGGAGTTATGGCCTTCAGAGAGGGACTCAGCCACTGCCAACCCTCAGCCTGACAGGAAGGGAGCCGGGGAGTAAATACCCCAACCTCCCCTTCCACCCTCCTGTCCCCTGCCTGGTCCCCGTTGGCCAGTGCCAGCTGGAGACCAGAGGCAAAGTAGCCTAACCAGGCTCTCTGGGCAGAGCAGGGTGGAGGGTGGATGTGGATGGAGGTGCAAGCAGAAAGTACCCAAAACAGAAACAAAAAGCCAGGCAGCTTGGTAGCAGCTTTTTAAAAGCATAGAAGTCATAAAAATTCTCCTGGGAGTAAGCAAACACATGAGCTCGCAGAAGCTGGTATTCAAAACCTGCCTGGAGAAACACAAAATAGCTTTTAAAATGAAAAGTCTTCTCTGGAAGGGAAAAGGTGGTCTCTGGCAGTGTACTTAGGAGGATTAAAGTCCCCCACCCTCAACCCCACTCTGCTGCATCCACCGAGAGAGAATTCCCCAGAGCCTGGGCTGGGGAAGCTTTGGAACCACCAGAAGCAGCTACAACCACCCAAAACTAGGGGTGATGTTGGGAAGTGCAGTGCCAGGTGCTGCAGAGGTCTTTGAGCATGACACAGGGGTGCTGCAGAGTGGCAGGCCTGGGAGGAAAGTGGGGGTTGGAGAACCTTCATAGCATGTTCAGCATCATTACACGTCATCTCCAAGCTGCCAGGCTTCCATTTCCACCGCCAAGTACCCGACAGGACTAGTGAGGGTGGTCGATTATGGGGACAGTCATGGATGCTAAATTCCTGACCAGACACCAACAAGGAGAAAGGACCCCTGTATCCACGTGAAGCCCAGAAAGGCCTTGATGACGAGTCAGATGACAAGGTGCAGCTGGGTGCCGTTTAGAAAATCAGGCTTGACAAGAGCAGGTTGCTGTGTGAGCAAACTCAGACCACGCAAGAGAACTGAAGCCCCTGCCTTACAGCCCAGGATGCCTGCCCTGAGTGATGCTCAGTCAGGAGGAAGAAAAGGAGATGATATTGGCTGCCTTCGGGGGACAGGAAGCATCGCCCGGTTGGAGAAGCAGACCCGCATCCAAACTTGGGCACCTCAAGTCAGTCGGGTATGACTCAGCCCCCTGAGGCCAAATTCCAGATAAGGAAACACCCAGGAGAGTGGGAGGAGCAAATTCCCTCCTCAGATTAGAATCCTCTGCAGAACAAGCTCAGGGCTTTAGGCAAAAGCCTCACACGCTATTTTGCTATTTTGTCATCCGTGTAAAGAAAGTTTTCAAAAACAGGGTCCCTGTAACCCACCAGGCACTGAGTTGCACGAGAACTGAATTCAGGGTAAAGATTGGTGCTGTTAGTGCCCGTGAAGCCGAGATGCCCATACCCTGTCTGTTCTGGTTATAGAGAAAATGGGCACTTTGTGATCAACTGCACCCACCGTAAAAAACAATTTGTGGGCATCCCATAATTAAGGAAACTAGAGAAGAGAAGCCAACCCAAGAGACAGCGAGAGGGGGCTGAATCCTGGCGACATTGGTGGAGTCCCTGGATCCAGCCAGGTCTGAATCTCAGACCGCGCCCACTCTTGGCAGTCACGTGGTACGAGGGTCCCCATACACCCGCTTTGGGATCTGCTGTCAGCAATTAGCAGCACGGAGGTGAGGATAAAGTCCCCACCCACATCTATAATAGGATATGAGAAGAGCTGGGAAAAACAGGTCAAATCAAATCCGCTAAGACGTTTGTCAAACTGAATTGACAGCAGGACCCCTTTTCAAGGAGGCAACAGGATGGAAACCTGAGCTTGACAAATGGGCATAGCGAGCATAGTAACTAATGGGACGGGTGAAGCAAGGGGAAAGCGTGTCATCTTCCCATCAAGGGAATGGGACCAGCCCTGTGCAAGGAGGGCATGTTGAAGACCTGATGTGTGAGCCGGCTTTTGTGGCAGTAACAACCCCCAAATCCTGCTAGATCCCCATAACACATATTTATTCTTGCTTCTGAGCCTTCAGGTTGGCTGTGGCTCCGTGGGCTCCATGGGCAGAACCCCGCTGAGCTCAGTTTGACTCCGAGCTGTGGGCTGAGTTCAGGTCTGCTCCATATGTCCCTTCACATGCAGGAAAAACTACAAAGAGGTAGAGCCAAGTTGTGCAAGCACATTTAAAATTTCTGCTGGTGGAATGTGTTTGTCTGCTCACGCTGCGATGACCAAACCCCACCGTGAGCAGGGTCGGGGAGCAGACGCTGCCTATCGAGATGCACTACAAAGGCACAAGGCAGAAGGCTTGGGCTTATAATCCTAATAAAGGGAGTAAGCACAATAGCTGGAGACAACCATCTAGTCCACCACACACAGGGATGTGCCGGAGGGTCTCCCAGACTGCAGGAGCATTCCCCAGGCCAGGGTTCTCTTGGGAAAGGACAGCTCCCAACGCTGCGTCCCTCCAGAGTTCATCAGCATCTAGCTCGTCTGGCTCATAAAAGACCAGGATGGAGGTGAAGGCAAATAAAGACTTCACCTGCTGGTGAGTTGCAGATACCTCCATGGATCAGAGAAGCCCATGTCCCTTTCTAAAGTAATCAGGGGCAGTGGTGGCAGAGAAGCGTAAAATGAACTACCTACAGTAGCTGAAGAATCCCAGGAATTGCTGGGTGTCCCCAATGGATTTGTCAAGCAGGTATGCACGTCAAGGCACACACTTTGTAGATATCCCAACAAGACACTGTGTGGCCTCAGAATTCCATAACACTTAACTTTTTTTATGGAGAGAAAGTAATATAGATGTCTTTAAAGGCCCCTCAAGAGGCAAGGGTGGGCAAAGAACTTTTAAGGACAAAGAAATGCTTAATATTTAATATTAAGTTGTTTGTTGTGTTGTAACTCTCTTCCATAACAGCATTTCTTCAGTAAAGCCAAGTAAACAGACACACACACACGCCCCATGTCACAGAAACATCCTTCTTTGGCAATATAGCTCATCACCAGCAGCTGCAGCTAAATCCCTGGCCACCAGGACTAGAGAGAATAACTTCATTTGAAGTCCCACTGATTGGGAGGCTGAAGTTGCAAGGCGAATTCCAATCCCCATGAAGCCAAGTTTGGTGTCTAGAGTAGCCTGAAAGTGGGGGTTCTGCAAAGGAGCTAGCTGGGGAGGGTGATGTTCAAAATACTGAATAACCAGTATGGCACAGGGCCTGACTGATCAGGGCCATGGTCAGCACACTGTAACCCGCATGCAAGTGACCGTGATCCCTGCACGCAGCTAGGGGAGGCTGTGGAACATGGAAACTGGGACCATTGGTAGGGTTGACATTGAGAGGTGAACGGGAGCAGCACCTGCCCGTGTGACCCGCTGCTCTCCCGTGTGCAAAGGACTGCACATCTCCACCTGAGACCCTGGGGGTCCTGCAGGGCATAAGCTAGATTTGTCTTCCTGCCTGAGGCGATCACCAATTATATGTGCTGAGCGGCTAGCTGGCTTCCTGCCAGAGGAAGAGGTGAAGGGATTACAGAATCTCTCTCTGATCTAACTTATCAGAGAAGTTAAAAGACACCCATCCAGGAGGCGGCACAGTGCAGAGATAAAGAAGTCAGGATTCCAGTCCTTACTATCTGGGAGGCTGAGACAAGAGTTCCTTAACCTCGTCTGGAAAATGGGAAGCCTCGCAGTACCCGCTGCCCGGGTCGTGATGAAGATGAAACGGGCCAAGGACACCGTTAAAGCCCTTAGAGCAGCCTGTCCCAAAGTCGGCCTCCATAATGGGAGTCATTATTATTCTTCACAGTGCGCAGAATGATCCAGAAATCAGATCAGAAACAAACGGTCAAAAGGGAAGGTGAGACACAAAAGCGACTCGGAGTTGGCAGTGCAAAGTCTCCCTCAAAGGAGAGTTGTCTTTGCTAGCGTTTGCCTTTAGTGGGCCGGGACAATCCAGCTAGGAAGTGGGAAGACCGAGTGGGATCCGAGGCCTTTCTGGCAGGATCTGTGCAGACACATTCTCATCCAGCACCCCCTCCAAGCAGCTGGCCCGGCCCAGCTAAACCGGAGGCTGGTGTCATTTGTAACAAGATAAATGATCTGTGCTTGGGAAGCAACATTAGCTGCCACTTCCCTGCCAGCGTGAAGGAAAACCGAATCAGACCCTAAATTACACCTGTAGGGCGGGCCACACCTTTCACACTGCAGTCTTGTAATTTTCTGTGATAACCACGTGACATCTGAAAATATACACCAGTCTCTACAACACCCACCGATGGCTTTGTAAAATCCACCAGCTTCTTATGGAGCAGCATAGATTTTTGGAAACTCATGCAGGCTTTTCTTCACATCTCCAGATGAGATGTCTGCTGTGGGTGGGGGACCACAGACAGAACCCAAGAGGGGCCAGTGGAAGATGAGAAGCACCCAGGAAGCCTAGCTTACCGCCTGAGGAACGCCATGCCAAACAGCTTGAATTGTGCCTTTGAGAGGGTGCAACACCCAGGCACTGCTGTCCCCTTTTCCTGACCCCTGACTTCCTGAGCCTAAGGCCAAGGTCATCCTGGCAACTTCCAGAGGGAACTTTCCCCCAGAAGGACAGGGCCAGTGGGCAGAGTTTGCTCAGCACTGCCAGTACCACATCGGTGACTGACTTACCCAAGGTGCTTTTATTTTTTATTTCAACCCATCTTCCAAAACTCAGAGCAACTTAAACCCCAAGGGCCACCACCTCCACCAAAAAAAAAAAAAAAAAGGAATATTTTTGAAAGCTTAACTGGTAACTCCACAGCCACTCGTTCAGCTGACTCCCAAGGAAATAGAAAGCATCTGGAAAACGTATTTTCAAATTGATTTAACGTTGAGCCATGTTAAATGTTTTAATTTCCAGGCAATGCAGCACCCACCAAAACATCAATTAGTCCCGCAATCAGGTACGAATATTGGCTTCTGTTGAGGGATTCATTTATTTCAGCTCTGTTAAATATTGAAGAAGGAGAAGACCAATGCAGCCTGTGGCTCCCAGCAGGTAAGACTAAGCTGCAGTAGAAACCAGATCAGGCCCTGGCTACAACGATGCCTTTTCCTGCACCCTCCTCTCAGGAGGGAAGGCAGTAACTAGCATGTAAAGTCCTCCTGCTGCCAACAGAAGTCACCCACCCTTCCCCACAGGTGCTCTGTCTCTGAGCTGGAAAATAAAAGAGGCTGAAATGGAACAGCTCCCTGCTGAGGTGACTGGCTGGCTTAAAAATTTGCAAGATCATTTTTAATAATTATTTTTCCTTTGGGGACCTTTTAAATGTCAAGGCCCAGGGGTCTCTCTGCCCCAGGTGAGGCTCTCGGTCCAGGTAAGGATCTCCCACAGTCTGCAGCGCCCTCTGTCTCAACACGCCTTGGCCAGCTGCTTGGGGCACCCATGGGGCAATGCACTCAGGCCACTCCCCACAGGGGCTTGGCCATTAGAACCAGCAGAAAGCAGCCAGGTCCAAGGCCCCAAGAGATGGGAGCTCCTGAAAGCAAACACAAGGCAAGAGTACACATGAGGTCTCAGCAGCCCGCAGAGGGCAGACACCTCACGCCCAAATCCCTGAGTCTCTCTCTAGGACCACTGAATTCCAAACCTTGATTTGTTCATCTCTTAAATGGGAATAATGACCCTAATGGAGTGGGTGGCGGAGGGAGTGAGAATTCAATGGGAGATTGTGTGAATCAGCACAGTATCAGCTCTGCCTTAATTGTAAGAGTCACCTGAGCAGCTTGTTAAAAATGCAAATTTTATGATCCTCCCTTGAGAGTCTGATTCAGCAAGTCTGCAAAGAGGCCCAGGAATTTGTATTTTCAGCATCACTCCCAGGTGATTCTGATAATTAAGCAAGATTAGGAAACAAGAGATTAAGGGTCTGGCCCACAGGAAGGGTCCACCTAATGGCAGCCCTCACTCAGGACTGTGGGGTGAACGGAAGAAGGGCATCTAGGATCTTACATGGCTGCGGACAGGCAGGGAACATCTTTTTAAGGGGCCCTCATCACTTTCTGACACTGCTGTTTCATGGGAAAACCAGTCCTGCCTTTCTGCAGGGGATCTGACAACATCCATCAAAATTACAAATGCACACACCCTGTGATCCAGCAATCCCACTCTGAAGAGTGTATCCTACAGACACACTCAAACAGATGCAAATTATTCAAGGTCATTGGCTGCAGCATTGTTTGTAACAGTAAAAGTTAGAAACAACTGAAATATCCATTTATAGAGATCTGGCTAAATACACTTGTGGCATAGCCATAAAACCAAAAATTGCACAGCTCCTGTGTACAGATATGGAACTGCCTCCAAGGTATATTGTTAGATGAAAAATGCAAGGTGTAGAACAAGGTGCATAATAAGCTTTTGTAAAAGTGTGGAGATAATCTCTATTTGACTTGGTGTGAATATCTCTGGACGAATATACAGGAAGCTGGTAACACTGGTTGCCTCTGGAGAAGGGAACTAGGTGGCTAGGGGACAGGGGAAAAGGTTTAACTACATGCCTTTTCAGGCCTTAAATGTTTTTATTTGGAACGTGTAGGTGCCCAGATATATAGGTTGAATTAATCAATACCGGACAGTGAGAGGAGGGAGGATGCAGAGGAAGCATCGAAATGAATTTAGTCCTGAGAGAGCCCCATTCAATTGGTTCTGGGTGAAGCTCCAGGAACTAGAAGTCTGGTAAAGCTCCCCAGGTGACTTTAAAGTGCAGCCAGAGTTAAGAATCATTTACGTGAAGCTTGGTAGGCACTTTGGGTTTTAGTGCCGAATCCCCAATGACTGTCAGAGACCCCACCCTGAATCTTAGTAACCTTTCCTCCCCAGGCTCTGTAGGGCGAACAGAGAAGGATGTAGGGGCAGGGCACGGGCCGAGCGGTTCAGCTCACCTGGGGGAGAGCCCGAGGTGGGGGTCCTAGTGGGACCGGCGCTGGCCGGCGCGTCCTGCCAGGGCTGAGCCTTGGCGCCATCTAGCGCCCGCTGGAGGCTCTGCAGCTGTACCGCGCTGAGCCGCTGGCGCTGGGCGTGGGTCACGGCCGCGGCGTTCTCGGGACCCAGGCAGGCGATCTGCTCCGCGGACAGCTCCTGCAGGGGGAGAGGGGACAGCGCCCTCAGAGGGGGCCCCTCCCCGGGTTGCCCGAACTCAGTCATCCGCCCGGGGTCCGCACAACTTTGCCATACCCCTGTGCCGTGTGTGCTCCTATTTAAGACGTTTCCTTAAAATTAGATCATCATTCTTTCGCTACTAAAATAAAGGTATTTAAAAATAGACAACTTTAAATGGAAATTTCCAAAAATGGAAAACCAGCAGGACTTTCCATAAGCAAGCATTAAATAGAAGCCAAAAGAAAGAAAACAACATTGTTGAATCCTAGCTGGATTTGTTGGCCGACAACATCTGAACCCCTGGCCCCTTGAGAGAGAGAGGAGGGAGAGAGGGGGGGGGAGAGAGAGAGAGAGAGGCTATAAAAAGCATCACGGAGGTGTTGCTGCTCCAAACTAAGACTTCCTCCTTGAAGTAATCAGAAGTACTAAAGGAGAGTTGAAAGGGTAGTTACGATTTGCTCACTGCGTGACCTAACGTTGTTCAATGCAATACCAGCCAGGTACCTTCCCAAGGCTTCAAAGCCTCCACCTCAGCAAACACTGGTTTCAGGTCTAAAGACCAAAAACCTGAATTTGAGAATCTGAGCCCCAGCTCTGCCACATTCTAGCTGTGTCACCTCAAGTAAGTTACACAACCTCTCTGGGCTTTTGGAGTAGATACTGGGATGACACGGAGATCTCATCTCCTGTGCAGATAGAGTCTGTCCTTTGGCATCACTGCCTGAATACTGCCTGAGTCCTGTCAGGGCTCAGTGGGGCGAAAGTGTGGCAATCTATTGATGATGTCTGCCATGGACCACAGGAGTGGGAAATTCTGCCGGTACACTATGTCTTTAAGGACTCTGAACAAGATGTTTTCCGAAGTCATTTCCAGCTCAAAGGATTTGGTGACTAGTTTCAGTGGGACTGGAATAATATTGGATGGCAGGATTCTACTTTTTAGAGGGGACTCCAAAGTCATCCTGCTTAATTTCTAAGGGCCCCAAAGAATCTGGGAAAGGTGTTTACATTCCCTCATCCCTTTCTCTTCTCTCAGACATCCTCCTCTCCTGTCCAGGAGCTTCCTTGGAATCATACTTCTCTGCTTAGAGCCCTTCCCTGCACCCCGCTCCAGGACATAGCTCATGCTCCTGAACATGGTCAAGGGCTGGGATCCTGCCAGCCTGTCCAGCCTCACCTCTGGCACTCCCCACTCCAGGAGAATTAGCGTCAATATTGAAGTCCCTAGGAGGCAGCAGTTTTCTGTGCACTTCCTTCTGCCTGTTCCTCCCCTCCACCTAGCTGACCTGTCCTCCAAAACTCAGCATCACCTCCTGTCCTCCTGCCACACATACACACAACATAGGTGCCTTCTGGCTTACGTCTGCCATTAACACAGGGCCTGTACTGTAGGAATTACCTATTTTTCCAATGTTGCTGACTTGTGACCCACAGGCCAGATTGAATCTCTAGGCCTACTGCACTGTGTTTTCAAAAAAATTAATTCACATTGGCTGCCAACATTTAATTATCAAGAGATTCCATATGAGAATCTTTGGCTTCTTCTAGAGAAAAACAAAAAGGAAGATTCAGTAAAACTGGGCCCACATGGTCACACTGCATTAATGTGCTAGAAATGAGAAGCAGCCTCCCCTTCAGACAGGGCTCTCCAGTTCACCTCGGTCCCTACCCAGCCCACTGCACTTCTTGATGTTACCTTCCAGGCCCCCGAAGGCAGTGTGTTATAACTCCTTCACCGGCGCACCTAGCCGGGAGCCTACTGCAGAGTAGGTGGTCAAGTGGCCACAACTGCACCCCAAACAAGACCAAAAGAAAGTGTTTAGCAAAATGCCAGCATCCAAGACCACATTGCCTGTCCCATGCAGAGTGCCCCAAAGGGGAAGCCAGTATATTTGCTCAATGACCTTGAGGACTGCTATTTTATGGCCACTGTGCTGGGAGCTATTCAGGGTGCTGAAGTAGTTCAAGGTTGGCTATCTGTCTTGAAACGAACCAGGGATGTGGCATCTTGGGAGTTTGTCTAGCCTGGTTTGTGTGCCTTGCCCACGCACACGAGTGGTGGACAGGATGTGTTCCCACATTGCCCAGCAAGCAAAAACACCAGGGTAACTCATTTCTCATCAGCACAGACTGCCCCCCGCAAACACGCTCCTAATCTTGTACACAGACAGGAAGCGAGGACCCCTCACTGGATTCCCTGCTTTTCCTACTTCAATTCATCCAATTCCACCTCTCAATTTTTTTCATAGCCCTATTGTGGTTTTCTTAATACTTTTCTTTTGATCAACTATTTTACTTGAATTTATTATAAAAGGAAAAGATGAGGTACACAATCCCTCATCTGCCATTCTAAAGTCCAAAAAAGGCTGAAAACCGGAAGATTTTTCCCAAAGTTTAAGACAAACTTATTCATCAGCAAAGCTTGACCTGAATTGCTGTGAGGCTATTTATTTATAGTCTCTATTTATTTTAATTAGCGTGACTTGTCAGAGATCTCTTTGCAGAAATATGAATGTATTTGGTTTACATGGTGTTTTACCAAATACTGCTGGGGGTGTTCAGTTACATACAGTCTATGCACAGGGTGATCTTTTAAAAATCTGAATAATTCTGAATTCTTAAATATATCTGTCCACAAGGGTTTTGCATGGGGTTTATGAACCTGTCACACCACCATAAATAGAAAATCAGTAGCACTTGCTATGAAGAGAAGGTGGCCATTAAAGTAAATATAATTAAAATATAAATTTAAAATGTAAGAAAAAACTTTTTAAAAAAGCCTAAAATTATCTTGTGAGCATCCATTGTTGGCATACAGGTCTCTTCTGGCCCTATCAGCTCAAGCCTGGTTGCAAACCTCTAAATTCCAAGGCCTGTCCCTGTGTGGTTTGAAATAGGGTCAAGCTTCCCATTTCTCCTTGAAGAACGGAGCACCTACTTTGAATATCTCATCAGGAAGGCATTTTATTGCTGATGGCTGGAAATACGGCATCAAATCCTTGTCGAGCATCCGGAGCTCTGCTTTAGTTAATCCAGCTGGGGAGAAAAAGGAATCACGGGGGTTTAGTTCAAGCCATCGGAACTGCGCTTGTTTTATTAATGGTGCTGCAGAATGTACAGTTCTGCATGTTCTAGGCAAGCATCATTCCTTACAAAAGGCCCTGAAAATCACACTGGGGAATCAAGTTCCTTAATCAATTTGGGAAAAAATAAAGTGGGTCACATTAGCCCTGATTGGCCACCTACAGTGAAATGTAGGCCCAGAAGGAGCTTCAATTTACACACTTTCAAATTGTGTATAAACCTATTATAGGGGCCAATTAAATCACATTCTAAACTAGTGTTTTTCAAACTGTAGTGTACACAAGAATCACCAGGAGAGCTTGTTTAAAAGCATATTTGCAGACCCATCCTCTGCAACTTCCAATCATGAAGTCTAGGTTCTACTTAATTCCATCAATGTTTTCTACACATAGCCAAGGATTATTTTATTTTATTTTATTTTTGTCCCCAGATGTGAGTTTGGAAAGGGAGGGAAGGCATGCTCAGGGTGCCACTTACCTGCAATGGTCCCAAGCTCCTGCAAGACAGAGCTGGTCCACTCAGTGGGATCCCCAAACACGACTTCTGCCTTCCTCTTAAACTCAGCCAAGACATGGGTGCTGCAGAGCAGGGTCCCAATTCTGGCCACTACCACCCTGGTTAAAGAGGGACAGGTGAGCTGGGGGGACTCTCCAGCCAAAAAAAAAAAAATCATGTGCAGAAGGTAGGTAGGCTCAGCACCAAGAGAGGATACAGCTAATCCCACTCCCTGTTTTAGCCCAGAAATAAATGTTCAAAGCATCAGGAAGTGGAGAACATCTTGATGGATGGATTAATGAATGAATAAGTCATTTGCCATTTTGCATATTAGTATTTTGGTTACCTGAATTCTGAGATCTTTATAAGTGGGATTTCAGTGATGTTCACAGCACACAGGGTTGCACCAAGGCCTACTAAGTGAAAGCTCTTCAGATCCTGGATCTTATAGCCCGAATCATCCAAGAACCCTCGCAGAATGGATTTAGCCTACAAACAATGAGAAGGAATAGACTATGAGCTATCCAGGGATGATCAAGACCCCAAGGCCTGTGAGGATAACTGAGCTGTTGCCATAGACTCCTGACTAATCCCCCACCACACCCCTCTGGAATCCCACTCCATTTCATCCTGGCCACTACATCCAGATTAACAATGTCCTTAAGATGCTGCTTCAACTGAGTATGCCCCCTGATCTATGGCGGTGTCTTTAGGCAATGAATCTCTTATGTACTTCACTGATATTAAAGGCACTTTTGTGCTGTGTCTGTTGCTTATTTCTGAAGTTGCTTTTATGACCTTCAGACAGTTTGGAGATTCAAGTTATGCATGAGGATCCAGAATTTTCCAGCATCTGTTTCCACAACTTTCCAACAAAACCTTATAATTTCCTGCCTCCCTGCCTTTGCACAAGCCAGTCCCTCCATCTGAAATGCCCTTCTGCATTTCTAACTGTTAGAGTCAGCCATCATTTTATTTTTTGGGTCGATTCAAATGTCACCTTCTTCATGACATTTCAGCCAGGATGGATTTTTCTTCCTCTATGGTCCTACAGAAATATATTTGCCCCTTGCTCTTCAATTCCAGAGAGAGAGTAGCACATAAAATGCCTTGGTGCTAAAGCATTTTAAAATGAGCTTTTATTTAAGGGTGCTGATATGTAGGGTCTCTGTAATTCTATCATAGTGGCTATTCATTGTTCATTACTTCCTCTGGAGAACCACCCCTCCTACACTCTTACTTCATGTAGTTCAGCCAAAACTAACTGCTCCCTGAGTTCCAGAAGCAATGATATGGCCCAGTCCTGGCCAATCAAGTCATCTCTTAGCCTGGCTGCAGTGATTGGTTCTGGATTGGGCATGTGATCCAGCCAGAGCCGATCAGAACTTTGGCTGGAGCAATTAGAGGTGCTTTCTTTACTCTGGACTTGAACTTAGGAGGATATACATGATGATCTTCCAGAATCCACCACGCGGAGGAGAGACGCTTGCTTTCAATGAAGCCAACAGAAAGAAAAGCAGAGTCCAAAAAAATGGTGAGAGATAGAGTCCCATGTTGAAGCTCCTGGAGCCAGCTACCTGAACTCTATCCCTGAACTTTTTAGTTATGGGGGTCAATAAATTCTTTTCTTGCTCAAGCCAGGTTGTGTTGGGTTTTCTGCCACTTGTAACTAAACAAGCCCTGATTCATTTGATCTGCCTATGTTGGACCTGAGGAAGCATCCAAGCCAATCCCTCAGAGATGAGCTGTATAATAAAGCCCAGATCCTTCAGTGCTCATGCAGGGAGGTGGAAAGATCACAAGAGCTCACAAAGCAAAGATGGGGAGGAGACATCCAAGGACAAACATCTCCTGAATAAGTGAAAGTCACCAAGATAGAGTCAATCTTCCCATCTCTAACATTAGTCATCCCCATCACATGATATGGATCCTCACAGTGCTGAGAAGTGTTGGGAAAGATTGTGAAATGTTGCAATAGAGTCCACTTTTCATGTGGCTGTCGCTTCCCGTCCCTTAGGTCTGTTTAAATGCTGCCTCCTCAGAGAAGATTGCCCTCTGGACTCCCCCATCTCAAACAGCCTGCCTCCCCACTATCCCTATGAGCACCTTGTCCATATTCTGCATCAATTATCACAATGTTTTTTAATTTTTCGCTTTCATCACTCACTTTTTTGTCTGTGTCACCAAGTAGACTCCCCAAAGACAAGGACCATTTCCGGGTGGTTCAACATTGTGTCCCCAGCACCTAGCACAATGCCTGCCACACAGTAGGGGTTCAATAAGTACTTTTGAGTAAATGAATGAATGAATGAACATCTGAGTGAGTGACCTATAGAGGTCATAGGCAATATACTCCTTTGAAATGCATCATTTTGCTGCCTTCATGTGGTGGCCTGGCTTCAGGGAGATTTCCTATGCTTCTGCAAACCGGACTGGTCAGTGTCTTCAATAAGTTATCCTCTGTGATTACAAGGCTCACAGCTACTACTGGGTGCCGGTGAGGTTCAGTGATACCATGCTTAGACTTAAATGTCTTTGACTGAATTGGAATGTGCACCCAAAGTAATAATAGCTAACATTTATTGAATGCTATTGTATGCTGGCACTATTTTGACCACTTTATACACACTATCTCATCTAATCCTCCCAAAAACCCTGTGAGGTAAGTATTAATATTATCCCTATTTCACAGATGAGCAAACTGAGGCACAGGGAGATTTAGTAATGAAGTCAAGGTCACACAGCTAGAAAATAATGGTTCTAGGCTCAAAACCCAGGCATGCTGACCCCAGAGCCTATTCTCTTGGCTAGTGAAGATGTTTGGCCATGGAGAAAAGATGGAGATTCAAGTCAGCCTTTAGTTTTTTCTTATTAAGTCTTCACAATCGGGTTTCACTAGTTGACTCATAGCAATTTGTGCTCCCCAACTGTCAAGCATGCTCATTTTAAGATGAAAGTGCTAAAATACAATTCAAATAAAATTACTTTGATATGTGGTATTAAATTGTCCTTGCCACTGAAACCCAGAAAATACAAGCTCAGCCTGCAAGGTGATAAGTCAAAATATATTTCCTTGAATGACTAGACCAGAGTATATGTAATGATTCCAAGACAATTAATACCAACACTTTTAGGCAATATTAACTGCTGAAAAATGAATAGCTGTAAGATTTCAATCTCTCTGTTCATCCCTCTGGCTTCTATAATAGTTTTTTCCCTTATATTGGTTTTTAAGCTGAACTATCTGTTAATGTAGTTCCATCAGGTCTGACTATTAATCTGGAAACATGCATTTGATTGGGAGCTAAAGTTGAGGAACTGACTGCAAATGATATATGCAAATGTTAGGTTTTCATATCCTCTTCAAACATATTGATAAATCTCACTGCCATCCACGGGAATTAAAATTGGTGCAAAAGGAAAGAGATACCCTAGTTTCTCAGTTGGATATATTTTTCTGTTTCTCCCAGACTGCAAATAGAATGATTTTAATAGCAGAAGTGTGATATGGCACTTCTCAAACTAGTCAAAACCAGTTTTAGAGTCACAGAACCACAGGATTATAGAATATCTGAGTGGAAGGAACCTCACATTGTTGGCTCTAACCCTCTCATCTTGCAGATGAGGAAACAAGCCCAGAGAAGGGGCATGGGGTGATGATGATGACAATGACAATAATGACAGTGATAACAACAACAATGAAAACAACTAATTTTTATTAACTACTATGTACCAGATATTGTTCAAAATGTTTTCTACGTATTAACTCATTTAATCCTCACAGCCAGGCCCTCCATGTGGCCCAACTCCAGGGGCACCATTCACTCTGTACTCTGTTTGAATGGCACCACGGAGAGTCAAAGACGAGGACATGGCAACCTTGCTTACAAAAAGCTCACGAGATAGGGGACATGTGTTGGGACATGTGTTGGTTTTGCCTGCTTGGCATCTGTTCTCCCCGTGTTTAATAGCAACACCACGCGTTTTCTTTGGAGACCTACCCTGTATTATAATAGTTTCCTACTGCTGCTGTAACGAATGACCACAAAATTAGCGGCTTAAAAAATACAAATTTAGTCTCTTACGCTTCTGGAGATCATACATCCTAAAATGGAGCAGCAGGGTGTGTTCCCTCTGGGGGTTCTAGGAAGAATTCATTTCCTTGCTTTTTCGAGCTTTGAGAGGCCATCTGCATTCCTTAACTCATGGCCCCACCAGCAGCAAAGCACCTTGAGATCTCTTCCTGCATCTCTCTGCTTCCATTATCACATCATCTATATCTGTGGCTCTCCTACCTCCCTCTTAGGACTCTTGTGATTACAACAGGCCCACGCAAGAAATCCAGGATAACCTCCCCATCTTAAGATCCTTAAATTAATCATATCTTCAAAGCTCCTTTAGCCACATACAGTAACATATTCACAGGTTCCAGGGATTCAGACGTGGACATCTTTGGGAGGCTTTAATCAGCCTACCACATACCCTCACCCACTCTGAGCCCATGTTGTCGTGGTGAGATGGACTCCAATCCCTGATGCAGACCTGGATTGTTTAAAGGTAGGCAACTAAGTGACTGGAGTTAATGCTGGGACTTTTTCAAAAACTAATAAAGAGGCCCATTTTCATAAGGTAGCTAATTAGGTAGTGTATAAGCCCAGTGCTGAAAGTAACCACCAAGAGAGAGCTACCTGAGAAGGAAGATAACATGGGAGAGCTAAGACTTCCCTTTCCAGCAGTACCATAGATTACAGGCCCTGAAATTCTCTCCCAATTGAAAAAATTAAAATTCTGGGGAGAACTTCTTTATGTCAGTTTATCCTTCTGTGAAGGATTAACTGACACAGGAATTGTCCTCCCACCATAAGCAACTAGAAAACTAAACAAAATATATGAAACAACTGCATCCAAATATTAAACAACACAGAACCACAATTCTAGAAGGAAAACAAGGCAAGCGCTAAAACTGCCCTCACTTACTGCCCAAAGGCAATTTCCAGGCCATGGATCGGGAAGGGAAACCTAAACAAGCCCAGTGATCCAGCTGAGTTGAGGGTACAGAGATCCAAGTTCAGGGGCCAGGGCACCTATCATTTGTGGGCAAAGTACTGGATAGGAGGAAACTGCATAGAGAGAGTTCCAGAAATCTGAAGAGATGTCTTCTTGAGTTTTGCAAGGAATAAAATTCCACATAAGCAAGGAAAGAGTCATCAGAAAATAGTAGGCTAAGCAAGTCCCAGAGCTCATATCAAGATAGAAATAGTTTACATTCCTGCCAGCCACAATGAAGAGATGTTGAAATACATGGAGCATTAGGTAGAATCTTCAAAAGAATCCTTTCTCAGTAATGGGGATAAATTAACCACAGAATAAAAGTCACTGTGGATTCACTCTAATAAAGTTCAAAAGGAAGCATAAAAAGGATCAAACTGATTTGAAAGTTACTTAAATGTATGCCAGAATAAAGCCCAATACTCTTTGAAGGAATACTACTAAATCAAGCACTCAACAATGTAAAATTCACAATGCCCATCATCCAAAAAAAATTATTAAGCTTGCAAACAAGCAAGAAAATATGACTCGTAACTAAGAGAAAAATCAGTCAATAAAAAAAGACTCAGAAATGACAGTGATGATGAAATTAGCAGCAAGGATATGAAAGCAGCTATTATAAACACTGTATGTTCAAAGATATAAAGGAAAACATAAGCACAATTAAAAGAGAAATGGAATATTTAAAAGATCCAGTGACATCTACCAACCTGTCCTGGGGTCCATTCTGTCTGCTGGCTCAGGAAAGCCACAGTGTCTATGGAGCTGAGGTCCAGCTGCTCCAGCTCACTCTCATTAAGAGCCAAAGCAATGCGCCCCAGGGAGACGATATGGTGTTCTCTCCAGTAAGAAGGCATGTCCCAAACCTTTAGGTGAAAGAGAAAATAGATTAGACTGAACATTAGTGATGATATTCACTGTGATCTGAGTGCTTGTGTCCCCCTAACCCCAAATTCATACACTTAAACTTAATCCCCAATGGTAGTAATTAGAAGGTAAGGCCTTGGGAGATGATTAGGTTGTGAAGGTGGAGCCCTCGTGAATGGAATTAGTGCCTTACAAAAGAGACCCCAGAGACCTAGCTAGCCCCCTTCCACCATGTGAGGACACAGTAAGAAGGCTCCATCTATGAGAATCAAGCCCCCACCAGACACTGAACGCGCCAGCACCTTGGTCTTAGAACTCCCAGTCCCCAGAACTGTGAGAAATTTCTGTTTATAAGATACCCAGTCTAAGATATTTTGTTATAGCAGCCTGAACAAAGACATCATTTAAAACGGACTTAGGGAGATCTATTGTACAGCATAGTGACTATAGTTAATAATAATATATTGCGTACTTGAAAATTGCTAGGAGAGATCTTAAATAGTCTCACAACAAAAAATGATAAGTATGTGAGGTGTTGGATATGTGATTTCACTTCATTTAAGTATAAATTATTTAAGTATATATACATAATACCTATATATATCAAAAAATCATATTGTCACTATAATATATACAACTTTTATTTGTCAACTATACTTTCATAAAAAATTTAAAAAGACTTAGGGTAAATCTTCTTAATATATAAAGCTCTCTTATAAATCAATAAGGAAAGGATGATTACATTTGTTTAAAAAAAAGAAACAAAAGACATCAACAGGTAATTCACAAAAGAAGTTTTAAACATATGGGGAAAAGTTCATTCTCAATCATAATTAAAGAAGTATCCACCTTGAATAGGTTGAAGAAAAAAATTTTAATTAAAAATAAAAAACAAAAAAAAGAAATGTATGTTAAAAACAATCAAAGACCATGGTGGCTCATTATACTGACAAGGAGTAGAATAATCATCATTTATGATGCTAGAAAGATATGAGGCAAAGGATACCCTCATTTGTTGTGGTTGAGAATATACATTGGTACATGTTTTTGAGAGGGCAATTTGGCTATCTGTATCAAAAGGTTTTAAAATATTTATACTCTTTGACCCAGAAATTCCACCGGTGGGAATTTACCCTAAGTAAATAATGAGACAAGAGCCCAAAGATTTATGTATAAATGCATACCTTGAGGCATTAAAAAAATACAAACAATCTAAAAGTCTAAAAATTAGCTAAATAAATAAGGATCAATCATAAATGAAATGCAGTTATCCCTTAGTATTCACTAGGGATTGGTTCCAGGACCCCACAGGTATCAAAATTCACGGATGCTCAAGTCCTTTATATAAAATGTTGTGTTCACATGTAACCTACACACATCCTCCAATATACTTTCAATCATCTCTAGACTATTTATAATACCCAATACAATGCAAATGCTATGTAAATAGTTTTTATGCTATATTGGAGTTTTTTTGGTTTTGGTTTTGGTTTTTGAGACAGGGTCTCACTCTCTTGCCTGGGCTAGAGTGCAGTGACATCATCAGAGCTCACTGCAGCCTCAAACTTCTGGACTCAGCCTCCCCAACAGCTGGGACTACAGGCATGTGCCACCATGCCTTGCTTATTTTCTCTTTCTCTTTCCCTTTTTTTCTTTTTTCTTTTTTGTAGAGATGGGGTCTCACTGTATTGGTCAGGCTGGTCTCAAACTCCTGCCTCAGCCTCCCAAAATGCTAAGATTACAGAAATGAGCCACCACACTTGGCCTGTTTTTTATTTCCTTGTTGCTGTTGTTGTATTTTTATTTGGGGGGGGGGGGTCCAAATATTTCCGATCTGTGGTTGACTGCATCTGCAGATGCAGAACCCGTGAACTGAGAAGTCTAACTGTATTACACAGCTATTTAAAATACTGACATAGATTTATATTTCTGATATAGAAAAATATGTACTCTGTACTGTTGGGTGTGAAAAGCCAGTTGTTGAATAATAGGTGAGGGTGACACCACTTTTTGTCCCAGATATGTGAAGATACATGAAATATATAACTATATTTTATATACATACACAGAAGTCTGGGTAGTTTCAGATGAATAGACCAAAATCAATACTGCTTATCTCTCAGTAAAAAATTATGACTAATTTTCTTCTTTATAATTTTCTGACTTTTCTACAATAAACTTGAATTATTTATATAAAAAATAGTTATAAATATAATATTAAGAAACGTAATTTTTTTAACCCCCTGAAGGTAACTAGATACCCCACAACTACCTGAGCAGTTAAAACAAGCCACTCAAAGGGACCTTTTTAATGATGGCAAACTACTTCCAGTGCTCTTTACTGCTTTCTGCCGTGTTTCAAATGAATTTGCAAGAGACGCTAAGAAAAGCTACTGCGGGCAGCAGCTGCAGTTCTCCCAGCGAAGGAAGACAGGCACAGTTCCTGAGAAGCAGCGTGGTCACAGCCATCAGAACATCCACAGAGCTTGCCTTACTGAGCACCTGCTAGACGCCACGACACATCTCCTCCTGTTCTCTGCCACGGCCCTAAGAGGGAAGAACTGGTTCTCTCCCCGTTTCTCAGACGAGGAGATCACAACCACATCACTGAGCTGATGCAGTGAAATTTCAACAAGATAATGTATGTGAAAATTCCTCGAGGAGAGCTCAATGTGCAGAAATGCTGATCTGGTTTTTGGTGAGTGGTTTTTTGTTTTTTTTTTCCTTCTGTTTAATGTTTGATCCCTAAGGTGGGCTTCACCTACCTGTACTGCCTTCTCCTTCAGGGCCAGCAGCTGAGGCAGGCTGAAACCCTTCACAGCCCCCAGCAGCTCCACGCTTCTGATGAATGTGTCTTCCTCCATGCAGAGCAGGCCCTCCGGGGCCCAGCAGGCGTTGGCTTCAGCCAACTTGAAGACATCGTCTGAAGAAGGAGCTAGGACTCCATGGCAACCTGAAGAAAGGGGAGATGCAGGGAAGGAACAGAGGAAAGAATTTCAGGAAATGTTAGTCTGTTTCTTTGTTGAAATGAATAATATTCTTTGCCAGTTAGATGTATTTGCAAGAGGCAGTATAACGTAGAAGTTAAAAGCAGAGACCCAGGGACCCGTATAAATCCCACATCTGCCATTTCTTGCTAATTACCTGGTAACAAAATCATGGAAATTCCAGCTTTTTGCACATCCACATGCACAAAGTAGAAGCTTTGCAACATTATAACTGGACTATAAACCCCGTGAGGCCAATAAGAGCTGGTGGTAAACAGTCCTGACTTTAGATTCAAATCCAAAACTATTCAGCCTCTCTGTACTCGGTTTCTTTGTCTATAAAATGGGGATAAAATCACCACCTAGGATGACTGTGAAAATTAAATGTGTTATATATAAAGCCCTTAGGACAGTGCCAGGCATACAAAAAGCACTCAATTCATGTTAGCCATTAGCCAACCACGCCGGCCTCTACTTACCACTCCTCTCTCACTCCTTTCACCCTCCCTCTGTCCGGAAGACTCTAATTCCAAGTATACACGTGGCCCACTCCATACTCCCTTGGGTCTTCATTCAAATGTCACATTCTCAATGAGATCTTCCTTAATGGTTCTCTTTTCATATGACAACCCCCCTCCTGACACTCCGGACCTCTTTCCTTTGCTTATTTTCCTTCTTGGCATTTATCATACAACATACTATAAGCATGTATTTTACTTATGTGTGGAATCTAATGTCTGCTTACTCCCCATTTGAAAGTAAGCTTTGTGAAGGCAGGGATTTCTGTCTGTTTTGTTCACACAGTCAGTGCTCAATAAATATTTGTTGAATGAATGAAACAGTCAGCACTAACTGTCAACTATTATTTATTCTATTGGGTCTGATTAACTTTGTTTCCTGATAGCTGGCACAAGTCCACACTTAGTGGGTGCACAGTCATGATGATAAAAAATATCTAACACTATCGAGCAGTTCCTACACGCCAGGCACTGTTGTGAACATGTTTACAGGTTTAAACCTATTAATCCTCACAATAACCCATCAAGGTAGAGACTTTCATTATCCCCATTTTACAGAGGATGAAAACTGAGGCACAGAGAGGGTAAAAAGCTTACCCAAAGTCACACAGCCACTAAGTGGCAGGCTCAGGAGTCCCATCCCTGAAATGTGTAGCCACTAATCCATGTTGGTCCTTTAAGCCAATCCTATTGAAGTCTTTGTTGCACATATTCGCTCATTACACCCAGGTGAGGCATGTGGGACATGATTCCAAATCACGTTACAAAGATGTAATTCTTTTGCCCGTGGATTTTTGCCATTCTATTGCTTTGCAAACATTTCATCCAGTCCCCTGGACAAAGAGGCCTCTGGATGTCAAAGACTCAGCCCAAAACTGCCACCCTGGCACAGGCTCGGATACCCCAGGAACGCTCACCAGGAATGGCATCAGAGGTGGGGCTCTCGTCACTGCTGTTCCGAACAGATTCAAAGACAGCCCAGAGGAATTCCTTAGGGGGCGGCGTCCCGGCCAACTTGGAAGCTGTTTGTTGAAGAGTATCAGGAAACTGCATGGGTTAGAGAAGATGAAAGAAGAGGGACAAATACTAATTAAAGCACATTAAGATTTAAATCAGAGTTTAAATCATAACACTACTTACTGCCTCAGTTTTTTTATAGCAGCTTCTCACATAAATTTAATCTCTAGTCCAACAAATGTGATCTCCATAAAGAATCCTATAAAAGGATGCTCAACCTCAATAATAATCCAATAAATGCTAAATAACATAAGCATATGTCACTTTTTACCCATCAGATTGTCAAAAATAAAATAAAGTGGTAATACTTAATGCTGGCCAAGATGTGCACTCATTTGTCTGTGGGACTGTTAAATGATGCATCATCACCAGAGCAAGCTGATAATATTCACAAAAATGTAGTTGCGCCTACCCCTTTTTGGTTTGGTGTTTTAAAATTTTAATATTTATCATTAAAAGGAGGTAAAGAAGGGTTATCTCTGGATTCTGGGTAGAGACCAGCAACTGGGGGGGTTGGGTTCCCATGGAGAAGGTGCCGTTTCTCAATTAGAACTAACGCACTTTGTCAAGACTTGGGATATTATTGGGAGACCTGCCCATGAGCCCAGAGAATTCATCAAGCTCTGCATATAGCTACGAGGCACTGTGTCCCGCCTGCCCAAAGAGTCAGCACCTCAGTTTATGTAGTTCCTGGTTCTATTCTCATCTTCAGCATTAGGGTCAGGCCCTACATGGCTGGCCTACTTCCTGCCACTTTGAAGCTTGGTCATGTGACTTGCTCAGGCCATTGGAATGTGGCAAAAAGGACAGCATGTCATTTTCCAGCCCTAGCCATAAGGAAAATTGTACTTATCCATCCCCTTTTTCTGGAATTTCAAACCTTCACGCGAGAAGCAGCAGCTCCAGACAGCCTCGGCCCCAGTGACCCATAAATCAGTTAGCAAGAACTAAATGCTTATTGTTATATACCAGTGAGATTGTGTGGCTTTGTTATGCAGCAAAAAATGACTGATTTGTGCTCTGCGTGTCTCATGGCCTAGACTGTTTAACTCTCAGAGAGTTACTTCAAGTAGAGTTCTGTGCCCAAAGCTGATGTACAATAAAGACTAGTTTTTGGATTAAATGTGTTTTCATGTGTGATTGCATACACTGGACATACACATGCATGTGCATAGGGCACTGGTGGGTGTGAGGGCGGACATGCGTGTGAGATGTACGCAGATGGCAGAGTGGTAGTTAAATGACAGCTCCCAGGCTGCACCCATCTGCCTGGAACACCACAAGAATGGCCCATAGTTCATTTAGCTGCTGCCTCATTCCGTTTCCCTGAAGCTTGTGCATCCTGACATGGAGCTGGAAACATCTGAGCCCTCTGAGACAGAGAAGAAGGTTCTAGAATCACAGATTGGCAGCAAACCGAATGGTGTGTTACTGACCACACTTTCTCTCCCCTTTAAACTCCTTCAGCCCTCTTAATACAGGGCACAGAGGTACCTTTGTGGCAATAGGGCTTAATTCATCTGCTGAGAAAAGTACTAGAAAGGGTCCCAAGTCCTTTGTAGTCTCAGCTGTCCAGTTCTGAGGAAGTCTAAAAAGAGACAATAAACAGTAAAATGAAAAACTATGCTATGGTGGACATCTGTTGCCCTTTGCCCTCAAATCCTTTCTTTCAGGAATAGACTATCTTCATAGTTGGAGACGCTGTCAATCACAGAGACCCACTTCCCTGACCAAGAAAATCATGTGATGTAGGCTGACCAATCAGTCATCCCTGGGAATTTTGATGGAACCACCAGAGAAGCTCTCTTTTTTCTGGTGTCTCTCACCATAGCAAGGATATTGGAAGATATTCCTGTCACTAAGTGGAGAAAATAAAGGCCACACCAAGGAACACAAAGCTGAGGGATGGGAGGAACATATTCCTGATGACATCATTTGAGATCCCGGATCCAGCCATGCCTGAAATCCATACCTGTAGTTTTCCATTACATTCCATTTCTGAACTCAATAAATTCGCATTTTTTTTAGTTTGGTGTTATTTTAAAATTTTTATATTTATCACTAAAAGGAGGTAAAGAAGGGTTATCTCTGGATTCTGGGTAAATTGAATTATTGAGTTTCTGTCATTTACATCAGATTGTTTCCTTCCTCCCCTTGTTCAATAGAAGAATAACGACACACTTGTTTCTTTTAAATTACCATAAGTCTTCTCCTACAGCAAGAAAAAAACTTTCCTCTTGAACTTGGCAAGATAACAGCACTGACCCAGAATTCACTGTTATTTTTATACAAACTATAAATATCTACAGCAAAGTATGCCACACTATCTTTGGTGACATCTCTAGAAAAGGTCTTCCCAATTAGCAGTGAGAGCCCCTCTCGAGGACCAAGGCAAACCATCCCTGGTCAAACAGCCTCCACTCTTATTTCTTTGATAAAGATATTATACCACTAGACTGGAAGGTCCATGAGGGTGGGAACCACGCCTATCTTAATAACCACTGTGCCTTCAGTCTTAGTAGTAAAACAGCTGTCACATATTCAGCTCTACGTGCCAGACACTGTTGTAAGTCCTTTACCTGTATGAACTCGCTTAATCGTCACAGCCACCCAGTGGGGACTATTACTGTCCCTATTCCACAGATGCAAAAATTAAACTTCAAAAAGATTAAGTAACTTTTCCCAAGCCACACAGACAGTAAATGATAGAAGCAAATTCTTAAACCAAAGAGTCTGGTCCTAAATCCATGCTCTTAAACGCTGTATAACAGTACAGTGCCCAGGACACAATCATTACTCAGAAAACTGTTGTCTAAACACTGACTGATGACTAGGTTCTACTCATATATCTCATCTAACCTCAGAGAACTCTACATGGGAAAGAAAAGCTAGTTCTGTTTTCCCCCAAGGAGCTCTCAATCACCCAGAGGTGACAGTGTCTTTATTATTTGCATAATCATTATTATTATTCCATAACAAAAATAATAATACTGTGGAACAGCAGAAACTCTCATTCATTGCTGGTGGAAATGCAAAACGATACAGCCACTTTGGAAGACATTTTGGTGTTTTCTCACAAAAGTAAACACACTTTCACTACATAATCCAGCAATCACGTTCTTTGGTATTTAACCAAAGGATTTGAAAGTTTATTTCCACACAAAAACCTGCATATGGATATTTAGAGCAGCTTTATCCACAATTGCCAAAACTTGGAAGCAACAAAGATGTCCTTCAGTAGGTAAATGGATAAATAAACTGTGGTACATCCAGACAATGAAATATTATTCAGCACTAAAAAGAAATGAGCCATCAAGCCAAGAAAAGACATGGGGAAAACTTAAATGCATATTACTAAGTGCAAGAAGCCAATCTGAAAAGGCTACACACTGTATAATTCCAGCTATATGATATTCTGGAAAAGGCAAAACAATCAGTGGTTTCCAGGGATTAGGAGTGAAGGGGAAATAAACAGACAGAGCACAGAGGATTTCCAGGGCAGTGAAACTATCCTCTATGATATTATCATGGTGAATACATGTCATTACACACTTGTCTGAACCCATAGAACGTACAACACCAAGAGTGAACTGTAATGTGAACTATGGACTTTGGGTGATAATGACAATGTAATGACAATAATGTTAAAGGAGGTTCATCAGTTGCAATAAATGGTGGCAGATGTTGACAATGGGGAGGTTACCCATGTATGGGAACAGGGGGATATGGGAAATCTCTGTACCTTCCTCTCAATTTTGCCGTGAGGCTAAAACTATTCTAAAAAATAGTCTTTAAATAATAATCATAATAATACCACTACTTTGCATGTGTAAAGTGCTATCTTTTCAAAACTCTTTTCCTTCATATGCCAAGTTGCATTGGTGACAACCTTGTGAGACCTTCGGGGCAGCTACTATGGACCCCACTTTACAGGAAATCTGAAGCCAAAAGAAAAAGGGTCACTTTCAGAATAAGGGTAAGTATTTAATCACATCCTAAGCTGGAGGCCAGGAGGGAAGGTTGGGTGCCCCTTCGCCTGGCACATCCCCCGCAGCCATGCCCGGCCCCTCCTCACCCATACTGTTCCAGCAGCCTGCGCCTCACCGCAGCCTTCTGCTCTGGGCTCAGGTCTGGGCAGTCTCTGAGGCCGTGCAGGGCAGGGGGCCAAGCCCTGGGGGAGATGCCTCTGTCGATAATGGTTGCTGGCAAATGACACAGCAGGTTCCCCATGATGTCCACGGTGTACTCATCAGCAATGGAGTCACCCTGAAAGCAACCAGTGGAGCTGATGGGCAGATCTAGCAGAACTCAAGATCATGATCGCTTAAAAACACTTCCCAACCCCCTATCTCTTAAAGGTTCTGGGATCTGAACTGCCTACCCTGCCATGGGCTACTAGAGATGTAGCGGGGCCTGACCTTCCCCCAGAGATGCAGGCCCCAGGAATCCGGGAAACCCTGACTTGGCACATGATGAGCCCTCAGTAAACAAGGGCTGCTGTCTACATATTATTCTGAGGATATTCCAGAGAGAATCCACCATTATAATATTAGTACAACTGCAATAAAACCAGAACTTCAAAGTTTGTGTGACACTAGAAAGCCTTTAAAACTCCTTCTCAAAATGACAAAAATAGCTGACATGTATTGTGTGCTTACTATGTGCGGGGCACTGTCCTGAGTGTCTACAGGTCTCAATACATTCATCTTCAAAGTGACTGTAAGAAATAAGCACTATTATCCACTTTTTAGAGATAAAGAGACTGCCAACTAGTGGCAAGGCTGGGATTCACATGGGCCTTGCATTAAACAGGACATTGCCCATTTCATGCCCTCAATAACTCCATGAGGGTTTGCTATTGCACACACCTTGCAGATGGGGAGACTTAGGTCCAGGGTGGGGAAGTGACTTGCCCTAAGCCACATAACCAGTCACTGGCAGAAGCATGTCTACAACCCAGTCTCTGTGTACTGTGCTCTCTCCAGTCCTCCAGAGTGGCCTCCCTGCTTCAGGCCCTGGGATGAGAGTCTCCAGGACCAACAGCCAAGACTGACCCAACCAGCAGCTTCAGAGCCAGCTCTGAGACCCACAACTCAGACTTCCCACCATCACAACAGGCTCAAGATCCCAGCCAGATCCCCAGGATGTGTCTCTCCAGGATGGCCACAAACACCCAGAGGGGAAGGGACACCAGGAAGAGTTTCCTTACCAGGCACTGCTGCACTTTTCTGAGGACTGAAGTCTTTTTGTGGGAATCTAAAACCAAGGAGTCCAACCGACTCTTCCCCAGGCTAATCAGAAAGGGCACACACTGGGAGGCCGGGACAGAAGCCAGGTAGCTGGCCCTGGAGAGAGATGGGGAGGATGAGAGGAAGAAAACAGTGGCTGTGCTATATCTCCCCCGAAATCAGGGTCCACATGCCCAAGAGCTCTTCACAAGGATGTTCTTTAAATGTTTGTTCTCCCCAGTGATGCTGTGGCTCCCTGTGGCATATAGCAAGCCTCCCACTCATCATGCTCCTCTTCTATGGTAGGAATCAAGCTTCTCATGATGCTCTTCTTCTATGCCCCAGCATCACTGATCAGAAAATGGCATTTCCATAAAAATGCTAATTCATGGACTGGTTGAGGGGAGATGAAAAAAAAGAAAAGAAAAAGTAGAGAAGAAAGTGACAAAGAGGAGAGAGAATAAAATAGAAAGCAAGGAAGAAAGATGAGAAAAAGAGAGTAGAAAGAGAAATGACTCCCAATTCTGTCATCTCCAGCCCAGACCTCTGCCACAAGCCCTGATCATGTATTCACAACAGGGATAATGTCACCCTCAAGAAGGAGAAACTGGTTCTAGGGGAAGGGGGTGTGAAAAAAATCTTAGTTATGACAATGACTTGTGACCCACCAAAGCTCAACCCTACTTAACAAAATCTTTTTCCTTAGTACATAATGTCTTTCATTAGAAATTACAATTTTTCTCCTTAGGGAGAAAATGAAATAATGAAATAAGGGTTGAGAAAAACTGCACGAGACCCATGCAGCCTACTCATCCTCACCACTTGACTATTCCAAACAAAGCCAGATTCAACATCTTCCCCAAACATGTTCTTCCTCCTCCATGCTATCTCAGAATCCTTTTTTACTTTCAAAATCCATCATTGCTATCTCCTTAATATTACTGAAATATGCTTTTGCCTCTCCATTCCCAGTACCACTGTCTTGTTTATTTCTTCATTCATTCATCCAGCAAATATCTACAAAGCATCTGCTGTGTCAGGCACAGTTCTAGGCACCAAATATAGTCATGAACAAGGGGTCCCTGCCTTGACAGTGCTCAATTCTAGTAGGGAGAAGAAACATGCTTGAAGCTCTGACTCGGTGGGGGGGGGGGGGGCAAGGGCAATATATATAACCGAAACATTTGTACCCCCATAATATGCTGAAATAAAAAATAAAAAAAAGAAACATAGATACCATAAAATAGGTATTTTCAGCTAATAATAAATGTAAGGGAAAAGATAAAATGGCTCTGTAACAGAGCATGATGGTGGCCCCTTCTAAGGCAGCACAATTTGGGCCGAGACATGGCAGAGTGGAAGTGGCCAGCCATGCCAAGACCTAGGTTACTGAAATAATCTTCCACCGTCTCCCTCCTTCCACTCAGGCCCCCTGCATTCCATTCTCTACATGGACAGTGGCAATGATCTTTCCTGATCTTTCTGAAACTTAAATCTGATGGCTGTACCCAGAATATAAGTGAAACATTTCAGGGAGGCACAAAAAGACCTATATGATCTGGCGTCCCTTACTTCTTGGGCCTTCTCTCTCCTACCTACTAAAGTTTTTTCTTTACCTTGAATATGAAGCTGGGAAAACGTAACCGTGGACCTGCCAGGAGTACCAAGGAGAAAGAATTTGCCTGACAGTGAGGCCAACAGGGGAAAGCTTGGACAAGAGACAGATGACATCATTTGAACCCCAAGATCTGCGCAGTCGCGCGGGAGCACTTCCGGTCTGCGCCCCGCCCCCTTCACTGACAGGCGGCCCAAGCCCCAGCCCCGCCCAGCTTCGCGGTTGATTGGTCCAGAAGCCCAATCGGTCGGAGGCTTTTACGGCTGCAGCTGCGGCATGCCGGAAAGTGAGCCCCTAGAGCCGGCTATGCCTGAAATGCGCCCCTGGACTTCCCATTACCTGAACCAAAAATTCCCTTTTATTGCCTAAGCCAGTTTGAGTTCTGTTGCTTTCAACCAAATATCAACTTGATATTACAAATCACTCATCTATTTCCCCCTCCATGAGATTGTAAGTGCTCATAAGAGGAAAATTTAACTGTATCTGAAAACTAGCACACAGAAAGTACTCATTAAACATTTTTTTGAATGAATGAAGACAATAATAGCAAAAGAAGGTAGAGGAAAATAAAGAAGGAGAAAAGGAGAGAGACAGCGTCCAGACCATGCTTGACCATAGCAAGAGAAATCACCCAGGTCTGATTCCCCTGGAGCCTGGTCCCGCCGCGGGGGCGAGGCCAGCCCAGACAGGAGCTGCTTCACCGACACTGATTCAGGCTTGGGTTGCTTTCCCTTTGGTTTTTGAATAACAAGAAAAGCAGGAGGGTCCTTCTGAAATATCTATGTGAGGCTCAGAATTTAAATCCTGGTTCTCAAGGGCTTAACTGTCTAAGACCCTCTCTCCAATCTGCCTCTGGTTCCTCACGAAAACCCAGAGGGAGAGAATCACTTCGGCGTGGGTGATTCACACCAATATTACTGCTGAACCAGAAAGGGGAGCTGATGTTCACTTACGGGAGCGCAGCCAAGAGGAAAAGCGGCATAGACAACCTGGAAACTTCCCAGTATTTCCACGCCAAACAATTAGCCTGAAAGATTAAGCCATTCTAGTTCTAGAAATTCAGTCCAACAATAGTAAGAACAAACAGAGATAGTGCTTTCTGCATGCCAGGCACTTTTCTATGTGCTTTATATATGTTCACTTATGTAATAGAGCAGCCTAAGATGCAGGTACCACTAACTGTGCCCAGTTTATGGATGAGGAAACTGAGGCAAAACAATACGAACTCAAAAATTTGAGTATGAGAATACTCATCACAATTTTGTCTACAACTGCAAGAAAGTGAGATATAACTTTAATGTTCCTCAGTAGGGGATTGGTTAAGTACATTATGGTATATCCATACAATGGAATACTATGCAACTACTTTGTTGTAATAAGGTAGATTTACATATACTAACAAAAAATGATATCTATGCCATTTATATATATATATAAAGTTAAACAGAGCAGTCTGTATAATATGAGCTCATATGTGTTTTCTATATCACATGTAAATGTGTTTTATATATACCAAAAAAAAATCTCAAAGTCAATAGCAAACTTTTCCCTGCAGTTACCTCTAGAACAGACTTGCTCAATCTTCACACTCCGGACACTTTGGACCAGATAATTCTTTGTTGTTGGGGGATGTCTTGTACACTATAGGATGTTGAGCAGCATCTCTGGCCTCTACCCACTAGATGCCCATAGTCCCCCCCCCAGTTATGACAAACAAAAGTGTCACTAGTCATGGCCAAAAGTCCCCAAGGAGGCAAAATGGTACCCTGCTGGGAACCACTGCTTTAGGGAGAAATTGGAGAAATTTTACTTTCTCTGTTTTTTTTAATAATAATGTATTTTCAGTAAAAACATAATAAAGGCAAATTTCCTAACTGGTATTTGAAGGTTCTGAGAACTAGAAGTCTAAGGAATTACCTATGTAGGGGCAACTCTCACTGCTCGAACATGTAGATCTTCCTTAAAGTGGGTCTGACCTCCATCCATTGCTCAGTTATTGGCTTCCCTTCCTGGGCAGGACTTTTAATTCAGTTCAATGGTTCTCTCCAGGGAACTGATTAGAAATGCAAATCTCAGGCCTCACCCCTCTCCGACTATATGGGAAACTCTGGGATTGGAGCCCCCAGTCTGTGTTTTAACAGCCTTCCAGATGACGCTGATGCTGATGCAAGCTCAAGTTTGAGAACCACTGACAGAACTATTTGTTCTATTATTACGGGGCTTCCTTAAAACTTTGCATATTCCTCCAGTGATCTCAAAGGATTATACACCGAGCAGTATGCTTCCTGGTGCTCAGGGAGAGAATCCGCTCTTTGGAAACTTTTCATTCAGGTCTGAAACACAAGGCCAGAGCTGAGAAGGTGGCTCGTCCATCCGTTTGCTCACCTGCTCAGGACTCTGTGTGCCAACAGTTCACACTCAAAGCTCAAACTCTCCGAGGCCCATTTTTACTAGCTCAGATACATGAAAAATCAGTTACTGCTTCTAGCCTCCTCGAAGGGTTAAACAGCCTCCATGACCTTTTGAAAAATAAGTTTTAAATGAAAAAGGAAATGTTCTTAGAGTATTTTACCCCTGGAAAGGGTAGGAATATTAGGTGAGGGATTACCTTCAGTCGCAGCAGAACATAATTATAAACATGCAAAACGGTACACCTTAAAAATATATTTTTTAAGGTTCAAATTTGAGTATGGGACAACCAATCTGTTGAAACTTTGGCTGTAGAGATGTGGGTATTTGGAGCTTTTTGAAAAGAAACTGGAGAAAACCTGGCTCAGTATTTGACACCAAGCCATCCTTGCATCTGAATAATTCTGGCATAAATATCTTTAGGCGCCACAGCCAATCCAGGCCCAGTGGCTGGGGTAGGGAGAGAGAGTTAAAAGCAGGATCCTGTTTTGACGGCACCTGATATGGTGAAAGCAGGAAGAGGTTGTTCTCAAAATACCGGAAATGGGCCAGAAAAGAGTCGGTGTTCATGGCATCAATGTGCGAGCACGTCACGCCTTTGACCAGCTGCCCAGCACTAGAAAACAAAACAAGGGACTCGGGAGAAGAATAGGGTGGGGAGGAGAGAGAAAAGAAAGAGCAAGAGAAGGCAGATTTGATCTGACACAGGCTACTCTCCCTCCTGGGCAATTGGGCTTCTCTGGCAGAAGGCTCCAAAGGGCCTCTTGGCTCCCAGGCCGAGCTACACTCTCCTACCTCAGGAGCTCCCCGGGCCTCCTGGTGGTCTTTAACAGAAGCTCATACAGGAACAGGGCCTGAGGGAAGAGAAGGCTTGTCAGTGCGGATGGCGCACTCACTGGGTGCCCAGCGCGGGAGGCCCTGCAAGGAAGGCACTGTGACTCCATTTTACAGATGCAGAAGTGGAGGCTCAACAGCTGTGACTTACCCAGGAGCACACAATTGCTAAATGGCAGAGCCAGGATTTGAACCGGTGTCAGAGTAATTCCAAAGCCCTGGCTCTCACCCTCCTAGTGACTCCATACACTCCAAGAGGCAAATGAGGAGCAAAGCCCTTGGCAGTAGGGCTGGACTTTCTGCGCTTTACGAAGCCCACTGACTGGTTGAGGATTCTCTGTGACCCCTATTTAAATGCCCACCTGCTAGTCCCTGAACACCAGGCACCCCAGAAAGGGAAGCGGAAGGAAGGGATGAATAGGCCAGGAAGGGCTGAAAGATGCCATCAATAAAGACCTGCGGCTGGCAGCCCACACTCCCCCCGAGCCCTCCCAGATGAGCACTCTGGGAGAATCGTGCATCGTAGGCAGGGGAGTCATTTGTTTTAAGGAACGTAACTTTACAGAAGCCCTAACTTGCAGATGCAATCAAGTACTACATTTATCTATTTTATAGACTCTGAAACTTTGAACATAATTCCCCAAACAGAATAAATTATGAGCTAGCATTGAACGTGGCAGTTGAGGGCCTGGAAGCAGCATAAAAGCCCAGGTGGAAGGAGGAGCAGTAGGGGGACGTTCTGGATGCTGCGTGTGACCCCAGAGATTTCTCTGGGCACAGGGTCAAGTTCTGGGACCTTCCACTGTCTTCCCCATCTCAGAAAATGGCAATTCCGTCAACTCAGTTGCTGAGATGAAAGTATCTTGAAGTCATCGGTGGCAGGATGTCTTTTCCAAAATAAAATGATTGCCACTGTCACTAAATTTGGCGGTGGTTTGTTACCCAGCAACTGATCACCGGAACATCATCCAACCTCAAGAGACACCCTGAGAAAGAGCCCCTGGAGCAGAGAGGGATTTTTGTCTGATCTGCTCATTTCTGCATTCTCAGCTCTGTATGCAGCGGCTGGCGCGTGGTTGGTAAGGTGCTCGACAAACATTTGCTGAGTGGACGTAATGAAGGCCAATGAATGAGCAGGAAGCCAAGGACAGTTCTAAGTCAGTGCATCCATCAACCGTACTATTCTCCCCAAGTGGCCTCAGTGCTGGCAGCTTTTAATAATACACATAGTAACCGCTAATATTTCTAGCACACTGCCCAGGTGTCATATCCCACTGATCCTCATGAGACGTTATCCCCATTTTGCACATGAGCAAACTGAGGTCAGGTAAGGGGCAGTAGCTTCTCCAATAGGAGCCAGAATTCACTCTCAGCTCTTGTCTAACTTCTTCACACTATGCTATTCTGCCTTCTGGGTTTCATCACACAGAAATAAATTTCTTCTACCAAATTAACCTTAAAACAGACCATTCCCGCAAGACAGTCAAAAATCCAGGATCGATCTGTGAGCCTCGTGGGCATACCTGGCTCCTCCGAAGCTCCTTGTCCTTCAAGACTGTGGGGTTGAATGTGGGTTCCCTCCGTAAATCGAAGAGAGACACTTCTTTAAAGAAAGCCCCTGGTATCTCCACAATGCCTGAGGCAGGATCTCCTGCTTCGATCATCTGCCAAAAGTGAGAAGAAATATAATAACCACCTTGTAAAAGGTGCACTGAGCTTTGAGTAAGAGCCAGGCACTGCTTCGTGGGCAATCAAACCCATCAGACCCACGCAGCAGCCCTAGGAAGTAGAGACTGTCACTCGTCCCATTTTGCAGGTGAGAAAACTGAAACTTGAAGGGCGATTGGTTGAAAGTCACTAAGTGAGATTCAAGCCTAAGTCTGTCTTATTCAAAAACTCACACTCTTTATTTTAACCATGTGGGCTACTGCTATCTGCGAAGTGTGGGTGCTTTAGGCCAAACCCCTTAGGTTTGGTTTCTAAACACGTTTTGCAATTGGACAGAGCAGGCCTGAGAGAGCAAGATGCCCCAAGACCCCCTGCCAAGGAAGAAAGGAACACAGGCACGATTTTGGACCATGGAAGGGGCTTTCAGGAGCACTGTGAGAACTTCAGGGTTCATTTTTAGCTTTGAAAAACAAACTTTTAAAACATTATCAGATTAAGAAACCTGATTTAAGAAAAGCCTTCCAGATTAGAGTAGCAGGGAAAGGAACGGGGAAGAATTGCGGCATGAGCAGAGGGCCCTGCCTGGGAAGGACGGAAGCTGAGGCAGCAGGAGGAGGCAGAACGACCCCATACACCAGTGATAATCCCAGCCCTGAATCAATGCCCACAGTCACAGCCCAGCCACCTAACCCCCAAACCACATCCCCTGTGAGCCACGTGTCTGAGGACAAGACATCTTCCTCTTACCTTGCTAAGGACACCTTGCTGCTGGGCAGGGGACAAATCGGACACATGCTGAGAGATGGTGCTTCTCAGGGCCTGCGGGAGGTCCTTGCAGTCCATGCTGCAGAAGGCCTGGGTGCTGACCCCAGCCAGCAAGGCGCCCATCTGGCTGACGTTGTAGAAGGACGGCACCTGGGAGAGGGGCAGGCGCGCTGTGAAGCTCTGCTCTGGGCTTTCGCCCCTCAGACGGGCACCAAGCCTGCTATGGGCGACACCTTAGGGGCAAGACAGGTGCTGCCTCCACAGGCCTCCCTTCCTTCTATCAGGAAAGAGGGTCATATATCAAAACACGAGATGCGTGGTAAAGGCACTGTTGGGGGGATGACTGCGCCATCCAAGGCCATAGTACGAATATCAAAACCAGTGCCCCGTGAGACACAGCACCTTGCCCTTGGACTTCCCAGCCTCCAGAACCGTGAGAAACAAATGTCCGTTGTTTCAGGCACCCCATCCATCGTATTTTGTTATGGCAGCCTGGGCAAACTAATACGCCCTTGGGCCTCAGGCCACTAAGGAAGAGTTCAAAGCCCCAACTGACCTTCTCGTGGGCCAAGTATTTGGCAGACAAGATGATGACCTGACTCTTGGCCCAACCCGAGACCTGGTTGAGGGTGGAGATGGCACCGTGTACCGCCTCGGGGGAGAGGGATTCCAGCTGACTGAAGGTCAAACCCACAACTGCGTCCGACAAAGAGCCCAGGGTCTCGTTGAGGGTCTGGTTCTCCGTGGCAATGTCCAGGAGTTTGGCTTTGAGCTGGAGGGAGAGCAAACTGGAATGGGCATCGATAGGAAGCAGGGCGGTGGCTCCATTTGACTACATCCTGGAGGGTCAGGACCGCACAGCACCCCAGGCCTGCCCCATCGAAGCCTCTAGGCCCAGAGATGAGGAAGGTAAGGGACTCCTGCCATGCCCAGACAGCGAGTCACCCCACAGAGGACACTTCCGCCGGCCTTGGCATTCATGTGCCACAAATTCACCATGTGCTTCATTTAAATATGAATTTGTTATTAAATCAACCTTAAAGCATGGCAGAAGGAAATCTCATTCCCTTGTAACGGCACCACACTCTAGTAGCATCTGTATTCTTCTGGTGACCTTGAACCTTATATCTGTATATAGGACTGTTTTTCTTTCGTGGAATATCTAGGAGCTTTTTTGTGATAACTTATAATCTCTGTAAAAATAATTCTCAGCAGTACAGGAAAGTAAAAGTCTCCTGAAAATCCTATCTCATAAAAATAACCGTGATTAGCAATTGGGTGTGTATTTATGTTTCCAAGACTTCTTATATCTTTTTTTAAATATAGAGGCAGAACGTAGTTTGCACAGAGTTGTAACATGAACAGAAGTGCAGTTTTCTTTTCTATGTTTTTCCCTTAAAATTATTTCTTGCACATGTCTATGATCATTTTAATCATCATTTTATGACAATATGCCTTCCTAGTAATAGTCAAGTGTGTTGCCCAACTGCTTCTGGTGAGGAAGGTGATAAACTTACCTATTGCAACATGATCTCTGTACCAAAAAATGAGAACGGTTCATGTTTTAACACTTGAATTTGTACGAACCATATATTCATTTGAGACAGGTGCACAGAATGGCTCCAGGCAATATTGAAATGGCCACTAGAGGGCAGCAGAGCGAAGTACTAGAAACAGCAGTCCCAGCACCTGCGTTCTCTAAATTCAGCAACTGCCCCTTCCCTAGAGCTCAGTTTCCACGTCTTTGAAAGGAAGAGCTGGACTAGAGTGGTGGTTCTCAAACTGTAGACCTTGACCAGCAGCAGCAACCTCACCCGGGAACTTGTTAGAATTGCAAATTCTCAGGCCCCACCCGGACCTCCTGAATCACCTTGCGTGGGGCGTGGCAATCTGTATTTTAACAGAGACCCTGATGCACCGTCCAGTTTGAGATCTGCTGAGCTACATGATGCAAAGGGCTCCCTCATATATAAGTGTATCTGACTCTCTTCTTGGCTGCCATAGCTACCCCTGTGGCCTTAAAATACATTTCTTTTCTTGTGTTTGCTTGCTTGCTTAGAAGTGATTCTTTTCCTTGAAAACAAAAATACGCATTGACCAAGAGAGACGCCCATGATGTCAAATGTCAAATGTGAGTGGGGACCTTATGGTTATGTGTGGCAAACTGCTGTGCAATTATTGGTGGCTTTGTCAAAATTGTCTTCGATATTGTTCTCACATCGTCTTTTCAAATTTAAAAAAAATTGAAAAGGACCACAAGCAGTGAAGAGGAGAGGGGCAGAAGGGAAACTTGAACAGAAGAGAGAAGAAACGGAGGGGGAAGGGAGGTGAGAAACAGTCTGCGTTTGCTAATTTGTCCCGAGCCTGGTCTGAGAACTCATAATGACCCTTTGACCCGGTGTTCTCAATTCTGGCTGCGTTGGAATCACCTGAGAAGCTTTAAAATAATGCCCCACCCAGGCCACACGCCAGTGGCATCTGGCAGGGCTGTCACTAATGCAGAGCCAGGTTTGAGAACCACTGGCGGTGCCCAGCATGCTCCCCAGAGCAGCCACTTCTGTGCCACCTAGAAGCCTTTGGGAAGTGTCCTCTCTGGGGCCTACCCCAGCCAGACCTCCTAAATCAGAATCTGCCTTTCAGATCCCCAGGTGATCCGTATGCAGTTTTTTTTTGAGGGGGGGGTTGTTTTGTTTTGTTTGAGACAGAGTCTCACTCCGTTGCCTCTGCTAGAGTGTAGTGGTGTCATCATAGCTCACTGCAACTCGAACTCCTGGGCTCAAGTGATCTGGCCTCAACCTTCCGAGTAGCTGGGACTACAAGCGCGTGCCACCACATCAGGCTAATTTCTCTGTTTCTTGCAGAGATGGGGTCTCACTCTTGCTCAGGCTGCTCTTGAACTCCTGAGCTCAAGTGATCCTCCTGCCTCAGGTGTGAGCCACCGCGCCCAGCCTGTATGCACATTTAAGTTTGACACGGCGGCTCTGATTGAATTTTAATCTCTCTAAGATTTTTTTCCTTTGCTGTTTTTGTCTTTCCTTCCCATGTTACGCTCATCCCAGTATTTCAGACACTGTCTTCTGTGGCTGGACTTAGATCCTGATTAACGCTATGTGTTTTCTCTCCAAGGCCAGGCAAGGCTGTTCTCCCCCATTTCTCTGGCTGGTGAAACTGAGGCAGAGGCCCCAGGCCTAGCACCCCTTCTGCACCTTCTGAACGCCAGCCTGGAAGCCCCTCAGCTGGCTGCATTTGATCATCTGGTGAAGCAGGACTTGAGCCACCGTGGCATCCAGCAGCTCCAGGTCATCGTAGAAACAAACCAGCAGCCCCAACCTATGTGAGAAGAGAAGAGATTGTGGTGGGGGGCTCAGAGCTGGGGGCCACATCGCATTCCCCTCAGTCCAAATCAACAGAGTCATGATCACACCAGCTACCAGGTATCAGGTCTTGTGCTGAGTTTGCCAGGATTATCTCATCACAACAACCCTACAAGGCAGATGTGCTCCTTAGCCCCATTTCACAGACGGGCAAACTGAGGCTCAAAGAGATCAAATGACTTGTTCAAGGAAAGTAGTGGAGCTGGGACTTAAATCTAGATTCATCCAACTATGCCATCTCTCTTCCTGGGGCAGATAAAGGGCATAAGAAAAGAATGATGCTCTTAGCCATAGAAAATTCCCCATTTTCTATATGGATACAAGGGGTTTCTCCGCCCTGGGGGGGTTCTCTGAGGCAGAAGTCTATTTCCAGGATGCCTTCCTACCTACCCACCCAGATGATGCAAAGGTTTCAGAAGAGGGGGAAAAAATAAAGGAGGCAGAACAGTGTAGGGACAAAGGTGAGATTTGAACTCTGGTATAATAACTAAGAGCAATATATCTAGTGGTTAAGAGGATAGATTCAGACTGCCGGGAGTTTGAAGCTCAAGTCTGTGAGATGTTTAACCTCCAGAAAGTTACTTAACTTCTCTGCAAGTTTGCTGCACCTAGTTGTGCAGTGCACACCCTATACTACTGTACTATATAGAGGCAGGGTAGCCCTGCCTCTCTGAGCCTTTAATAAACAGTAGGTTTGCTTTGTTCATCATAGCACATCATAACAAATACGATAAATGAAGGAATGAGGATGACTGTGAAATATACTAAGCACTCATTCACTAATTAATACTCTTATAGAGTTAGTATGAAGACTGTTCAACTTACACAGGAGATGGTCAGAAAGCATTTGTCCCCTTATCCCCTTTATAACTCCTTTAAAAAGGGGGAAATGCCTCCTTAGGGAACACCTCCCCTCACATGCGCAGAGAAGTGGGAATACTCGGAGATGGAACAGCCACCTCCCTTCCCTCTTTTGCTACTGGGAGAAATCTGGTGCTTAGACCGATTGCAACTTGGGAAAGAGCCACTTGCCTGTGGATGGTGGAGGTGTTCCTCATGCTGAAGTTGGAAGAGCTGATCCTCTCCAGAAACGCCTGGGCCAGTTCAGGGGTGATGTCATAGACCGTATCCAGCTGCTTGGTGGCGTTGTCATAGCTGATAAACAGCCCAATCTGGTGGGCAAGGATGGGAAGATCAATGAGGGTGGAAGTGGCGGGCTGTGGCCCACCCTGGTGGTCTACGCTGTGCTCCCTCCCAGACGCTGGGATCCGCCACCTGGTTTCGCCATTGATCTCTTACTGCTCTGTAACTGCTGCCTTGGTTTCCTCTTCAACCCAACTGTTATTTAAGAAAGATTATTTTTTAATATCCAAGCACTTGGACTTTTTTTAAAAAGCTAATTCTTGCACATTTATATCTAGATTTGTTAGATTGAGGTCAGAGAATGTGGTCCATCAATTTTCGGCTTTGAAGAATCAGAATTTTTTTTAATAGATGAGCAAGTTTATAAATGGCCCTTGGGGGATGGAACAGAGTATGTGTTCTCTTTGTACTATACAAAATTTGGCACATATTCAACATTATTAAATATACTATTCAGATTCTACATATTCTTGTTCCCCTTTTGCGTACATGTCCAATGGTGTCTCGTTGAAGTCTACTACTTAGACTTCCATTTTTTCTTATGTTTCTAACAGATTTTGCAGTGTATATTTTGATGCACTGTTATTCTGTGCCTAAAGGGGTTCATAAGATTTTCTCTCCCTTGTGGATTGTAGTCCTTATCCACCTAAATTTCCCTCTTAGTGTTGGTACTCCTGCCTTCCCCCGCCTTCTCTGCATTTTTCGATAACGAAAAGTTGCAAATGGGTGCTTAATCTTAGAAATCCCCCCCAGGGGCCCAGCTTTCTAAGAATTTAAACTGTATTTACTTCCTGAAAATCACTTAACACTGGGAGAATAGGGAGGTGGGGGTGGGGATTATTACTAAGAATGAGGGTCATAAAAATTGGAAGAAGTTTAAAATACTCCCAGCCTTCTAGGTAGAAGAGATGACTCTCATTCTAACTCCAGTTTCGTAATAACCAGACATTGTTGGGTCAACTGGTGCTTGAACAAGCCAGTTATTTGATGCAAACACTTCTCTTACTGGCCAGGAGAAAGTCAGGACACATATGATAAAAAATAAAAATAAAAAGTGGGAGGCAAGCTCCAAACTCTTTATGAATGCCTCCATGTCGGCAGCATTCTTTGGAGGCTGCATTCCAGAATCATGATGCTTAAGAGAATTTAGTGTCATTGGGTCAACATCATTAGAAGAGAGACAGGTTGGCTAGTGAGTTTGGTAACCTTAGAACCTATCTATATGTTTTGCCACTGTAAACTCCAGAGTTAAAATCCAATCATTGCTCAGGCTGAAATAACTATGAATAGAAGGAGCTATAAATAGGAGTAGCTGTTAATCCATGTTGCCTTTGCTTCCAAGGACCAGAAAGTCTATAACTATTGTCCTTGGCCTTTCTTGAGTACAAAAATACCCTTTAATGATTTTTGGTTCATAACCAACATTCCCTTTATGTTATGTTTGTTCACATCAGAGCTGTCTTAGTTGTCCACAACTCTTTTTCTTTTCTTAGCTCTTCTAGACTAAAACACAGTCCTATGACTGCCCACTCGTGCCCTTATTCAAAGAATTTTCTTTAGAGGCTCAAGAGATACTGGGCTGAGGCGGACGTACAATTTCCAGGACACCTTGACCGGCTGGCTGAATATTAGAGATTTAGAGGACACCTTACCCCAAGTGTATTAGTAATGGGAACATATAAATGTACTTTTCCAACTTACTTCTAAAGGACTAATTTTCGTAATTTCTTCAAACGGTAGGTGAACCATATATCTGCCCAAAATCCACAACTTTTCTGCACTGACCCACGAAACAGAGTCATCTATAAAAAAAAAAATAAGCAAATGAATAAATAAATAAGTAAAAGCCTTCACACTAGGAATGTGATAATCAACAGCATCTTTGATGTCAGGGCCTCCTTCTTACAGTCCTGAATTCATGAATTCATTCAACAACCATTTACTGAGCTCCTACCTGTGCGACGCTGCGCTACACACACAATGTGATCACAGATGCCCGCACCTGAGACTTTGTTATCAACAGTGGGGTCCCCCTGGAATCAGCGCCATCAGCGCCTGCCTGGGAACTTGTTAAAAATGCAGGTTATTTTTTAACACTTAAAAACACAAAATATAGTTTTCTTTTTAGTTCCATCAGTTACTAAATAATCCGGCAACTTGAAATATGTTTGACTCTCTTTTACTGTTACCACTAATAATGATTCTCAACCTTATGAAGTATCACCATGTTACTGTATTTGAACCAAACCACATTATTCGTACCTCCCCAGATGTTCTCCAAATCTTCACTTGCATGGGCCTTTCTCACCACCGTTCCTCAACCCTCCTGTGTCCAAACCCTGCCTTCGAGATCAAGCTCAAATTTTCCTCTGCCTTCAAGCCTTCTCTTACCTCCTTAGCCAGAAGTGCTTTCTCCCTCCTCTAAATTCCCAAAGGACTCTCTCTGTCACCCTGTTCTGGCATTTGAAATTCCCCGTCAGCGAGATGTTAATGGAACTTTAAAAACAGCCATGTCCGGGATGAGTTCAAGTTTCACTGAGCTGGAGCTAGCCGCCATTGCCCCCCAGTTCTGTAGTAAAAGACACGCACACACAACAAATACCACACTGTGTCGGTGGCACTTGGGGAAACAAGAGAAGGGGGCAATGGGCGCAGGAATCGGTCACCAAGAGCTGTTGCAGAAGCCGCGGGCAATGACGGAAGCCCCAGCGAGATGGTGAAGTCAGCTTGTGCATGGGCTGATTCACAAGAACATACAGGGTCCCTCCGCCAGCCCAGGAATCAGAAATGTTGGGGTGAGCTCAGGCTCACCCTGTGATCCCCTCGATGGGGACTCCATACATCTGCCTTGGCTATTAGAGGAAAGAGTGGCCCCAGACGGCTAGAGAATTTTGAAAGTAGAATCACAAAATTGACCAAGAACCAAGCTGAAGTTGTTCATTTTTTAACTAATTATTAAGCATGAGCTGTATTACTAAAGACGCATGATCCCCAAGCTTGGGATATTTTTAACAGCCAAAGTATTTCCAGTTATCTCAAGGGCCTTCATGGAAAAAAAATTAAGATCCAAATAGAATTAATTTTTATTCACTACAGTTTAATAATGAAACCTACCATGCAGGAATTTTAGAAGGAAAGTCTGTGCCTAAATAAACTCTGGCAATGAAGACTTAGGGAAGTCTAGAGGTTGAGGGACTTCCTCATGGTTACACAGTGTGAGGCTCACATTCCTAAAGGCCAGGCAGAGGGGACTCTGCGATGCATTGAAGACATTGATTATTATGTTATTTAATGTTCATTATACACAAATCTAAGAACTTAATTCCAGGAAAAGGATTGATAGACGTTCCCTATACTCCAACGCCACTAGCTTTCTTTATGTCTTCCCCACACGAGCTCATTCCCACCTCAGGGAGTTTGTATTCGCTGGTCCCTCTCCCTGGAATGCACTTCCCCCAGCGTCGCATGTGACTGATTCCATCTTCTCATTTGGGTCTTAATTCAACTGTCACCCACTCGAGAGGTTTTCCCTGATTCCTTAGTCCAGGGGTTGGCAAACCACAGCCCACGGGCCAAACCCAGCCCACCACCTATTTTTATACAGCTTGTGAATCAAGAATGGTTTTTACATTTTTAAACAGTTGAAAGGAATATCAAAAGAAGAATGGTATTTGGTGACATGTGAAAATTATATGAATTTCCAATTTCAGTGTCCATCAATAAAGTCATTGGGACACAGCCACAACCTTCATCCATTGTCCATGGGAGTTTTCAAGCTGCAACATCGGAGCTGAACAGCTGAGACTGAAAACCTTTGCCAAGCCCTCTTCCAGTCTAAAGTACCTGTAGAAACCCTTTCTATGGCATTTATTATTTGTATTTTCCTCACAGCAGCTACCAGTATCTAAATTCTCTCTCTCTCTTTTTTATTTACTTGCTTGTTTAAAATTTTCTCCACCTACCCTCCCACAAGAAAACAAGAGGGCCGTGAGAACAGAAACTTTGTCGTATTTTATCTCTATCCTCAGCTACTGACACATAGTAGGCTTTCAAAACTGTTTAAAAGTTTACACCGTTCACATTACTGGCATTAAATATTTAACAAGTTGGAGCTGTCTGAGAAATTGTTTTCACTGCTAATCTGTATACCCATTCTTTTCTTTTGCTCTCTTTTCTTTCAATTAAGGTAACGTACACATAACATAAAATTTACCATCTTCACCATTTTTAAGTGTGTAGCTGAGTGGCAACAAGTACATCCACATTACTGTGCGACCATCGTCATCACACATAACCAGCACTTTTTGCATCTTGCAAAACCAAAACTCTACCAGCATTCTAATTTCTTTCTCTATAAATCTGACTACTCTAGGACATCAGTAGGCTTTTAATCAACATCTGTCAAATAAACAAATCCTGACCTACTTCTACTTTGGTTGTCAGGAAGCTCAGAGTTAAATTTCTGTGCTTTATTGCCTAGACTTTCTAACAAAATTAGCTTGTGCTATTTTAATACAGATTTTTTAATATAAAATGTTGGACTTGTAACCGCCTATACTAAAGGTTCTCATCTAATCTAAGACGCCATCATTATTTACGTTCCACTGAAAAACTAGAACACACCACTGATTGTAAGATACAGACACATCATTATTTCAGACACTTCAACACGTGAAAAGTGCATCAATGAAGTAGGGTATGTGTTTTATTCCATAAGCCACATCAAGTCCTTTTTGGAGGTGGCAAGGGTGGTGAAAATCACAAGAGACAATGAAATCAAACCCATGTGTTCAGAGATGAAACACCTCTTTGAGGTCGTACTTCTTGCAAAAAGCAACCCCACCTCAAAGCACAGGCTCACCAGTGGCGTTGGAGGACGTCTGCAAAATCCCAGTCATCCAGGAGTAGACAGCTCTCTGGGAATGAGCCGAAGTTTGGTCGTAGAGATCTTTGAACACCGCAGATCTAAATGACACAAACATGGCATCGATTAATAACAAACAGGTGGGAGCTGCTTTGAATGGGAGTCAAAACAGCAAATGTGCACAAAGCTGTCCCCACACCTTTGCTATATGTAGCAACTTCTCCCATTACTACTCTTCTCCTTCACAACTAAACACCTTTCAAAGAGTGTTCTGTATATATTGTCTCCATTCCCTCACCTCTTGGTCCTTTTGTGGAAGGGAGAGAGGACATCGTTATTGACATATAATTCATACACCACACAATTCACCATGCAAAGTGTACAAGATAACCATTTTCATTATATTCTCAGAGCTGTGCAACCATCATCACAACTAATTTTAGAACATTTGAAGCACCTCACAAAGAAACCCCATATCCTTGCTATCACCCCTCAATACTCAGTCTCCCCAACTCCTGGAAACCACTAATCTACTTTCTGTCTGTATAGATTTGCCTACTCTGGACATTTCTTATAAATGACATCATACAACATGCAGGCCTTGTGTCTGGTTTCTTTCACTGAGCATGATGTTTTCAAGGTTCATGCATGTCAGAGCATGTAACAGTACTTCATTCCTATTTGTAGCCAAATAATATTCCATTATATGGATATAGTGTATCTTTTTTACCCATTCATCAGTTGGTGCCTGAAGCCAGCCTACACCTAAAACTATTCAATCACATGATCCAATAATTCCCTTTTTGACTCAAGTGAGTTTGAATGGGTTTGTCTGTCACTTGCAATCAGATGAGTGGTGACCAATAAACTCCCCCTCCTGGTGATGTTTCCTCTGCCACCACGCTGCCCCGCATACAACCTGAGTGAATGGAGGCGGGAGACGCTGGGTTTAAAAGGCATTGTGTAGTGGCGCACAGAGCAAAAGGGATTCATGTGATATATGTCTTGGCCAAAAAGCAGACACCCCGGAGACAAAAATAAGGTCAGTATGTTGCCTCTGTCCCCTACATTCCTTTGGCTGCAAAGAATAAAACAGAATCTCCCAACTTGTTGTTATCATACTGGTCTTTTCCTTCTTCTTAATCATTTTTAGATTTAGAAAAAGCCTTGTAGGGCCATAAAGTGCTATAATTAGTAAAAGGAGTGGGGGCTGGTGGGAACAATGCCTACAGCCTTCAAGTCCTGGACACGGTCCTCTAATTGGGTGTCCCTCTAAGTGTCGTTTCATACAGCTCACAAACATGAGCTAGCACAGCATCCCAAAGGGGGAAAGTCTTGCTCTTTCAGCGCGCTGTCACTCCTTCTGCTGTGCCTCAAGGAGAAAGTCTCAGTTTAGTGCCAATGAGTCTTTAACACACACTCAGCTCCTTGTTTAATCCATACAACAGGCCCAAGACTCAGAGCCTTGGTCCCATGGACTGAATATTTGTGTCCCCCCAACCAAATTCATATGTTGAAATCCTAACCCCCAAGGTGATGGTGTTAGGAGACAGGACCTGTGGGAGGTGATTAGGTCATGAGGGTGGCACCCTCATGAATGGGATTAGAGCCCTTATAAAAGAGACCCCAGAGAGCCCCCTCACCCCTTCCACTATGTGTGGACCCAGTGAGAAGATGCCTTCTATGAACCAAAAAGCAGGCCTTCACCAGACACCAAATCTGTCAGCACCTTGATCTTGGACTTCCCAGCCCGCAGAACTGTGAGAAATAAACGTTTGTTGTTTAACACATTAACTGCCATGAGAGTTGCATTTAACTCACTCTGGTTTTGACCCTGGGGCTGCGTGAAGCATATATAAAATCTTACTTGCTGATGTTCTTATTGTTACAAGTAATACTGACAATTTAATTCTAAAAACATGGATTAAATGAATAGAAGTCAATAATTTGGCTTTTTAATTTATGTTTACCTTTAAATTGCACTGAAAGTTTTTATCCTATTTTCATAATAAAACACTGTGGCCCCAAGGAAAAGTTACTAATATTTTGTGTGGCAGTCGATGTGTTAAGCCAACCCAATCTACGATATTTTTCATTATAGCAGCCTAAACTAAGACACTTAGGTAAGCAACATATCCAGCTAGGATTTAGTGACATTGTTTCATTATATTTATCTTTATGATTATTGACTTAAGACAAAGGATACTGGTTTCCCATTTAGAGTCATGATAGCAAGTTTATTTTTATAATAAATATTTTCAAGTAAAAAAAATGAATCCCTATAAGGAAAAACACAAAGTAAATAATAGTACCAGACGCATATAGGTATGGCAAAAATGGTGAGGACGGCACCAGAGCTACTGAAATTTGGGAGATACTGTGTTAATCAAACCATCTCTCAACTCTACAGATTTTAAGCGACAGCTCCAGAACTCACATATCAACCTGTCCCTGCCTGTCTTCTTCTTGCTAACAGGTATTACGTCCTTGAATTCTCACACAGTCCCGATGGACAGATGGGAGGTTAAGAGGGTGACAGGAGGCACTCACAGGTTCTTAAAGGCGTCCTCGCGCAGGTCCCGGGGGAGCCTCTCCGTGATGTCCGGCTGGAGAAAGCTGCCTGAAGACCCCCGCAGCAGCCTGCCCAGAATCTCCACACACTCCAGGGAGTTCAACACCTGGAAACACCTCTCCAGCGTCACGAGAAACAGGCTGCGGTTCACGCCAGGGCTCTGCAAAGCTTGTTCCCGAATCTCTCCCAAGTCAATGACGGTGTCCTTGAGGTCCTAAAGCAACGAGAGAAGCCAGGGTCGGCTTCGGAGCTGCCTGTCCATTTGGAAGCCCTGGGACTGACCACACATTACAGCAGTGGGGAAACTCAGGATCACTGTTTAACACCATCCTGCTATGTCAAAACTTCTAGAACTTTCCATTGCCTACAGAACAAAGTCAAGGCCTTCACCTGTTGCACTCACTCTGGAGCCTTCCCACTCTCCAGATACACCATGACTGTCACAGCTCAGGCCCTTAGTCTAGCTAAATCCCTGCCCTGCTCCTTTTCCTGGCAAAATCCAGCTTATCCTTTAAGGCTGAGCTCATCGGTCCTGGGCAAAGGCTTCTCTGATTTCCTCCAATGTCCCACTTCAGATCAGATCTCCCCCCACGATGTGCTCCCAGAGGATCTTGAGCCAAACTCCGTGATGCATTAAAGATGCTCATGTACCTGCTGTCCCAAGCCCATGGTTCTCAACTCTGGTGACACATCAGAATCACACAGGGAGCTCTGGAAAAGTGCCAATCTCCAGCCCTACTATCTAGAGTTTGATTTGATTGGTCTGGGTGGAGCCCAGGCATTGATTCCAGTGTACACCCAGGGTTGAGCCAGAAAAGTCCCTGATGCCTAAGCCACGTACACAGTGGAGGTGCCTGGTGCCTAGAGGACTGAAAATAGCCTGTTAGAATAAATGAACGAAGGAAGGAATGAAAGAAGGAAACCCTTTGATCCACAGAACCCAGGAACGCTAACAAGGTTTAGTCACCATCTGACTGAGGCCTCTGTCCTTCCTCCCACACACCCTTCAACAATAGCCTCCATTTTACTGAGCATCAGCTACACACCAGGCAACTGCGCCAAGCATGGGGCAAACATGCACCCTCTCATTTAATGCTCACAACAGTCCTATAGGTTAAGCACCACGGGTCCCAGGGTCAGGCATTCCTCGGTTCAACTCCCAGGCCCTCCACTTATTATCCATGTGTCCTTGAGCAAATGACTTGTCTTTTCTAAGTTGCAGTTTCCTCCTCCATAAAATGGAGATAAAGTCAGTACCTACTTTTTTGAGTTGTGTAAGAACTGAATGAGATGATTATAAAATGCCTGGTACCTGGTGAACACTCACCAGATGTTACCTGTTATTATTAGCTCAGTATCACAGGTGACTGAAACAAAACAGAATAAGTAACCAGCCCAAACATATAAGGAGCTGGGATCTGAAACAAGTGTATCTGAGCACAAACCCACACTTTAACCATGACCAGGTGTTTCCCAACTTCGGTCATTCTCTGTAGGCAGCTGAACAGTGTAGTGGCTGAGAGTACACTTAGGCGTCCTTAGGCAAAAGACTGGGGGTAGAATTTAGGGCATCGGTGAACACTGGGGGAAAATTGCACCCTCATTTTTACCAGCATAGAACTGACATTTAGCATTTCCTTCCCGGATGAACGTGTGCAATGAAGACGGTGGTGATACTAGGACTTTGTCATCGCTTGAAATCACAGATACTTTCAAAACACCTTACAGTTGTTGTGGATATCTTGAAATCTTGTTTGCACTCAATACTTCCTCAAAATTACAGAAGTTATTAGACCTGCTGCTAAATCTTGTTATTGACTGTGGTAAAGAAGCGTATAAATTACTATGCCCCAAATGTGTCTGATTATAGAATTGGCTTCCTTTGTAATCCTTGGCATTTTGTTTTATAGGTTTTAAAACATTATTCTGAGAAGGGGCCTATGGACTTCACCAGATGCCAGAAGAGCTCAGAGCTGGAGTCAGAAACCCAGGTCTCAACCTCAGACTTGCCACTTCTAAGTTGTGTAACCTGAGGTTACTTACTAAACCTCTCCAAGCCCCAGTTTCCTCATCTGAATATGAGAACGGTAAGATTCTTATTAATCTTTTTTCAGAAGGTCCTGGAGGGCGTTCAGTGAGTCAGTCCATGCGTGTTAAACCCTTAGAACAGTGGTCAGCAAGCTATGGCCTGCAAGCTAAATCTGGCCCACAACCTGTTTTGGGAATAAAGTTTTATTGAAATACATCCACACCCATTCATTTACTAATCATCTATGGCTGCCATCACCCTGCAATGGCAGAGCTGAGTAACTGAGACACGGAACGTATGCCGTTCAGAGCCTAAAATATTATCAATATCTGGCCCTTTAGGCCGGGCGTGGTGGCTCATGCCTGTAATCCTAGCACTCTGGGAGGCCGAGGCGGGTGGATCGCTCAAGGTCAGGAGTTCGAGACCAGCCTAAGCAAGAGCGAGACCCCGTCTCTACTAAAATTAGAAAGAAATTATCTGGCCAACTAAAATATATATAGAAAAAATTAGCCGGGCATGGTGGCACATGCCTATAGTCCCAGCTACTTGGGAGGCTGAGGCAGGAGGATCGCTTAAGCCCAGGAGTTTGAGGTTGCTGTGAGCTAGGCTGACGCCATGGCACTCACTCTAGCCCGGGCAACAAAGCGAGACTCTGTCTCAAAAAAGAAAAAAAAAAAAAAAAAAAATCTGGCCCTTTAGAGAAACAGTTTGCTGAATGATGCCTTACAATAACTCACACATAGTAAACCCTCAATAAACATTAAGCAATATCATTTTCCTAGACCACATCCCAGTTTTTGCCATATCTTTTCACTGCCTTTCCTATTATTTACTTCATATTTTTCTTTAAACTGAGAATTTTTTTTAATTTAAATTTATTTCAAAAGTAAATTTTATATCCCTACCAAACTGGTTTGATGTGCCCATCATATTTTAATAACAGACATAAAAATAAGTGTATGATTATTAAAATGTTTAAATGGTTCAACTCCTTTTGGAAGACACTGCTCCACACTAAACTGTCTCCACTAAAGAAAACTCTAGACTGGGCACAGTGGCTTATGCCTGTAAATCCCAGCACTTTGGGAGGCCAAGGTGGGAGGATCACTTGAGGCCAAGAGTTTGAGACCACCCTGGGCAACATAGTGAGACCCTATCTCTGTAAAAAATAAAAAAAATAAAAAATTAGCCAGGCATGGTGGTATGTACCTGTAGTCTGAGCTACTCAGGAAGCTGAGGCAGGAGGATCACTTGAGCCCAGGAGTTCAAGGCTGCAGTGGGCTATGATGATGCCACTGCATTCTAGCCTGGGTGTTAGAGCAAGACCCTATCTCAAAAATGAGAGAGAGAGAGAGAGAAATAGAAAGAAAAAAAGAATGAACAACAAAACCTCACTTTTCTGGGTCCCAAGGACGTTCCAGGGCTCAGAGGCCAGACTTTGTGATGCTCCTGTAACACTAATCTTATCTTATGAAAATCATCTGTTTTGGTTTTTGTCTCCCCTCCACACTGTAAGCTCCTTGAGGGCAGGGGCAGTCTTTCACCTCCCTGTCTACCGGTGCATAATGATCATTCATGAATCTTTACTGAACCAAACTATTAGAAGATCCTCAGCACCCCTCATTTCCAGGTACCCACAAGAATATGGATTATAAGGCTCTTCATTTGAACTTTGGAGAAAGTAAGAAAAACCTAGATCCTAAAGCTCTCAGGAGGTTGGGGAAAGGAGAAGAAGGGAGGAAGAGATAAAAAAAAAAAAAAAGTGGGGGAGTCAAAGCCAGAGTCGGGCTCACTTTGATTCAATTCACCAATACCAACCGGCCCTGGACTTCCTCTACCCGCAGGATGCCAAGCCTCACCAAGTGGCCATTCTTGTCTTCCAAGAGCCATCTCATGGCGGTGCGGAATCGCTGAGCGTCTGTTTCCCTCAGGTCCTCCAGCAGCTTCTGGGGCTGGTGCAAACGCTGCTCCAGGTGGTTTTCCATGGCTGCCTGGACGTGGGGTGTCGGGAGAGTCGGTGAGAACAGAAGGGCAGGGGCACGTGGTCAGCACCACGGCCAGCAGCCAGGCCAGGCCGCCTAATTCCCTGCAGAAGTGTTTCGTGTTAGCCAGCTCCTAATTTTCTCATTAGCTGCCGACATTTAAAAGCCAGGACATTCCTCACAAAATCCAGATTTCCAACTTCTCTAGGAAAATGCAAAGATTTGGCAACACCAGGCAACACGCATCCCCTTCTTGCAGACCCTGGGGGAGCTGCTTGCGGAAATAACTCTTCAGGCCCAGCAAACCTGATTTCCCCAATCCCTGGCCTGTCTGGTCCCCATAGGTGAGTGTGGCTTCGGGTCCGGAGCAGCTGGCCTTTGCCTAGAAAGTGTAGCACCCCCAGATGGCGCTGCTGCTCAAACCTAAGCTATCACACAGGTGCAAATTCAGACCCAATGAACAAACTCTCTGTGGCTTTCCCTCCAGGGCAAGGAGCAAAAGCCACCAGCCTCTCCTGAAAGAGATTTCCTCTGCTATCTGGGGAATTATTTTCTAAACCTCCCTTACACAGAGGTGCTCTGGGACTGCAGCACAGTGTGACGTCGTGGGCAAGAGGTGGACTCTAGACTCTAGACCCCGAAAACCCATATGCAAATCGTCACCTTGACATTTACTGGCTGTGTGGCCTTAGACAAGTTACTTAACTAAGGTTGCTCCAGAAAATACAGGATGCTCAGTTAAATGTGAATTTCAGGTAAGCAATGAATAATATTTTAGTATAAGTATGTCCCAAATGTTGCATGGGACATACTTATACTGGAAAAAATTACTTCTTGTGTATCCAAAATTCAAATGTAACTGGGCATCTGTATTTTTATTTGCTAAATCAGCAACACTACTTCTGGGCCTCAGTTTTCCAACCTCAAAAATGTAGGGCTGTGAATGGGGATCAAGTGAGTGCGTAACGTGTTTCCACTAGTGTCTAGCACACAGTCAGCGCTCAAAAGTGCCAGCTGTTATTCTTCATCCTGAATGAGCTGAATAATGATTTACTTAATGTCTCTCCCCTTAGAATGAAAGGTCCATGTGGGTAGTAACAAGACTGTCTTGTTCTCCACCAAGTCCTCAGTGTCTAGAACTATGACTGGCAGAAAGTAGCTGTTAAATAAATAGACACTGAATAAATGAATGAATATGGTATATATAGGGAGAGAAGTAGTATGTCTACTAATCAGATTAAAATAGATACATCTCCTGAGAAGCCTTATTGCTAGGGAGAAAAGAGGCAGGCATTGCTTCCCTTGAGGTTGTCACAACTGATGAACAGGAGAAGAAAAACAGACGCCATGTGGGGCCGACAGCCACCTCCAGCTAGTGGGTGTCCCGGTACGTAGTAGACAGTCAGCTCTCTGAGTGTAGCCATGATGTGAATGTTGGTTGATATTTTCATTTTTGTTAAAACAGAAGTAAAAATTGAAACAAGACATGTGTCAGAGCTGTATTCCTTGGTTAGTGACGTGAGTGGCTTCTTTGCCAAACCAGGCAATAGTGTTTGAATACTGAAAGAATATTTCCTCAATTTTTTGTGCTATTCACAGTTTATAATGGTAAAGACACAACATGCCATGCTCGGCTAACGGTCACGCTGAAGAGGCATGTGCTGTCCAATTTACCGCAGTCCACACCGTGCCCTAGTGCCCCTTAAGGCAAATATCCTCTGCCACCCGGCAACATGCTTGTGCAGTTGTTTTCTTTATAGTAGAGTTAAAAGGAAGAAAAATATTTCTTGGACCCATGATTGAGAGGCTGATAATTATGCCCAAATGTCCACTGTCCCTCTGCTCTTTTTATCAAGAGAACCCCTCAACTGTTAGCCGGGTCCATGGCTCCTTTGCAGTGAAACGTGACTGTGGCATGTGAGCCAATGGAATGTGAGCAGATGAAACTGCGACTCGCTAGTCACATCCTTAGAAGAGAAGATGCTCACCCTCCACTTCCTCTTCTCACCCCCTCCCCCTGGGTTGGAGAATGAATGTGGTGTTTCAACCATGTGGGCAACAACTCCCTAAGGGGTGACAGAGCAAAAAGATAAAAGGAATCTGAGTCCCTGGTGAGCTTTTGAAACAGAGCTGCCCCATCCCTGCGGATCTCCCACTTAGCACGGGGCTGTTACATGAGAAAGTAAAAATGAAATTGCTTCAGTAGCTACAATTTCGTGTCTCCTTGTTACAGTATCTCAGCCTACACCCTAATATACCTTGTCTCCATCAAAGGTGGGAAAACGAAAGAAAGACGAAAGAGCTTGTATCACATTTCAAGAAAAACTGGGCAGAATGCTTTTCTTTGCAGACATAAATAATTTCTGTATGCCCAGCCCACTTCTCCAACTTCCCTGGGCCCTGAGTTTGCAATCCCTGAGCATGAACGGGGACCATATGCACGAGTCTCAGGTACACACCTGCAGGCTGGCGATGGTGAAGGGAATATGCCGTGAATTCAGGTAGGCCAAGACTCTATGGGACAGGTCTGCCGTCCACACGTGGGAGCTTCAGTCGAAGACAGACAGGAGAAGGTCACAATGACAGGCGCCCCTACAAGTGGTGCTGCACTAGCTGGGCGGCCCAGGGACGGGAGTTCAGAAAGAGTGGTGGGAATGGGCCAGGGATGCTAGCAACGTTGTGCTTGGAAGTAGGAGATTTCTTAACCAGGCAAGTGCTGGGGAAGTTTCCAGCTGTAGGAATCTGCCTGGATCCCATTCTCCCAAAGACAATTCTCCAGTTCTGAGCATTTACAGGGATCTTTCACTTTCACATAATTGGGTGTCCCTGACGTGGGGTCCCAAGGCCCCCAACTCTTCCCCTTCACAGACTCATCATATTAGAATCACTTGTTAGTAGTGGCCTTTCCACAACTCTATCTAACTCCCTGCCCCATGTCCCCAGCATCTAACACAGGCCTGTGTGCAGCACATAGCACGATAGCAATATGGTGGGCCCTGGAGCCAAGCTGCTGGTCCACGTCCCAGCTGTGGTCTTTTCATCCAGCTGCGTGGGCCACAGCTGGGGTAATTCCCCCTCCTTGGGCCTCTCATTATTCTGTCCAATAGGACAACAAGAAGACCTCATCGTGGGGCACTCGTCAGGGTTAAATGTGTTTCTGCGCACCAGGCACTGAGAGCAGTACTCACTACATAGTAAGCACGAGATCAGTTTTGGCTCCTACGCTAGAGCAGAGGAGGAATAAATGTTTGTGGAATAAGGGAGTTGACTTTTAAAACACTTGTGCATTGGTTGACATTTTTTTTTATAATGAGCAGGTATTGCTTTTTATAATTAAGCAATTTCCATTAAGAATTTTTATTAAAAATCTCTCCCCTCCCTTCCCCTCTCCCCTCGAGGGCAGGTTACCTTTGAAACTGTATGAGATCCAGTAATGCTACAATGGGAATAAAATGAAAAGACAACTTAAAAAGGAATCATTCCAGAGAGATCACAGCCTCATTCTGTTTGAAATTCTTAGAAGCAGCCAATGGAGACAGAGGGGCACATTACCATTCAGATAGCTTCCGTCTATTATTTCTTCCTAAAAGGCAAAGAGATAACATCAACTACGACACCCAAAAGTTGGCAGTTCCAGCGTAGGTGATTTTGATGAAAAGAAAATGGAATACTCACTGCCATTTTTTGCAACAAGGGATGCAAATCTGTAAGAAAGCCGTGGGATGGATAAATAGAATTGAATTGTGTGACCTTCAAAAATACGAACATGAGTTAGGAAGAAAGCCCCCAAAAAGCCACTCATAAAGGAAATTTTTGGTGAGTTTTAATTATACCTGTGCTCAGCATGAGAAAACCTTGGTTTGAAAAACTTTTTTAGAATAATCCTTAAAACCCTACACACATACACGCACACACACACATGGACAACGTAAGGCATCATGTACTGAAATTGATCTATCCCACTGCATTCCCTGGGATGTCTGGAAACCATGAAGGGTGATTCTCCCCTCGTACTTACCCTCACTGGAATCTGGAATTCTCTGACTCGCCACTCCATGGCTCAGAGCAAGAAACAGGAAAAGGGTATATGTTGTAGGTTCTTGAGACATTCTCCTATAGTTAAATCAAGCATAGAAATGATTCAGGTTTGGTTTTTTAAATATATTTAAGGACATTCAGAAGACAAAAGGGAAACACAAGTAAACCCAGAATCCCTTGACCTTTTTTTAAAAAAATAATTTTAAAATTCCATTGACTTTGCCCCATCTAAACTTCTATTCTAGTCTAAGACACAATGATCTCTCTCCTTGGCGACTACAGTGGCCTACTTTTCTTCTTACCACCATCTTCCACCCCCTTGAACCAGCAAAGAGGAGTATTCATAGAGTTACGAACATTTGTGTACAGATTTTGATGTGAACACAAGTTTTCATTTTCCTGGGATAAATGCCCAAGAATGCCATTGCTAGGCTGTATGTTAAGTACATGTTTAATTTTATAAGAAACTACTGAACTGGAACCAATCCAAATGTCCTTCACTGGGTGAATGGTTAAACTAACTGTGGCATGTCCATGGCATGGAATACTACTCAGCAATAAAAAAGGAATAAACTACTGATACATGCAACAATCAGGGTGAACATAAAGGGAATTATGCTAAGTGAAAAGAGTCAACAAAAGGTTATATACTGATGATTCCATTTATCTAACACTCTTGAAATAAAATTACAGACATTGAGAATGGATTAGTACTTGGCGAGGAGATGTGGCTACTAAGGAAAGCATGGAGGACACTTACGGCCATGGAACAGTTTGGGGTCTTGATTAGGGTGGTTGTGACAGGCATCTACACACGTGGCAAAATTGAAGAAAACTATGTGCGTGTGAAACTGGTGAAACCTGAATAAGCTCTGAGGATTGTACCGTGAATTCCTGAATTTGATATTATCCTATCATTATGCAAAGTGTAACCATTGGGGGAAACTGAGTACAGAGGATATTTCTTTTGTAACTTCCTATGAATCTATAGTTATTTCAAAATTTTTTTTAAAACGTTAGTTCTGGGGTTCAGTACCACTGCAGGATGAATATAGTTAATAGTAGTGCATTGCGTAGTTTCAGACAGCTAAAGGCAGGATATTGAACGTTCCCAACACAAAGAAATGATACAGTTTGAGATGACGCATATGCTAATTGCCCTGATTTGATCACTATACACTATATCCCAACATCACTATGTACTCCATAAATATGTACAATTATTATATGTCAATTAAAAATAAAATAATAACATGCCTGTAGTCCCAGCTACTTGGGAGGCTGAGGCAGGAGGATCGCTTGAGCCCAGGAGTTTGAGGTTGCTGTGAGCTAGGCTGATGCCACGGCACTCTAGCCTGGGGAACAAAGTGAGACTGTGCCTTGAAAAAAATAAAAAATAAATAAAATAATAAAAAAATAAATTTTAAAAATACTCAAAGGAGAAAAAAACATTATGTGCATAGCAAAAGGACTAAACTACTAATACCTGCAAGAACACGGATGAACCTCAGAAGCATTATGCTGACCAAAAGAAGCCAGCCACAGAAGAGTACATATGCATGATTCCATTTCTATGAAACTCTAAGATATGCAAAATAAGCTACAGTGACAGAAAACAAATCTGGAGTAGCCTGGGGCACTATAGGGTGCTGTGGGGGGAGTTTGTTGAAAAAGGGCACAAAAGAACTTTTGGGAGTGATAGAAATTTCCACATCTTGATTGTGGTGGCTGTTATAGAAATACATACATTCATCAAATCTCATTGAACTGTACACTTAAAATGCATTTTTTTTTTTTGAGACAGGGTCTTACTCTGTTGCCCAGGCTAGAGTGCAGTAACGCGATCATAGCTCACTGCAACTTTAGACTCCTAGGCTCGAATGATCCTCCTGCCTCAGCCTCCCAAATAGCTGGAACTACAAGTGTGCACCACCACACCCAACTAATTTTTCTATTTTTTGTAGAGATGAGATCTTACTATGTTGTCCAGGCTGATCTTGAACTCCTGGCCTCAAGTGATCCTCCTGCCTCGGCCTCCCAAAGTGCTAAGATTACAGGCATAAGCCACCGCGCCTGGCCCATTTTATTGTATATAAATTGTACCTCACAAAAGTGAATATCAAAAGGGAAAGGGAAAAACACGGACTATGGAGCCAGACCACACCTGGTTTGAATCCCATCTCTGCCATTTACTAGCTGTGTGATAGTGGACAAGTTGCTTAACCTCTCTGTGCTTCAAACAGCTGCCCGATTTTGTGTGGTTCGTAAGCTAAAAATGGTTTTTACATTATTTAAATGTTTTTTAATTGAAAGAATAATATTTCTTGACACATGAAAACTTCATACATGAAATTTAAATGTTAATGTCTATAAATAAAGTTTTATTAGAACACATCCATGCCCATTCACTTAAATATTCCCAATGGCAGAGTTGAGTACTTGGGACAGAGAATATATGGTCTCCAAAGCCAAAAATATTTATTCTCCATTCCTTTACAGAATGCCAACCCCTCTGTTAGAGCTACATGCTTACATGTTGACAGAAGAAATGATGTGATGTTTGGGATGGCCTCCGAAATAATACTGACAGAGGGAGATGGGTGGGAGGGGGACATAGATAAAGCAAGGTTGGGTTGGCCATTGCTGGAGACAGGGGAGCTGATTATATTCTTTTATGTCTTTTTTTCTTTTTTTTGGAGACAGAGTCTTGCTCTGTTGCCCGGGCTAGAGTGCCGTGGCGTCAGCCTCGCTCACAGCAACCTCAAACTCCTGGACTTAAGCAATCCTTCTGCCCCAGCCTCCAGAGTAGCTGGGACTACAGGCATGTGCCACCATGCCTGGCTAATTTTTTTTTCTATATATATTTTTAGCTGTCCAAATCATTCTGTCTATTTTTAGTAGAGACGGGGATCTTGCTCTTGCTCAAGCTGGTCTCGAACTCCTGACCTTGAGCCATCCTCCCACCCCGGCCTCCCAGAGTGCTAGGATTACAGGCATGAGCCACCACACCTGGCCTTATGTCTATTTTTGAATGTATTTGAAATTTTCCACATCACAGTGTTCAAAAAGGAAAAGCAAAACAAAAGAGACTGTGAGTTTTTAACAAAAGAGGTTAGGTAGATGAGGAGGAACTAAGACAGGGAACTGAGAGGAGTGGCCGGGTGGGGATGGTGTCTTTGAGGTCAGGTGGAAAAACAGAAGTCTCAGAAGCCGCTGGAAGGTCAAGTCGGATGAGGGCTGGGAATTGCATTTTGTTTCACCAGACTGCCAGATGGCCTGTACCCCAATTACATGACACCATCTATATTAACAGGAACTTTCGGTATAAAGGGGAACCCCATAATGCCCACCCATGGGCTCCTGCAATTATTTTACAGGCGTCCCAGCATTCTTTACTACAGATTTCCCTGGTATTGTCTAATTTGTTACACACGTGGGTCATTTTTCCTCCACAGGGACCTCTACGAGCAGCTTTAAAAACAATTATGCTCATTTTACTGCTCAGGGCAAAAACAGTGAAGCTTTTGAAATCTCCAATCGCCAAAAGCCGCGCATGCTAACAGGTTTTGAGCAAACTGGATCCCAGGCACTTTGTCGATGCATTCTGCCCCACGGTCGCCACCCCAGAGCTGGTATGTTCAACTCTCATGATTAAAGCCTTCCTGGGGTTTGGGTCTTTTTTTGGCTTTGGGGAACCTTTGGCCCTTTTTCCTCCCTTCCCTTTGGGCAGCTGGCCCGGGGCGTTGGCCTCATTCACAATTCTCCAGTTTCCCAGACAATGAGGCCCCTTGTGCTATGGCTGCGGTCTCCCCACCAGCTCTATGGAGAGGTTTACGGTTACTGGAACAGATGCCCCGCTCTCTGCTGCAGATAATGTCCTGGTTCCAAGAAAACCCCAGCCCATCGCCAGTTCGGGATTTGGTTTTAATTAAAAGCCCTTTGGGTCACTCTCTTTTAGCAGATTGGCCAAAAAAAAATTGAAAGGACCGGGCAGGGCAATGGTGATTTGCGGGCGAATAGCTTTCTCCACGCGGCCCGCCCCTGCCCCACCAAAAGGCACCCCCGCTGCAAACTGGCGGGAATCGGGCTAGGGATTCCTTTGGTGGACGCTAAATGAAAACAGCAACAATAACCATAAAGCTAAAATGAAGACAGTGTCCTGAGAAACCGAGAGAGTTTGATGTCCCAGCTGCCTGAGACTGGAGAGTTTCCCAGGACTGAGAAGTTTTCATTTTAAAACCAGAAAGTTGCAGGCAAACCACTAGTTGGTCAGCCTACGGATCAGAGACACTGTCTTCTGCGAAACATACAAAGATGCTGGGAGGCTCCCCAGCTGCTGGGACGTCCCATCCCAGACCAACAGTTGGCAATTACGTGGAGTCTCACTGTCTGCAAAGCAGCTCCGTTTAAGATCTGTATCATGAACACACACACGTGAACATACAGACACTAATGCGGAGATTTTCCATAAAAGAAAAACCATTTATAACTATTAATGCAAAATAGGCCAACGTGTCTGGCTTGTGGAGTACCAGCCTGACTTAACTGGATTTGCATTTTATTTCCAACGCTTGGTGTTGGAATGGCCCAGCCCACAAGGATCGCAGAAGTCGATGGGACGGGCACTTGGTGGACTAGGGGTGTGAAGGCCTGAGCTCTTGTCCCAGCTCTGCCCCTAACGGTGAGACTCTAGACACAGCTGGTCCCCTCCTCCTCTCTCAGCCAGGAGAGCAAATGGAAAGCTTTGGCTGCATTGAGGAAAGGAAGAAAAGACAGGAAGAAACTGGTCTCGCTGTGCATCTTCCATGTGCCGGGCTACATGCCAAGCCCTCCCTGTCGTTTACTGTTTCCGTCGGCCCTCGAGGTTTACTTTACTTAGTTTCACAGATGACTTCAGTGCACATGACAGGTCACACGGCAAGCAAATGGCACAGAGGGGGCTCCGATGCCTACTGCTTGGCCCCGGAGTGATCATACTCCTAGCAACCATTCAATGCGAAAACTAGGTATATATCCCTCTAACGTGCATTGTCTTGCTTAATTCTTGCAGAATCTTGGAGGCAAACATTACCACTGTCTCTGTTTCACAGATGAGGAAATGGGTTCTCAGCGGTCAAGTGACCTGCCCAAGGTCACACAGCTACACAGTGGCAGAGCCAGGTGGCAAACCCAGAGCTAAGTGATTCCCAGCACTTACAAGCTATGCTACCCAACCTCTCTGCTCGGCAGCCCTGAACCTAAAACTCCAGGTGGCGGGTGCCGCCTCAGGGGTAAGAGCCTCAGCTTTAATCTGGACCACCCATGACTAGCTGTGTGCAATTGGGCAAATTCCTTAACCTCTCTGGTCTTGCATTTCCTCTGTGCAATAGGGGTAGCACCAGCACCTCCCTCACGAAGACCGTGTAAACATTTTTAAAGTGCATAAATGTATCCAACACGTACTCGGTGCTATTTGCCTTATCTGCATTTTCCCATTTCTTTCTCGCAATAGCTACGAGGTAGGTATTACTTTCTTTATACGTAAAATATATTAAGAACCAAGCCCAGCACTGGCACACATAAGAATTCAATGCATAGTACCTATTACTAATTCTATTGTTTTTGCTGTTGCTATTACTATTATCACAAAGTTGCGGTCATCGCTGTTATTATTATTACTATTACTAAGTAGGTTTGGAATCATTTCCTCACTCCCCCCTTCCCCATGGACGCCCCCACCCCAGGAGCCCTTAACGCCGCTGTACCCCTCCCTTTGCCCACCCTCCTCCTCTCCCTGTCCGCCCCCACCGCACGCACACCTGTGCCCCTTCCGGGGGGAGTCCCGCGTCCCCAGCGCCCGGCCCCCCGGGGTCCTGCGGGCCCTCCGCGCGCGCCTCACCTGCGGTGCCCGGCTCTGCTGCTCTGAGCCCGGCGGCGCGGGGCGGGGACACTCCCGGGGCGCCCCCACCTCGGCTGGGTCGGCCCCGGGGCTCACGGGGAGCGGCGGGCGTCGCAGGCCACGCCTGGGGCTTCGCGCCTAGATCCGAACACTGTCCTCGCCACCCTTCGGGATAGCCGCGGGTCAGGGAGGGGCCGGAGCTCTGAAGACGTATCAGCCAATTCCAATGTGGGGACTTTATCTGGATCCGGATTCAAACAAACCATTAAAAAGTTGAAAGACAATGGGAGCAATGTGCTGGCTGGATAGTTAATGGCTAGGTTTTCTAAGGCTGTGATAATTGTAATGTGGCTCTCTGTCAAGAGTCCTTACGTTTTACAGACAGATACAAAACCGAAATGATATGATGCCTGAAATTTGCTTGGAAATAGTGGGGAAGTAGGAGTTGCGGGAGTATGGATGAAACCGGATTGGCCGAGTGTCGGTAACTGCTGAAACTGGGTGAGGACGGGTCATTACCTTTCTTCTTTATGTGCTTGGAATTTTCCATAATAAAAAAAATTGTCTTAATAGTAAGACCTATCATAGAAGCGCGCACACACACACACACACACACACACACACACGGAGTGGTAGGAAAAGATTCATCTTAAGTGTCCACCAATAAGGAAATGGTTATATAAACAATGATACATCAACTCTATGGATTATACAATCATTGAAGTGGTCATTAACAAAGACCATATAATTAGCACAAGGAAATAATACTATATCCAAAACAAAAAAGCCAAATATTAAGTAAAATATATATGTACTTTTATTACAACTAGAAGGAAATGCATTAAAATACTAAGTTTGCAGAGTGGGATTATGCTTAACGGTTTTGCATCTTTCCTAATGAAAATATAACTGTGGACTCTAGAGGGTTCCTTGTAATCCTTCACATTTAATGAAACACATCTCAATAACTGTAATTTTTTAAAGCAATTACTGAGATGCCTAATGCTGACATTAGTTTTTCAGTGGCAAAATTAAAACATTCCCTTTAGAAATAGCCAACTGTAGTGTTCTGTTGATCCATCTGATGGTAATTTATATAATACTAGTGTCCAACATCTTTAAAAACATCCTTTTATCCCCAGGGTCTTGGTTTAATTCTTTAAACAAAAAGCTTACACTCAGGCCCTTAATGATGGGAAATGTCTTCGATCCCTTGTCAATGTTTGATTTAGAAAATAGGTGTCTATGAGTCTCATATGAATCATCTTGGAAAAATAAAAGTATCTTTGCATTTTTACATATTTTAATGTTTAAAAGTTGACACGTGTGTGTGTGTGTACACACATGCATAGAAAAAAAGCCTGGAAAGGCATAAACCAAAATGTCAGTAGTGGTACTCTGAGGGCTATGGGATAAGTAAACCTTATTTTCTTCTTTTTTGCCTGTATTTTCTACTTTTTCTACCATGAACATGTTCCTTGTAATGCATAAACGGTTAGAGCTTTATGAGCATCTTATAAATAATAAAAAAGTGGCAAAATCAAGTGCTGGAAAACCTGTTTTGTTCTCTGTATAAAGAGGACTCAGTATCTTCTCAGTCACTGTGGCTCTGCCATTTGAAAACTATTGAGGGTTCCAGGGCATTTGAAACCAATAATTTATGTTGAATCCCAAAAAGGATATAAGAAAACAGCTTTTGGGCATTCTATCTGTTCTTATTCTTCAGAACATAGGAAATGTAAGTATATAAGACATCCCAATTTTACATGGTCATTTATGAGGGGAAAAAATCTTGACTTTTCATTTTACATGTATTGAAAGTCATTTTAAAGTGACTTCGTAATAAAAGCGTATTATTGAATTCAAGTGAATGCAGCATACTGACTCTAAAATCCAAAGGGAAATCTCAAGTTCTAGTTATGTAATAACATCCTCCCAATTCTCCAAAAGCATAAAATTTCACAGTGAAAAATAAGTATTTTGTTATCAGTGAATACTGACACCAATTCCGTGATACTATTATAGATAGCAAGATACCAAGTACAATTTTATTAGTAAATGAAGCCAAATGCCATATAAGTTGTACTATAAAAACAAATGATGTTGCCAGCTAGTCTACTGGTATGAAAAACAAAAATCAAAAAAAAAAAAAAAAAAACAAAAATCAAAAAACAAACGATACACTAATGCAAATCAAATCAAAACTACGAGACAACACATTATACCCATTAGGATGGCTACTATTAAAAAAACAGAAAATAAATGTTGGCAAGAAATTGGAACTCTTGCGCACTGTTGGTGGGAATGTAAAATGGCGTAGTCACTGTGGAAAACAGCATGGTGGTCTCTCAAAAAATTAAAAATAGAATTACTACATAATCCAGCAATTCCCCTTCTGGATATAGACCCAAAAGACTTAAAAGCAGGATCTCGAAGAGATACTTGTCCACCCATGTTCATAGCAGCATTATTCAGAACAGCTAAAAGGTAGAAGCAACCCAAGCATCCATTGATAGATGAATGGATAAGCAAAATGTGGTATATCCGTACAATGGCATATTCATCCTTGAAAAGCAAGGGAATTCTGACACTGGCTACAACATGGATGAACCTTGAGAACATTATGCTAAGTGAAATGAGCCAATCACAAAAAGGCAAATGCTGTATGACTCCACTTATGTGCGGTACCTGGAGTAGTCAGAGACAGAAAGTAGAATGGTGGTTGCCAGGGGATGGGGGTGGGGGAACAGAGAGTTACTGTTAATGGATGTAGTTTTAGTTTTGCAAGATATAAAGTTCTAGAGATGGTTGGTGGTGATGGCTACACAACATGAATGTACTTAATACCACTGACTGTACACGTAAAAATGGTTAAGATGGTCAACTTTATGTTGTATGTGTTTCACTACAATAAAAAAATTGGAAGAAAATAAAAACAAACGATAGCATTCTATCTCAGTGAACTCTAATAACTTAAAAAGCAACTAGGGTTGGGCGTGGTGGCTCATGCCTGCAACCCCAGCACTTTGAGAGGTGGAGGCGGGAGGATCGCTCGAGCCCGGGAGTTGGAGACCAGCCTGGGCAACCAGTGAGACCCTGTCTTTACAATGTTTTAAAGAATTAGCCAGGCATGGTGATGTGCACTTACACTCCCAGCTACTTGGGAGGCTGAGGCAGGAGAATCACTTGAGTTTGAGGCTGCAATGAGCTATGATCGCACAACTGCACTCCAGCCTGGGTGACAGAGCAACACTCTTGTCTCTAAAGAAGAAATAAAGATAAAAATAAAGTGTTAAATAACAAGCTACAACTAAAAAAGTTAGGATCAATTCCTACACACAAGACAAAGACAATACAAATATATTAGAAAAATTGATAAAGCAAGAGAAAAATATGAATGCCCTATAGCTACAGTGTATGTGAAATTCTTTTTTTTTTTTCAGAGACAAAGTCTCACTCTGTCACTCAGGCTGGAGTGCAGTGGTGCAATCATAGCTCACTGCAACCATCAACTCCCAGGCTCCAGCGATCTTCCTGCCTCAGCCTCCCAAGTAGCTGGGACTACAGCCATGTGCCACCACACCCAGTTTATTTATCTTTTGTAGAGATGGGATCTCACTATGCTGCCCAGGCTGGTCTCCAACTCCTGTCCTCAAGCATCCTCCTGCCTCAGCCTCCCAAAGTGCTGGGATTGCAAGCATGAGCCATGACACCCGACCATGAAATTCTTTTTAATCATTACTGTCTGTTCACTGTTGCCCAGCTATCACCTCATTATCCACTACTTGCGAAAAGCTAGACTGTTGATTTTATATTACAGACCTATTTCCTTAATGATTCTGGGTGCTTTTTTTTTTTCATTTAGATCACAAATGTTCCTTAGCGTGGATACAGTGAGACCTTCCTTCTGCCGATCCATTATTTTATATCTTTGATAAGTTCCTTGTAAGTTTGTGAGCATCCTGATTGTCTTGTCAATTATTAGCCCAATTTTGTGCTCAGTGAATGCCTAGACAGTCCAACTCAGCCCAGACTGCCCTGTTTCAGTGTTTTCAAGCTAAAATACAGAAGCATTGATTGTAAGGTATTAATAATTTGGGGGCACTTAGGCATCTGCACAAACACGGTAGGTCACCAGCTACTGGAAGCCCGTGATGCACATGCTATCGTTGTTAGAGAAAAAGGATCCTGGAACACCTCGATCAGTAACCAAGTGGTGGGAAGCAATTGATAAAAACATGTTGCTTCCTTACGAATCCATCAATACTCAGAACGAATTGAAAACAAAGCTTTACTCAGAAGATAACTCGAAATTATCTATGTTTGACATTATTTCCCAACCAAGCTTTTTGCTGTTAAAAGTCAACTATGTAAAACCTGACGACAGCCCCATAATATGCTGAAATGAAAAAAAAAAAAAACAAAACTGATGCCAGGTCATACAGCATAGTAGAAAATACAATATTGCTTTTAATTACTCTGGACAAGGGAGAAACATGACAAAGGGCATTGTACATTCTTCCCTCCCCTTCTCTGAGATCAGTGGCCCGAACACTCAACACGCCTACAATGCAGGTGCCAGGAGCTAGGGATCACAGGTGCACCTTGCATTTCCCTTCTCCATTGACCTTTAAGGTCAATTGGTCAGCGTGTTTTGACCACAAATAGAGCTCTTAATTTCCCTAGCACAACCTTAACTTGATATGAAGCACTTACACGAGGAATGGTGCAGACAAGAAGGCAGATTTATTGTACTTTGGGGGAAAAAAACATGATTCCATTTAGGGAGGAAAAAAAAGCCATTGACACTCAGTAAGCAACACTGCCATCTAGTGGAATGGTGACACACCACCAAGACTTTCAAGACCAGATAGGAAACGTTGAGTGCATTTGCTGGTTTCAATTTCCACCATAAAACAGCGCTTTTAATAAGCTGGTCTTCAAAGAACCTCAGATCTTCTTGAGAAACTATTTTGTCTTTAAAATGCATAAATGTATGTGCTTTCTGGTTTGGTTTTGTTCTGGTAAAGAATGAGTTGTATTTTTTTTTAATGGACCATCAAATTAATTCTCAACCTGAAAGTTATTAAACAGTTTTGGGGCAACCTGCCTCTTTGAACATCCATCACTTTTGCTCGACAGTCTAAACAGCAACCCTTGATTATGACAGACACTTTATAAAGAAGCAAAATTCAACTGTACAGGAACTACATTAAGTTTACTCATTTCCTCTTTCTATTTTTACAATCTAGGGTGCTAAGTATTTGAATTCCTGGAAAAAATCATTAGAACACACCAGTAACAATTTTACATAAATCACATAACCCAACTCTTATTATGACTAGACAATAATAGTGGAAGATATTGGTGTGAGGATGTGAGAATGCTGTTCTTAATGAATAAAGTAATTCTTCTCAAGGCTTTAATTTTCCTTTATACCCAGGTGTTGCAGTAAATGTGTTGATTTGATGAATTCCATGAGCATATAAATGAGAATACTTAATGAAACAGCTGGATGAAGAAAGAAATAATGTTGTGAGAATAACATATTGTTAATAACCACAATCTCATATTGGCATCTCTGTTATTACTGAGATTTTAGATTCTGGGTTAGGTGCTCTGCTCTTTGGAATATCCACGATGGTTATTGATCTTGCTAATGAGTTCCTCTATTGCAACATTTCTGGGCTTATGGTTGGAAGCACGCACTGATTCTAGAATGCATGAGTCTCATGTGATCTTCATCAAACCATATTCTTGGCAAATAATAAATTCAGTTAAGGATTTCAGGAAGAGCCAAGTCCTGGGAAAGAGGTATACAAGTGTAAAGTAAAAAGTTGAATTAAAACATCTTTAGGTTGCATTTTGTCATTAGACACAACCGAATGTTTCAATTCTGAGAACCTGAGATTGTCCAGAAAAAGTTCAGAGTGTAGGACATAGCTGTCACAAAGTCAGAACCGGGCGTGTTGCAATTCTCAAAGCAACATTAATTGGGGAGTGGGGGTGGTCCCTGAAGTACTATATCTGCATGAGGCTGTTCTTTTTAGGGGCCTCTAGGCTGCCTCAGCATTCACTGCAATTTGCAATAATCTCCCCTTCCCCCCAGTCTGAAGCCTTCCTTCACCACATATTCAAGTTGTCTGTATCTTGCGCATAATGCTACTATTTGGGTATTCCTAAAGCCAAAGCAATAAAAAAAGATAGGGGAGCCTTATATTAACTCAAACATAATGCCAAAGTCATCTCCAAAAAAGTTTATTAGCATGATTAAAAACATTTTCTTGAATAACAACAGAAAGAATCTCTAAACATGAAAGAGTATCAGTGGCTATACCTTATAACCAAGATTTGCAAGTGAATGGACAGCTTTATTGCCAGTCTTCATTTTATTAAAAACAATCCATTTATTGGTTCCACGAAGTCATGACTATTGCTTTGTCTGGGAATGAGTCCCTACTGTAGTTAAGTATAAAAAATATCTTCCATCGTAATTGAAGTGTGACCTGCATTGAAGTGTGGCTCTAACTGAGTGAAGAGTTGATAAAAATCCACAAAGAGTTGGGTTTTTGTTTTTTAAAAACATTCCTTTTACACACTACAAAGAAATAATTAGTATTTTGGCTTTTTAAATTCCTACATGATATTTAGAATGGCGGTCCCCAAAGGCCCTCCCTTCACGTAACCGCTAACACAGACCCTCTTCTGGAGGGTGCGTCCTGGAGGGGCCGGACTCCGAAGACTTCGACCTCCACGTGTTTATACTGGTTTGAGAACAAAGACAGCGTCATCCAGAACGTAGTAGTCATTATACATGTCGCCTTCACACAGGTATGGCAGTCTGGTGAAAGCTTCGATAACAAAACCAGCTTTTCTGAAAACTTCAGGCAGACTATTCACTTGCTCTTCCCAGTTCTGTCCTTTGATTTCCAAAATTTCTGATGGTTTCTCCCACTTGCCACCTACTAAAACAAATAAAAACATTAAGTTAAATTCTTGAACAAGTAAGTTAAAGAGAGAAGGGGGGAGGGACAGTAATTGCCAAGGACGTGGTATGTTCCAGACCTGAGTGCCTTGATGAATCATCTCCTCTATACTTCCCAGGTACCCCTTGAGGTAGGTGGGCACAGAGATAAAGTCCAGACTCAGAAGGGCTAAAGAATTTGTCCAAACTTGCAAGGTTAGTGAATGTCAGAGCAGAAATGCAATCCAAGGTTAAAGCTGTTTCAGGTAACATCCTCCATTAGACCAACTGCGGGCTGTAATGGTTAATGGATTCAGAAAACTGGTCATTAAATACTAGAATACAGAACAGAGAGTAACATGTTATACCTGAAACAGTTTTAGACAAATGCAAGAAAATACCACTAGTGTAGTAAACTTATGCAACTTATTACTTAGACTTACTAGGCTAAAAATAACTGGTTCATGAAGGTTTTTAATTTATAAAAACAGACCATCAATGTGTTTTCCAAGAGAAGTTGATCCATACCCTACTTTTACATAAAAATAAAACACTAGAATGGATAGGTCAACCTGGCATTTCTTAGACTAGTGACTGAAGTCTCTATCAGTCATTTCCAAACCTATGAGCATCAGACACCTGGCGGATGGGAGGATAGGTAAGGTCTTCAAATTCACATACAAACCAACACTGACTATAGTCACATACACAAAGGTGAACAGCATATTTAAATTTTGGAGTGCTTTTAGGTACTAGGGTGATGCATAAACTACACATAGCCTTAAAAATGTTACTAAATTCAGAGTGAGAATGACCTTCTGTCAAAGGGAAAACATACAATCAGAAGGCGCCAAGAGTACGGACACTGCGGTGGAGAGGTTTGCCCTTGCGTTTGGTGGTCCAGCGCCGAACCCTCGTCCTGTGTCTGGGGATCTCCCTGCAGCTGGGGCACTGCCACACGACCTAAGCTCCGGCACACTTGCCTGAGACCTGGAATGAAGAGCTAGTGACAAAAGCAGTGGGGACACAAAGCTCGAGGCTTGTTCTCTTGGGCGGGGGGAGCAGTGGCAGTGGGACCAAGTGGCTGGGGCAGCAGTAGAGTGGCACTGACGGCAGAGTGACAGGGTTATGGCACCTGGTGCCTGGAGAGCGTGATTTGGGGCATTTTTCCTGGCTGTGGATCCCACAGATGATTCCTCAGTCCTCTCAGTGACTCTGGGAGCTGTCCCCAAATCCTTAAAATGAATTTCCTTTTGCTTAAGTCAGCCTGAGTCTGTTCCTGCTGCTTACAAAGACAAGCCCCAACTGAATACACCTCCAGGCCTCGGAGTGTTCAGGACACAGAGGGAGGGGGACACAGAGGACAGAGGGCCCACACGTCTGTTCCGCAGCACATTAGGAAAGGGTCTCTGAATTCAAAACTGGGCACAAGAAGGTAATGACGATGTATTTCTTCATTGTACTAGGATGTGCTGTTCACTAACTTTTCTCTCGTTCTACATGAAGCCACTTCCTTCTACTGCTTCTCCCCTCCCAGCAGTTACTGGCCCAGAGCTGAGCACACAGCAGGGACCTCAGGACCAGTGACTGAACGAACTGCCCTGGAAAGTTAAAGTACTGACTTTTCTGTCAGACAGTACTCCTTCCTGGGAATATGTTACATCCAAGTCAAAATCTCACCCAAAACAACTCACGCCTGTGGGGGTTTGTAAAAATCCATGAAAAAAAAAATAATCATACGCACATTTAGAAATGTGCTCCAGGCTAAAATCTCAACGTGAAATGGTTAAACCGGGTTACAAACCATCTTTACACAATTTCAAAAAGTTCCTGATTACAGTTCCTTAATAAGAGGTTCCTCTCTCTTCAGTTCTTTCTTTCTAAAAAGAGAAAGGAGGAAGAAAAAAGCCAACTCTCCTTTAAAATACGCACCCCCACGTCCCCCGCGCACACACACAGCAATGAGGACTGTGAACAGAGGCCACCTCGCTCTCCGTCTGCAAGTCAGTCTGATTCTCTTTTATGTCGGTAAGATTCTTTTCTTTCTCCTCCCCCATTTTATTTAAATCGACTGCTATTTTTCACCTAATGCATTTCTATTTTAAGCTCCTACAGAATAATTTTTAAATGTGTAACATTATGAAAGGTGTCTGGGGCGGTAAGTTCCCTTTTTCCCCACAGAAACAGGGAATCAAAGACTAACTGAAAAAAAAGTTTCACATTAACCTTGAAAATTCCTTCTGTTACGCTGCTTTAGAGAGCACCTCGCCAAACAAAAGGTTCCTAAAATCATGTATGTTAGTCATCAACAATTCCATTCCCATGCGGGCAAACTCGCTCTGCACACAGTAAGTACTAAACAGTATCTGCTGAGTATTTGCAAAGAACAATGTTTCTGTAAATTAAAGGTAACTGTTACCATAAAAAAAAAAAAAAAAAAAAAAGCCCAACATGACTCCTACAGAGAATAGCCGTCCTGTATCTTTTTAAAAATTCTGCCTATACCCATTTCCTCTCTATGAAAGAGAAAGTGTCTACTACATTATAGTTCTAATAATCTCAGATTTGCCCACAAAATTTGGATTATAGGGCAGGGAAGGGAGTACAAACTCTTAAAAGTAACTTTTTTCTCATCTGTAAAGAAAAACACCAAAATGTTAACAGTACAGTAATATTCTTCTTTCTAATAAGTATGTATTGTTTTTATAAAATATTTTATAATAATTACTGTTATTTTGAAGAAGAATCCTTATCATTTAGGAATGTATTTTGAAAGAAGCGTAGCTAAAATGGCGGGGGTTTGCTCTGAAATAATATGGGAGTGAGGGAGTAGATGGGGGGAGGAAACAAGATTAGGTTGAAGCCATGACAGTGGGGGGGGGTCGCTGTGCTCATCTGCCGTTTCTGCCTAAGTTTGAAATTTTCTATAATAAAAAGCTTTGTTTAAGTGTCAAAAATTAGTTCTCTACTTATTTTCTAATGCGGTTTTTAAAAATAGTAAAAAGAGTATTTTATTCCCTCCACCGAGGAGATAAACTTTCAACCTTTTCCGTGTTTAAAATACTATGTTTAACAACAACAACAACAAAAATCTAGAGTTCAAGACCAGCCTGGGCAACACAGCAACACCTCATCTCTAAAAAAAAAAAAAAAAATCCTATAGAATATGAGAATCCTTAAAGAGAAACTTTTCACAGGAGCAGGCTGTGGTGTGACATACCATCCAAACTTCTCTTTTCGGATAGTATGTTGCCTAACTGGTAGGGGGAGGGAACAGCAGTTTCCTCACAAGTCCCTGCTTCCATAGGAAACCACTGCAACTGGTTTTCTCCCACATACAAATCTCACAGAAGTTGGAAATAAGTAGAGATATGAAACTCCAAAGTTGCAAATACTTACTTTTACCCTGTGCTACTAGTTCTTAAAGGAAAGTGTTAGAAGTCAGCTTCTCTTTTTTTTTTTTTAATTTTTTAATATTTCTTTTATGGAGATGGGGGTCTCTCTGTGTTTCCCAGGCTGGCCTCGAACTCCTGGGCTCAAGCAAGCAATCCTCCCCCCTGAGCCTCTCAAACAGCTGGGACTACAGGCACATGCCATCGTGCCCAGCTCCTTAGCTTCCCTTTTAAAAACTTTATCTGACAGACAACTTGAGATTAAGATGGATCTGCAGTCAAGTCTGTGTTCTTTATCATAGCATTGTCAATCAAATAAGATAAATGCTACAAGGACCCACAAAGAGTATACCCGTGCCAGGAAGAAATCAAATCTGCCTAGCATGGCCTGGCTAGCTCAGCTGGCCTCTGCTCAGTAATCAAAGACATCGTAGCATGAGCCAGGGCTGGATCTCCACAGGTGTACACCTTGCCCTTTATCAAGTTTCCCAAAGGGACACCAGGCTCACAAAGAAACAACTGTGAATTGCCATGAATTCCTAGAGATCCCAACCCCCACAAAACGCCAAAATCGATACACTGCTCATGTGCTCAATCAGCGGCAGCAAGATTCGTTCAAGGAGCTTTGATACAGGTCACCACAGTGAAAACAGCAATCCTGTGAGGCGAGGGGTACAGATGAGGAAGCAGGCTGGGAGATTACGTGATCTGCAGATCAAAGGAAAGCTTGTAGGTAGCAAGAATGTACACCTGGACCCCAAACTTCTGATTCCAGATACGCTGCTACCTCTCAGGGGCCATCTTCAGGTAACCAGACATCACACAAACCAGCAGGTAAACGTCAGAAACACGGGGAGTTAGGACAAGTGAGGACCACTGGTGTCTATTTGTATAGTCTTGTTTGCACTGGGAGTAAGGTAAGAAAATGGCTGGATTTCCTAGCCAGAAAATATAAGTAAAATAAAAGCACAGGCAAAGTGAGGTGAGAAGCCCACTAAACCACCATCTGCTTCCTCCCGCAGGTGCTGTGGGTGCCTGTACTGTCTCGGTCACACAACCACATTACCTAGAGGTGGACTACACCACTCACAAGGCTGTCACCATAGAGTGTAACTTCTCTGCAACTGGATGCCCTTCAGAGCATCCAACAAGCCTGTGGTTTCGCTACGGCACGCACCGGCCTGAGAACCTGTGCTTGCACGGATGCACAAATGAAGCAGACAAATTCACGGTGAGGGAAACCCTGGCAAAAAACCAAGTTTCCCTCACTGTGAACAGAGTGGCTTCAAATGACAGTGCAATTTACATCTGTGGAATAGCATTTCCTAGTGCACAGGAACCCAGAGCTAAGCAAACTGGAGAAGGGACCACGCTGGTAGTAAGAGGTCAGTCCATTTGGCTTTATTTCAATGCACCCTTGCATTCTGCTCAGACCTTTACAATCGTTACAGAACTTACTCACATGCAAAAACCATGAGATAAATTTGCTAATTTAATACCCTAGCCAGTGAGGGGCATGCATGATCTCATCACAAGTCGCCATGAGATTTGGATTAAAGAACTACTCCAACCCCACCTCCCAACATCCACGGACACAAAGTCAGTGGTATGCAGTTGCTATATTCTCTCTCAATATCCAGATTTTACTGGTGAAGGCTAACCAATCACTTTCATCCTTTCTGTATATTACAATGGTTTGGTGTAATGTACCAAAGGAAACTTGTGATGAGAAACTATCAGCTTTCTTAGGACCTGATCTGGTATTGCACCACTTAGAACAAAGCACTAGAGAAACATAAATGATCAATACATTGGACTCAGAGAAAATATGCCTCACGGAGAATTAGTACAAAGTTGGAGAGAAGCCACTGGAAGATCCCTGAGCCTTCCCACTCTACCTGGATAACAAAGAACTGAGAGTGACGGCTCTGGCTTCCTGAGATTTGCTAAAACCCGTGACAATTCCTCACCCAAGTTGAGGGCATCAAACCTAGCTAAATCCTATCAGTAATCTCACCAAGTCATTCCTTGACTAGTCAGAGATTAAGAAATTTCAGAGGAAAAGTTTCACATGATTCTAGGGGAAGAAAGAGAGCAGCAGTAACTCCTTGCCATTTTAGGGTCTCTTCCCTTAAAAAGGACTCTGGTATGATGGGCACTGAAATCATTAAAACAGAAGCTCAAAATCAACCAGCCCTTTAGTTTTAAAACAGGACTCTGAGGATCTGAGATCGTCCAGTATCATAATTGCTGCTTTTAACTCCCAGGGATGTTCTAAAGGGCTCTGAATATTTGAATGTCATTTAACCTTATTCTCACCTATAAGATAAATTACAAATGAGTTAATTTACACAAATCACTTTTAATAGTGCTTACTATATAGCAAATACTCAGTAAACATTAGCTACTGGTAGTAAAACACACACATGACAACTTTAGATATTTATATGTCTCATTGCATTAGCCTTCTATAGAAAAATGTTAGTCAAAAGGAAAAACAGCTTGTAAAGAGATGAAGGTCTTTACAACTGCAAGGCTTCTATGAAGAGAGTCTTCTCTGTGAGCAGAAATGAAGGTTTTGTTACGAAGGCATGGCAACTTCCTGCCTTTTCTATATAGAGCTCCTAATTTAGCACTGAAACTTTTTCTTTCAAAGTTGTATAGATGTGGTTAATTCATTAGTTTCACAAATAAAAATGTACATTGTATAAACTGAGTTCACAGGATAAGCATCTATGGGATATTTAGTTTGAAAGTACAGGTTATTCAGATAATAATTACACATGTAATTGTATTATGTACTTCAAATAATCAGATACTTGAAGATATGGCATGTCACTTAATTCTTACCTAGAGCACAGGACATTTTCTACAAGGACAGAGAAATTCAGAATGTGAAAATGGATTCAATAATTCTGCTTCCAGAACTTTATTATTACATAAAGAAAGAAGAGTATATGTACCAATATCAACACCTGTCTTTTAAGCAAGCAATGCTTGCTTACAATGCATGCTCTTAGCAGGTTCTTTTATAGACTGCGCTATTCAGCTATGTACATTAAACAGTTCCAGGTTATAAATGTCAGCATTAACAATACAGGTGGAAAATGTCTTAACCACGTAAGCAGACTCTTGATAACACTTGTACAGCATTTCTACCGAAAGAAATTTTAAATGCCCTTGAACAAACTGTCTTGAAATGTTCATCTAACTTCAAGTAATGCTTTATATAAAAAGAAATTCTTAGCATTATGACAAATGGTTGAATGAATTTTCAATTTTTAAAAATGAGTAATGCTTTTGGTATAATATATTAAAGAACCGATGAAGTGACTTTAACTATCACATACTTGACTGTCTTTTGATTCAAGAAACCCTGAACAAATTTTTGTATGAATAGGCAAGCAGAGTAAGCTCACGTTTCACCTCTAACATGCAGCATCAATTATACGTTATATACGTATTTGCAAGAATATGCTTCAATAGTGACTATTTGTTTCTGTTTCTGTAATTAAGAAATTAAGCCTCTCAGCAAGGAACTGCAAAGTTTCCTGACAGCTGTCCTGTCCCTGCTCTCTATCTACATCATTGGTGTGTGTGTCGTCTTCATAGTCCTCTCCAAAGTAAGTCACATTTTCTTGCACTGATTTCCCTATGGCCTTGAAGGTTATCACAAGGAAGATAATTTCCGTCTCTCCACAACGTGTGAGCCTCAGAAAATAGTTCACCTGATTAATATCTTCCTTTGCATCTGCAGGGACCACCACCTGCAGGAGAGGGCTGTAGAAGGAGGCATAAATTCTCATTACTGAAATGATTAACCAGGGTACACAATTTACAGTGTGTTCTCTTTAAAGCCCATTAATATAGAGAACCATCTTCTATGCTATCTTTCTGCTGCCCGAGTGAGGGGTGGGGAGGTAGGAGTGGGATATCATTGTTATATATGAAAGCCCTAAGAACAGTCTTTAAGAACAAAAAAGGGGTTAATGAAGAGACTAGAAGCTGCCTCAAAATGTTCAAAAAAGGCCTAAAGCTACTGAGAAAGAACATCTTTTGGCTGAACATATGTGGTAAGAGGGGGTATATACGTGTTGTGGTATGATTACTATAAATCCTACAATCAACATCAGTTTGATTAATTAATTTCTTAATGGAATAAAAGCATCTCAGAAATGATAAAAATGATCTCTTATTATATATCATTTAAATATTAAGATAGTTTAATCTTATTATGGTATGAGATTATCTGCCACAATTATGAGTGTATAAAATGTTTTATATACTTTTCTTCTTAGCAGTCAAAATCTAACACTCTAAGAAACAAAGAAACAAAAGAAGATTCCCAAAAGGTAAAGATCAACACTTGCAAAATATTTTTAAAATTGTGGCTGGTTGTTAACTATTTCAAATCTGAAATATTTTAAGAAACACAGAGAATATCATGGTAACTTTTCAACCATAAACATTAATGTTTTCTTATTGTTGAGAAACTCAAAAATAATATAATCTCAAGTGGTAAACTGATTTAAATTTGACAGTTCTCAACCATAAATTCTATTTAATGTATTTAAAAAGAGTTAACTGTAGGTATAGGTGGGGGCATAGTTTCTCAGACTGGTGGCAGTAAAGACAGAAAAAGTTTTGATGATGTGCAACCAATCATTGCTAATAGTCCTCAAAGAAAGATATTTTTTCTCATTTGTATTTACAGAAGAAGAGTGCTCGGCGTGTTTTTCAGGAAATTGCTCAAGAACTATACCATAAGAGATATGTGGAAAGAAGCCAACAACCTGTAAGTGTAAAATATCAAAAAAAAGGTAACACAGATATAAAACATGTCTGAAAAAACTAAGCTGCCAACATGTTTTCCTTCAGAAGAGTCCAAAAGGGGACTTTCACATAAAACGCATTTTTGTACAGAACCTATTTTGATAAACACATAACAAAGAACACCTGATACTGTATTAAATAGCCCCAGGCTCGTATCTTAGTGACATGGAAACTCTCATAAACACACTGGATGTAGGCAATGTTTTCAAAATAGATAAGGATGCTTTAAAAGCTACTTTGTACAGTATCTTGCATGCAGTAGCAGGCGTTACATAGATGTTGCAAACATTTGTGAATCAAATTATGAAGAAAAAAATTACTTGTTACTGATAAGGCAAAAATAAATTCACATTAGAAAAGATGCAGTTAATGAGATAAAAAATGAGTATTTCGTCAGTCTTTGGAGTTGGATTGATAGGAAGAATACACCCATATTATCTAATACGTTCTGACAGTGTTTCTCTAAAGTGCTATATAAACAAGTTTTTCAAACAAGATGCTGTTTTAGAGCTAGTAGAACAGATACTTGGTTTCCATGATGCATGATTAGATAGCTCAAATTTAAACTAAAATGTATACAATGTAAATTTATATACTAGTAAAACTATTTTCTTCTAAATAGCAGCCAAGAGGCAAATGCAACAGGAGACTGATATATGTTTTTTTTTTAATCTAAGTTTTAAAAAGGATTTTTTCCAAGGGCAGAATATTGTCCAAGCAGTCATTTTATCCTTCAGTGTATATACAAAATACATAAATATGATGGATGATCTAATTACCTAAGATGCCACGCTGAATAATTATAAATGCCTGTGCACACTTTTTTCTTACTGAGGCTGAGGCATCTTTTTCAACAAAGAGGCAAAGGTAAGTGGCCTGAAGGCAGGCCTAGAAGTAAGAATTGTAAAGTTCCAAGCCAGGGTTTTGACAATGGCAACCGAACAGGAAAATTATTTTTCAATTCCCACATCCTACTCTAAATGCATATAGAGAAGATGGTAACCTGACCTTTAAGAATACCGTAAGGGTACTTAGTACCCAGAATGCAAGATGACATAATGGCTTCTGTGTTGCTTGGAGGATGACATCATTGGTTACCATAACCTTAAACATGGTTTGCTATTTACTATTGCAGGAGAAAGACAACAACACTTATGAAAACAGAAGAGCACTTTCCAACTATGAAAGACCATAGAAACATTTTAATTTTTAATTAAGTCACTGAAAACCCAACTCCAGAAGCTATGGCAGTGTTAATGGACATACACTCAACAGGTCTTAAAAAACACAATCAAAGGTAAACGGAAAAGACAACTGTCTGGAAAGAAGATGCCAGAGTATAAGGAAACTGTTACTAATAGTAACCACCAAAATACTAAAACCCAACAAAAAACAACTGAAAAATGCTTTCCTAATTTGCCAAGAAAATTCTAAGCAGCCTAACATTTTCAAAAACTTTTATAACATGTACCCTAAGTTGGTTTCAGTCAACATATATGTGATGACTGCTACCCTGAAGATTTGAAGTCAAACCCCACATGCCTCAATCTTGAGTGGAAGAATCATCTTTCTGGGTTGTGGAAATGATGGGACAATTAGAATAAGTTGGGAGGGAGCAAAGTGCCAAAATATGAGTCAGAGAAATTCATTTTGAAAAGTCCTTAGCATGAAAATTATTTCCTCTGATACAATAGTGGGGCAATGGTATAATGCACGTTTGCCTGCCAGGGTATGCAAAATAACTCACATCATGCTACCAGCAAAAAGTGAAAATAGAGATTAGAATAAGAAAATAAAAGCCAAAATAAAGAAAATCCAAAGCAGGTTAAACAGAACAAATAAGCCACAACTGACTCTAGATGTCAGTGTTGTGCCTAATAAACAGCACCAGGGCGGGCATGTGCAGCATTGACTTTACGAGTATATTTGCAATACTGATTTTTAACAAATTTAGGAGGTTAATATCAGATAGGGGGCTGGGTACAGCAAAGATATTTATGGAATTCATTACCACTTCACTAAGAAAACATGATACGGATTGCTCTTTGAAAGCTACTTTGATATAAAAAATCTAAAGCGCCCACAAGAGTGCATTCATTATTAAACATGAATTACAATCTACTATGTTTATTTCATTAAAGTGTTTCTTTTAAACTGGTATTAAATGAGACATATTCTTTTTAAAACCTAGAAAAAATTTTAAAATATTCTAAGATCCCTTTGAAATCATTTTGCATTGATGCACTTAAATCAGTGATATCAAACCCTTCTGATCACGTGTCCAGAAAAATGCAGAGGAGAGGAGGGAGTATGTAACCTCATTTTATTTGTATGTGCGTGTACATGTGTGTGCACATGTATATGTTACATATGTGTGCTGTGTATAGTGTATGTGTGGCTATGTATGTTTGTATCTTATATAGAAAAACAGAAATTAAACAATGGCATCAACAGCAATATAAATAGAAATGCTAATATTTTCTTCCTATATTCAAAAATAAATTGTCTTGTGTACTCTCTGGGGTGTATAAGCCCACACTTTGAGACCACTGGCTCAGGTGAAATGAATGAACTTCTAAACCAGATTGTAAAAACATTGGCAAGCACTAATTCCATCTAGATGAATAGAAGTGTTGAATTAGACCCCATTTACTTTCCATTTCTGGGAGTCATTACATTTTGGTACTTAATTCCAGAGCTGAAAATACGCTGTTCTTTGTGTAGCTAACAAGGAGACAAAATCTCTAAGATGAACTAGTATTTGATTCAGAATGTGCCTTTCCCAAATATAAGGATTGTGTTTCAAAGATTGATTTTTAAGGGATCCACTTTCCAAAAGAAAGGAGTTCTATTTGTCTAAGTCATGTGTAAGAGTGTCTGATGTATACATAATATTCATTTATTCATCCACCAAGCCAACAATATTTGTCGAGTACCACATTAGTATACAATCAAAGGCCTCTTCTGCACATTATCCTTGGGTCACACAACTCGCCCTACCCTACCCCCGGATCTTGTTCACACCCTCATGCTTTTGAGTGTGCTCTTCCCCTCTGCCTGGTAAAATGCTGCAGATTACAAACAAAGCTCAAATGTCAGCCCCAGCATGAAACCTTCCCTAATTCCCCCAACATTTAACTGAACTTTCTTTCTCTAACCCTATGGTACTTCATCATATTTCTTATCACACCATCCTGCCATTATCTCTTTACATCTATTTTCGCATTACTCTGTGTTTTAAGAGTAGAAGCACAATTCCCATTTATCTTTGTATTTCCACTGCCTAGCACTACCTGGTACGTAGTAGGCCTTCAAATGTGTTTATATAAAAATGCAACTGAACAATGTTTCTATGGAAAAATACCCTTTCAACATGCCAACTGAGACGTGTGGCACACTTCACTTCTTAGCCATCGCCCTCACCCCTTTCCATATAGACTGTTCATTGAATCCCTAACACTATTAATTTTCCTGCTATCTGAGCATCCAGAAGAATATTCTCTGGAGAAGATTAAGCTATAGTTTTCTGATTAGATTTGAATTTCCCATGACAATGAAAAGTGAATAACACTGAAACAATTTGTTTTATTACTAGTTTGGGCTGCTATAACAAATTACCACAGACTGGGTGGCCTATAAACAACAGAAATTTACTTCTCACAGTTCTGGAGGCTGGAAGTCTGAGATTAGGATGCCAGAATGGTTGGGTTCTGGTAAGGATCCTCTTCCCAGCTGCAGACTGCTGACCTATTATACGCTCACGTGGCAGAGAGCGGGAGAAGCAAGGTCTCTCAGAACTCTTATAAGTGTACTACTCACATTCATGAGGCTCCGTCCCCAGCTAATCTTAATTACCTCCCAAAGGCCTCATCTCCTAATGCCATCACAATGGGGGGAGAGAGAGGTTTCAACACATGAATTTGGGGGGATGCAAACATGCAGTCCATAACACAACTTTAACAGGGAAACAGAGAGGTGTTCTAGTGTCTACACACCCTCTAGACAAGAGTGCTTAAACCACATGCCAAAAGATGCTAACAGGATTTTTAAAATAAGTAATTTGTTTTTCATACTGTGTTAAGTCTTGAGAGAATCTGAAATCCTGGCTATTAGGCAGACAGTTAAGGCTCTGTGGCATCAATTAACATAAAACAATGGAGAATGCACAGACTTTGAGAAAAAGTTAAAATGCAGAAAGAAGACTTCAAATTCTGATTATTAAGAGTTTCAGACAGATCTAAAAGATACAATTATTTCAATCTGAAAAACTGTGAACAAGTAGAATCAATAAAGCCATAACTAACGAAGTAATAGAATAGGATAGAATGAAATAAATCTAACATTTATTAAATACCAATAATGAGACAGACACAGCTGGGCACTGCCGTATATGTTAGATGATTTAATTCTCACAATAAGTCCCAGAGTAGGTATTAGCCCCCTTTTTTTTTTTTTGCAGATGAAACACTAAGATCAATGAGAGGCTCAAGTAATCCATATTTCAAACAGGGGTCAGCCCCCAAAACCCAAGGTCTTTCCACAAAACAGTTCTGCCAGAGTCTTGCTTATTTCTATTTAGGCTGATGAGAGCTTTAAGACTTTAATGTTTAATTTAATCAGACCAGTGGCCCCAGAAGAAAGTAAGAAAGTTGCCACAGGGCTTCACCACCCAAAAAGCACAGGCCTAGACAGTTGACAAGAGAATTCTACCAAACTTTCAAAGAACAGAATATAGAGCATAATGTTCCGTATTATTTTTCACAACATCAGAACACTGATATCAAAACATAACAAAAGATAATATCTGCCCTCCATATAAATCACATAAATAAAAAAATGATCGGGTGCAGAACAAATATCATTATCAGTAATATTAATGCTCCTATTCTTATTTTGAATTTTTGTAAATAGAATCTAGTGATGCATTTAAAGAAAAAAAAGACTATCAGCTGGGCATAATGGCTCACACCTGTAATCCCAAGCACTTTGGGAGGCCAAGGCAGGAGGGTTGCTTGAGCCTAAGAGTTCAAGACCAACCTGGACAACATAACAAGACCCCATCTCTACAAAAAATAATTTTAAAAATTAGCTGGGCATGGTGGCACACAACTATAGCCCCAGCTACTCTAAAGGCTGAGGCAGAAGGATCGCTTGAGCCCAGGAGTTTGAAGCTGCAGTGAGCTACGTTCACGCCCCTGAACTCTAGCCTGGGTGACGGAGTAAAACCCAGTGTCTAGGAAGAAGTAAAAAAAAGAAAAAAAAAAAAATTACTATTGAGTTTAAGCCCAGAAATCAACGGTGGAGAGAGAGAGACAGATATCTGAAAAGAACTATTAATTTCCGAAGTCAAGGAAGGAAAAACAATATTACCATCCTCCACAGATGTTGAAAACTTAAGTGACAAAATTCCTGATTTTTCAAGCTCTTAATAAAACAGGATTTTAAAAACGTACTATCTCAAGCCAAACAACATCGAACTCAAGTCAAAAAAATAGCATAATATTTAAAGTAGAAATATTTTCATTAAAGTTAGAAATAAGACAAAAATGTCTGCCAAATGCTGGTATCTCAGGGCATCAACAGGGCCCTCCCCAAGTAAAGCTGCACACTGCGGCAGCGTGCTGCTGAGTCTTAACACCCAGCCTGGAGAAGGGGGAGGCCATCGGTAGTGTTCACCAATTTCCATGGTATAAATACGTGGTCAATTTCCACACTAGCCACCTTTAACAACCTGTTCACTAAATTCCTACCAACGGAACAATCAGCTACCATGAGCCAGTCCCAGTCGCTCCAGCATCTTGCTGCTTACATCAGACGGTGAGGACACAGGAAGCACTGGTAAGAAATACTGTCTCAGATACATTTAAGCAGAAAAAGGCAACAGAAGTATTTATAATGGGCTTCTATCTGTATAAATAATTTCTTAATGTACATACATACTTATATTTGCGTAGACTATCCCTTGAAGAATATTTAAGATACCTGAACAAGATTGTGGAACTGGAGTGGATGAGAAACTTTTCATTGTACACCCTGCTGCAAGCTGCTTGAACTTTTACCCTGAATTACTTTTTAATAAAAATCACAATTTTGAAAAATTAAATGTCATTACATTTTCATTTTTATAATGTAATTCTTTTTCTTGATCACATACTTTTCCTTTTTTTTTAGCACTTAAAACAATTCCGAATATCCAGATGGATGACAGCTTTAAGGCTAAACATGTCCAATTTAACTAGACCAATGACCCCAGGAAAAAAGTGATAAAGTTGCCAAAGGGCTGTATAAATAGTTCTTTAATGTACACATAGACTTGTATTTGCATAGACTATCTCACTAGATTTAACAACCCCTAACCAAAACTGGGCCAGTAAACCAAATAAACTATATTAATGGATTAGAAAGATGCATTTTTGCATTTTGTTTTTTCCCAAATTAACCTAAGTAACAAAATTGTTGTGGTTCCACTTCAAGACATTTACCAAAAAAATTACGCAAGTAATCATTTCACCTACAGCAACTGCTTTTTGTTAAAAAATAAATTAAGCCAAAAAATAAATTAAGCAAAGCACACTCAGATATCCTTAAAACAGTGCCGGTATTCATGAATTCACACAGCAAGACCATTCTGTACCTCCCACTCCTCACAGTTTCACATGAAAATCATCAGGATCTAATTAGTGACTTAGAGAAAGGAAGCAATAATAGAGTGCCGTGGAGCAGTCTGCAAAATTTATAGGTCACTAAAGGTCACCCATAGCAACAAGGCTTCTTGTCTCAGGTTTGCAATGTGTCACATGCCAGAATCCTTAGACTCAACAGGCAGCTCTGTACATCCACAATCAAGGAGCTTGTTTTCAATCCTTAGTGGAGAGTGCCCTCTTGTCTAGTTTGACTTCCTTTCCATTTTTAGTGTCAGAAACACAAGGAAATAGAAGTCGTGGTTAGACTGATGTTTCTTCCCCCTGCTCTTCCACCTCCTGCTATGTCAGGAAGTAGCGTTAAAGTTCTATCCTGTGGTTGCCCAACAGGACACAGGAAGCCGGGACCTTACAAACTGATGACTAGTGAGTGCGATGAAGAGAGATGGAGCTGAGGCTTAATTACGCAGGGAATAGCACTGAAATAAGATCAGGTTGCTGCATCACCAAGGAGGACATTTACTAGACTTTTTTCACTGTGTAACATATATGGACATATATGATATATGGACACACACTTAAAGCAGTTTTTTTCTTTACCATGACAAACTATTCAACAACAGGAATGTAATATAACATGGGAGAGGGGACATCTGTTCTATCTGTTCTCTTCCACGTCTCAAGAATTCCCCATTTTCCCCACCATCAACACAAATCTCAAACCATTTGGCAAATGTTAAGACAAGCATTAAATCTGAAGAGACTAAGACCTGGGGGCTGGGGGGAATAAGGACAAGAAGAAACTAAGGAGCAAGCAAGTGGTAACACAAATCCATACAGAACATGGTTACAAGAAACATGGGCGTTATTCCTTAAGACAGAGATTTTCATGGTATTCGATAACTATGACACTTGCAAAATAGTGTTGGATTCCTTAAAAATGTCTGTGAGCTCTTAAGTTTTTAAAGCCAAGGTCAAACTAGGTAGTAGAGAGAAAAACTAAAGATTTTTAAATAGTAACATGTATTACTTATACAATAAATAATTTTATATTAATATATATTAACTTACAAAATTGCAAAGCAGACTTAAAGTAACTTTCAAGATGACCTAAAATACACATAAGCTAACTGTCATACTAATTATAGTAAATAGGAAGTGATAGGAAATCAATCCATTTCTTCGAATGTATTCTTCATTCAGTATTTTGAAGAGCAAGACCATGCAATCAAAAACTCAAACTTTACACACAGAAATGATACATGCTAGAACGTAAATGGTCTTCAAAAGAGAAAAACAGATAACAGCATTTATCATTTTTATAGTCTGGGACAAGAGATGCAAAATGCAAAACAAAACAGCCATGACATTCAGCAAGTATGTGAGTAGATTAAAAGGCATCATTTATTGCTTACTGCAGTTTATAAGCTAATATAGAAATGGTTCAAGCTCCATTTAAAAACAGAGATACAGACACCTTTTAGGCTTTCCATTTCGAGCAGTCAGACCCAGGTGAGTATTAATTATTACCACGGCAAAGGAAGTGCCAGAGTTCTATAAAATCCACCTTAAGGTGAACATTAACCAAGGTGATATTTTACATGGATTAACTGTCTTATTTTAAATTCCAGGCTATTCTAAGAAACACTAGACAATGTTTAATTGTGCACACCATAAAATCACAAATACCAATTAAGCAGCTATCCCCGATAAGAGCTGGCCTGACCACACTTACCGTTTTCCACATAGGGATGGAAGGGAAGGACCAGAGCAAGGATGACCCTGCCTCTAGTTGGCTCCAAGACACTTCTGATATCTTTTAACAAAGTCAGGGGCTGATCACAGCGGTCCAGCAAGTTCAAGCAGCTGATGACATCATACTGGAACCCTGTATTCTGCCATTCATTTATACCAAGTACTCTGGAAAAATCAGAAATACCTGGATTAATATAACTAACTCCTCTTCAAAGACATCTTTAAAAATAAGATGCCAGTAGAAGCTCTAACCTTGTCTTCTAAATCAAAGTAAATTCAGAATCTTCTAATTTATATTTGCAGTAATAAAATGGCCAAGCAAAAGAAAAACAACAACTATATTTCTTTAAATTTGACATTTAAGCTATTTTCAAATCTCAAAACCCAAAAAATTTCCTTTACAAGAACTTATCATATGTTTAACAAATACAAAAAGACAAAAGCTGATAAAAACGGTTATGAAACTAAGACATCAAATTCTTAAGCACCAGTCAATGAACAAAAGAGTCCTGCTTTTTAACATTCCTTGGAATTTAATCATAAAATATATTATACATTCATGTTTTCTATTCCTAGTGTCCTCCTATTGTTAAGAGTGGCTGGGGGTGATAAAATTTCCACTTATAAACTATGACCTTTTGAGCACATCTCTGTTCCCAGAAGAGAGATACAATTTCACACTCTAGAAATCTTTATATCTAAATAACTATACAGAAAAAAAAATAAATAAAGCACAGTATATCACATTAAAACTATAAGTACAGACATGGTTTAAAAACGTTCAGCCCTCAATTATCTCTCCCTTTCTCTCTCTCTCTCACATACACACACACACACACACACACACACCCCTATACACACTAATTGTAGAGAACATTTTTAGTCCTCTACAACTGTGGTCCCCACCCCCCAGGCCAGGGACAGGTACCAGTCCGTGGCCTGTTAGGAATCGGCCCACACAGCAGCAGGTGGGCAGCAGGTGAGTGAGGGAAGCTTTAATCTGTATTTACAGCTGCTCCCAACAGCCTGAGCTCCGCCTCCTGTCAGATCTGCAGCAGCATTAAATTCTCATGGGAACTCGAACCCTACTGTAAACTGCACATGTGAGGGATCTAGGTTGTGTGCTCCTTATGAGAATCTAATGCCTGATGATCTGAGGTGGAGCTGAGGCAGTGTTGCTAGCACTGGGGAGTGGCCGTAAATACAGATTCTCATTAGCAGAGAGGTTTGACTACACAATAAATGCAATGCGCTTGAATCATCCTGAAACCACCCCCCACTACCTCCTCCCCTGCCCCTGGTCCCTAGAAAAATTATCTTCCATGAAACTGGTCCCTGGTGCCAAAAAGGTTGGAGACTGCTGCTCTACAATGTTTTTATATACAGAAGGGAGAGTTTTTATATCATGAGTCTTTTTTACCCACACCATTAAGGCAATTCTACAAATTACTTACTCCTGCCTGGTTAATAGCGATCAGAATGTGGTAGATGAAACAAGTTATCATGCAGGTGAAAAAGGAAACAAGAAAAACGATCTTTGGTAAGTCCTTACTAATGCTGAACAGATACAGTAGAGCTATTTTAGAAAATTCTAACAGTATAATGAGAGCTGTTTTGAAAAAACTCATTAGCATGATATTTTATTGCATTTTTGAATAGTAGAATAAAAAAAGAACACAAACCACTCAGCTGCATCTTCTTTTTAATCTATATTTTTATAAAACTAAATAAATCCTCTTCCAAACAACAGTCTAACAAACTTCAAGGGACTGGTCAGATTCCTTTGTCTTATAGGTGTTTTACCATACTACATATTGTTTGAAATAAGTAGAGCTTCAAAATCACTTTGCTGTACGGAAGTCAACTACAATAATAATTTTAAAAATTAAAGTTATTCAAAGAAGAGTTTCAAAACACTGAGAAGATTCTACTTTCATGATAAAACTTTCAACAATTCCTATTTTAACAAGTGAAATGAATTTAAAAGAAAGGACTATTTGTATATTAATGCCTTAGCTAACCAGCCAATTTAAAATAATAAAATATAAAAAACAAATTTTATACTTGATTTAAAAAACAAAACAAAATCTTATGTCTATCTACAATGAAGCAGAAGACAAACAGCTTCAGTACATTTTAATCTAGAATAATCTCACTAAATCTACCTCAGAAATAGCTTCAGATAGGTAGTTTCCATGTTGGCAATTCTGAAAGAGAAAAATACATACTCATAACAGAAAATTATGACTTTCAGGCTGGGACAGTTAAACCTATACCTATAGAAGCTCAACTTCATCTTTACTTCTATTTTGTGATTTTTATTTATAAACTCAATTCCATTGAGGAAGACAAATGGCCCTGTTCAAACTGCAGGAATCCTAATAAGTTATCAGAATTTTCCTCTTTTATGAAAAAATGAAAAAAGTGACTTGTCCAAGTTCACAAGGCAAATCGCTGGCAGAGTAAAAATTCTAACTTGGAAATTCTAGTACATTACTCAGGTCAATGAACCTGCACTCTCCATGTAAGGTAAGAAAGACCTGACGACATTCTTTGCATAAACCCTTCCATCCTAGCAGGTTGAGAGTGAATGGCAATCTGTACTTCAGTCTTAATAAGAAAATAAAGAAAATACGAACATGAGAAACAGAATTCTCAACAATATTTTCTTTATAAGAAAGATCCCAAACCTATATAGAGTGATTAAAAGTTAAGCTTCTTGGAAATTTACATTAAAAATCTTTGTTCTCGACTGGACGCAGTAGCTCACGTCTGTAATCCCAGCACTTTGAGAGGCCAGGAGTTCCAGACTAGCCTGGGCAACAAGGTGACCCTGTCTTTACAAAAAAATTTGTTTAAAATTAGCTGGGCATGATGGCATGCACCTGTAGTCCCAGCTACTCAAGAAGCTGAGGCAAGAAGATCACTTGAGCCCAGAAGTTTGAGGTTGCAGTGAACTATGATCATGCCCAGCCTGGGCCACAGAGCAAGATCCTGTCTCTTAAAAAAAAAAACAAAACCTTTATTCTCTGGTATGAAAAATGTATACATAACTCCTTTTTGATTACCAGCATGAGAACTACCTGAGCAGAGTTAATTCCAATATCCCTGTCACTGTGCAGCTTCTTGCCACACACTTGTTTCCTTCACCATCTACTAACCACCATTCACAGTATGCAAACTAATTTTAACATCAACTTTTGGTAAAGCAGACTGAGAAAGGTAAACATGATGCCAAAATTTCTTTCTGCCAAAGGAAAATAGTTTTTTATTTATTGTCATTTGAATTACAGAATTGTTCATAATTGCACATAACCAAGAATTAATTGCATAATTCTTTCCTATGTCTATAGCTTTTCTAAAACAGCATTTCTAACCCTAGAAGCAGAGTATCTGTGTGGGGCATTATCATTTTCAAGAAAATGAGGTAAGTAAGAATTTTCCTTCCAGGAGGACTTAAAATACCTTTTTCCTTAAAGAATGATAAAGCAATCAGTATTTTGATAAATCTTAAATTTAAAAAACACCGAAAAAGTTATTGTTTTGCTTTAAAAATGAAAGCCACATCCTTAAATTTTATAATAGGGTTGTCTGGCATAAACAATGACATCTTGGCAATACAGTGGAAAAACGTGGCCATTTTCTGTTTACTTACCTATTTCAAAAATACCATCCAGAACCTTTAATAAAAAGCCTGTTTGGGGGGTTTTGAGGGGTTTTCTTGTTTTTTGAGACACGTTCTTGCCCTGTTACCCAGACTAGAGGAGTGCAGTGGTTCCATCATAGCTCACTGCAACCTCCAACTCCTGGGCTCAAGCGATGTTCCTGCCTTAGCCTCTCAAGAAGCTGGGACTACAAGCACATGCCACCATGCCCAGCTAATTTTTCAAATTTTTGTAGAGATGTAATTTTTGTAGGGGGGTCTCACTATGTTGCTCAAGCTGGTCTTGAACTTCTGGCCTCAAGCAATCCTCCCAAAGTGCTAGGATTACATACAGCATGAGCCACCATGCCCAGCCTATTTTTTGTAGAAATGAAGTCTTGCTATGTTACCCAGGCTGGTCTCCAACTCCTGGTCTCAAATAATCCTCCTGCCTCAGCCTACCAAAGTGTTGGGATTACAGGCGTAAGCCACCTCAACCGGCCCAAAAGCCTGTTTTTCATAGACCCAGATATTGAAGGGAAACAAAAAATAGATATATCTTACAAAGAAGCAAAAATAATGTGGAATTAAGCTGAAAGTCTGTCTTGCCATCATGGGTCGGGAGCACTCTAAACTTAGATAAGATACTACTTCTTTATTAAAACCTCAAATTGCACCAATGGTCACAAAACTTGCCACTTTTGTGACTATGTTTTCACTCCATACCACTAATACTATGGAAGGAGTGCCAACCAGTATGAATTTCCCATCTAGGCCAAACTGCAGATTTTGGCATATGTGCTATATATTAGGAAAAAAATTTTCAACTAAGTATTTTTTATGTGGTAGATACATTTACTAGGACTCTATACCATGTGAACTCTAGATATATTATTAATTCAAACATCTGAAGCTTTACTGAAAATTCCATTTAGGCATTTAGAATAAAAGCAAGGGAAGGGGGAGTTGTCAATCATTTGAATACAGGTTTCCAAAACCTTCCTCCCCCTTCAAAGCACTGATTTTTTTTAAGTGGGGGGAAAGAGGAATCAGATTAGGAATTCAGCATGACTTAAGCCATTGTTTTAACAAAGGTCAAAACATTCCAAGTTTTGAAATAGTGAATTAATTTCTAATTGAAGGAATATATTTCAATTATCACTCCATAGACCCACCAGGAACTAATCTGAGGCAGACTGTTAAAGCTAAAGGGGACCTTACGAATCACTTAGCTCAAACTCACACCTATGTTAAGTCTCCTCCTATAAGATCTCTAACAGCTATTGAAACACTGACAGTGATAAGGACTTAGATGTTCAAGCTATTAGGAAGGACGATCTCCCTAACCTGCAAATGAACTTCTAGGGCTTAGCTGTGCCTGACTATACCAGAGACTATACTTAATCCTTTCCTTCCATATAAAATCCCATTGAATATCTGTTTACAGTAATATTCCATTCCACCCCCCTCCTACATGGTCTTCCCTTTTCCAGGCTAAATATTTCCATGTTTCGCAAATGCTCAATCCAGTCCTGCTCCAAAAGCTACACTGGTACTGTCTCTTGTGTTAGTGTGTAAAAGTAGAAACATGTGGATAGGAAAGTGAGTGATTATATAACTCTTTCTCCTTTCTCTATAAGGCTAAGCCAGGCTTACCAAAAATATCATAGCGAAGGAGGCAGATTCCAGCTTCGCCTCCCCCATTCTATACTCAGCCAATATACAGAAATCTTCCAATCAACAGAATCCATACTGAATAAAGAATATCCTTCTTCCTAAGTCTTTCAAGCACCAGATGGTCCTAAAACCAAGATTTAACATTTCACAACCATTATCATCGATGGCTATACATTAAAAAACAAAACAGAAAATACCAAGTATTGTCAAGGATGCAGAGAAACTGGAACCCTTGTACATTGCTGGTGGGAATGTAAAATGGTGCAGCTGCTATGGAAAAGTATGATGGAAAAGTACGGCGATTCCTCAAAAAATTAAACATAGACTTACCACGTGATCCAGCAATTCCACTTCTGGGTATATACCCAAAAGAAGTGAAAGGGGGACTCACACAGATATTTGTTTACTCATGTTCGTAGCAGCACTATTCACACTAGCCAAAGGGTAGAAGCAACCCAAGTGTCCATCGACAGATAATGGCTAAACAAAACATGGTATATGCATACAACAGAATATCATTCAGCCTTAAATTCTGACACATGCTACAATATGGATGAACCTTGAAGACATAATGCTAAGTGAAATAATAAGCCAGTCACAAACATAAAATACTGAATGATTCCATTTATATCAGGTACTTAGAGCAGTCAAACTCCTAGTGACAGAAAGAAGAACGTTGGTTGCAAAGGGCTGGGGGAAGAAGAGAATGGGAGTTATGGTTTAATGAGTACAGAGTTTCAGCTGGGGAAGATGAAAAGTTCTGCAGATGGATGGTGGTGATGATGCTTGCACAACAAACGTGTACTTAGTACCACTGAACCGTACACTTTAAAATGGCTACAATGGTAAATTTTGTTCTGTGTATTTTACTACAATTGAAAAAAAAAAATTAAGAATACCAGATTCTGATTAGGGAACACATCCCTACATCTGATCTGCCTTTTCCAAGTTGTCTCTCACCAGATCCTTTCCTTCCTATAATGCCAACTTCTCTGCCAGGGGAAGATTATTTCTCTGTAAATTTCCACTTCATTTTACATGGAAAAAAAATTTTTTTTAATTCCTAATCATGGAAAACTGCTTCTGATTTATATCCTTTAAATAATATACATTCAAGAAGAAATACATCTAAAAACCAGAAATACATCCCAAACCATGTCTAAAAATTATACCTGTATTTCTTCTTCTGAAGCTGCCATATCATAGTTTCAGAAAGCTCAGTGGCATAGATTTCTTCAAAATGAGGGCTCATGATTTTTGTGACTTCTCCATCTCCAGCACCTAAATCAAGAAGTCTATGGGTTTTCCAGTCGGGATTAATTTTAAGCAGTCTCTGAAACTGATCTGGTGAAAACACAAACATTGAGCCTCTTCCTAGCAACCTGCAAAAAAAGGACAAAAATCAAGCAGTCTATGCAAATTAAGCATCCCCCATACATACACAGAGAATATAGCACCAAAAACCATTTGAACTTATAAAATTTTTATTGCATGATTAAAATATAGATTATCTTTAATCATATTATGATTAAAAAGCAAAGCTAATAAAATAAAATATCTCCAGACATCATCATTGTATTCGGAGTTGCAAATAATATCCCAAAAGGCATGGGGGAAGGAAAGAAAGAAAAGGTAGAAAGAAGGATGAAAAGGGGACGGAGGAAGAAATAAGAAAAGATGAACATGAAGAACTTAAGTCAAAATAGGAAGAAAAAGTGGAAGGAGTAACAGAAAACATGTTTATCAGTTTAAAAAGATGACAGGCTAACAGAGTCAGACCGTGGTACTAGGTAATAACACTAGGCAAAGAAATCAAATGGAGAAAAAAGCCATTTCAAATATGGAACTAACGGGTGAGAAAAAACAGCTTAAGTATAAGCGATTTTTAAGAGACACTGGAGAAAAACGGAAAAGAGTGGTCCTGTGCTACCAGTTAATTTACATGAAAGAAGCAGATTCATATTTGTGTCAGTTTATATGTTTTACTATTGGCTGGGTCCTGTTATTTCTAAAGGTCCTAAAAACCATTCAAAATCATGGTAATGCCTTTGTAAAAAGAGACTGAGAGGAGTTAAGATGGAGATCAAAGAGAACGCTTAGAAAAGCAGCCCTAGATCAAACCAAGCCTCGTGAAAGCATCACTTGGGAAACGAAATGCACTCCCTCCTCAGGACTTGGTTTCTAGCTCTCAGATCCAAGTCTGTCTAGGAGGGATTCTCAAGCTTCTTCCTTTAAGCAGCAGAACCTTTTCCTTAAATGAAGTGGAACTCATACATGATATAAAGTGACAAGAGAGCTGCTGCTGCTGGAATGAGGTAAAGGGCCCTGGAGCTGCTGCCAGTCCATTTCTAGGCCTTTCTCTGCAGCCTGAAGTAGCTCCTCAGGCACTTCCTCCTCAGACTCTGGAAATCTGTTTGAAACCCACTGGTCTAAGAAGTGGCAGGGAAATCTGTACTGTATTGCTGCTTTCTGGAAATAATCATAGGTACAATATGTTTGCTATACAGTGACTGGAAAGATGCATGAAACACAGTGCTTGCGGTAAGACTAGTTTCAAGAAAAACACAATGGAGTTCATGTAAAAAATTCCCCCTCCCCTTTTCCCATTAAGGCCACAGAAGAGTTTAACTAAATTTAATAATATACTTCCAGTAAATCTTCTGCCTCAAAGAAATGCTAAAAAATTGGAGAATGAGAGGGGGAAAGATGCCAGAGCCCACTAAATGTGATGCTACCCCACTACAACTGCTTACCAAAGGAAACCGTATCTCAACAAAAGACAAGTTGTTTTTAATCCTCCCTTGTTCACATCTTATGGTGGAAAAACAAGCAAATCTGAGGAAAGGGACAGAACCTACTGAAATGGCTGTACCAAATTTCACAGGGAAACCAGAGTCAGTGCAGAAAGAGGCCACAGGCAGCGTGGCAGAGGGAGGCAGGTTTCCAGTGCTGATGCTGACTTGCCACAGGACCAAAAGTAAGTCACAAATGGTTATTTCGCTTCGACCTTCCCAGCTACAAACAGCATGCTTCCCGGGCCATCTCCTTGGGATGTGAGGAATTTTGACAGGATAATCACCAAATTCTAGAGCTGGAGGTCACCTGAGGTCAGCGCTCACGGGCCATATGACTGTTCTACATTTAAAGGCACCAAACAGAAGAAGGAAGCAGTGTCCTATTTGCAAAAAACATATCAACAGGGGCTCCCTAAAAAGGTCAACACTGTCAAAAAAATAAAATCAACTGAGCCCAGTGTTTAGCATGCAGGACCAATATGGCCCTCTAGGGGGCACTGGGAGTAAATGGGAGACTTTCGAGTAGTTACTATGACTTGGGGGTATTACTGTCATTTAGTGGGCAAGGCCAGAAGTCAGACTTCCTGCAATGTGTGGGGCAATCTCACTCTATGAAGAACTGTCCCACCTAAAATACCAAGACACTGACCTAGCCCAATACAAGGTTTCCGGTAAACATATACCGTGGAGAGAGATGGTTCTCTAATTTGTCTGTAACTTTAGCGTTTAATAACCATCCTAGGTTCTCTGGACAGAATCTACGTTCTCTCTAGACTTAAGAGTCTACGGAGGAGGTATGTCTCTGCCCTATAAAATAAACTCTGAGAACAGCTAGCTATCAAGTGTCTCCTTACTTGGTTGGCCTTCTCTTTTCCAATATAAAGGAAGTCTGGTATAAGTATCCTAAGTTAATTCAAGAAGGTACCACAATAATTATTTTTGTAAGAGACAGTCACCTATGGTAACAATTACCACTGCCATGGCTGGAAAGTACCAATGAGCTCAAAATTGTGCTTAGCTGAGAATAGAACACAGAGGGCAAGAAAGACTTGAGGGGGAAAGGGGGTTTAATAAAAAGAAAAAAGCAGAAGAGTTATAGATAAGGAAAGCCAAAGGGGCTTATTAATTGCACTGCCTCTTTGATCAAACTGAAATTCCAGAGCAGGGAATTTTAACCAGGGTCCAGTGGGTAGAAGGACGGGGAAGCGATTCAGTTTGAAACCCTCCAAATTATATGCAAAATGTTGACTATAAGTACTTTTTGAAGAGGGTATTTAGAGGCACAGGACCCAAAATAGGATAAGAATCTCTTCTACAGTGACCCATCTGATTTCCAAAGGAAGAATAAATGGTACAGAACAGAAATTCGGTACAAGAAATTTCAGGAACAAAAATGTCAGACTGAGTTTTATAAACTCAACTACCAATATAAAAATAACAACTGTTTGCCGAAGCAAACGTATGGCAATTTCATATAAACAATGAAGAAAATCAAGGAAGATATCTTGAGAAATGGCTTGCAGTGCCTGAAAACATATTTAAGGACCAGATGATAGACTGGGGATCCAGACATTCTGTAGCAACTGGCTCCAAACCTCAAGGGAAAAGAAAAGTGGGCCCAACCAGTGACTTTAGTGGTCTGACAAGGCTTTTAAGCATCAAGCCCTATTGCTTTTCTTTTTGGCTTTCTGGATTCTAGAGCCTTGGGGCGGCTTGAAAATTTGGCCAAGAAGGGATAAAAAATATTCCCAAAGCTGCTTCTACGGATGTATATGAGGGAACCACTCTGGGGACAGAGAATTCCACTATAAGTTTACAAAATTCTGGTAAGTCTACACATTATTTAAGAACAGATATGGGCTGAGTGTAGTGGCTCACACCTGTAATCCTAGCACTTTGGGAGGCCGAGGTGGGAAGATCACTTGAGGCCAGGAGTTCGAGACCAGCCTGAGCAACATAGCAAGACCCCATCTCCACAAAAAATAGAAAAATTAGCTGGGCACGGTGCTGCACGCCTGTAGTCCCAGCTTCTCGAGAGGGTGAGGTAGGAGGATTGCTTGAGCTCGGGAGTTTGAGGATGCAGTGAGCTATGATGATGCCACTGTACTCTACCCAGATAAGAGAGCAAGACCCTGTCTCAAAAAAAAAAAAAAAATACCCGATGCATTACTCTTCACTCAAAACAGGCCATCACCCATTGTTGGAGTGATTAATTAGCTCCCCCTACGATACTTGTTCCTGGGAAGTGTTTTAAGGCAAAGATCTTACAGCTAAGCATAAGGGCTTAAGAGCCACAGCTTAAGGACTTGGTTCCCAGGGTCTTGCCACCCTGTGGTCCAGAACCAACAACATCCAGCATCATCACTGGCATCACTTGAGAGCTTGCTAAAAATGCAGAATCTCAGGCCCAGTCCTGACTTACTGACTCATAATTTGCATTTTAACAGGATCCCCAGGTGACTCCTGTGTATATCAAAGCAGAGAAGCACCGCCCTAAGTAACTCCTGCCATGAAAATATAGACTAATGAGGCTATTTGTCAAGTTGTAGTGAATATAAAGAGCGTAACTACAGAAAGCTAGAACATTGGACCAATTGCCAGGGATTTTGACTAGTAGAAGTGTTGTGGTTGACGTGGTCAATATGTTGAACAAGATAATTTTTCTTTTTCATTTTTCCTTTTTAAAACCTAAGGATAAAGAAAAAATGTCCAAGATTCACTTACCCATTGATAGATGTCCTAGACATAAACAGGCTAAAAACAGATGACACAAAAGAATGATATAATTGGATAAATAGCCAGCCCGATTTCTCAATGCTGTTGTTTAAGAAGATCTGTGTTCCTTGATCAAGGTAACTCTGAACAAAGACAGCCTGGAGTGATTCGCATAATTTCTCTCTGTTGCACACATACCACTAAAGAAAAAAAAAAAGAAAAGAAAAACAAAAATTAAAACACACAACTGAAGTGTCATCTAAGAATCCAAAAACAAAAAACAAAAGACTAAATCAAATCAAAGATTTCCAAATACTCTAATCTTATGGTACTTTGAGGATAATCATCTCTGATGTTCATATGACCTATAAAGTATAAAATACTTCTTCACACATGACTTCTCATTTAATTCTCTTAACTGCCCTCAAGGTAGGTAGAGAGGGTGAGGGATCGGTGAAGAAGCTTTTGAGTCATTCAGCTTAGTAGGTGGCAGAACCAGACCTTAAGCCCAGGTATTCCGACTCTTGGCCCAGTGCTTTCGTCACTCTACCCCCTGCGATCTAGAAAAGCTCTGTTGGCCTCTCCTTCACAGAGATCCAACATCAAAAGACAAATAGCTAGCATTAACCTTGTTTCTTTAGATAAGAAAACAGTCACATAATCCAATGACTTAACTCAAAATCACCAAACAAATCAATGGCAGAGTAAGAAGCAGAATTTAACACTCCAGTAACCAGATTAAGTTGCCTTTCTTCTTATAGGCTATATAGAAGAGACCTTTAAAAATCTTGAGCTCTGCTTTACAAACAGGTCATATGACATTCTTACAGCCAGGCAAAGTGTGCTCAAGAAAGATTAAGAAGTTACTTAAGGTCATACTGCAATCAATGAGAAGACAAGGTAATAACACGCTAAGAACTAGATTTCAAAGAATAGGCTCTAACCAGAATGCACTTTTTAGAACAAAATTCAAGAACATCAACTGTAGATGAAATTTAATCTTCCATAATAAATGTTTTCTATTTTCACTTAGAGTCAGCATACCAGAGAAGTGGGGAAGCAGATTGTACAACAGCTTTAGAGTCAGCCCCACAATTACATCCTGGCTCTGCCATTCCATGTGAGCTCGGACAAATCACTTAATCTCTGAGCCTCTATTCACTCATTTGTAGACTAGAGATGTCACTGGTTATCTATCTGCCCTGGTAGGGTGCTACAACGATTAAACAAGATAATACTGGCAAGTCCTCAACACAATACAAAACAAAGCACACAGTGAGAATCCTATAATAATTGTAGCAGTAAGATTCGTCTAACATGGCCCGATAAATAAGAGTAAGTACAGTGATGAAACTGCAGAGTAAACCAGTTACTATTAATCTATTATCTGCTATGAAACAACCAATTTTTCCCAGTAAGAATTCTATTGGCCAAGACTAACTTGCTTCCCCCTGACAAATACGACCATTTATCAGCAGTAGGTGTCCTGTAAAGGCTTGCACAATTGGTGGACCAATTTTACAGTCATCCTAAGCTTGCTAAACAGTCAATGCAATCTTGGGTAACATTCCTGACACTAACAATAAAAGGAACCAGTTATAAGCCAACATAAACAAGCAAACAGGCACATTAAATTTTAAAAATTAATCATTTTACAAACCTGTACCCTAAACTGGACAAACCAAACCTTTCCAGTTTTTGACTGATTTGTGCTAATCTGCCATTTAACCTTTGGGTTCCCACCTGGAATAAACCTAACAACCACTGCTATCAAAACTGCTACTATATAAATAGTTTATATAAAGCTATTTTTATCTTGCCCACCCTATATGACAAGCTATGAACTTCTTACATTCACTGCCTACTCTTTTCCTTGGTCTGAAAATGTTCTTGCTTAATCATTTACTAATTCTTAATACTTATTGTGCCTGAAGTTATGCTCCAGTGCAGGTCATAAACCATTTTTTATTATACTCGTGACCTCCTGGTACACATTCTGAACTCTGTAATATTGAGGCCATTCTGACTTTTATTTACTTTTTATTCTCTGAAATGACTAATCAAAATGAAAGCCATCACCTTCATAATAGGCAATCGGGTACATTCTATTAATATGGACAAGAAGTCACTTATATTAAACAAAGGAGCTAAGAATTCCTTGGCATCCACTTGTCAACGGACAACTAGAACAACAATGGACTCTGACTTCCAAAACTAAGCAAGAACTGGCACCATTAACTGCAAATATTGCTCTCAAATGCCAACAAGGAAACTCAACTTTTTAAAGCATTTCTCTTAATTTGTCAACATTAACCTATGGGGTTGAATATTCACTGCCACACTGGTCTTCCAGAAAAGAAACTGCTTACTGAACAGAATGTGCTACAGAACAAAAAGGAGCAAAGCTCTTCTCTTTAAAAATAAAGGTTGAAATGTATGTCCTTCCTGATCATTTGCACAATACAAGTGTCAATTCCATAGCAGCATTATTCATAATTGCCAAAAAGTAGAAACTCAAATTTCCATCAACTGGAGAAACAAGATGTGGTAGATATAACAGAATAGTATACTCTGACATAAAAAAGAATGAAGTACTAATTCTTGCTCTAACATGGACGAACTCTGACAACATTATGCTAAGTGACATAAGCCACCCACGAAAGGCTATATATTGTATTAATATAATTCTATTTATATGAAATGTATAGAATATTCAAATCCAGAGACAAAAGTCGATTGCAATTGCCATGGGCTAGGGGAAGGGGGCAATGGGGAGTGACTGCTATAGGGTTTCTTCACGGGGTAATGAAATATTCCAAAGTTGGATAGTGGCGATGGCTTCACAACTCAGTGATTATACTAAAAACCAATGAACTGTACTCTTCAAAAGGATAAATTTTATAGTATGTGAATTATATCTCAATAAAGTTGTGTTTTTTAAAATGCACACGTATCTAAATGTAAGTGGCAATTTCATCTTCCAGAAATTAAAAGTGATTTGAAAACATAAGCAAACCTTTTAAAGATGCAAATTTTTAAATGCAAATCTGATCATGTCACTATCCTGCTTCACAGAAGTCTTAGGATAATATCCAAAATGCTCAAAATGGCTGGCTTACAAGGCCCTACATGACCTTTGTCCATTCTGTGTCCACAGCCTCACCTGGTTGACATTCCCTATCAATCCACGATACCTGGTCCCTACGTCACAGTGTTCTACCCCTCTTTCTTTTTCTAGAAGGCTCCTTTCCCATGGCTGTCTCACATGGTATTTGCTCTGCCCCCTATATTTCCCACCACCATCCCTCCCCCTCTTATTTACCTGATTAATTCAACTGCAGCCTATTTTCTAGGTATATTTTCCTTGGCCTTCCAGACTAGGTTAGGCCTCTTGTTCTAATACCCTCTCATACATTCCATTTGTCTCCTTGGTAACATTTATGACCTCTGAATTGAATAATTGTACACAATTGCATGTTGAGTATCTATCTTCCCAGATAGACTGAGAGCTTCATAAGGGTAGGGACAATGAATGACTTCAGCCAGGCATAGTGGAGAGCGCCTGTAGTTCCAGGTACCCAGGAGACCGAGGTGGAAGGATAGCTTGAGCCCAAGAGTTCAAGTCCAGCCTAGGCAACATAGCAAGACCTCACCCCTTATCTCTAATTAAAAAGAACGATGCATGACTTCAGTGCCTGGCACAGATACAGGTGAACAACAGATGTTCCTCAAATGAATTACTGTTAGGAATCACAGATAGTCTAAACAGAATTTGGAGTTTCTAAGAAAGTCCTGGAAGAAACAAAGATAACCACAGAGACAGCTGTCACTGAGTTTCTATCAATTTCTCAAACTCCAAGGTTTCTACAAGGCCTTGTTTTAACCCAATTCTGCAAACAGTGGTTAAAGCTACCCACCTACCACAAAACTGCATTACCACAAAAGCAAGCAAGCAATGAAGGAAGACACGGAGTACCTACCACAGGCCACGCACCGGGCCAAGTGCTCCACATTTCACTTACCATCTTGCAACTTCTGAACAAATGGGAAGCCTGAGGTCTCTAAGCAGCTCCAGCTGATTCAAGTTCCTGTTCCAGGTTCATGTTTTATTAGGAGTTTCTTTCAAAGAACCTTCTCTTAACTCTACCCAGTGTGTCTGCTTAAGAAAATACAGGCTATTCTACCAATTAAACTGGACTACATATGTTTAGAGAAAAAATAATCTGGTCCAGATAGTAACTAAATGCCTAGAAACCAGGGTTTCTCAACCTTAGGCACTACTGACCTTTGGGGCCAGATAATCCTTTGTTATAGGGGCTGACCTGTGCATTGCAAGGTGTTAACCAGCATCCCTAGTCTTTACCCATCAGATGTCAACAGTACCCCAAGTGACAACCCAAAATGTCCCAGGCACTGCCAAATGTCCCCTGTTTAAGAACCCCTACACGGGCTTACCTAGAAAAAATTTCATTGTTCGGACGCTCCAGTAGTGTTTCCCAACTGGGCCAGCGTAAGTTTTACCATTAAATTAAAAGACAGACTCCCTGGCCTCAGGGCACTTACATTCCAGAGGGGAAAATAAAATCAGAAACAAAATAAGTAATGGGACTAGATGACATTGGCCAGGACCTTCAGAGCCTTAAATGAGCAGTCACCTTGTCCTTAAGGCAAAATGCCAACTAGAGAGAAAAATCAACGCAGGACTGCCTGTGCAGGACAGGCAGGCCCCCTGGGGTTACCTCTCTCCAGACAACCCAGCTTAACCCAGCTTAAATGAGAAGCTGTGCTGAGCTCACAGCACTGGGTGGCCTGTCGGTAGGCTCCTGTGCACTTTCAAGCAGGTGAGCTCTTTGAATGCGTGCTCCTCAAGGACTACAGAGACAAAGGTGCGCAGGCAAGAACAAAGTACTAAGCTTGTTAAATTTTCACACTGAAAGGACTGTGTGCCAGCTCGACTGTGGGGCCCGACTACTCAGCTGGAGACCACAGTGTCTGAAAAAGCATCTTAATAGCATCTGCCTTTAAAGCTCACTCAAATTTTACTCAGTTAAATAACCAAAGAAATCTCTTAAATAACAAACTCTAATCAAGCCAGAATTATTCCATTCTGTCATCTGCTGATGCCAAGTATGAAGTAGGGTGTGATAACCAAACATAACATCTAAAAATTACAGTAAATAGCAATATTCTCCCTACTTGCGACAACACTGCAAAGACACTAATAATTAGGCAAATAATAAACAGCCAGTCAGGTGTACAGCGAGAATTCTGCACATGTGTTTGCCAGTATTCGCTAATCAAAGTAATGAAATATTAGGTCATACTGTCTTAAAAATTTCTTCATTAAGCCCATGAACATCTCCTAATATTTACATAACCTTGGTTGATGACTCACTTTTTCAAACTAGGAATGCAGTTTTCCCATAGAATTATATTTGCTTATCAGACTGAGGGATATAGTTAAAAGTTTTTCTGAAATTATTTTTTTGAGTTTATCAACTAGTCAAACGTGATACACAATGTAATAGCCTTTTTTTCCAAAATACAAAGCACACTAATAGAATCAGAAAGTTATAAAAAAAAAAAAATTACTGATTTTAGATAATGTGGTATAATAAAAATAAATGTTTGGTCTTTGTCCCAGGTTCCTGGCAGAGAGTTTCTAAAACCCTTAGGGAACCTCCAGAGTGATAAGAATATCTCTTGTACACTAAGGAGATGGCTAGACCTTGATTGCTTCAGGATAGGGACCAAGCCAATAATTTCAACAATCATGGCTATGTAATGAAACCTAAACTACAGGGTTCTGGGAGCTTCTGGGTTGCTAAACACATTGATATGCTGGGAGGGTGGCTCACCAGAGGGGACAGGGAAGCTCTACACCACGGCCCACCCTCCCATACTTTGCCCTGTGCATCTATTCCGCTTGGCTGTTCCCAGGTTGTATCCTTTATAATAAACCAATAAATGTAAGTAAAGTGTTTCCTAAGTTCTGTGAGTCATTCTAGCAAATTCTCAAGCCTGGGGAGGGAGGGAGGTATTGTGGGAACCCTGAATTTGCAGCCAAGTTTGACAAAAGCACTGGTAGCCTGGAGACCGGGACTTGCAGATGGCCTCTGGAGTGAGGGCAGTCTTGTGGGACTGAGCCCTTAACCCTGTGGAGTCTGACCCTAACTCCAGGTAGTTAGTGTCAGAATAGGACTGAATTGTTGGACACTCAGTTGGTGATGGAAAGTTAGAAAATTGGCTGGTGTCAGAAAAAAGACACTGCAGGTAAGATTTTTTTTTCAACTTTAAGCTTTACAAAAAGCATGCACAAAATAAATAAAAAGGCCAGAACTTCAAGCAGTTGTCCCATTCTCATCTAACTTACAAACTGCAAAATCTTCAACTAGTATTGTATACACAGCTACGTAACTTCAAAGTCTACACAGAGCCCCCCCAGAGTGGGGGCAGTTTCCTATGAAGAAAGCAAGCCTATTTTCACCACCCCTCAGACAACACAAGGTTTACCTGGAGGAGCAAGCAGTTTTTTTGGAAAAGCCTAGGCCTTGAAACCAGGCAAAGCTGGGTTCAAAACCCAACTCTACCATCTATGAGCTCTGTGCTCTTGAGCAAGTCTCATCTCTCTTAGCCTCAATCTTCGGTCTGTAAACTGGGGATGGTACCGCCTCCCTCGGAGAGATGTTATGAGGATCACAGCGGATAACATATTTAAAGTGCCTGACACACAACAGAAGCCCAATAACTGTTCATATTTCCTTCCTCTTCCTGTCCAAGGGAAAGGCTGGTCAGAGGAAAAGTGCAGTTCAAGGAAATGCCTAAAAACCACACTGTAGATCTGGGCACACAGCCATTCTCAAAAGAAATGGGTAACCAAAGACCTGAAACATTTAGTGCCACCAAAAACAATCAGAAAAGCTCCACTGCTTGAGGTCCATGAACATAGCATCTTTTCTACTACCAGGGGTGATCAGACCAAGCCTGCTGACACTGACCTTGACAGCCAAGGATTCAAAAATCACATTCTAAGATTCTACAGTGCAAACAAATCAGTCCAGACATTTCACCATTGACACCTGCTTGCATCTAAGCACAGCACAGGCATAAATATTCAAACCATTCACCATTTTCCTACAAATGATGCATACCCAACTCAATAACCTCTTTATATGAGATTTCAATGCAAAGAGTGACAGACACCCTCACAACCATGGGAAGAAATGATTTATACAGATGAGATTATGTCTTGATTTAATAAATTACTGGCAATCCTCATTTCCAACTCACTCACTGTTAGTATTTTATAATCCTAAAATTTTAACAAAGCTTCGGAGGGTCTAAACAACAAAGCCTTTTTACTAGAAGTTACTAGGATCTTCTAGTGCACCTTTAAAGGGGAACACAAAGACCCTTGGTATGTCCAGCAAAAGAAAGAGATCCTATGAAACTGAAGCAAACACTTGTTGGGATTTCAACACAGGTTATAAGGAAGGAAAGAAACCCCTTCCAAAGTCTCTTTCGTATTCAGCTGCAAAGGCCTCCAAACTCTACAAGGCAGTTCAGAGGAGGACACTAATCCATCAGTGTCATCTGGCTAGCTGGCTGACTATTCTTGAAACACTGTTAACTCATGTCTGATTTCAGTCAGCCTCCACAAGGTAAATGAGGGGTAAGGGGGACAGGAAACTGAATCTGTCCTTTAGCACAACGTTTGGCTGTGATATCCATGTATTTTTTCATTTGGAGAAAAAAAACCCAAATGATTTCAATTCTATCTTGAATTCATCATCACTGGTGGCATAGCACAGCTTACAAAAGAAGGTGAAAAAATAAGTCACAGTTATACACACACATGAAATTTTAAGTTACACCTTAATAATTCCGGATCTTGAATGTTATCTGTGCTTTCAAAAAACCTTGCAGTAAGTCACCTGAAGAAACTGTGCCGGTCTGGCTCCATCAAGTTCTATAACAATTCTTTCACTCCATCAATTGAGATGCTGCTGAATGACTGTTATTACCAAGAACCTAGTTAGTGGGGCCTCAGGGTACTTTCAAGTTTCAATAGCTCCATAATAGTTGCATTAACTTTAAGTACTAGGTGCAATGCATCAAAAAGAACTAGATTCAGAAAGTTTTTTTTTTTCCTTTTAAGTTCTCAGTTTGCCAACCTTGAAAAGTGACATCTACTAGTTTCTCACTGCCTGGCTCTACTTTACCCAAGAAGTCAATAGACTCACTCTGCCACCTGTGATTAATAAGAAGATGCTGATTATGGAAGCTGGGAATTTTCTCTTGGAAAAAGTTTTTCTTTTTTTTTTTTTCTGTAAAAGGACAGATAAGTAAATATTTTAGGCTTGCAGGCCATACTGTAGCAATTATTCAACTCAGCTGCTGTAGCCCGGAAGCAGTGGCTCTGTTTTAGTAAAACTTTATTTGTAGACAGTGAAATTTGAATTTCATATATGAAATTTTCATGTGTTATGAAATATTATTTCAATTTTGTTCTTGCTAACCATTTTAAAATGCAGAGCTTTTCCTGTTTCACAGGCTGTATAAAAAGTCAGTGAGATCAATTTGGCCTGCAGGCCACGTCCCTGTTCTAAGTGGAGCACTGTTTCTCCTGCTTGCCCAAAGTGAAACATAATCCCAGTTTTGAAGCCAGCACACCAAACCAAGTTAATAAAATGGAGCTGCTACTATAGTTTGAGAGAGATTTTAGCCCAAAGGAGCTGTGCATCTCCAGGCTATACTCACGAAAGAGCACTTTTTAATGAATAAACATTGCCCCAGATCTCTTTTAACCATAGAATTCTCCATGGTAATTCCTTAATAAAATAACCAGAAGGAAAAATTGTGCTGAGCATGGTTCAATCAAATCCATTACCCTACTTTCATGCAACTCCAAAAGAACCAGATGTGGCTGGCTACGGAACTCACACACCCAAATGAACACCAGAAGACCTTGTATAAAACTATTAATTTGAAAGAGGAAAACAGGCCGTGCGCCGTGGCTCATGCCTGTAACCCTAGCACTCTGGAAGGCCGAGGCAGGAGGATCGCTTGAGGTCAGGAGTTCAAGACCAGCCTGAGCAAGAGCAAGACCCTGTCTCTACTAAAAATAGAAAGAAAGTAACCAACTAAAAATATATAGAAAAAATTAGCAGGGCATGGTGGCACATGCCTGTAGTCCCAGCTACTCTGGAGGCTAAGGCAGTAGGATTGCTTGAGCCCAGGAGTTTGAGGTTGCTGTGAGCTAGGCTGACACCACGGCACTCTAGCTTGGGCAACAGAGGCAGACTCTGTCTCAAAAAAAAAAAGGGAAAGGGGAAAACAGTTAAAGTTGCTTCACAAGCAACAAAGTTATAAGGCAAACCCAGGATCCTGGAATATAAAGCTGGTAAGAAATCAACTCAGCCATGATGCAGAAAAGACAGTATCCTACTTTACTTTATCTCATGGTGGTTTCTACACACTTTTCTTTTGTGCATTTTAATGTTTATTCACGGACAATTATTTTCATAAATGAATGTATTCACCTTAAAATAAGGTCTGGATTCATTATTCTAAAAGAAAAAAAAAGATCCCTCCTAAATATTCAGAAAACATGAACCATGTTAAGTCTTCATCCTGGAGAAATTACCTGTCAAATTGTTAGTGCAACTAACTGGTTAACACACATGCATAGTCACATGCATGCACACACATACACATTCTTGAGTATCTCAGGAAGCATAACAAAGTAAATGGGGCACCTGAACTGGTATTGGTTTTCATTAGACTCTGACAGATTTAGCTTTAAAAAGGTACACAATTAGGAAGTATCCTCTGTTGGAACAGGCTCCACAAAAATCACACTCTTTCAGTAGTTTTTCAATTTTTAAAATTAAGTGCAATTCTTTCATGAGCTCTGCAAATGTTATGGACTGAAAATGTATCGAGTTGCTGCAGTAGAGTTAATCAGGACAAGTGTTACCATAAACACCAACAACTAAAAGACTCAACCATAATTCCACTTCAATGAAAACAAACCTCTTTTTTTCCTATCCACTGCTTCTTAAAAATGACATTTCTAATTCATTGTTCTATACCATTAGCCACGTTCCATATAGATATGTGACATTCTGATAACTGTACAGTCAACAATACAGTACTTTGGAGTTGTTTCTGTAACAATGGACTAGTATAATTAATCCACAGCAATAAATGTGGTTTTACAATTTAAGATTACAAAGTTTATGTACACATCTAACAATATCATAATAGAAGGGAGAAAGGAATAGATCACCTAAAAAATTCCAATCACTGGAGGCTTTCAAAAAAATATAGACATGCAGCATCCCTTTAAAAATACAAAAAAGCCAATATAAATATTTCCTAAATAAAAACTTTACTTTCCTAAACAAATTGCTTTATGTTCTTCTTCTTAGATAATTCTTTACCTTCATTAAAACACATGAAATAAACCAGGTTGTAAATTCTCCGAACACCTGGCATAAGAAGAAAAGTAACACAGGAAAATGAGAAATATGTGAAAATGATGAGACACAAGATGGGAATAATTAGTTACTGCTCCCTGGAAAGACAAAATGTACCATAAATGCTAGCGATTACAAGCCAGCACTCTGGCAGAGTTCAAAAGCCTCTTTTCAATGACTGTAACGTTAACTGCAAAGTACATTATGGTCAAATATGAAATATCTCACTCAATTCTACAGCTGACCTGTACATGCTTCTTTAAGTGGCACAAAACTGAGCTCATGAAAGACTATCTAACCAGTCACATCACATTGCTCACGAACCATAACTACAACTTAGAATTCGTTCCTTCCTGGTACTGTTTTAAAAACCCTTCCCGTAAAAGCTTGCATCATCTTCCCTCTTATCACAATCTTTCCAGTCCGCTAACTAAATCGAAGTTTAAAGACCTCCGTTAGGCAGGGGCAAGGTTCGGTAGGATGGGAGGGAGGACCTGTCAAACACATTTTTTTAAGTGCTTAGGGAAAATGTCCCCCGAATAAGCCCGGAGAGTTAAATGGCTCACGAGGCACGGGTAAATTTCTTTATGACCCTTTGTATGTTCAGAGATTCAGCTGGACAAAAAGAGGGACTGGCTTTTCGTTTTGTTTCTTAGGGGTTAGCAAGGTTGCACGGGGTGATGGGCTTGGTCGGGTCTTTTCTAGCTCAGGCCCCGGTGCCAGATGGGTGCCCCTGGCCACGCGCCGGCCCCAAAGTTCCTCCAGTCCCGCCGCCGGGCGCGGACGTCGAGGGGGCCGAGCGTCTGCAACCACCGCCTGGGACCCAGGAACAATGCGGGGCTCCGGGGCGCCCACGCCCGGGCCCGGGGAGGGGGAAGGGGAGGCCGTCCTCCGCCTGCGCCGCCTAACAAAAGGCGCCGCGGGACCGGGGCCGGGGGAACCGGGGGTGGCGGGGCGGGTGCCCGGCAGGGAAGACGCAGGGAAAACTTTGAGGGGCCAGGGCGGAGGGGCGAGGGCCGGGCCGCCCCGCACAATAGCAGGCCCAGCGCGGGAAGGCCGGGCCGCCACGCCCCCGCCCCGGCCCCGGCCCCGGCCCGTACCTGGTGGTTCTCCTTCCTGCTGCCCGCGGCCGCCGCCGGCCCGCCGGGGCCGCTGGTCATGTTCACGTACAGGGAGCGGGTGAGCGGGCTCCGCAGCGTCCACATCCTCCGCGCCAGCCACACGGACGCCAGGCTCAGGCACAGCCAGCCCACCAGCAGTCTCATCGGGGGCCGCGGCCGCTCGCTCCGATCACCGCCGGCGCCGGGGCGAGGAGGAGGAGGCGCCGCCGCCTCCGGCCACCGCCGCCGCCGCCGGGGCTCGAGCCATCGCGCCCGACTTGCCCATCCAGCCCCTTCAGGGCCGAGGCGGGGGGTGGGGAGGAGCAGCCGGCGCACAGCCTTGTCACCTCCCCCTTCCCTTCCGCCTGCGGAACGCCGTTGCCGCCGGCGCCGCTTTCCACCCGGACCAGGCAGGAGCCGCTGGGGCGCGTTCTCTCCGGGCGCGCGCCCCGCGTCCAATGAGCGGCCCGGCCGGGAGACGGGACAAAGGGAGCGCGCATTCGCTCGGCGCGCGCTCCCGCCTCCCGTGTCTGCCTCGGCCTCTGATAATGGCGGAGGTGGTTTTAATGTTTTTAGGGCAGGGGAGATCTCTTCCGAAGGCGGTAACTGCAGCCTCCTTGCCGCTGCAAGGTGGTGCCCGAAGGACCTCTGGTCTTTCCTCGCCTTAGTCGCTGCCTCTCTACAGTCATCCCACTCCCCAGCGGGACTTTCACCTGATCGTGCCGATTGTCCCCGGGGTGAAGTGGGGTAGTCTCATCCCTTCCGTACATCCTGACCCAAGTCCTCCCCAGAGACGAACGCTGCCAGTTCTTGTTACCAGCTCAGCTGCGTAGTTTCCAATTTGCATTTATAGCCGACCAGCCAGAACCCCACCCCGAGGGCCTCCACCCTGCTTTGCAGGAAGAATCTAGGGGGAAAGGATGCCACCAATCCCTCCCTTCCTCTTCCTTTCCCATCACCACTACCTGCCTGTCCTGTTCCTCAAGCGTGACAAGTTGCTGGCTACGTGTTTCTAAGAGGCAGGAGTGACAGCTCTGCCATTGTTGGAAGCTACTGCAGCTGGTGCACGCAAAAGTAATGTTTTGATGTATTGATAACCCTGCCCAAGAATGAAGACCCCAAATTAGAATCCCTGGCTGCCTCGTTTCCTTGAACTAACAGACGGAAGTTAGACCCAACACTCTTAAAGCGAACTCAGCTCTGGGAGCGGTCTTTACCCGGATGTTTCTTTGATCATTTATAGCACTAAGAGACCGAGCAACGTTTCAAAACTGAAGGGTTACACTGTGTTCCTGTGTCTGCAGTTCTTCCTGCTGCTACCCAAGCTACAACTAAGGAGTAACATATTTCATGGGGCCTCTAACTTTAATAATACTTTAGTAGGTTTGCTTGGAAAATGCTTTTAACTGCACCAGAAATAATGTAAATGCATTTTATTTTAGTTCAAAGTGAAAGAAGTAAACCTTTTGGTTAATTCCATATTGCCCTTCAGGGATTTTCATTTATGAATAAGTGGGGTGGTGATCTATAGATGGGGAACAAAATCACTCCTTACCCATCAACACCTTAGCTTCTGAGAATCTCGTCTTGGCACCTTTGGCTAACTGGAATATCTTGTTGCCTAATGTGACAGACTATAACCAAAAAAAAGGATGAGGCACACGGTGGGAGGGAGTGTACTTTGTGTTCTCTCTTTCCAGTATGCCCCCTAACTGCTTCCTGCCAAACAACCTGTGACTTACTAAATCTAGTTCAAACCTCTAGTGGTCCTGACCCAAATCTCAAAAAGGTACTATAGTAGCAAGTCCAAATAACTATTTGTTTATTATATAGACTCTCCTTCCCATCTCTTGGAATCAGTGTCACAGATAAAGCAGCTCTGTCCCAAAAGAAAGCCTTCATCTTTTTAAAGTGGGAGTAAAAGCAGCAGGGGTGCATAAAATGGCATATTTCATTTCTGAAGACAAAGGAGACAGAAAGGTTTGCCCCAACTATAGAGTAAGCACACCAAGCTGTAGCTCAGAGACTGCAAAATGTGTCAGATGAACAAGAAGCAAGTAGATGGCTGCTGTAGTCAGAAAGATTTGGGGTTAGTTGACTGGCACGAAGCCTAGCATCTCAAAGGAGCAGATTTTGCTTTATACCTGAGCAGCCGGCCTGGAAAAATAAATCACCCATACATTTAAAATACTCTATAACATTCACAAAATACTCAAATACATGCTATTTACATTTAGCAAGCACAGGAAGCAACTAAAGCACAGCGTGATCAAATGATTTGCCTAAAGGTAGCAGAGCAAATTTAACAGCAGACCTTTTCATAGAACCTGGTATCCCAGCTCATGGTCCTTCGATCCATCTAAGAAGCCTTGCTGTCTCTCTCTTTTCAGAGAGCCTCCTGAATTACAAATGAGGAGGAAGGAAAACAGCAAGAGTAAATATACTAAGCAGAAGTTCAGATTGCCCTTGGGGACTGCCCCCTTCCTTCATCTACTAGAATGTCACTACTGTATATTAAAACCTCAGTTATCCACAATGGAGAGAAGAGGCACACAAAATACAAAAAGCCAAATATGAGCCAATATCCTTTTTAATGTGGCTTTGAAATGCAGTCAGTGATATTCAAAAGACACATAAATAACCCTCTATGCCAAGCTCTCTGCTCATTGATTCAGGTGTCTAGCTTGGTTCACAGCTCTGCACATAGGTCAAAAATTTTGGCTCTACCACTTTCCTATCTATCTCCAGGCAATAACTTTTTGTTGTTCTTCTAAGCTACAAGGTATGGCATTTTCATGTTCTCTTTTCCGTTACAAAGTATAATGTTAAAAGAACCCACAGGGAGAGAGACTCGGATCTATTGAGGGCACAAAACATTCTGGTCATTGTTGGTCATTGTTATCTCCTTGAAGAGATATTGGTCTAAAAAGAACTCATATAAACGCATTTTCATGGACAGATTATTTTATGCTTCTTAATAATGTTTCGTACACTTTCAGCAAAAGATGCAAGTTTTTGCCAATATATTCAATAGAATGTGTCCTGTGGTTATTAAGTGATAAGCACCTCTAAAAAATAATATTAGTAAATATATTCAATAATTTTTAAATTAATAAATGTAGGGGATTTTTGTCTGCAATTAGTTGATATAATTTCAATCATATGCAATGACATCACTGTGGCCTCCAATTGATAAATTCTAAGTCATGGTGAAACTGCAAACAGGTTTTAAAAAAAAATAGTAGCCTGAGTTGAACCAGGAGTCAGAAGAACTGTAGTAGCAAACACAAATAACACAGTGTACTTCCTTGGATAACTCCCAATGCTACTTATTAGCATAGTCGTTTATCATCTGCGCTTCTGAGAGATTATCTGGGTTTGAAGCCTGGTTTTATGCCTCTTGATTACGTAATTTGAGGCAAATTACTTAACCTCTCCAAGTCTCAGTTTCCTCATCTGTAAAATAGAAACAAGAATGATGGTTACCTATATCATAGGGATGTGGCAAGGATCATATTATGTACTCACTATAGAGGGCTTAATGTAGTGCCTCAACACATAGTAAACACTCAAAAAAGTTTATTCGTTCTTGTTTTCACTTTAACTTGGATAAATAAACTTCTTCTGAGCCTCCCTTTCCTCGTCTATAAACTGTGAGCCTTGATTCCGAAGTGTCTGCTTCACAAGATAGCCATGAGAATCAGATGATCTGAAAACTTCATAAACTGTGAAACATCAGCCCAGATTATCCAATGAGGATGCTCTTGTCCTAATGTGACTTTGCTTTCTGCAAAGCTACTCTCCATAAAAGATTCTCTTAGAATCCATTTTGATAGCTTCTCTTAATACTGTGTCTATCCTCGGACCCCTTCATGACACTTCAAACTAACTAAGGAGGAGGGAGAAAGGAATATAAAACACAGAACTATAAAACATTCAAACTTAAAAACACAAAATCAGGCAGCAAACTCAAGTCATCTATTTGTCAAGGAGGCCTGTCATTTTAGTGGGAAAGTCTTTTCCCCTCTGATGTAGAAAATTCTTCCCAGCTGGCTCATCTGTCTACCTCTGTGCTAGCCATGGCCGTTCACCTGCTTACAGAACCTTCTGAACTCCCACGGCCTCCCTCCCATGTCAGTCTCATGCCTGTTTCAGTGTATGTCAGGAATAGCACCAGAAAGACAAAGAAATTCCACTTTCACCTACTCCATAAATATTTATTGAGTACATGCAATACACCAGGCACTGGACTTAGTGGAATAAAAAGCAAAATAAACACAATAAACACGTTCGTAGAGCTTACTGTCCAGTAGGGAAGCAGACCCAACCAGTAATCATGCAATGAATATATAATTACAAACTGCTGAGTGCTAGAAAGGAATTGTATATTGTTAGGAGAACTTAGAAGGGGCTGACTTATTTGGGGGTGGGAGGAAGAGAGTGTTCAGGGAAAGCTGCCCTGAGGAAATGTGCTTTGTGGTCCTCATTTTGACATCCCCTTGCTAAGCTTGAAAGTTTACAAGTGTTCCGAGTTCCTCCTGGATGATGGGTGTACCCAGTAACTGTGAGAACAGAAATGGAGTCCTCCTCGGAGCATTCCGGCATGCGTGGAATTACAGTGTCCCTCACACACACTCCAGGAGTTTGGAAGAACACGAAATGAGGTCATGTCTGCATAGCCGTCTGCACAATGCCCTCTACACAGTTGGCTCTCAGATAGTAGCCATGGTTATTACTATTGAACCGAAAGGCTGAAGTGAGCCTAGCCCTTCTTGGGCAAACTACCTAAGCAGCCCCAAAGATGAACAGCCATCTGCTTTAAACATAAGTCTCGCACAAGACAAATTCCATTAAGGAGAGTCCTTCGACCTAATACTTAACTAAATCCCAGACTCCACCAAACTAATCAGTTTCTCAAACAGAATTGTGTGAATTAGTTATTTTAATATATATTTTTGTATCCCCTAGGTTGTCCTTTTTTTAAGGCACAAGATTCTTCATGATATTAAAGGCATGAACTTGATGGGTCATAAATAAATTGATTAATTCTAACCGATGGTGGTACAACCGGCATCAAACAGGAGTCGTATGTAGTATCTTAAGGAAATTTGCTATTTCAATTTAACACCCCCCGTGACTCAGTTTTTTTGCCTACAAAATCAGCCACTTCTGTTTAGGTTGTCTATACATGGGACTGCTTCTAGGGTCCTTAAAAGAAATCTGCATGTATAACAACTTAAGCTACTTAAAAGAATATATGTATTTTTAAATATATTTCAACTAAGGTCCTTCTATTATAATAGCAGGTCTATGAGTCAGAGCTCTGATAAAAGAGAGTTGTTGTTTTCATTCAGTTTCTAGGGCATTTTCAAAGGTCCAAATATCTTTCATCTGGTTTTAAATATACTTTCAAAAAAACCCTATCCTGGGCCTCCTAATTGTTGTCTTCTTATGTATGTGGGTTTGGTCTTCCAAAGGGCTGCTTCCTCTCCACCCAATTCATCATGTAACTCCATGCCACTGTGTTTTGATACATTTATTTTGAAACTATAAAGTCTCCCTTGTTTGTGACTATGAAACATTCAAACTTATGGTTTATACGAAATACATGAAAAAAAAGGCACTATACTACTAAAACTTAAAATCTAAATATAATACACCAAATGTATATGTACACAAACATAAGTGATCTTAAAGAGTTTGTGTAACATACCACAGAATAACCACATCTCTGCTGGCATGAAAGAAAACCATTATTTTATTTTTGCACAACCAGAAACTGGTCAGAAAATGAGGAAGAATACGTTTATGAAAGAGGATACTTGAGCAATTAACCAACCTGAAAATCTGACAAAACTCTCTCCCTTCTCTGGTGGAAACCATGATTGATTTTTTTAATAGCCACGGCTAATCTGAGCTTGTTTTACAACTTAGTCTAGGATCTTCCTCAAATGTATTGTGTACACAACTCATTCAATCAGAGGAAAGGCATTTGGCTATTAGATAACCAAAACCACAGCACTGTCAGACCCCCAACGGTTTTCATCTCCCTTTATGGTTTCCCCTGATCAAGCATTCTTTGTTCCATACAGTTGCCTAAGATTGACAAAATCAATACTGAACACAGCTATTAAGTTATTCTACAATAGAAACTTTATTTCTAAATTCGTTAGCTTTCTATGCTCAAGTCTCTTGAAAAGTTTGAGATGTGAAAGGAGCGGGCATTAGAGATTAGCAACTTCCCCCACCAGAAGAATTTTCCCCCTTCAAATTCCACTTTCCCCCTCTCACACCACACCAGGGGCACAGGGAAGCCGGCTTTGCTTAGGAACGACAAAAAAAAATGTAGTTTGTCATATGTAAAGATAGAAGAGTCTGTTTTCCCTCCAGGAAAAATCCGCTCTATAACCAAAACGATAAATAACATTGGAGCCAAAGTTGCTGCTTTTCAGACAGCTTACAATTTAAACACATTGCTTTAGATTAGTTATATGCACTTTTTGCTTTCATAAAGAGACATATTTACAAATAATTTCACTACATCTACAATGTTCATCATGATTAGTCAATGAAAGAAGCCTTCAAGAAAAATTCTAAGTTTTCTGTATGCAGTTTGATAGTACATTGGAATTATGTTGAGAATCTGCAACATCCTGTTTGATTCATTGCTGGAATTTCTCCATGATTATACTTTAAATGGCAGCACAAATATGGGTGGACTTTCATCTTGACAGATGGTAAATCACATCGTATTTGAGGACATCTAGTATCTGTTAGCTCCTTTTCCTTATTTAGAACTCATATACGTTTGTACACAAATATCAAGAATACATTATTTTCTGACATATATATAAGATCGTTTCAAGAAAAAGATTTTAAGTCAGGTCTTTTTGACATGTTAGGTGCTACGTGGAGTGAATCATAAAATTACCCTGAAAAAACTCTGGAAATAGAAAAATAAAATTACTGAAAATCAAACTTTTTAAAAGCATATATATGATAGTTTAAGCCAGGTGCGGTGATACACACCTGTAGTCCCAGCTACTCGGGAGGCTGAGGCAGGAGAGTCACTTGAGACCAAGAGTTTGAGACCACCTGGGTAATATGGTGAGCCCTCCATCTCTTAAAAAAGTAGATTAGAGCAAAGAGATGCAAAGTCACCTTTTTAAAAAGCAGGCCCCAAGCCAAATTGACTGTAGGAAGGTAATGACTTATTTATAGAAATAACAGCTCATTGGGGGTGGAAGGTGTGGAGGAGCTGGATCGGCTAGGAAAACGTAAGAAATGGAAAGGCAGGCTGATCTGGGCGGCGGGTGTCCATCAGCAGCGCAGGAGACAGGACGGCAGGCTGCTGTGCTCCATCCAGCAGGTGTCTACGTGGAGATGGGCGCATCCATTTCATAAAGGCCCCATGACATCACCCATTAACATCATCCTGAATCACTGAGTTCCTCATTCCATGCTCACCACGTCCTTTAAATAGGGTGGGAATGTGTTGATAGAGGAAGTTTCTCAGTATACATTACTAAACAGGTTTGGAGTTTTTTATTTTTCGCACTGGTCTGGGAGTTGGGTCCATGCTAATCTGCCTGTGACAGATGAAGCCATTTTCAGTGTACCAACATATCAAGTTTCTGGACCTGCAAAACCTCAGTGATGAATTTACTCATATCACACTCCTTGTGGGAACTGAAAATGACCAGCCTTCCTAAACCCAAGAGGTATCAGGCCTCACTTGCCTGAAAAGTCCAACGGATGATGATGAGACGTCCCAGATTCCAGTATGACGGTGGTTCTCTCTCAAGGTCTGTTTTGCCCCAGCCCACACTCCCAGGCCCCATACCCCATGCCAGTTTTTTTGTAGTCATTTTTTTAATTGGTTAAAATATACATAACATAAAATTTACCATTTTAACCATTTTTGCAAGTGTTCAGTTTTGTGATATTAAGCACATTGACATTATTGTGTGGCCCTCACCATCATCCATCTTCACAACTTTTTCATCTTTCCAAATCGAAACTCCGTACCCATTAAATAACTGCTCATTCTCCCCTCCCCTGCAGACCCTGGAAACCACCACTCTACTTTTTATCTCTATGAATTTAACTACTCTAGGTCCCTCATATGAGTGAAATCATGCAATATCTGTCCTTTTGTGATTGGCTTATTTCACTTAGCATAATGTGCTCATTGTTCATCCAGGTGGTAGCATGCGTTAGAATTTCCTTCCTTTCTAAGGCTGGATGATATTCCACAGTGTGTATACACTACATTTTGTTTAGCCATTCATCTGCCAATGGACATGTCTACATTCCGTACCAATTTATCCAACCCTATCTTCATCATCAAAAACAAGGTGAGCATCGACATTAGAAGGCAAGAAGCCCACATTCTAGTCACTTCTCTTACACTTTCCATATGGCCTTAGGAAATCACATAACCCCAACTCTCTTGTCTGTAAAAATGCTTATTAATAAAGACCAGGCACACACAAAGGCACGGACCTTCACTTGCTTCCTGTCTTTAGTAAATTATGAATTCTGTAGATTTTTCCAAATCTAATATAAATATATCTGTACTTATATATATCTGTACAGTATACAAGTGGTATAATTTTCTGGGTTTTCCCACACAATTTAAAAACAAGTCTCACAAATTCACAGTTCCATAAAACAGGAAACAATTTACAACAAATAGTACATACCTGTGATAAAGTTTATAAATGGAGATGATCTTTTCTTTTGAGAGCTGTGTACTTGACAAATTGTCAGCTTCTTGTGACCGGAAATCAAAATCTTTTCCTTTCTTACTCCTGCATATTCACCTCTCTCTCTCTCTCTCTTCTCTCTCTCTCTCTCTCACACACACACCCCACCTGATCTATTTGATTGTGTGAGGTTTGCCCAGTCTCCTGTGAAGCACCTGGGAGGAATAGAACTCTAGTACATTGACTGCCACAGTAGAAAAAAAAATTTTTTTTCCTTGGGGCCATGGCGTTTTATTATGAAAACAGAATAAAAACTTTGAAAACAAAATGATCCTTTCTAATTTAATGAAAAATTTTTTATTTTTTATTGTCTTCTGTGTTATATGCAATTAAATTGTCAATATTTATTGTAACAATAAGAACATTAGTAAGTAAGATTTTCACGAACCAACTGCAGGGTTTTGCCCAGGGGGCCACCCATCAGTAACATGTGTGCTACAGCATGGCAGCATGAGTTGCCTACGCACCACACAGCTCCCAAGGTAAAGAGACGTGTGAGTTATATATGCTTCATGAGACCCCGGGCTCAAAACTAGCATAAGTTTAATACAATTCACATGGCAGTTAATGTGCTAGAAACAAACATGGAAATAGGTATCTTTTTGCCCCATGAAATTCTAGATCTGAGCCACAGCCTACTCTTCACGAAAGAGAGTCTCCTGCTATAGCGCTGCAAGAGTACCACATGTCACTTGGAACAATGACAGCACATTCTAGGTGCCAGACATTGTGCTAAGGGTCTTCCATATGTTATTTCTTTTAATCCTCATATAACAATCGGATGAGGTTGACACTATTAGTATCGTCTTTTTACAGAAGAAGAAGGCAAGGCACAGAAAGCTTCGATTGCACAGTGAATAAGTGATTGAGGCAGGATTTTAAGCTAGGCAGTCTGAATGCAGAACCCACATTCTTCATCACAACGCTCTACTGCCTCCTAGCGTTTATTAAAACAGTCCTTGGGTAAATACCCAGTAGTGGGGTTGCTGGATCGAATGGTAGTTCTACTTTTTAGCTCTTTGAGGTATCTCCGTGCTACTTTCCACAGAGGTTGTACTAGTTTGCAGTCCCACCAACACTATGTATAAGTGTTCATTTCTCTCTGCATTTACGCCAGCATCTATTGCTTTGGGACTTTTTTTTTTTTTTATTCATGATAAATTATTAAGTGAACAGTGCAAGTTAAAAACAATAGTTTCATATTTTTTCCCCACCCCCCCTTTCCCGAGTCAGCACCTTCAAGTGTTACCACTCCCCAAACAGTGCGCAATGCACTCATTGTGTAGGCATACCCCCATCCCCTCCCCCACCCCCCACCTCAGTCTGATGTCCAATTGGTGTCGTTGCTTTGGGACTTTTTGATAAGAGTCATTCTCACTGGAGTGAGGTGATATTAAAATTTTGATATGTTTTCATTTTTGTTCAATTCAAAATATTTTATAATTTCCTTTGTGATTTCCTCTTTGACCCATGAGTTATTTATAAGTGTATTTTCTAACTTCTAGATATTTGAAAATTTCCCAGGAATATTTGTTATTGGTTTCTAATTTCTTTCCATTGTGATCAGAGGACACACTTTACATGGTTTCTATTCTTTTTACATTTGTTGCGCTTTGTTTTATTGCCCAGAAGATGGTCTTTTTTGGTAAATGTTGCACGTGCACTTGAAGAGAATACATATTCTGTTGTTAGGCAGCATATCCTATAAATGTCAACTGGGTTAAGTGTTGTGATAGTATTGTTTATGTCTTCCATGTGCTTATTGGTTTTCTGTCTACCGGCTCTTGCTCACTCAAGAGAGAGGTGTTGAAGTCTCTACCTATAATTGGGGATTGGTCTATTTCTCCATTTTCTTCTGTCAGTTTTTGCTTCATGCATTTTGAAGCTCTGTTGTTATGTGCTTCATAATATCTAGGATTTCAAAACATTTAGAATTGCTTTATCTTCTTGCTTCAATGACCCATTTATCATAATGTGATATTCCTCTTTATCCTTGGTAATATTCCTTCTTCTGAAGTCTACCGTATCTGATATTAATATAGCCCCTCCAACCTTCCTTTGATTAGTGTGTCTGCATCTTTTAGTTTTGATCCTTTTACTTTTAACATGTCTATTTCTTTATATTTAAAATGGGCTTTTTGTACATAGCATGTAGTTGGATCTGACTTTTTTATCCAATATAACAATGTCTGTCTTTTAATTGATGTGTTTAGACCATGTGTGTTCTTTCATTTTTTAAAAAAATGTTTTTAATTTTTAATTTTTTAGAACTGTTATAGCCATTTCCAGGGCCCTTAAAAGACTTCGATGTCCTTAGAGCTTGTAACATGGCTTTACTTATTGCTAGCTTTTAAAAAATTTCTGCAGAAACACTTTCAGGTGAGCATATTCATTGGCTAGCTTAGACTGTTTGTATTTAATGTCATAATGCTATGATTGAATTTAAATCTACCATCTGTCATTCACAAATCCAAACTTCTTCACAACCTTAAGCTCCCCTCTTAGGATTGAGTGCTAATTTATGGTTAGTAGACCTTTCTGGAAGATCACACAGTCATTATCTCTATCCCTAGCTTTTCTCAACTCCATGCCCTGAGAGAACTTTGCTGATTTCAGGGAAAGCAAAATGAAAACCAATTTGGGAAATATATCATTTTGTACTCTCTTACTGTGACACTCTGGCTTGGATCGGAGAACTCAGAATGTAAATCAGATCTACTCCACCCACACTTTCTTCTTCCTGCACATGTCCGCCCACAGACCAAGCAACAGCAGCCAGTGAGAACTGGGTGATGTACACCCAGTGGCATGCTGGAGCCTGCTCATACCTACTGGTGAGAACCAATTATTAACTTTTCAAAAATTTCTCCAGCTGGCTTTTAAACACAGTCATTATTAAAACTTAATATACACATAACTTTATAATGAAATTATCTTAAAAACAAAAATGGTGCTCAAAACTCATTACTTCCTGATTATTTTACCTCATTTTGCTATTATTTATGCTCTTAAGGTTACTAATGTCTGTTGTATCTGTATGGTGGAAATCTTTATAATGATATGGTACTGCTCATCTCTTCCCAAATCTGTGTTCAGTGGTATCCCATTGGTAGCTTGACATTGGCCATGGTAGAAGTCTTTACACCATGGAAATCAGTATAAATTATTGTTTTGTTTTGTTGATTTTCTAGACCAGGGGTCAGCAGACTCTTTCCATAGAGAGCCAGATAGTATTTTAGGTTTTGTGAGCCATATGCTGTCTCTGCTTCTTTGGTTGTTAGATCTCAGGCTATACAAAAACAGGCCACAGGTTGGCTCTGGCTCACGGGCTAGACTTTGGCAGCCTCTGGTCTAGACTTCAGAAAGTAACAGGGAAAATACTAATAATACAGATTAAACTCAAAACTCATACTGGTACCCCTGAAGGAAACCATCAAAGGATTACAGCAGATTTTGGCAGGTGACTATGACCATCTCCCAGAACAGGACTTCTACATGGGGGGGACCCACTGAAGAAGCAGTGGCGAGATAGCTGAGAAGCTGGCTGAAGAGCATTCGTTGTGAGGGGTCCTTTTGGCAAACCAAGCACTCATCCTTCATGCTGTCCCTCTCCTTTAACTCCAATCCAAAAAGCTTCAGGCCACAGAAGAGCCTTGATTGAAGACATTATGTTTTGTCTGAAGAGTACTTAAGGTTTCCAATAAAATGTATACCCCTCAGAAAAATACATTAAAGGCAGTGCCACACACAACCAGGGGGACTATGGGAAACCCAAAGCAACTAACATGGCAATTCACTGATGAAGAGTTACAGATGTGTCTTGTACAGGGTACGAGACCGCTTGGAAACAGCCAACAGACGAGCCTTAACTCACATTGGACTTTCTAATTAGAGAGTCAAAAAGCTCTAAAACTTGGTGGAATTTTTTTTTTGTTTTATTTGTTTTGTTTTCTAAACAAATTATAGCTTATAAAGAACAAGTTTGCCTTCTAGTACAATGTCAACCCTAGAAGAACAGGCAAACACCTGAAGTTTTATTTGAATCCCGTAACAGCCAGTGTTGGCCTTAGAGAGTCCCTATGTAGTCTGTCTTGGTTCTGGTTGAGAACAGGCTCCACACCAGAATCTGAATTACTGCAATGCCCAGCGGGACCAGGCAAATCAAACCAAACATAGCATCGTGAAGATCTGGAAGTATACTGGGGGGAGGGGGGAAAGATATAAAACATAGTTAGTTTTTCCAGTGGCTTCTTATTTACTCAAAGCTATTTCATGAAGCATTTCAGAAAAGTTTTATCTATGAACCCATTAAAAAAGTAAAAGAAATTTTATCATATAACTTCGATTTTTTTCAAATAATCTCTACCTCTTAGTTGCTCATACCGGAGAAGGCTGATATGTAAACCTGTGATCGCACAGCCTGGTAAAACGTGCTCCAGCTACAACAGAGGACTGAGGGCCAAGGTAAGAGCACAGATCATGGACATGCACATGTGCACGCTCATAATACCTAAGTCTTGATGAATCTTTAAGTTAAGACAAAAAGTCTTAAAATTACCATCCCACAGGTTTTAAACAAAGTATAGGATTTGGGCATTCCTTTCTAGTACTAAACTTACTTCCATTCAACACACTTAGTGGTTACAAGAGGAAACCAGTGTTAATAATATTCAGAGGTGATAATATCAGACATGGTCTGATTTTCTGTGAAGAACTTTCATTAAGACCAAAGATTGCTACAGTTCTCAATGACATTCCTGATAGATATTTTTCATTTAAATCATGTACAGTACAGAGGAGTTCCTGATTACTCAGATGCTGATTATCTTGTCTGCAGCCTCTTTTTGGTCACCTAGATTATCTAAAACAGCACCTCATTCATTCGGCCAATTGAAGAAAAATTTGAAAAAGTCAAACTATGTAAGAAGAGGAGGGAGTTTGCTACATTTTCCTGCTAAACCCAATCACCATTACCAGAACCTAAGTGTCATTCATTCATTTAAAAACTAAGTACTGTGAGATTAGTAATGTGCAGGGCACTGGGCTGAAAACTGGGTATTCAGTGGAAGGCAAAACTGATAGAGTCCACACACCTGAGGTTACCTGGTAGCACAGGAGACAGATCTTAATCAAATAATCATAAATGAGTTTGATTTACATATGATTACACAGGATGACTGTAAAGAATGCTACAATGGAAGAGCTCAAGGTATTAGATGAGAGCTCATTGTCACAGGGTCTGCCTACTCTCAGCCAGTGAGTCCGGGTAAGGCTCCCTGGAAGAAACGGTATTTGAGCTGAGTTCCGAAGCCTACGTAGGCATTAACTAGAATCACATGCAACACCTCCAACCATCACTACCTCCTCCTCTAAAAGCTGTAGCTGGGAATGTCCTTGGTGCTCTGGACCAGACTATAGTTGACTATATTTGCCTCCCACCTGCTGCTCCTCATGATCACCCTTCACCTTGAGTCCTACTCCGCCCAAGACGTGATTATTACCTACCCACGCTCTCCTCTTCTGTTGCTGCTTTCTGGGCTCTGAGATAACCACAGAGGCCAGGGTCATAGGCTGGGCCACCCCCCACACAGTGACTGCAGCCTCTGGGGCTGGCAGAAGCACGGACGGTGCTGTCAGGGTGTGGTGACACTTCTATACCACCCGAATTATCTATGGAAAGCCTCATTTCTAGGGGCATATGGTGTTTTGTCTTCCCAGCACTTCTTCCTTCAAGAAAACTCCTCTCCCCCTTCCTTAGTAAGCCCACCTCAGTCCTTGAGACTTGGTGGAGCCCGACTGTCCCACTCCCACTGCCAAGGTCAAGCGCACGTCCAGACCTAGTCAGAGGACTCCACGATTCAGGGTACAACTGCTGCCTCAGTGACGGGCCTGTGACTCACGCAGTACCTTTCACAGTCCACCCGGGGACTTTTTCTGTGCTACTGGAACAAAAATGCATGTTTCCTCACAATCTCGGGCTGTTAGGTCCCCATAAACCTGGAGTTATCTTGCTGCCCTGTGGTAAAAGCTTGTACCTGACACAGAAAGTTCGAGATCCAGTTCTGCCTGACTTTTCAGTTGCCTAAGCTGCTATGTTCCTTTTTTGTTTAAGTTGGCCTAGCTTGGATTTCTGTCACTTGCAGCCATGGTGGTTTGAATAATGTACCTTTCCAATGGGTACTTGTGCCCAAATTTCCATGAATTGGCTGCCTCTGACCACTCTAGGGAAAGAATTCAGTGATTTCTAATTGACTGCTACCGATAAAGACAAAGGAGGTTTGAAATAGCTGAGCACAGATTTTTGACAACGACAGGGCAAGGTCACGATTGTACTTTTGAACTTGATGTTGCAGGTGCTCGCAAGCATGACGCTTCTCTCGCTGACACTGTTCGCTGATTGGAACCATGAGACAGACTAGATGGGAGAACCGGACCAACAATGGGCTCAAGATGCCCAAAAGGTAACGGAAACCCAAGTTCCGCGCTTTGAAGTGGCATAAATCACACATGCCTCAAACACAAAAAAGAAAGGAAGTGGCCTGATCAGGACCTTTAAAAAGGGGGGAAAGCCCACAGCGCCATGGCCACGAGCGGCCAGGCACAGAATTATTACAACGTGTTCAGAAACCCGGTGTGTCATGAGAAGATTGGTTTCTGCTTGGCTGCGGCACCTCCGTGCTTTTTGTCTGAGTGTTGGGTTAGCGGCGGGAGTCCATTATCCTCCAGTGCTCTGTAGTTATAACAGATTCCAGTTTCAGAAATGTCAAGGAATTGGATTCCACCTGCCGGTAGTTCTCTCTGGGAGATTTTCTATCTCTGAGACAGAATTGTCTTTTTCTCCTTTTTCCGTGGGGAGAGGGCATGGGTAACACCTGTGACAATCTGCAGAGGCAAAGCCTTGCATGACCACACTGACAACCCCGCAGAGAGAAAGCCTTAGGCTGGAAGTTCAAAGGCAGTCAGGGGAATGAACGTTTAAATGAATAAGGCAGTTTGATAACTACCATGTTGTGGTCCAAGACCCAACACTTTCAGGCTTATGTTGTTGTTACTGAAATTTTAATCTTTTTTTTTTTTTTGAGACCGGGTCTGATTCTGTTGCCTGGACTAAAGTGCAGTGGTGTCATCATAGCTCACTGCAGTCTCAAACTCCTGGGCTTAAGGGATCCTCCTGCCTCAGGCTCCAGAGTATCTGGGACTACAGGCATGTGCCAACATTTCCGGCTCACTGCTCCTTTCTTAAGATTTCCTCTGTTGGCCGGGCGCGGTGGCTCACGCCTGTAATCCTAGCACTCTGGGAGGCCGAGGTGGGCGGATCGTTTGAGCTCAGGAGTTCAAGATCAGCCTGAGCAAGAGCGAGACCCCATCTCTACTAAAAATAGAAAGAAATTATATGGACAGCTAAAAAATATATATATATATAGAAAAAAATAGCCGGGCATGGTGGTGCATGCCTGTAGTCCCAGCTACTCGGGAGGCTGAGACAGGAGGATCGCTTGAGCCTAGGAGTTTGAGGTTGCTGTGAGCTAGGCTGACGCCACGGCACTCACTCTAGCCTGGGCAACAGAGTGAGACTCTGTCTCAAAAAAAAAAAAAAAAGATTTCCTCTGTCACCTAAAATGTTATTCCAAGCAGGGAGAGATGCTCATGACTTTAGAGAATTTCTTTTCCTCTCTCACATTATATCCACCCCACTGCGATATGAATGAATCTATTGACGACTAGCTAGGCTATTATGCCTTTGGAATGTCTTCACCTCTCATTTCCAACCTGTTTAACAACATTTTTGAATGAATCTCTGGTAGAAAAATAATTCTGAAGTCCTGCTTATGCTCTCATTCAACAAATATTTATTGCACACCTACTGTTCTATGTACTTTGGATACAGAATAAAAAAATCCACAATGATCCTTCCATTCAACAGAGCTTACTTTCTAGTGGAGGCAAAGAGACAGTAAACAAATACATTTAATATCATCTTCTTATAATGATAACAATTGTACCTCTGCTCACGGAAAAAAATTTTGCACCCAATTTTCTCTTACTATCTTCTACTTTCAAAAGAAAAAATATCTACCTGCAGGTAATAAACTTGTAAAACATTACTGTCTGGTGCCCTTTACGTCATTTTCTTAGCTTACACCTGCCAACCCATTTGTAAATTCGGCCCTGTGTGGTAAAGGGGGCCATACAAATTATCATACTCTCACCTCTAATCCTATCATCTTTAGGACCCTCCACATCACAAAATTAAAGCAAAGTCTAACTCCTTTCCACTCTCCTTTTCCTCTATCAATAGCAACTCAAAAAAGTATGAAATGAATAATGTTGCAGCGTGATGGCATCCGTGAAACAACTTCATGGCCATTTGCATAAGAACAGACAATTCTGGCAGTGGAGTTGCTACCCAGATCTGTCAGTGAGCACCCCTGCAGAGAAAAGGGGAGCTCAGGATTGATAAGGCCAAAGAAACCTAAATAAGGTTTACGTGGCAATGTGGTCTCTTTTGAATTAGGATCAGGGAAACTTGAGTCCACATGAACTGCTGCTACCTCAAGAATAGGAAGAAAATTTCTCCTTTCTAGGGTCAGCCTGATGAGTGCCTTTTCAGAATAGTGGCATAACATGTATTGCAGGAGACTTACTATGTGCCTGGTCCTGTGTTGTGGTCAGCTTGGGCTGCCATAACAAAATAGCACAGATTGGGTGGCTTAAATAACAGTAATGTATTTTCTTATAGTTCTGGAGGCTGGAAGTTCAAGATCAGGGTCCCAGCATGGTTGGGTTCTGGTAAGGGATCTCTTCCTGGGTTGCAGACAGGAACTCTGTGTATTTTCTGCTCAATTTTGTTGTGAACCTAAAATAGCTCTAAAAAATACAGTCTATTAAACCAACCAACCCATCCTTTACTATTAATACTTCGCCATCACCATTCCTCTTATAGTGAAATCAAAGTAATAAACAAGGCTGCAAGGCCCTGCACGATCTGCCCTCCCTCCACATCCCTTCTCTATTTTACTTATTTCATTTCTTGTCTGCCTCCCTCCCACTAGAATGGAAGCTCTGTGTGGACAGAGATGTCTGTCCTGTTCACTGCTGTCACTCACTGCCATATCATGGGGCCTAGCACTTGCTAGGCTCTCGGTAACATTTGTTGAATGAATACATGAATAGCTTATCGAGAGTTCACTTGTGCTTCCAGATATTTGCCAAGCTGTTTTCTTTACTTGGAATGACATTTTCCATGTGCAGGAGGGAAATCCAAGTCAGCCTCCAAAACTCAGCTCAAAGACCCCCTTTTCTGAGAAGTGTTCCCTGACCCTTGGCAGACAGAAGTAGCAATTTCTTCTCTGAATTACCCCAGTGTCCCATTATACCTCTGGTGGGGCCCTTATCACAGTTTGTTGCAATCTGTAGGGCCCCTTAGAAGCTCTTATTCATCTTGTATTCCCCATACCTTTGTACCTGGCATATAATAGCAGGCCCTCAAAAACATTTGTAAAATGAAATAATGAATGAATGACTTGGATAAAACAATCAATATGTAGCTTAGTGTGAATTATATAGACATACATAGTATGTACGTAATCTAAACAATGTACTTAAAGATACTCCTATTGAAGTCCGTTTAACATTAACACGTTTTATTGTAGCTTGTTTGGGATATATGAGTTAATGGCTAATAATATCCAAAGTCCAAGATAGTTGCTTAGTGATTAATGTAAAAGGCTGAGTTTGCTTTCATATTTCTTTTACATTATTTCAAAGGTTTTTTACTTTACCTGCTGTTTGGGTTCCCATATCCATGCTGGTTTAGCCTAGAGAGTATCATCATGGGAGCCAAAGACTGAGCAGGTTTGGTAAACAAAGCATTGATGCCAAAAACCACGGAGGGAAGGGATGACCTGTAACAGACAAAAATAGCATGGGTGTATATCACACACAAATTACATGTGTGCATATGTTTGTTTGTATATGTGTATGTATATATGTATTTGTAAATATGTGTCAAGAACCTTTTTGTCCATGAAGTCTTCCTTGATCCTAAGCAGACAATAGAAATATTAATAGTATAGTATTATAAAATATTAACCCTTTAGTTGTTAGGGGTTATAAAACTAAAAAACTAACTTTTTTTTTTTTTTTTAGATAGTCTTGCGCTGTTGACTACAGGCGCAAGCCACCACACCCAGCTAATTTGTCTATTTTTAGTAAAGACGGGGTATCTCCCACTGGGCCAAGAACCTAACTCTTAAATGAAGAAACTAAGATTCAAAGAGAAGACATGAGAGTTATTTGTGCCTTGTACTGTAGTATGTGTTGTAATTATTTCACTTAAACCCCACGTCAATCCTATGGGAAGGACATCACCACCCCTGTTTTCGAGATGGGAAAACAGACTAACTTGTCCACATTTACACAACTGGTAAATGGTAGAGCTGGGATTCGTGCCTCAATTTTTCTGCCCAAATTTCATTACTTTAATGTATTCATTAAATAGAGTTCATTAAATAGTAATCCTGCCATATAATTTTTAAAATAATCATGTCATATAAAAGAAATCAAGTACATTGAATAAACTGATGTCTTATCATATTTCAACTAATGATGGAAATCTTGCAACTGAGGAGGCAAAAAAAAAAGACAAAAGGGAGGAGAAGAAAGAAAAAGAAAAAGGGGGAAAAAGAAAAGAAAGAAAGGGAAGGCAAGGTCAAGGAATTAGAGGACTGGGCTCAAGCCATCCTCCTGCCTCAGCCTCCCAAGTAGCTGGGACTCCAGGTGTGTATCACCATGCCTGGCTGATTTTTCTATTTTTCATAGAGATGGGGGGCTCTTGCTAAGTTGCTCAGGCTGGTCTTAAGTTCCTGGCCTCAAGCAATCTTCCCACTCCAGCTTCCCAAAGTGCTGAGATTACTGTGCCCCAGCCTGGACCTTGTTTTTTAATTTTAATTCTTTCAATGTCACAGAGTAAAGGTCATCTTGCCTTATTGTCCTGTGTAATAATGGATATGCAATATGTAGAACATAAAGCTAACTGAGACTTCACTTCGGTTTCTTAGATATTGGCTATGTGAACCCGAGGAATAAAAACTTATGATTTCCTTTCAGAAATGGGGAAAAGTTGCCTAGGGCTAACAAATATGAATATCTTATTATAATCTACTCCCTGGTTCCCAATGATGCCTTTTACAATTGTCTTTCAGATACGTGATTTGTAGCAGCAATGTAACTGAGATATGGGAACTCGTGCCTACATGTGATATTTCTGTGGCTAATGTTTGAATAAATATACTTACTGCCAATTGAACTTTAGTAAATCTACATCAACCATGTCAGCTAGTGGCAGGTTAAACAAGGAAAAAGAAGCTCGCAGAATCATCCTAGAAAATAATTTAAAATATAGGTATGAATATTTTAAAACTGGGAGGCAGAGCTTTTTGAAAAAAAAATCAGATGAAAGTTGTTGACATTTGGCTCACAAGAATAAAAAGGAAATAATATACTATAAAAGTAAAGACATATTAGGCATATATTAATACTCCTATCCCCTCAAATATTACATATCTATGAGCATATAACTCTCTTTTAAAAATGAAGTAACTACTTTCACTTGGGATTTTTAAAAATGGATTTTATGCTTTTTCCTCATTCCCAAATGACTACCTGCTCATTTAATCTGCTTAAATTATGAATAAATTCTAAAGAATAGAACATGCCAGAGAAATGCATCAGACACCTTTCTCTTGATATCAAGAATAGGATAAGTTAAGAACTGGAAAAGGGCATATAATATTTTAATTATGATAAGACAAAAAAATTAGGGGGATGATTTAAGTTAAAAAAAGGCAAATAAAAATTTTTATTCTAAAAGTTACCACAAAACATCATTGTAAATATTATATAGCCAGAGCCACTCTTACATACTTATAAAATAGTTATCCATTGGTGTTCTAATGCCTTAAAGTCTCATATACAGATTCAATCCTCTGGGTCCATTACTACACTCTCTACTACCAATTTGGTCAAAATGTAAATAAACCCTCATGAAAATTTTCTCAAATTATTCCAGCAGGGACCTAAAATAGAATTTATTAATTCATCCACTCAAAACACATTTTCTAAGGACTATTTGCAAGAATTCTAACGACTAACTATTGGCAAGAACTGAAGTAGGTAATGGGTCACAGTGATAAGAAACTAGACTTATGCACAATAAACTCAGTCTAGTGGGGACCACAGACAATCACAAGTAGAGAGGCATAAGCACTGCAGCAGAGATAAGCTTTGGGCATTGGGGTCATGTAGGAGGAGCACTAATCCAGATAAGGAAATCAAGGAAGGCCTCCCACAGAAGCACATACTCAAGCTGTGGCCTAAGAAACACTGAGAGAGAGCCAAGCAGGAAATGGGGAAGAGCTTTCCAGGCACAAGGAACTGCATCTGCTAAACACGGAGGTGTTTGAACCCGGAGCTGCAAAGTCCTTCTGTATGGCAGAGAGTGCAGAATAAGTGGATGAGTAACAGGAAATGAGGATGAAGAGGGAAAGAAGATCTACATAACAGAGAACATCACATGTCATCATTTGGATATATCCTGAAAGCAATGAGAAGCCACTTAAGACTGTTAAGCAAAGGAATGACATGTCATTCTAGAAGCAATATGGGAGAAGGGGTTGGAGGGACTGCAGAGTAGAGACAAGGGGACCACAGAGGAGGTCATATAAGTCCATGTAAGAGAATGAGGACCTGAGCTGCAGGAATGGCAATGGGACAGAGAAGGCATGGATTCAGGACACATTAGGAAGATAAGAGGGCTAATAATTGGTAGTGCGTTGGATGTAGGTGTCAAAGAAGAGAGTGAAGGCAAAGACAACTCCTCAGTCCCTGACCTGGGCAACTAGAGAGATGGCAGAACCATTTCACAAGGTGGTAAACAATGGCAAAAGAGCAGATTTGGGGGGTGAGATCCTTGATTTGAACATTCTGGGTTTGAGATGTCCGTGGCAGGGGAGGAGTGGGTGCTTGGGGAGGAGGAGGAGGAGAGAAGTTGCAGGAATAGAAGGAAGAGTTGAAGGAGGAACAGAAGCTCAGCCTCTTTTATACCTGGCAGCAGGATTTACTAAATCTTGCACTTTAATAGGTTAAAAAAAGGAACTTTACTCCAAAATTCAGTGTATGAAACTTCTTTTAAAAAGCAAGCTGGTAGGTAACTTTCAGACAATTTGGCAGAGAGGTACAAGGACTCTGCCTAGGAATGAATATTAAATTCAGTTCAGATCAAAGATGTTTTACCACTTGAGTGAATGGCAAGACACAGTGTAATTTTAAGATTGGAACTGGCATTTACTTACATGATGAAAGTGAGATAAAGAGCGAAACAGTAATAGTATTGCCGTCCCAGAAGTAGCATGACAATGGAAGCTGTTCCTTCTAGGTAGAAAGAAATTAAGATAATCTTATAGTAACCAGACTTCTTCAGCCAGGACAGACTGGTGAGTACAAGGCACTGAAATGGAAACAGAATGGCATTGTGTTAAGATGGAAACCTGTGCATTATGCTTGCTTACTCTTGCTGATGACAAAATAAATGTTCTCGTTACACAATAAATTTGCTTTTGAATTATAGTATCAGTTGAAACACACAACTAATGTTATCTTGGTTAGAAATGGTATTATCCATATATGTCAAAAAATTCACTATGGATAGTAACTTCTATAAATAACAAAGAAATAGCAATTATTTCCTATGAAACAAATTAAAAAAAACAGGAAATTGTTTCCTAATTTTTTATTTTCATGCTGACATAAAGAGATTTTATTAAAACCTGACCATATGAAAGAATCCGCCAGTTAGAAACAAACAGCATCGCTTTATGGTAATGTGAAAGGTCCAACTCAAATCTAAAATAAATCCAAATTTAACCCCCAAAATTTAACTCCCAAAATTTGGGGTTAAAGCTCAGAATTCACCTAGCACATGGTGGTGAAACAAATATTTGTTGAATAAATGTATAAATAAATATCTCATCCCTACTCTCATAGGTCTGAAATGCACTTTTTACCCTAAAATCAAGCATCCGAAGTACATAATAGTTTACAATTTTATTTATATTTCTTCTGGTTCCTGTGTACTGCCTTACCTTATAGATTTTTAACCATTCCAATAGATTCATGTTAAAAGCTAAGACTGGATTTTTTTTTTTTTCCTGCATTGCTTACTACCAATGAAAAAAACTCATTGTTCTAGGCTGAAAAGTTTTTGCTAAATACACACATATACATTAATAGAGATCAGAAGGTAATCTTTGTCAGCAATAAAAAAGCACATTGTTTAGCCCTGAAAAGTTTTCACTAATCAAATGTATTTACATTACAAATAAGAAGAGAATTTCAAATAATATAAGTGGAATACAAATATTCTTTAATAAACATAAGGGCTTTTTTCCCCTGACTGATTTTTGTCCTTCTCTACTTTCAAGGAACAAGAGCTCATTTTCTGGGTTGTAAAAACAATGGCTCAGCGATTGATACAGTGCAAAGCATTTCTTAGAGTTCTACAAGAGAAAGTACATAAAACACCCCAGCAAGTCCAGGCATGGAGGCTCATGGCCTATAATCCCAGCACTTCGAGGCCAGGAGTTCAAGACCAGCCTAGGCAACATAGCAAGACTCCCCGTGTCTATGAAAAAAATTTTTTTTAAATTAGCTGAGCATGGTGACACACACCTGTAGTCACAGCTACTTGGGAGGCTGAGGCAGGACAATCACTTGAGCTAGGAGTTCAAGGCTGCATTGACCTATGATTGAGCCACTGTACTCCAGCCTGGGTGACAGAAATAGACCCTGTCTCTAAAAAATAAACAAACATAAAAAAAAAAAGAAACACCCCAGCAAGTACAATTATATTCTTAAATAGAATTATAATATTATAAAGTAACACATTTCCACATGTTGACATGAAGCTGCTTCTTCTCGATCTCTAATACATAAATACACAAAATAAAAGAAGTTAATAACATAAGAAATGTGTGGCAGAGTAGCAAGTGCAAGATTTGAAATCAGATGTCCCTAGGTTTGAATTCCAGCTTTGTCACTTTTATCAGCTATGTGTTCGCAAATTACTTTACCTGAGGGGCATTTCCCCACCAACTAACTCTCTCTCTCTCTCTCTCTCTCTCTCCCTCCTTCTCTCTTATCTAGCACCATACTCAACATATAGGGTACTCAATAATTGTTAGCTGTGTTTTTTGTGTCCGATATATAAGAAGATATAAGCCAATGATGAGTAGTATTACAAAAATCATGAGAAAAAAAAGAAGAGAAAGACTGCTTTTTCTTTTACTAAAATAAAGCCTCTACAAACTGAGGATTGTGGCTCCCCGTTCAACAGTGAGTCCCAGCGTAAGTGTTGGCAAACCTACACCAAAAGAGTCTAAATCAAAACAGAGAGAGCCCGGATAGCTCAGTCGGTAGAGCATCAGACTTTTAAATCAAAACAGAGAGATGAAGGCAGTACTGTGCTTGCAGTGAAAGTCTAATAAACATCTGCTGTATTGAATTAGTTGTACGTAATAAGAACTAACATTTCTAGAGTGTTTATTTAATGCCAGGAAACATTTTAAGTACTTTGGATGTTTTAATTCATTTAATCTTCATAGTATTAACTATTCCATTGGGTAGGTACTGTTTTGATTCTCATTTTGTAGATGAGGAAACTAAGAGGTTGAGTAACTTAGAGTCACACAGCTAGAAAGCGTGGAGTCAGACTCCTCCTGGGCAGACTTCAGAGCCTTTCTCTTAACTCAGCTACTATTCTGCTTCTACGAGGGGAGTCAAATGTGGAAAAGTGACAGACCTATTAAAAACAGTTACTGGAGAGAAAGAGCGCTTGTCCATTCTTTTCTCCTTTCGTTTATTCAACTCCCCCCCAAAAAAACCCACTGAAAAGACAGCCTGAGAAAATGAAAATATATTATAGTAGGTTCTCACCCTTCATTACTATACCTGATCATTACAGTGTTAAAGAGACTTAGCCAAATTAAACAACAATAACAAAAGATTCCAATGAGCTGTCATTTTTTTACAATGATGATTTATGCAAGTGTTACTTCTCTGGAAATTAAGAATAAATTTAAAGCAACTTTGGGTTTCCATTTTATAATGACTTTTTATTGAGATCAACAGAAATTCATGTTCTTGTGAGGACTTGAGAAAAAGGGCTGTTGAAATCTTTTGGTCATACTTCTCTTAACATTTAATAACCAAGAGAGACTAAGAGAAAATATTTACTGAACATATATCTGACAAAAGATACATATCTAGAACTCCTACAAATCAGTAATACAAAGATGGATGATTCAATTAAAAAATAGACAAAAGATTTGAATAATTCACCAAAAAGATACACGGATGGCAAGTGAGCACATAAAAAGATACTCAACATCACTAGTAATCATTAGGAAAACATAAATCAAAACTACAATATGATATTATATACTTTACCTAAGGGTAAAGTATATAATTATATTATATTATTATAATTATTATAATATATTATATATTATACTAGCATGGCTAACATGAAAAAGATCAATCATATCAAGTGTTGGTAAGAATATGGAGAAACTAGAACATTTATACACTACCGGTAGGAATGTAAAATGGTACAGCCATTTTGGTATCTGTTATCTCAAAATGTGAAACATGGAGTCACCATATGACACAGTTATTCCATTCCTACATGTACACCAAAAAGAATGAAAATATACATCTCTGCAAAACTTGTACATTAATGTTCATAGCATCATTACTCATTAATAGCCAAGAAGTAGAAACAACCCAAATGTCCATCAACTGATGAACAGATAAACAAAATATGTTATATCCATTCAATGGAATATCATCAGGTCATAAAATGGAATGAAGTACTCGTACATGGTACAACATGGATGAACTTTAAAAACGTGCCAAGTCTACATCAAATTATGTCTAATGTTTAAGAAAACATGCTAAGTGAAAGAAGCCAGTCACAAAAGACCACATATCATATGATTCCATTTATATGAAAGTCCAGAATAAGTAAATCCATAGAAACAGAAGGTAGATTAGTGGTTATCAGGGGTTGAGGGGAGAGTGGAGATTGACTGGTTCTTTTTAGGGTGATGAAAATGTTCCAAAATCGATTGTGGTGCTGGTTGTACAACTCTGTGATTATATTAAAATACATTGGATTTTATGCTTTGAGTGAATTGTATGGCACATTAATCATATCTCAACAAGGCTGTTTTTAAAAATCTATCTACTCTCTTTTCTTACATAAGAGTATAACAAACTTTACTTGGAGAAGAGGAGAAACTATAAGCAAGTACTGTACACTGTACGTAATTTAAAGTAAGAAGGTATATACAGCCCAGAATCTGATAGCAAGTAACAAGCACAGACAGGAACATGAGCAGCTTCCCATTGTGGGTGTTTGAACTAGGAGCAAACAGCTTGATGAACCTCAAATTGCTCTGAAAGGAGAGCATTGTTTTATCATGCACGCACCTAGGACTATATTGATAAACCAAAATGAAATTTCATTTGATATACTCTGCTAAATGAATGATGTAAGCACAGTGCATTTTAGAGAGAGAATTTTAAAGTGTGTGGTCGTAAAGGCAGATGCCTCTGCACCTCCCTTTTTTCATCTGTAAAGATAAGAATCTCTCCCTTGAAGGTTATTGTGAGCATTACATGAGGCAATGTATACAGTGTGCTTGGCACAGCAAGCACTCAATAATTGTGAGTTATCATTATTATGGTACACACAGTAACCATAGAGACCTTGGGATAGACTTTCAGAAAGGCAAATTCTATCCTATATTCTTTGCTTAAGGAATTGTGGCAACACTTAAAACATTTTAGAACCATTTCTACCTTAAATGATTTAAATATTTTTGAAAGTTGGTAAACAGCAAAAACTAGTCTATCTAGAACAACTTATTCCCTAAAAAGTATAGGTACCATGTTTTACTTATCATTTAATTGTGAAAATGGGAAAATCCATATTATAGGCTAGATTAAGTCATATTTTTATTTTTATTTTTTAGAGACAGGGTCTCACTATGTTGCCCAGTTTGGACTTGAACTCCTGCGCTCAAGTAAGCCTCCTGCCGCAGCCTCTTGAGTAGCTGGGACTACAATTGTGTGCCACCATGCCCTACTCAAGTCATATTTTTAAAGGATATATTTAGGTTAAGGGGGGGAAATACATCAGCTCTCCAAATTGTATAAAAAACAGCAGGCCAGTACATTTTTTTGAAGAACATGCCCTCTACAATAATGGTCATGACCATGGAATTTTAATAATGCTCTGGAATTCCAGGACTCAGGCTTTTAGCCAAGTGTTTTGAAACCTGGCTCCAAGAATTCTTGATTGAGTAAACTTTTCTTCTATGTAACATTAACAGAAATCTTAAATGCCTGAATAAAGCAAAACTATTAATACAGTTCACATGAAGCTGCTTATTTTCTTCCATAGCTCTCTGCTGAGGCTTAAATGAAAAAGCTTAGGTGAACAAAATCCAAAAGTTGAAACTTTCACTAGGTTCTCTTTTCTTTTTTCCTTTCGTTTCTTTTTTTTCCATTATGTTTCTGTTGAATCTTGTTTAATATCTGGAGTTCTGAATCTTTGGGTCTCTTACTACATGTGTGTCATTTTATTCCAAGCTATTGATAAAATCAGGTTTCTAATTTCCTCACCCAGGTAAGAGTTAAATCTCTAATCCCTGCAGGAGGAATACATGAAGAATTATCACATACCTGTGAGCAAATAAAGCCTGCCCCGTACATGAGGCTCCTTATGGAAGAAGAAAGAGCATCCCTGGGAATGAGACTGTCTGCAAAGATCATCATGAAGTTGTTGAAGAAGGTTAAATGAAAGACTTGGAAGAAATTCATTATCAGAAAGAGGTAAAAGTTCTTCTGGGACAAGATTTGTCTCGTGGCTAAGACGACAGTGGTCCAGGCGAGATCTTCTTCACTTTCCAAGAGAAGGTTTTCCTTGGGGCTTCTTTTAGGTTCAAAATGTCTCATGTCATACATGCCAGCATAAAGGCTGGCAGCAGCAAGAAAGGCAATGACAATAGCAACTGCCTGAAAATAGGGCAAAATTTCCATGTTATTAGAGATGAGGTCACAGAAAAGGATACTGGTGGATGCTACCAGTGATGCCACTTGGTTAATTTTAATAAGCTGAAGCCTACTTCCGTGTCTAGTGAAAATCTCTGCAAACAGTGCACATTGGGCTTGTTGAACACAGGTGAGTGTGCTATCAAAAGCACATAATGATACCACCAGGTGCAGTCCACTAAGCCAGTCACCTTCTTGATAGTATTTCCAAGGGAACCAAGGAAGCAGGAAGGCTATTGCATACAAAGGGGCGCAACACAAGATAGAAACATGACGACTTGAGCAGCATTCAGCCTTAGAGTTGTCGTGAAAATACCCAATCAGGTTATTAAGAACATTCCAGATCATAAAAATTATCTAGGGAGAAAAAACACACAGGATTATTTCAATGTATTAGTATAAACTACTCCATGCATACAAAATATGCATATAAAATAAAAATGACCCCTGAATTATTTTTCACTCATGTGAAGTAACCAAAGCTGATCAGTACAAAAGCTCACTGTTTTCAGAAGTAGCTGAAATATTAATAACAGCTAATACTACTCAAAAGCCAATGTGCATTCACATTGTGTTCAGACATGGTATAAGTGCTTATGTGCATGATTTTATCAAATCCTTAAAAACAACCCTATAAGACAGCTACTATTGGCCGGGCGTGGTGGCTCACAGCTGTAATCCTAGCACTCTGGGAGGCCGAGGTGGGTGGATTGTTTGAGCTCAGGAGCTGGAGACCAGCCTGAGCAAGAGCAAGACCCTATCTCTACTAAAAATAGAAAGAAATTATATGGACAACTAAAAATATATATAGAAAAAAGTAGCCAAGCATGGTGGCACATGCCTGTAGTCCCAACTACTTGGGAGGCTGAGGCAGGAGGATTGCTTGAGCCCAGATGTTTGAAGTTGCTGTGAGCTAGGCTGACGCCATGGCTCTCTAGCCCGGGCAACAGAGTTGAGACTCTGTCTCAAAAAAAAAAGAAAAAAAAAAAAAAAGACAGGTACTATCATTACCTCTCACTTTACAAATGAGAAAACTAGGGCCAGAGAAGTTAAGCAACTTGCCTAGCTAATAAACAACAGAGCCAGGGTCCGTGCTTTCAATCGTTATGCTAGAGTCTAGCCAGCAGCTAGACTGCCTCTTAACAGTGGCACGCAGGGTCATGCCTTTGCAAAGAGTGATGGCCTGTTTACACAAAGGCATTGTTTTACATAATTTCATTAGGAAAAGCTAAATATCAATGTTTATCGTCTCAAAATGGATCTAATAAGTATGTTATTGGTGGTAATAAATGGCTAACATTATAAAATATGAGAGTTTTAAAACCATGAACTCTATCCAGCCTGACCTAATTGGTCATGAGTTACGATACAATTTGTGAACACTATGGGCCTTTTCAAGGATATAAATATCTTAATAATATTACTGATTGTTCCTATGTAATTTTCCAGATAACCAAAGCTTATCCTTTAAACTCTAAAGCCTTTATGTTTTCAGTGGCAATCTTTTAGAAGATCTTTCTTTGCCCTCAAGCAGAGAAACCTGGGCATGAATAACTTTTTCTGATAATTCTTTCAGCTGTGTTGAAGAAGCAGCTCTTTGGCAAATTACAACAATACACAACTGTGAAGGAGGAGAAGGTCTGACCTACGTGAAAGGACAGTAAACATTCCATCTCACCTGGGCTTGATAAAAGGCCATATCCGAAATCTTGTACAGATGTAGAAAAAGTTTCACATAGTAGAAACTGAAGACAGAGTTTAGCATTTCAGTCCCTAATGTTATCATAGAGTATGCCCAAGCGATGGGTTGCATATTTAAAAGTGTCATATTCCATGCAGAGGAACTCTTCTTTCCTTTGTTTAAAAAAAAAAAAAGTTAAATTCACTGTTTGCATACAATAGCTGGTGGGTGGCAAAATTCTACTGGACATTAGTTAATTTTAGTTAATTAAGAGTCCAAAACTACTCTCTGTGGATATGTCACCAGATTTAACACTTTCTTTAATCATTCAATCAATATGTTTTTGAGATATTGCCAGGAACCCTAATTTGCATGGAGTGTGACTCTACTTATATTTTTATTATCTCTTCTAACTTATAAAGTGGGATTTATCCAACAGTTTGGACAAGCTTAACTAGTGGTCAGGGAGATGGGTTTATGGTATTATTATCCTCTCTATTTGGGAGGGTGCAACAGAAAAAGAACAAAGTGACAGCCTTTTGCTAAGGTCAGAGAGAAGATACAGAAGCAAGCCCTTCATCTTACTATAAAGTCCATTCAGTAGTACAGACTTGCATTTGAAGATTTAGTCTTGATCTTCTCCTGACAGACAATGTAGCTTTGACCCAAAGGATATATCTAAGATGGGTATAAAAATAACACATTCTGATCCTTGCTCTGATGTACAGGCCCCTCTTAAATCTAACCCATTGTCTTACCTTTTGATTTTCACAATTGGAAAACAAGAAAAGGCTACCCAAGCAAGAAGTAGGCATAGAGTTATCTTCCTTCTAATCTTGAGTATAGTTTTACGAGAACACTATGATCTTCCTGTTTTATCTCTGGCTTACTGGAATATTTGACCAGGTCTCCACAATCTTAATCAGAAAACAGACAAATATGTAAATAACTCGAGGGATGTCATTTGCTTGGATAATCCTTGGGCCTCTGCTTTAACTTTGTAGACTCAGGAACAGAATTAAGCAGACACTTCAGTCTATATTGCCAAATTTCTTAGGGAAAGGGAGGGCAAGTCAGAAAGAGGAAGTAGGCATTTGGTTCAGATTATCAAATTATTTAAAGTCCCTAAGCTTCACTTTGCACCGGGGAGACCCAAGAATGATTCTAATTCTCTGAGTGGTAGGGCCCTAAAATTATCAAAAGGGGTTATCAAACCCATTTGCATAGCAAGCACTGTCTGTAGACTGAATAAAGAATATTTTGCCTACATGTTTACTTGCATTCTTAAAATGTTTGTAGATTCTGCTGTAATGATCAAATACAAATACGATTTTTTTTTTGTCATAATGCAGTTCTCAAACACTTGAAAAGTACAAGTACTATTGTGAGGAGGTCAGCCAACATTTTTGGCTTTAAAAGGTAATTCTCAGATTTGAAAAAGCTGGGAAGTACTGGTAAAGATCTCTAGGGAGTTTCTTTTGGCTTACGTGAGAATGAAGACTGAGGTTAGAGGTCGCTTTGTTACTAAGATGGTCAAAAACAAGGGAGTCGATAGAACCAAAAGCTAAGATACAAATTTAGCCTACAAAAATCTAGGCACTCTTTGTTTTTTCCTTAGCTTTATTTCGGGCATGCTAAAACAAGAAGCATGCCACACCCTTCTAAACTGATCTATCATTAAGTCAGAAGGTAAGTATTCATAAACTCAAAATTCTGAAAGGGTCATAAGCTGCCTGATTTGAATTGAAAATTTTTTTCAAAGAATTTAAGTTAAGTACCCAGCCTGTCTGAAACATAAGAATATAAGGTTTTAAGAGCATTATGCAAAACTCTGTAGTCTGAACTCTTTGTTTTTATATATTGAGAGGAGGAAGTAAAAATCTTCCTTATAATTCCTTCTGCAAAAGAAGTTATCAATATTTTGCTTTCTGTTACTGTCATCATAGTAAATACTAATTTTTATAAGTATCAAACTGAAAATCATCACTTATAACTTTTTTAAAGCCACCACTACTATCTAAAAACTCTCCTTACATGAATTGATTATAGCAAAAAAACTCAAAAGAACAAGTGCATTGTATCTTTACAACCAAAGACAAAGAATTTCTAAAGCTGGATCATCTTCATCACAAAATGTTTTATATAGACTTTAAAAGTCGCAAAATGATGTAGTGATTAGGCTGGGCAAGTGCACTAAATAGTAATGAATTATTAAATGAATGCCCCAAATCCTCCTTTTGGAATCAACTTGGGTAGCTATTTACTAACCTACTACAAAACCAAATAATATCAATGTCACCGAAGAGGCTACTTATTATTGCTTCTAAGCTATGACTAAGTAGACTTTAAAAGAATAACGGTGATCCCTCCAAATTTAGCGCGGAAAACTAGCACTACTTTTTCAATGCAATTTTTGTTTAAGATTTTCCGGGGGGTGGTGGGGGGAAGTTTCCTTAAATAGTGTCCTTAAGAAGAACCCGATAACACACCAAAGGGCATAAAAGCTTGTGGGGTGTGTTGTTTGGTTGTTATTTGAAACTATCAATAACTTTAATTCTCCAGATGGATTTTTCTTTTTTTTCTTTCTTTCTTCCTTCCTTCCTTCCTTCTAGAAAGTTCCAATACACTTTTTCCATTTGGAGTTAGAATGAGCTTCTGTTTGCCATGGAGCAAACAGCCAGCACTTTCAACCTTCCAGATCAGTGATGATCATGCAGTCAGGTGCATGATTTTGGCCCTTGAGCTTCCACAAATCACTATTAGCAAACCCTAAACCCAATTTTCTCTCTTTTCAAAGGGCTCTATCTGTAGTGATTTGGATAGTTGGTTTTAAATGATTTTATTTTGACTCTGGACTAATATCTCTACCTGAATATTAACAACTAGCGTAATGGAGGATTTATAGGAGACCTAGCTTTCTTCTTAATCTAACAATAAAAAGCAGATCAGTAACATTTTGCCTTTTAGTATATCTGGATTCAGAAGAAAGGGATTTGTGAAATTACCATTCCTCTTTTATTATTACTTTCTAGCACTGTGATTCCTTCTACATTTTTTGGTTGGTATCCTACAGAAAGAGCCTTCTTTTCTCTCCCATTTATTTATGTATACTAGTATGGATTCATGGATTCTTCCTTTATTCGATGGGTTATAATCCATTATTATCATTTATTTTGATGCTCATATTTGTCCCCAAGGGTACCTGCACTTTAACCACTATCAGTAACAATGACACAGCTTTACATTTAAAAAGGGCACAAAATACTTCTTCGTAGTGTTTCTCTTTGATCCTGCTAACTCTGTGAGCAAGGCAAAGAGGCAATCTCACCTGCAAACCATTTGGCAAAAGGCTTCTCTGCTGGTACCAACTATGGCTAGAACCCTAGCTTTTCTGACTCCAGACCCATTGTTTTCCACTCTATTAAGCAGTCTTTGTTAAGGATCAAAGGGCAAAACTTGAGGCAACAACCACACAATGGGGAGGTCTTCTGTCCTTGGCCAGATTTCAAGGGCAGTGGCCTACAGCCTATGTAAAAGGTGACCCTGGAGTCAAGCTCTTTGACCCTCACAGCATCAGCATGAGGTTACACTGACTTGAGCAAGGATGGGGAGGCAGTAGACACCCTAAATTTTACTACCCACAAGAATTATTCGGGGTGAGTTTTTCCCCTCCAAATTACCCAAGTCTTTAAAAAGACAAACGTAGTTTGAGAGTCTACAACGCCTTCCCTACTATTTCCCTTATTTTTCATCCCAGTAATGTGTACAAAGTGGTAAAAAAAGAAGATCACAGAAGGGTTTACAATAAAAAGCCAAAGTCCCCAACCCCAACTCGCCCCTCCCCTGAGGAGGACTTAACTACTTCCCATATTTAGTTCTGACAGCTCTCTCCATATCTGTGGAAATGATTTATTGAATTATCAACTTAAGGTATTTATTATCTGTCAACTCACTGCTAAGATAGATCAGGGTTTAACTCATACTACGCCCCTTCTCTTCCCTCTCTCTGAATTTCTGATTGTTATTACCTTATGTTCTATAGATATTCTTTCAATAATATACTCAAACCTCTATTTTTTGTTCTGTTTCATCAACGTTAGACAGATATTGGCACTGCTGTCTTCTCCTCTCAGCTATAACTATACCTGTACCGTCAAGGTTGAGAACACTGACCTTCATTCAGGTCTGTCGCCCTATTAAGAGTTTCCGTGCTTTGTCTGCACGATGGTGCTAGAAGCTTAAGTCTCGAGCAGTATTTACTGTTTTATGTCTGGAGGACAGCGTGCACTACCCTGCTGGCCATCAAGTGCCAGGGCTGCAGCCTCTCCTCTCCAGGGGCAATGTCATGTCTCCAGATGTTTACCTTGTGGTCTACCTGTACCTTTTAAAAATCGTATGCACAATCGCTTGCAATTTTTTGTCCCCCAAGTAGCAGCTTCCAGCACCCCTCCCCGCCCCAGATTCTCGAGTAGGTCTGGCGCCCATCGTTGTAGCGGGAGTGAGTACCATTCCCAGCGGCTCACAGGGCTCAGATGTCAAGGAGAAAAGAGCTAATATACAGAGGGCGTTTTCTCAGCCCTAGACTCCCGATCGGCCCTGAGTCTCCCAGCATCACCGAGAGCAAATCTGAGACGCAGGACCCGAGAAGGGCTACATCGGCAGCGGACCTCGGGCTTCCGGCACCCCGCGCGCCTTCCGCGGGCTCGAAGATTCCCCAGGACAACCGCCCACTGCTCAGAGGCGGAGTCCTCGGCCACTGACCCGCCCGCCGACCGGATACCCACCACAGGAGACGCCGCCGCCTCCCCACCCCGGAACCCCAAACGCACTTCCAGAAGCTGCACAAGGCAAATGAGGGGGCGGGGCTCTCGGCCGCACCCCTTCGCCCTTGCCCCGCCTTCTTTGTTCCTTCCAGAGGCGCTATTGGCTGCTTGTCCTCGAGACCGGGCGAGCCGCGGGCCTTCGGGGAGACGCGATTGGGAGAAGAGGCTGCCGCTCGGCCGGCGGCCCGCGCGGGATTGGTCGAGGTGCCGCCGGGGGTTTGAATCGCAGCCCGGTCGGGGGGGCAGCTGCCAAAGTGCCACGTTGGGCCCGGCTGCGGCGTGGGGAGCAGGCTCCGGGCGCCTGCCGGGACGCTAGCGCTGGGGTGCCGGCCGTTGGGGCTGTTGGGCTGCGCAGGGCGCGTCGGGAAGCCAGTCGGCGGCGTGCGCTGAGGGCCGCTGTGGTGAGGCGACGCGGCGGAGCCTGGGCGGCGGCGCGTCCCGCCTGAGGGCGGCTCTGGCTGAGGGCGGAGGGACCGGGGAAGCGCCCGGAGCAGCGGCTGAGGCGGGACGGCGGTGGCGGGAGCCGCTATCCCCGGAGGACCCGGCCGAGATGCTGGCGGAAAACCTGGTGGAGGAGTTTGAGATGAAGGAGGACGAGCCGTGGTACGACCACCAGGACCTCCAGCAAGGTGAGGGCGAGGTCGCCCCGGGAGCGGGCGGCCTGGCCGGGGAAGCCCCTGGTGCGAAACTGTGAAAAAAGTTGCTTTTGCTTGCGGGCTGCCCAAGCAGGTGCGAGGAAGGTCTCGGGCTCACCTGCGGCGGGGCCGGCCTGCCCGCCCATCCCGCCCGCGGAAAGCCGGCGCGCGGGGCCCGCGGCCCTGCTAATGCGCAGCACTTGGAATAACCACTAATGCGCGCTGAGTGCTAACTGCGCGCCAGGCACCGTTTTAAGCGCTTTCCGTGGATTAGCTGATTTAATCCTCACCGCATTCCTCCGAGGAGGAGAGGGGTGAACCAGCGTACCCCGCTGTAAGTGGCAGAGCCGAGGAAGCCGCCCCTTAGCTTAGCAGGCTGCAGACCCGCTGTCTCTCCATCCGCGAGTCATAACAGCGCCTTTAATGGCCAGCTCCGAGGGTGAGCTGCTGCAGGTGGTAGTGGCTTTGCTGTGTGGCAGGAGCTGTGCCAAGCTCTTTGCATACCCCGTTTGATCCGCACCATAGCTCTATACGAGAGAATAACTTGTTATCCCATTTTCCAGACGAGGAAAGCAGAGGCTAAAATGGTAAAGTGGCTTGCCTGAAGGTAGGTCGGGAGCAAGTGTTATCGAACCCACACAGAATGAGGAGTCGTGGTCACTGCTCAAGCCCTATCTCCTTATCCCAGTTTACAGCTTTTTCAGTTGGGCGTGCGTCCACTGGGTGCCAAATGAAGTGATGTGAGGGCACTTGTACCTCTGACACTTCAGTTTGAGGTCTGTCTTGGATTTCTTGCTGATGGTGTCTCCAGAGAATAATCTTAGTGCAGCCCTCGATTTGGAGCCAGTGGCCCCCTTTTTTGCATATTAATAGCAGGTGCTTGCAATTGGGGAACACTTTTTATGTGCCAGACTCTGATAGGCCCTTAACACAGCTGCACATTTAATCCTCCCAATAGCTATAGAGGTGGAAGTGGATAGTGTTGGGTGAGCTGGGGTTCCGCTTCAGACTCCACAGCCGACATTCTTAACCACTGCACTGAATACTGAATAATGCTCAGGAGTTTTTCCAGGCATCTTCAGTTTCTGCAATTTTGTGTAAATCAGTTATTTTGGTTCTAAACTTGCAGTGAAAATTAACATCTCTTTTAGTTAAATATTAAATGATCATGATTCTTGTTCATGCTGAACATTGAGCTTGGAGGGGAAAAAGAATGTAGACTCAAAAAAGGAAAATTAAAATAAAGCACCTGTTTGGGGAGAAGGTGATTTCTTAATATGCAATCACTTAAACCAAAGTAGTTCGCCATTAATGCTTATATAGCGCAAGCATTAGTCATTTGGAGTGCGGTGTTTGCCACCATGTTCTCTATGTCCAAAAGACAAATTTGTCACACGTTTTAAAAGACCTGTTTTTGGATTTCCCCATAAGGATTGATGGCCTAGTTTGATACTTTCTCCAGGATTTATGAGGCAACCACTGTGGCAGTTGCAACATTTCCCTCTAATTTAAGAAGTTTGTATAATCAAAACTAAGTATTTTTCTTTCCTGTATTTAAGAGGTATAAATCTTTAAGGACATAGAGAGCAGGCTCTCCAGCATCTAGCATAATACTTGGCACATACTAGAGACTTGATTTTAATATTTGTTGAACTGAACTGAAGCACTCACACAGGATTATGGTTTTCATGGCTCTTCCATCAGGTGCCTTAGTCCACACTGCACTCTTCCGCTGTGGGAGGTTGTTAAGGAACAACCAGTTGTAACATTTCAATCACTGAAAAGCAAATGCAAGGTGTCCCGGTTACACAGGGAATTCTCTTTAACCTCTGATCAAAATGAAGTTGTCTTCAGGTTTAACAAACTAAAAAACACAGGTCTGAACCTCTTTACTGCCAATTTGCATTTGGAATTTGTGCTTTTCAAAGGATTTTTGCCTCTAGTATCACAGTGGACTTTGACATAACCCTTTGTCATAATCGAATATGTCAGGTAGGAATAAAGTATGTGACGTTACAACAATTATAACTTGTGACTATGGCGTATAAAAGAATGAAGGCTGCCATGGTGAATAAAAGGATATCTTCCCCCAATTTTGCTAAATTATGTTAAAGAACTCCTAAATGTCTAACAGATTTTAAAACTTGTTCATTTCTCAAGAATTTTTTATGTGCTCTATGCCATGTATTCATCTAGGCACTGAGCCCGCAGTGCCTACCCATGCGATAGTATAGGCAGGGTTCCTCCTCTCATGGAGTTGATGTTCCAGGAAATGTGTTCACTAGAGAAGCCTGGAGACGCTGCCTCCTACTATGTGCCTACTACAGTGCCTGGCACACTGTAGGCCCTCAGATGTTTGCTGCTGAAAAAGTCTGGGAGCAGGTCTGTCCTGTTAAACAGATTGCTTAAGCAGGTCTAGTGGGATTTTATCATGTGCAAACATCTGTTCATTTTTAAACATCCTCACTATTAACTTACTGAGCAAGGCTTATTTGGGGAGAGCTGCTTAAAACAACTTTTTTTTTTTTTTTTTGAGACAGAGTCTCAACTCTGTTGCCCGGGCTAGAGTGAGTGCCGTGGCGTCAGCCTAGCTCACAGCAACCTCAAACTCCTGAGCTCAAGGGATCCTCCTGTCTCAGCCTCCCAAGTAGTTGGGACTACAGGCATGCACCATCATGCCCGGCTAATTTTTTCTATATATATTTTTAGCTGTCCATATAATTTCTTTCTATTTTTTTAGTAGAGATGGGGTCTCGCTCTTGCTCAGGCTGGTCTCGAACTCCTGAGCTCAAACGATCCACCCACCTCGGCCTCCCAGAGTGCTAGGATTACAGGCGTGAGCCACCGCGCCCGTCCACAACTTTTGAAGATCTTGTTCTCAAAGTCTTACAACTACAAAATTTTTTCCTTTAGCAATAGAAGCCATTGTTTAAATAGATTGAATCTTTGTATCAAGGTGAGCTATGGCATTCCTTTTAAAATTCAAATTGCTGGAAAACTCTAACCTCAGTAGACTCTGGTCTACTATTCATACCTTGTTAGAAACATGCAAAGCTGTGTGTAGGCAGGAGGAGAAAACCCTTTGCTTTTTCAAAACACTTTGATGAAGAGACTGTCTTTTGTCAGAGGGCTGAGTTGGCACAGTAGGAAAAGTGACAATAATCTCTGTGGGTAAGATCTTTTCTGGGACAGCAGGAGCCTTCAGTTCAGGTAATGATGGAGTTTGCTTTGAAATGTGCCCCTGGGAACAAGGTGGAAAGACTTCAGAGACTGGATTTTCTTTTAGGCCAGCTGCTATTATAATTGTCATTTGGTGAGCTGTACAAACTTAGAATAAGGATTCAGGTTTCTGCTATATGGATCAGCAAAGAACTCTTAAGTTTAAAGGAGTCCCAAAATTTCTTTTCAAGATGAGTACATCTTCCTTGTGTGCAACTTATGTGCTGAATCACTGTTTAGAAGGTTACTAAAACTGATGCCATCGTTTTTCTTGATGTTTATATTCAGTACTTTTGCTTTCCCAATTATAGTAACGTTGGCAACAGGAGTTAAACAGGCGTCACCAAATGACGCATTTGACTTTGTAATAGGAAAAGCTTTCAGCCTTAATGTTATTGAATGACTGCTAGACTACAGCTAACATGGGAATGTGATGTCCTCGGATTTTTTTTTTTTTTTTTAAGAAACTGAAGTAAAATAGGAAAAATATAGCAGTGGGATTTAAAGGTTTCAAAATTCTGAAAGGAAAGTCCTTTTAAAAAAAAATCACTCAGCTGCTAGTGCTGATTTTTTGTCTGAGGCATAGGGCTGAGTGAATATCTGTTTAAAGCTAACAGTTTATACCATTAAAGATAGAATATTATTACCTACAAAGACTCATTGGTGAAAGAATATTAAACGTATGAATATATTGATATGTTGCATTTTCAAGCCTGCAGGAAATCTATGGTATTTTTAGTGCCTGTCTAAGCCAGGGCAGTTCAATAGGATTTAGAAAAGACAACCTCTTAATGAAAATCTTTATTGTAATCCTTATGGAGGTGAACAGGTGTGCAAGGCTTCAAAACTATAGTTTCCTTTTCTTTTGTACCTTAATAAAAAATAAGGGACATTTAATATTCTCCTATTCCCTCCACTAATTATTTAGAAAACCTTCTTGGGCTTACTGCCAGTGTTTGGCTCTTTTGGTTATGGAAGCCAGATGCTACACAACAGGAAACAAACTTTTTTTTGAGACCAAAAAAAGTCCGGTGTCTTTAACAGATGAAGTAATATCCTATTTTACAGTGTGACTTCACAGAAAGCTTCTGTGAAGTTCAGACTTGACTTGCTAAAATTCTATCCTAAACATTCCATGAAATATTTAGGAGACTGAGACTTCAGGTTACTGAGCCAGGTTGGGGCTTTGTTTAATTGGAAATAAGGATTGAGATAAGGACAAGTCTCAAATTCTTTTTTGGTTGCTATTTACTAAAGAGTGCTATACTTGGCATCTCTTTCTGTAGCAGCAGGAGCAGGAGAGATGTTCCTGGCTGCTGTTAAGTAGCATAGGTAGGTTCATTACTGAGTGAAAGTGGTTGATGATGGTCTCAAGTCACTCTTGATTCTCAGAGAGGTTTCGGCTCAGGTTTTGATTGCTAGTTAAGAACATTGGTGAGTCTGATCCTTCCCAGTGAGGAATTACCACTTTACAACTTAAGGAGAGACTTAAGTAATAACTAGGTAATATTTTTATGCCTTGTCTTTAATACAGTGTGTTGGCTTCTAAATGGGTCTATGTATACACATTACATACCCTGTGAGTACAAAATCATTTTTTCTGGAACATCTTCAGCCATACATAGTTCCTTTTTCATTTGATGAAAACAAGATATTAACTTGCCTGGGGTTGTATGTGCTTCCACTGGCAGAGCTGGCAGTAAAAACCCAAATAGTTGAACACTAGTTTCTCATCACCATCTAGGAAAACAAGTAGAAAAGATGAAGTAACCTCAACTACGGGGAAATTTATATTCTCTGCGTTAAAGAAATACGTGGACACCCCTTTCAGTAGCCTTAAAACTGTGCAGATGAGGATAATAAAGACTCGTGATGAGAGTAAGAGTTAGAACCTGTAGACCTAGTAGTTTCTGCCTTGTCCGTGACTCACCACGTAGATTTGATCAGGTCATTGAACAGCTTTGTGCTTCAGGTTGTCCTCATCTGCAAAACTGGATTAAATACCTTGTAAAGATTTAAAGGCTAATGTCTCGCAAATGCTTTGAGCTGGTTTGTAAAGCTTCTGTGTTTTGTGAATACAAGATGTTCTTTCATAGACTTGTTAACTAAAGACTTAATGTTATGATAGTAATGGGCATTGTTAATATAAAAATCACATCAGACAAGACCATAGGAGACGAGGAAAAAAAAAATCAGTAGAGAATGTATTTTAGCACCTATCTACCAACAATATACTTTTTTATTTAAAATGGATGTTAAGTGTTTTAAAGTGATCTGGAGTGGTGTGTGGTAGGTTCTGCTGCTTTGTTTCTATTAATACTAATCTAGTAGAATACTAATTACACACTTGAATGGACATTACCAGGTAAAAAGTTGTTGTCACTTACTCTAGGTTAAATTTTACTGTCAGTAGTAATGGACAGACATTAAAACTTGTCAGTCTCTAAAAATTAAGTTTAAAAATCATATGTAGGTGAGGTTCCCTGTTTTTATAATAAATGTTTTTATGACATTAACTGAAATTACTTTCCATTGTACCTTGAGTAAAATTCTGGATTTCTCTGCTGTAGCCTAGAAAATCTTGTATGGTCTGATCCCTGCTTGCTTCTCCCACTTCATGTCGTCTCACTTGCCCCTCATGCTTCTGCCATACTGGCTGCTTGTAAGGTTGTAGAGAATATCCCAGGTTCTTTCCTGGCCCTTACATGGTAAGTTCCTTATCCTTCAAGCTCTAACTAAAATGTCACCTTAGATCTTCCTACCTTCCTTCCTAAATTGGGCCCTTTGTTCATTATCACCAAATCCAAGGTTTTTTTCCCCTTTTCTCTCTTACACTTTGTATTGAATTGATCAACAAATCCTTTTAGTTTTACTTTAAAAAGATGTCAGAATTCTCCTTCTCCCCATCTCTATCTCTGCCACCCTAATCCAGGGCACCACCATCTGTCACCCAGATGATTGCAGTATCCTTCCGTCATTCTGCTTCCACCTTTGTTCCCTTCAGTCGTTTTATGTAGTAGCATAGCGATCCTGTCACACCGCCACTGGGTTCCATCTCATTCAGAGTAAAAGCAAACTCTTGACCTCCTTAGTTAGGCCCTGCCTATGTTGGCCAACCTTGGTGTCCCTCTGATTTGACTCCTGTCCCCCTCCACCACCACCATACCCATACACATACTTCTCCAGTCATGCTTCCTCCCAGGGTCTTTGCACTTGCTTTGTTTCTGTCTGGAATGCTATTTCCTTAGATAGATCTACATGGGTCACTTACTCAGTTCCTTCACATCTTGATTCTAATGTTGCCCTTGTCACATGTTCTTAAATTTCAACCTCCCACATCCATACTCCTCTTATACCTCTCCCTTGCTTGATTTTTTTCTCTTCAGCATTTATTGCTTTTTTTTTTTTTTTTTTAAATGTAGAGATGGGGTCTAGCTCTATTGTATAGTGTTTTCTCATGCTCTTTCTCCCAATAGAATATAAGCTCCATGAAGGCAGGAATTTTTCTTATCCAAGTCCCTTATGGTTCCTAGGCACCATCCCAGTACCTAGAATGGTGTCTGATATTGAATGCATGCATGTATGAATGGTGTTTATCACAGTTTCTAAGTTTACTCATTTGCTGTCTGGCTTCCTCCATTAATCTGGGAGTGTCAGCAAAGCAGGACCTTCATCCATGTTATTCACTATTTTATAGCCAAAGCTTAACATAGTGCCTAGCAACAAAAACATTCATTTGTGGATCAATGAATGCTAGTAAAACTTTGCCCGTGTATTGTAGCTTAATTTGTAAAGTACTCCCTTATTTCATTTGACTTTCAGTTTTATATTGACAGGACAGTCATCTCTCTAAACAAGAATACTAAGTGTAGGGACTTTTAAAGTCACCATATTGAAAGTGCTCTGGTAAATGGCAGTCAGAACCGGACCTTAGACCTTCCCGTACAGAGTACAGCACGTTTCTCGCTGTTCCAAAGGACTGCTCCGGAAAATTTACTCGCTGATTTCAATTATGTATGTTACAACTAGGGTCCTTTTTTGTATTGTTACTAAATTATCATTTCTGGGATTGAGTATAATGTAAACAAATTCTGTTTTATGTGCATATCTGCCTAAGAAAGAGAGTTGAAAAATGAAGTTTAAAACAAAATATGGTTCTGTGCTAAGTGGAAATATGAGCTGCTGACATGTAATTACCTCAGAAACCATATTGCTCCTTTGCTTCTCTGGTTTGCTCGTCTTACAGAAGGACGTGAAGAAATGTAGAAAAAAAGACAGACCCGGGGCAGTGTTCTTAAGGGTGATGTATTTTTCCTTTTCTTGACTTAATCATTTTTAGTCCGCTTAGGAATCCAGGATATATGACAATAAACTTTACTTTGACAGTTGTATTCACAGCAGCCAGATTCATGGGAACTTCAGAGATTATTGAAAGATTGTTGAAAGGTTTATCTATACTTAGGCTCAAGAGTCCATCCAGAAAAATTGACTGTCAGAATATGAGTATGTTCATTCCCTTAGCAAATAATTATGATTTTAGAAGTCAACAATGCTGAATGATCATTCCTGAACTAATGACTACTTCTCCGTAAAGTAGATGACTATTTTTCATATCTTACAAGTACAGCTTCATTAGGAGTACCTGCTTGAAGGCCCCAGTTTAACTGAACTTCAAGTAGAACTCGGGTTTCCTTCTGTCCTGTTCCACCTTCCATTGGGATCTAACTTAAACTATGTGTTGGGACTTACTTGAGGGGGACTGAGTTATGTAAAATGTTGACATGAGATCACTTGTATTATTCTAAGATTCATTTGTTGTTGTGCTAGATCTCCAGCTTGCTGCTGAGCTTGGGAAGACATTACTGGATCGGAACACAGAGTTGGAGGAATCTCTTCAGCAGATGTATACAACCAATCAGGAGCAGTTACAGGAAATTGAGGTAATTTACTTAGGAGAGTTAGACTTTGAGATGTGACATGTTGCTGCTGTTACACTAATCATATACTGCTAAGATAACACTTCCATTTAGAAGCAGCATGTAATTTCTAACACAGACATTTTGAGAATAAGAACCATCAGAGAAATGAGGAGGTTGATTTCTACTTTGGTTAGGCTTTCCCAACACATAAGTCTGTTCTGATGAAAGAGATTAATCTCTTCACTCTTGGTGGAGTGTACTAGAAGTAAATGGGTCCAGTATTTGCCATTATGTGAAACAAAATGAAGCTGTGAATATTATATTTAGTTTTTCAGTTTTTTTCTTGAACTCCTGACCTCAAGCAATACTTCTGCCTTGGCCTCCCAAAGTGCTGGGGTTACAGGCATAAACCACCACATCCGGCCTTAAGTCTTTTTCTAAAAAAAAAAAAAAAAAAAAAGTATTTAAAATTTATAGAAAGTTATAAAAGAATAATACAAGTGAACACCCATGTACCCACCACCAAGCTTAAGAAAGAAAACTACCCACACTGTTGAAGTTTGCTGGCATCTCCCTCCCTCCCACTACCAAACACCATCCTAAATTTGGATTTAGGTAAAAAATTTAAAAAACAAGGTACCCATGCTCTGGTTTCTCTTCAGATCGTATAAATCTTTCGCTTTTTAAAAAACATAGTGCACGATTTCATAATGTGTTTAAATTTTTGGTACCATTCAAAGAATTAATCATAAAATACATCTTTCTTTCTCCCTGTTATGATCTTGATTGATTTATATTTGGGGTGGGTATTTTTCATTAAAATATTACTTTTTGCCTAGTTTAACAAACTAAAATGAAAAATGCTAGACTAAGACTTTAAAATGGAAGGTACTGCTGTCTTATAAATGGTCCCATTCAAGTAGCCCAGTTATGTATAGGCCACTTTGACTGTAAGGAAGATAATTGTGGATATTAACCAGACAGTTGTTCCATCCGAACACCTTTCTCCATGCCCCAACCCTCCTCCCACAAAAAAGCTTTGCACTTAAAATTAGAAACTCCTCCCTCCTCAAATTGGTATAGTAGACCAAGGACTCTTGTGTCAGGCTAAGAAAAATGTAAAAGACCCTACAACAGTCAAGCAGTTCATCATCAGTAACTTACCAAGCTCTGATTATTTACTGAAACAGGTGCTGGGAATTCAAAGACGCATAATTACACAATCCTTGCCTTAGAAACAATCAGATTCACAAATTTCAACTTTTAGGAGCTGGACGCAGTGGGATGTGCCTGTAATCCCAGCTACTCGGGAAGCTAAGGCGGAAGGATCACTTGAGCCAAAGAGTTCAAGACCAGCCTGGGTAGCATAGTGAGACCCTGTCTCAAAAAAAAAAAAAAAAAAAATTTAAATAAAAATTTTAACTTTTGAATACAAATTAACCTAAAACTAAAGCAAATTTATAACCACGGTGTCTATTAATTTTATTTAGTAGCCATAAAAGGCATATACAATAGACACTCTCCTTCAGCTGGGTTTATGTATATTGCCAGTAATGTGACTGACATACACTTTTATAATTCCAGGGTGCTGTAGCTTGTAATGATATTGTAGTTGTCAGGTACCATTTTTAGCACATTTTTATATCAAAAGAACATAGAACATGCTGTACCCTAAATTGAATTTAATGACTTGTAGAGTTTGCCAGAAACCTGAAAAGGCAGAAAAACCAAGCATTTTAAAACTATTAAAGTAGCCAAATGTTATATGTGGTCAAGGAATTTTTTCCTGCTTTGTTTCTTAGACTTTGTTTTTCAACTGATTGGAAGATTTCAGAGTAGTCCTCGACTATCATACACTGTGAGGTACATGTATTTGGGTAGAAACATAGTCTTAATGCATTGTATTGATGTTTCTTTTGAAAACATCTATAAAGCACTATAACTGATACTTATTTTAGCATATCTTCCTGGTATAGATGAAAGATGTCCAAATATTTTGTAATTAGGAGAATGATGCCTATTGGTTAGTGTAGGAGATTACAAAATAATTGCTTTATTTATTTATTTTTGAGACAGTCTCACTCTGTTGCCCAGGCTAGAGTGCCGTGGCCTCAGCCTAGCTCACAGCAACCTCAAACTCCTGGGCTCAAGCAATCCTCCTGCCTCAGCCTCCCAAGTAGCTGGGACTACAGGCGTGTGCTACCATTCCCAGCTAGTTTTTTCTATATATATTTTTAGTTGTCCATATAATTTCTTTCTATTTTTAGTAGAGACGGGGTCTCGCTCTTGCTCAGGCTGGTCTCGAACTCCTGAGCCCAAACAATCCACCTACCTCGGCCTCCCAGAGTGCTAAGATTACAGGCGTGAGCCACCGCGCCCGGCCCAAAATAATTGCTTTATGGTCTAAGTTGTCTTTCTACCTTTTTCTTTTCTGTAGTGTCAAGGATGATTAGACAATTAAGATAGATCCATTGATATTCTAAAAGAATCCAAAGGTCTTTGAGATTCTCTAAATCTACAAATAGTACTCCACCATCTAATGTCATCCATAAGATGTTACAAAGCATAATGGAAATGAAGTATCCAGTTCAGACCTTAACGATTACATAAATATAAAATTAAATACACGTATAAAATTATTCAAATAAATTTCAAGTATTCTGGAGTACTTCCAGAAACATTTTCATGAGTATCTTGTTTCTATAATAGAGCATGTGGTCCCCTGGGTCATAGATCTGAGCATTGCAGAATTCAATGTTTTACTCTTTATCCAAAGCTGTCTTTTGGTTAAGGACAGTCACTGTTTTAGATTTCAGCCATTACAGTTGGCTTTCTTCTTTTTATAAATCAATTCATGAAGGTAAACCGGGGTGGTATGAAGTGGAGAGGTGAGGTGGCAGTACTGGCTAAGCCCACTTATCAGCCAGGGGACTCCCATAGATCAGCCTTTCTGCCTGCTCATTCACATCTGTGCCTGGTCATACTTTAAATCACAGTGTGGACGCCTGAGGTCTCTCTCCAGTAGTCTAAAACAAAAAATGCCAGATGCTCTAACCAGGCAGCCCAGAGCCTAACTCCCTGCTAAAAAATGACCCTTGCATTGCATGCCTCTTACTATTGCAACCCTCAGGAGGCCCCCTAAACTTTATAAGGCTCTTTGCTTAATTTGCACCTTGTGTCAGTTTTTTTGTCTTTACCTAAAACTTTTTTTTTGTTGTTGTTTTTCTTTTTTGAGACAAGGTCTTACTTTGTCAACCAGGCTGGAGTGCATTGGCGTCATCATAGCTCACTGCAACCTCAAACTCCTGGGCTTAAGCGATCCTCCTGCCATAGCCTCCTGAGTACCTAAAACTTTTTATTGAAATACACAGAAAAGAGCACAAATCCTAAGTGTACAGTTTGGTGAATTTTCATAAAGTAAACATGCCTATGCAATTAACACCTTAGATGAGTTTAGTCTGTTTTTGGACTATACATGAATGGAATCACTTGTAAAAGTTTTAAACTAACTTTGTGGAGTGTTTATTGGGAGTTTTCCTGGTTAGAAAAGAAAATACATGATCATTTTTTTGATTTAGAAAAATACATAGCTGGAAACCAAAAAATCAGCTCTTATCTCACCACCCAGAGAAATTTAACTCTGACTTATTATGGAAATAAACAACTGGGACACTACCAAAGGGTATTTTATAAATAGAACCACAAGTGTTCTTTCAAAGAACACAGGGTTTCAAATAGTCCTGATAATATTGATCAGTATTTTTGGTAGGCATTGTTTTTAATGAAGAAAAAAAAAAAATAAGCTATTGAAAGTAATGGCTCCGCTGGCTTCAGAGAGGCCTGTAGCCGTACTTCTTTTCAGTGCTAATTGGAACATCTAATTTTTTAAGAGTCTGGAGTAAGTTTTTCTCTCCTGGATGGCAGAAGGGAGACAGGGAGAAAAGCTGTGGAGAGTAATGAGATCTGACACCATCAGACACAATTGGATTCACTTACACTTTTCTACAATCGTGTGAACAGGCGGGAGGGTGGTGCGCAGGAGGGTGGTACGCGCTGCTTCTCTGCTTAGACCACCTGCATTATCCCCCACAGGAACTGTGCCTCCCAATCAAGTGGTCCAGCCTTCAAGGCGTCCCTTCTTTCAAGAGTTCATGACCTCCTTGGAAATTTTAAAGCATTGTTGCTGTTCTTACTGCATTTATCAATACACTCTGATATATTGTACTTATTTCTTGATTTGTTTTACTCTACTTTCCCCTCATTTCCTGTTGCGACATTGAGAGCTGTTCCTGTGTTTGTTTATGGTCTTTCCAGCGTAGGAGGTAATCAATAAATACTTGTTAAAATCGGTGTCTTAACACAGAGGATAAGCACTTTATGAAGCTCTTCCATTAATTCCTAAACAGAGTTTCCACCTCTAGAGAGATTTTTTTTTTTTTTTTTTGGCAGAGTCTTGCTTTGTTGCCCAGGCTAGAGTGAGTGCCGTGGCGTCAGCCTAGCTCACAGCAACCTCAAACTCTTGGGCTCAAGCGATCCTCCTGCCTCAGCCTCCCGAGTAGCTGGGACTACAGGCATGCGCCACCATGCCCGGCTAATTTTTTTTTTTTCTATATATATTTTAGTTGGCCAGATAATTTCTTTCTATTTTTAGTAGAGATGGGGTCTCGCTCTTGCTCAGGGTGGTCTCGAACTCCTGACCTTGAGGGATCCACCCGCCTCGGCCTCCCAGAGTGCTAGGATTACAGGTGTGAGCCACTGCGCCCGACCATGTCTAGAGATTTTTAAAGGAAGTAGAAGGAGCTCTGGCTTCTGTGTAGGAGATTCAGGGTTAAGCCCTCAATTTTATTTGCAAATAACTAGAGAATTTAGCCATGTGAATTACCGCTGAAATCCTGTTTTCCTCTTTAGGGAATGGTGCTAAGAGTGCTTGCACTACTTTGGTACAGGGTTGTTCTGAGGGGCTGAGATTACAGAAGTGTATCAGTTTTGGACAGTATGAATTGTTGCATAGTTTACCCACGTTTTAAGAATTTTAATAATGAAAATCTTTAAAATTTTTATGGGTACATACAGTTTACATATTTATGGAGTGCATGTGATATTTTGATACAAGCATATAATGTGTAATGATCAAATCTGGGTAATTGGGGTATCTGTCACCTCAAACATCTATCATTTCTTTATGTTGGAAACATTCCCAAATCCTTTTTTTTTGGCTATTTTGAAATATACAATTATTGTTAACTATAGTCGTGAAAGAGTCTTGATTCTGAAGAAACAAATCTTCTTGAATAACTGGAAAGTAGATTGTAAAAACAATCTAAGCTTTTAATTATCAGATTATAGGTGGTTTTTGTTGTCATATTCATTTCCCCCTCTAAGTTTCCTACAGGGGAAATGTATTACTTTAATCAGGGGAAAGATTTTTTTCAAAGGTAATAGGAATATTTTTTCACTATTGTGGAAGTTCATTTTGATAACTAAATTCAGAGGATTTGGGCTGTAATCCTTAATTTAAGGATAATCCCAATACTGCTTAACAGCCAAATTTCCATTTCATCTCTTATGCGTTTTTAGTTTGGGTTATGTCTGTTTTTTTCCTACATTCCAGGTTAGGGTTCTACAATTGGAAATGGGTGTTAATATAATCCTGCTGGTGTTTATTTTCCAAAGATTTACCTCAGCTGTAAAGGAGCCTATTTATAGTTGTTGTGCATGACCTGAACCTTATACTCCATAGTTGAGGTGACATTCTCTGTAAATCCCTAGACATTTAAACTTTGATACTCTTGCTATAAGTGGACATTTTTGCCTTCATTTCTGCCACTCTGTATTTCCCTTCCCCCACCATTTTGCTTAAAATATCTCCCTCTCCCCTGTTAAGTATGGCAGTCAGATTGATTTGAGGCTGTGTATCAAAGAGAAAACCAGAACGTCAGCAGCATATCTATACCTTGAGATGAATGGCAGGAAATTAGCTAATCCATTTCCTTCTAGATTCAGGAAAAAAAATGATAAATACTAAAAGTTTTAGAGGCTAATCTTTGAAGCTCGGTATCTGACTACATAGAGCTAGCTGTCTGGCCTTACATCAGTACTTGCTTAGAGATTTAATAATTTTTAAGTTGCTGACCAATTTAGACAGACTCCCGTGTAGGTACCCTATAACTGATTCTTGGAGAAGTGAAGGGCTTTTCTGATTAATTTTGGTCTAATAAGATTAAACTCCTACCCTGTGAAAATAAGCTCCCTGCCTTTTTTTAGATTGTCCTTAAAGCCAGGTCCTCTAAGACCAAAATACAAGTTCTTAAATAGTTTCATTGTGTTTTTTATCACAGGTTTTTATATATCAAACAAGAGGAACTTTCTGTAGTTTTAAAAGTGGCTTCTTTGTACATACTTACTGACCTGTTTCCTATCTATATGTTGGCCACAACCTTAATTTGAGCATTATATCTTTAAAAGGGAGCACAACTTGGGACCCATATAGTACCTGGTAGGAATTGTAAATGTCTCCCCTTCAGATTACTGGGGGGTATTGATGCCATGGGAATAAATACAGAGAAGTGATCTATAAATGGGGAAGCAGGGAGAGAATTAGTGGCTAATAGGCTCTTTTCCCAAGAGAGCTATGACCAAAGCCCTTCTCAAAATCTTTCAATTAAATCTCTCTTGACATTTCACAGTCTGAGTTGTGATGCTGAGCACCATAAGCTGTTGTGAATAGAGATCTAGAAATTGCCATTGTTTTTTTTAGTCCCTACTGTGTGTAAGGAATGGACTAGATATACAAGAGCCTTCTGTTCTTACGGCACGACAATAATAAGTAAACAATTTAGTTGGTTATTACTGTGTTAAGTATTTTGAGAGAAATCAATAAGGGTACCTTGGAAAGGGTGCCGATGTAGACCAGGTGTTTTGGAAAGGCTTCCAGAGAGGTTATTTGAAAGGAGGCCTGAAGGATGACTGAAGTTGAACCTTTTTTTGTGCCATGGGTGCCTTGTCCAGTGAGATCTATGATGATCCCCTTAAAATACATTGAAGGCTAGGCGCAGTGGCTCACACCTGTAATCTTAGCACTTTGGGAGACCGAGGTGAGAGGATCATTTGAGGTCAGGAGTTCGAGACCAGCCTGGGCAACATAGTGAGACCCTGTCTCTACAAAAAATTTAAAAATGGGCTAGGCATGGTGGCATAGGCCTGTAGTCTCACCTACTCCAGAGACTGAGGCAGGAGGATCACTTGAGCCCAGGAGTTTGAGGTTGCTGTGAGCTATGATTGCACCACTGCACTCTAGCCTGAATTTGAATTACCATGGAAATCTGTTATATTGAAATATGTACCAAATATTGAAAAAATAAATTTGTGGTATAATAATGTAGGTATATGTTAACACATCAAATGCCAAGATCTAGAAACTACCATGATTTCAAATAGTGATGAATGTAAGCAATAGATCAAGATTTCTGCAGTCACTATAATGTGATATGTTCATGTTTCATATTCGTAGTGTGATTTCTATTGCTGATGAAGTCAGAGATACCGCTAATACTACTGGTGTTTTGTTGCCTCTGTCAAAAGACAAAATTAGGTAGCTGGGCTTGGTGGCATGGGCCTGTATTCCCACCTACTCAGGAGACTGAGGCAGGACAATGGCTTGAGCCCAGAAGTTCAAGCCTGCAGTAAGCTAAGATCACGCCACTCCACTCCAGCCTGGGTGACAGAGTAAGACCCTGTCTCCCTGTAAAAAAAATAAATAAATAAATAAATAAAGATCTTAATTGGCTTTTATTTTTGATGCTAGAGTTGGGCAACACCTCATTCTGCAGAATGAATATTGAAATGAGCTGAGCAGAGGAGATTGGCCTTAGAAAAGGGCTAAGGAAAGCAGGAAAAAAACAAAAAGCAGATTGGTTGTTTCAAAGTTAATTTCCTTATAACATTTAAAGCAGAGGGGACTTCCTTATCATGCCAGCTAAGACTGGCATTTGGCTATTATTTGTCATCCCAGTTTCTCAAAACATCAAATAAACAACTTAGTTTCAGTTGAGTGACATGGAACTTTAGCATGAATGACTGACTCCATTTTGGTTTGGTTTGTTGGAACTAGTACAGGAGCTCAGTCCAAACCAATGGCCTCTTATACATTTCATTTAACGCCTCCATTCATAATTGAAGGAAATGCTAAATTTCAGTTAGAAGTTAGCAAAAATGGGCCTGGCAAAGTGGCTCACACCTGTAATCTTAGCACTTTGGGAGGCCAAGGCAGGAGGATCACTTGAGACCGGGAGTTTGAGACCAGCCTGGGTGGCATGGAGAGACCCCGTCTCTACAAAAAAAAAAAAAAATAGAAAAATTAGCTGGATGTGGTGCCATGTGCCTGTGGTTCCAGCCACTTGGGAGGCTGGGACAGGAAGATCACTTGGGCCCAGGAGTTCAAGGTTGCAGTGAGCCATGATCACACCTCTGCACTCTACTCCAGGCAAAGATCGAGAACCCTGTCTCAAAAAAAAAAAAAAACCCAAAAACAACTGCTGGATTAGATGGAGCCAGCCAGGAGAGGTGCATCCTCTGGGATAGGGTAAAAATAGGATAGGAGGGAGGAGCTTACCTTAGAGTGGGACAACTCTAAAATTATAGTGTGAAATAAGAAAAAGCAGTAGCTGACAAATGAAAGTGGAAGAACCATTTAAGAGACAATTGGGAAAATATTAATGCTGAAACATAATAGATGTTAAGGAATTATTGGGGTTTTTTTCCTTTTAAGAATTGTGATTATTTTAAAATGAAAAGTCCTATCTCCTTTAGAAACACATGAAGATGTAGACTTGAATTAAGATTACTTGGATTTGCTTTGAAATGATTGGGGATGAGAAGAGTGGAGGTGAAATAAAATTGTCTCTATGTTCACAGTTGTTGAAACTGGGTGATGGGTAAATGGGAGTTCAGTCATTTTCTCTGCATTTATATATGTTTGAAATTACTCATAATAGTTTAAGAATGTAGTGGATAAGATGAGCCATCTGTTTGGTCTGTAAGAGCATGGGCCAATTAAAAAAAAAAAAGATTAGCCATCTGTAGAAAGTTAGTATTTGTGTGGACCTGAGAAGTTAGCAAGGAACACTGAAGGTTAAGGCAACTAGTTTGTAATTTCAGGGAATTAATGATTGTAAGAACAAATCAAAATGTAATATGGTGAAGAATGCTGCTGTGATATAGTTAAAAGATAACCTAATCTTAGTGAATAATTGCAACTAAGCTATAAGCTGAGTCCTAAAAGAAAGGAAATGGTAAACGTTAAGCTTAAGAGTGATTTTTATCCCAGTGAATACTTACGTCTCCTCTACCCAAGAGAAAGAGACGAGGGAACTTCCAGGATTTTCCATGTCCAAGATCAACATTTCTGTACTAAGTGTGATCTGTGGGCTACTTGTATTATACTAGTAACACCTGGGTTTTTTGCTAAAAATGAGGAATCCTGGCCTGACCCCAATCTCACTGAGTTAGCATATTGGGTGAAAGGGACCTAGGTTCCTACACTTTAATATAATAAATCTTCCAGGTGAATCTTAGCACATGTAAGGTTTTGAAATCTATAGATAAAGATGACAATAGCTACCTATTATGGAGAGCAGTTTTACCGTATGCCAGATACCATGCTGAACTCTTTATTCTTTTTTTTTTTTTTTTTTTTTTTTTTTCTTTTGAGACAGAGTCTCACTTTGTTGCCCAGGCTAGAATGCAGTGGCGTCGTCACAGCTCACCACAGTCTTAGACTCCTGGGCTCAAGTGATCTTCCCGCCTCAGTCTCCTGAGTAGCTGGAACTACATGCGCGCACCACCCCGCCCCTGGCTAGTTTTTTCTATTTTTGGTAGAGATGGGGTCTCGCTCTTGCTCGGGCTGGTCTTGAACTCCTGACCTCAAGTGATCTTCTTGCCTCGGCCTCCCAGAGTGCTAAGATTACAGGCATGAGCCATCACACCCAGCCCTGAACTCTACATATATTAAGCTTTATGTAAATTAATTATATTTGCATATATAGGGGAGGAAACATAATTTTCTTCCAACCCTCATGAGTTCTTAGTTGGAATGGACCCCTGTAACAAAAGACAGATTAACAACAGAAAGACAGAAGTTTATTTACATGCATTATATCTCTTATATAATGGGAGATACTCGGGGAATGAATAATTCTCAAAGCAGTTTGAATTCCAGTTTATACAGCATCTTCAACAAAGAATGGTAAATTTTTGGAGAAGTGACAAGACAAAGGAAAAGGACTTTGTCTAGGGGTGTCAACTTGTGGGAAGGCAAATAAATGGCAGATAAAGGCAAATTAGCAAAGCTTATTAATGTAGATTCTTCTGGTGCTGTCTTCTGGCCCATAAGGGCCTAAAGTTGTCATCAGTGGTTAACCTTTGTTCTCTCTGGCAGAGAGGGAGTGGGGCAGGATACCTTTTGTCTTTGTGCCAAAAAGTCATATTTTGGTGTGACATATTCCAGTCTCTCCCACGCACATATTAATCTTTACAGACTTATTAAGATAGTTGATAAGGAAATCTCACCTTAGAAAAATAAAAGTTACTTACTGAAGGTCACCCTGTTACAAATGGCAAAGCAGGACTTCAAACCAAATTCTGACCCCAAAGTCTATGCTCTTAGCTGCGGTACCACTGCCTCCCATCAGACTCTTGACTCTGATCCTGTGCCCACCAGAAAGACTCCATTCATGAATTGGCCTTTCACATGCCCTTTGTGGGGCAGATGTGTCCTATATAGAGGATGTGAGTATTCCAGTCACTGGGCAGGAACAGCTCCTATTGTAAATTAATGAATTAGTGTCTGGTTTATATATTAGCCTTTTTTAAGATTGTTCTGAGTCAGTCCCAAAGAATACTTAAGCCTGTATTTATAAAATAGCTTGCACAGTTTCTGTAGCTATTATATATACATTCCTATGATTTTGAAGCTTTTTTCCACTCCGATATTACTCGGAGATTGAACACATTCCCATCAGTGACAGGAACCTCCTCTGGCATTGCTAGCCAGAGGACAGGATTAAGGCCTACTCCTATAGTTGTGAAAAAGCTTAGCCCATGAGAATTAGTGGTTGATTTCCAAGGGACCAAGAGAAGCTGGTGGGGATTTGAGGCAGTGAGAAATAAATACAGGCTTCTACAGGTCCCTGCTGTGTCCTTGCTAATTTAGTCCAGTCAGTTCTACATGGTGGATACTAACAGATCCATAACCTCTTATTATCAGTTCCTATCTCAAAAAGCTCTATAAGCCAAGATTTTTTTCTTTAAGTTTATAGCAAATTCATGTGGCAGCAGATCCTGACCTGAACTGATGTGAGGCTTTTTATAATCTTTGTTCATACTTTTGATGCAGAAATATTAGTGCTTGATTACAGGGTACTGCCTAAACCTCATAGGTGATGATATAAAGTTATAAAGTATGTATAAGGTATGAGGGCCATGTTGTCTTTCTAAAATTCAAAGAATTTTTCAAAACACTTTTGGCCCCAAGAGTTTTAGATGAAAGTTGAAGTTAAAGACAGGTTAGATGTTTGCTTAACACATTGCTGCTGAGTTATGTAACTAACTAGATTTGAAAAAAGGGTATATATACTTTAACACTTGACATAAGAGACCTTTGAATATCATTTAGCTCGTTCTTTTAGAGAAGTCTGTTAGCCTTGCAAATACTTGCATAGTTGTATGAGAAACTTAAAAAGAGTGTTTTTAAAGTCAAATGCTCAGCGTATTACAATTTGATCATCAGTAATGCTTCAAACTACTTTTTTCCTCTTTCTGGTCATGTCCGTGGAAATATTATGAATATTTCATTTGAAATATACACTGTGTTTTGGTGTCTTGGGTAGCTGGGGGGTGGGAATCAAGGTGACTTAGCACTGCAGCATTAAGAATTGTCATCATTCCCCTTGATCCTTGGCCATTTACAAAGTAGTCTTAGAAGGCTCAGAATAATCTGATAAATTTCTCACAAATAAGGAGGTTAATGGTGATAACATTCTCATAGAATTAAAACATAACAGGGGTCTTTGAAGTGTTATTAAGCTAAAAGAACTCTTTATGGTTAAATCAATGTACTTTTCAGTACTTTTTGTCCAGAATGCCACACTCAGAGAAAAAAATTTATTTTTTTCCAAGTGAAAATCATCTAAAATCTTCCTCTTTAAGTTTTATTTCTGTTAAACATATTTTTGCTTAAAGTTTGATCACATGTTCCATGCTTTCTTCTGGTTCCTGGCATAGAGCCTTGGAGTTTGCTGATAGAATGGGGACTTGGTCACCAGAGGACCCAACTGTGTGATTGAAGCATTAGAACTATTGATCCTACCCCACCAACCTCTGGAAGGGGAGAGAGACTGGAGATCGAGTTCATTCACCAGCGGCCAGTTACTTAATCATTCCTGCCTATGTGCTAAAGCATCCGTGAAACTCTGCAATGGGGCTAAGGGAGTGTCTGAGTTGGTGGACAGACAATGTACTGCGGGGGGAGGGCAAGCCCAGAGAGGGAAGTGCTGCACTAGCCCCCACCCCCACACTCGTTGGTGTTGGAACATTGCAGGTGTCTCATCTGTGTCACCTGGTCCTAATCTTCTCTTACAGTATCTGACCAAGCAGGTGGAGCTTCTGCGGCAAATGAATGAACAGCACGCAAAGGTTTATGAGCAATTAGATGTCACAGCAAGGGAACTGGAAGAAACAAATCAAAAGCTAGTTGCTGACAGCAAAGCCTCACAGCAAAAGATTCTGAGGTAAATTTTCTAGAATCCATGGAGGAAGCCCCAGGGGGAAGTTATTTAGTGTAAACTAGAGTGGAACGTGGCTGCTGTGGGTTTGGGTCGATATGGGGTAAAGTTTAACTTAATTCTTTTTTGAGAATGGAGATTAACTGGAAGTCCTTCTCAATTAAGAAAGCCCAGTTTGAGTGGCTTGCACCTAATCTCTCCTCACTGCTTTTGCCCTTAATTTATTGTGACAAGCGGCAATTGGCTTCTGTCTGTTCCTCGCAGCCTGACTGAGACAATTGAATGCCTACAAACCAACATTGACCACCTCCAGAGCCAAGTGGAGGAATTGAAGTCGTCCAGCCGAGGGAGAAGGCGGCAGGGGAGGTGTGACCAGGAGAAATCGGCGCCCAGTTTCTCATGTCTTAAAGAGCTGTATGACCTCCGCCAGTAAGAGCCTGCCTTTCTGTGGATTTACAGACTGGGACTGTCGCACGTCATTGACACATTCTGGATTCCAGTAGATTAAAAGTACCATTTTAAGAAATGCCACTTAGTTATTAAACTGCCAGTGGTTTGAACAAAACCACTTAAACATACAAATTATAGAGTTCTTGGGTATTAGTAATTCTGTGAAAACTCTTTTTGAAAGTTGAGAGCATTTATTTCAGTGCTTTTTAAATGTTAAATCATAGCTTAAGATGAATTACTTCTGATTACAGATTTGGGGTTGTATTTCACATTAGTGTGAAGAGAAAAGTAGAAATTTCAGTAAAACAGAAATCCAGGCGAGCAGAAGTTTTTTTAACCTAAAGAAATGCCTTTATACTTTAGAGTTATGGCTTTGAATCTTTAAGAATTATTTATTGAACACCTATTATGTGGAAAGCTCTATGCCACACTTGAGGAATGGTGGCCCAAATAGACCTAGTTCTTGCCCTCATGAGCCATCAGGCCAATGGAGAGGCAGATGAGCAAAGAAAAATACAAATGCAATTACAAGTTGCCTAGGACTTAACGGGAGAAACCAGCTGGTTTGTTTGGTGGTTCTCAACCTTGGCTGTACCTCAGATCACCTGTGGAGTTTTTCAAAACTCAAATACCAATATATTTCCTTGGGCTTAAATCAGAATTTCCAGATGTGGGTAAAAAGCTGCCCAGGTGATTCTGCTGTGCATACCTGGTGAAAAATTGCGACAATAGTGGTCCTCGACCTTGGCTGTGTATTATGAGTCACTTGGAGAGCTTTTAAATAGCCCCAAGTCCAGGTAGCAAAGCAGCAAGGTTTGGAATCTGTAGGGTAGGACCCGAGACATCGGTGTTTTTTAAGGCTATGCAGTGATTGTGATCTGCAGTGTAAGGGAGCTGTCATGCTGCTGGTCTTTGGGAATGGATGTTCTGTAGTACTTTTAATGTTAAAGATTAGTCACAAAAATTGTTTGCTTTCATGTGTTTATTTACCAGCCCCACACAATTTTATCTTAGCCACTGCTCTCAAGTAGCTAAAAATCAGTCACTGTCACAGCTTCTCTGAAATGTAGTTGAAAAAAATGGCCAGTCTCCCTCATTTCATTCTCAGTTGACCTGTGTAATATATTATTTCAACATTCTTTTCCGTAGACACTTTGTGTATGATCACGTGTTCGCGGAGAAGATCACATCCTTGCAAAGTCAGCGAAGCCCTGATGAAGAGGAGAACGAGCACTTGAAGAAAACAGTGACAATGCTGCAGGCGCAGCTGAGCCTGGAGCGGCAGAAGCGGGTGACCATGGAGGAGGAGTACGGGCTGGTGCTGAAAGAGAACAGTGAACTGGAACAGCAGCTGGGGGCCACGGATGCCTACCGCGCACGGGCGCTGGAGTTGGAGGCTGAGGTGGCAGAGATGCGACAGATGTTGCAGTCAGAACACCCATTTGTGAATGGGGTTGAAAAGCTGGTGCCAGACTCTCTCTTTGTTCCTTTCAAAGAGCCCAGCCAGAGCCTGCTGGAGGAGATGTTCCTGACGGTGCCGGAAGCACACAGAAAGCCTCTCAAGCGCAGCAGCAGTGAGACAATCCTAAGCAGCTTGGCCGGGGGTGACATCGTGAAGGGCCACGAGGAGACCTGCATCAGGAGGGCCAAGGCTGTGAAGCAGAGGGGCATCTCCCTTCTGCACGAAGTGGACACTCAGTATAGTGCCCTGAAGGTGAAGTACGAGGAGCTGCTGAAGAGGTGCCAGCAGGAGCAGGACTCCCTGTCACACAAGGCTGTGCAGACCTCCAGGGCTCCAGCCAAGGACCTGGCTGGAGGGAACGCCCAGTTGGAGCTCATCGCTGGTGGCTGGGAACTGGCCTCTGTCACCCCAGAGCCTGTCGGTTCCCCCACCACAACACCTCCAGAATACAAAGCGCTGTTTAAGGAGATCTTTAGTTGCATCAAGAAGACTAAGCAAGAAATAGATGAACAGAGAACCAAGTACCGATCGCTCTCCTCTCATTCTTAAATGAACCTCTAGCTCTACTACTAACTTGCCTATTTCCCACCCATTCAGACAAGTGTTCATAGACTCCAAAGCCTGATGTTGCTCATGATGGCTGCCTCCTTTGGGTGTTTAGCAAATGCATACAGTGAGGATCAGAGGTGGCTGCCGGTGTCGGTTCTACAATCTGGTTCTGTTTAAGCTCCCGAGGAAATCCCATGACAAACTGGCCTCTAGCTGGTGCACTGATTAGACTGTGATTCCTGGAAAAGAACCAGTGGAGGGAAGATCTGTATTTCTAAAGAAGTAGGCCTGGAGTTAGCATAGTATGGGGAGAAAGGGCAGAATTGGAACAAAGCTAGGGCAATTCTTATTGCTTCTTTGCACAACTTCTCACAACTATATATAGTCGGAGGGCTGCCAAACTGAAATCTCTTTTGCAAACACTGTTGGATACTGTGAATTCATTAAGAAGAACGTTCAGGAGAAAGCAGGGGTCTAATCCAAAATAAATGGCATTAACAAATGCTCCAAGCCCTTGAGTTTTGTTACATCTGCTACCATTTGAACTGTGACTGACAGGTAATCCTAATATATCTAAATCCAAATTGAAAGGGCAAGATTTGATTTGATCAAAGTTAGCTTGTTAGCATACACCCTAGAGGGCCTCCACCCCCCCACATTCAAATATTTTTACTCAAAGCTCTAGCTTTTAGGATAGGTAAATATGTAAATCTTTAATCCCTTTCTCAAATTCAAACCCCTTCCTCTCCTACGTGTTGTCTGAGCTGGCTAACTTGCCAGCCACAAGCTGCTCTTGCTCATTTTTACCATTCCTGTCCGTGTTTGACTTGCTGTAGAAATTCCTGTCTACTATTTTATTAAGCAGTATTGATGTTCTGACTGTGGAAATATCCTCTCACTTGCATACTTTTAATTTAAAACTATTTAAGAATTGAGGTTCTGATTATTGTATATATTTTTCTAAAAACCAAATAAAGCTACTTACGAAAATGAACAAATAGATGTAGTGCTTGTTATTACAAGTGTAAACCGTTTCACTGTTATAACCAACTGTTTTTTCCTTCCAACAGGCATCTGTAGGAAGATTTGATAGTGATATTTTTCCCATTGTCTTTTAAGCAGAGAATCCTTGGGATTGCTGCTGGAGCCCTCAGGCAGGCTGACCTAGCACCTGGGTCTGCAGTGGTATGAGCCTGGTGCCTGCATCCATGGGATTCATCCTGGAACCTAGATCCAGTGGGTGGACCAGTTGATTGGGTCTGTGGGGTTGTGACTGAAGCCTAGGTCCATAGCCCGGAGCCTGAATCTGTAGGGGTGTGCCTGGGTCTTGGGTCCACAGGGACTGTCCTGGAGCCTCAGTCTGCCAGGACCTACCTGACATTGGGATCTACTGGGGTGGGCCTGGGGGCTGGTCAGGTGCTAAGGCAGGCATGGAGCTTGGGTTCACGGGTATCATTTTGGAACCTGAGATCATGGGTGCCGGCCTGGGGCCAGGTAGAGTCTGGAGCCTGGGTCTGCAGGGAGAGGGGAAGCCTGAAGGCTGCGTGTGCACATACTGGACTCTAGAGACTATGTCCATGGGGGCTGCGGGGGCCGGCCCAGCACTGGGGTTTACTCAGATGAGCCAGCACCCTGAGTCACAGGAGTAGGCCTGGCATTGAATGAATATGCTTAGGGCCTGTTCCTGAGGCCTAGGCTAGGGGTGCTGACCTAGTGCTGGAGCAGACCTAGAGCCTGGGACTTGTGTGGGCCAACCTGGTTCTGGGCTGGTCTGGACCGTGGGGTAAGCCTCTAAAGCCTGGGGCTGTTTTACTTGGGTGATCCCTGTTTGGGGGTCTTATACTCACTCTTCCTTCCTCCATACAGAGGATCTCTCGCTTCTTCCTTCCTTCCTCCATACAGAGGATCTCTTCCCACGCTGTGCTGCCTCAGGATGGGGAAGGGCTGATGCAGGTAATGTAAAACAGTCCTTCCTACCCTCTTCAATGCATTTGCTGTGCCACACCCAGGGGCTGTAATCTCTCACGTGGTTTCCTTAGCTTCTGTGAAGCCATTTTTGTGCATGGATAATTCAAATTGATGTTTCTGCAGAGGGACAAGTGCTGGAAAGTCCTATTCCACCATCTTGCTAATATTCCAAGTCTCCTCTCAATTTTTTAATAATAATTTCCTCCTACCTTCCGTAAGTTTTTCTTGCTATTTGAATTTAGTGTTTTAACTAATTCCTTTTTGTGTAAGTATTTAAGGCACCAACTCCCTCCGCCCCCAGCCCATGAAGTTCTGCTGTGTGGTAGTGCCGACATTCTCTGTGCTATGCCACATGAGGGTTTCCCCTTTCAAAGGGAGAAAGAAACATTAGTATGTAATAGCTGAGACATACTCTAAATCAATTTTGGCAAGTGTTTACTCTTTCCAGGTTTATGCATGTTAACAAAGAAGAGCATAATATACAGTCAGCCTGTTCAAACTACCAAATACTTATTTGGCAGAGTATGTCCCTATTACATGCTTTTGTTTTTTGGCGAGTGGGGAGACGGCATGGACCATCCTTTAAACCTTCAGTGGCTGTACCATACAAGAGGTGATGGCAAAAGCCTTAATTATGTACCAAAATTCACATCTCGCCCAACCCAGTTTACTCTTACTTTTCCATCTTCCCATAGGGCGGTGCTGTCCAATGCAATAGCCACTAACCACACGTGGCCCCTGAGCACTTAGACTGGGGCTAGTCCAAATTGAGTGCTGTGTGTGTAAAATGCCAGATTTTGAAGACTTACCTTTTTTTATACTATTTTTGATATGTTGATGTTTTAGATATTTTGGGCTAAATAAATACTAAAACTTTTTTATTATTTTAATGTGGCTACTAGAAATTTTATATACGTGACTGGCAGGTTTCTACTGGACAGCCCTGCTCTAAGGAGTTCTCCCTTCCTGTGGAGTAAACGTAATGCTTTGCAAGCTCAGACAGCAGCACCATGATGCCATTTCAGTGTTAGTATTTATTTTAAAAATACACAAAATAGAAATTTTTACATCAAAGTGATAACCTCACTTACATTGTTCCATACTTACCTGGTTTTGTTTGCATCTTTGTGCAAACATTGAGAGTAGATGGATTTGATTCTAATTTTTTTTGCTATGGTTCATGTAAACAGTTGAGACTGCTACATAAAGTAGGTTGTTGTAGAAGGTAAGGTGGCCACAGAAACCCAACAGTAAAACAATTCAGTTTGGTTTGTTTGATGAGATTGGCAGAGGTCTTAGCAGATAGATAATCCAAGACTAAATATTGTCTTCTAGGCATTTTAAATATTAAAAACCTCGAGGTTTTCCTCATCTTGTAAACATAACTTAATGCCAACAAGGTCTAAGTTTACAAAAGAAAATACTAAACCATGATTTTCATCATCCTGCCTGTGTCAGTATACACTCACTTTATTATGAGACTGAAACCAAATAATAAGCAAAATACATGAGGATTTTCAAATTGTACTGCACAGAATGTCCCAGCTGGTCTCTCCGGAGTGATCTAACTTAAGCTGACCCTGCCACTGGCTGAGTGTGATCCCTTCTGTCCACTGGGCCATGCAGTGCCACAGGCCGTGAGCGGGTCAGTTCCTCTTGCTCCGTGTCTTCCGAAGCAAGTCGAGACTCTACTTCCGGCTCTGCCCTTCTTCCCTGGGCTTGGACTCCTTGGGTTAGCGGTCTGCTACTACTGTCAAGACTGTACTGTCCCTTTAAGGTACCACATGCCACCATAGCTTACACAGCAATCCTATGGAGAGAGAGAAGCAGGTTAAGGACAGATTTTTCACAGAATATCGACACTTGATTAATGATTAATGGGTAGAATACAAACGGGAAATCAAGAACTGCCTAACCACACTGCTGTCATAACTACCGGCTACCCTTTCCTCAAATATTTTAAGAGTGTTGAGGGACTATAAAATGAATGTGCTCTGTAAACACAAGATATAAATGCTGTTAATAAGTTGGCCAGAACAAAAGTGCTTAATAAATAGTACCACTGATCTATTAGATGGTATTCTTTTATAAACTAATTTGGACTCTAACCTAGGCTTGTGACCCATAAGACTACAGTGTCCGTAAGAGATTAGTACTCTCGCACGTGCCCCCACACCAGTACCGATCGTTACCGGTTGCTGAAGACGAGCCTGACTGGGGAGGGGCCCTGAGGAAGCCTGAGTTAATACACAGTGAGAGGAAGGGTATCCAACTAGAATCCTCACCCAGCACTGTCAGCTGCCTCCTAAGACGAAGGTAAGAGCTAGTCGTGGACACCCTCACTCTTAAGCCCAAGCCTTTGAGTGTTATGCACAAAATGGATGTACCTTTAGCACTTTATCCACCTCTTGTTTACTTAGATCTTCTCCACACTCTTGAGTTAGCCGAGACTGGATCATGTTTCTTCGTACCCGGTAATTTTTGGAAAAAATCTCAAGCAAAACCTGTCGATGCTTTAGTAGCAAAAACATGTTATTATGGGAAACAATGATCTAAAAGAGAAACATCCCCAAATAAGACACCTAAAGCCATGGACCTAACCCCACATTACAGGCTCTGATAAAATTCCTTGCCCACAGGAGGAGCGCTTGAGCCCAGGGAGAGGAGTTCAAGGCTGCAGTGAGCTATGAACGCACCACTGTACTCCAGCCTGCATGACAGAGACCCCAGCTCTTGATGTATAGAAAGGTATGTGCTCACAGAACAAAAAGAGCTGGTGAAGAGACATCAGCAGATGAGCAGCTTAAACATACTTTTTTGCATGATAAAGCACAGTGACAACCGATTTAGCAGGCAGGGGAAGCCACATCTAAGTGAGAAGACAACGTCAGAACTAGTTTAAAGTCTTGATACACAAACATGCCATTGTATCCATGAAATACGATGCCATAAAAATGCATTATGCCCCAAAATAAAACTTAAATAGAAGATTGAAGCCAGTATGTCCAACATCTGACATAAGTATTCTGAAAGAACAGAAAAAAGGTGAAGTTACTAACTTGTAGGATTTCCCAAGAACAACCCAATTGTCTAGTACAATGATGACCTACCTATATACCAGGGCACATCTGAAATTGACTAATATAATGAAAAACTCATCAGTTTGGGATAAAGGAAAGGATATAGGTCAAATTTAAAGGAGCAAGAAGGGGAATGTCATTGAACTTCAAAAACTCTGAAAATGTAACAGAATGGAAAAATACCTTAAATTCAGAGTAAATGACTATCCCTTAAAATTTTAGTACCAGACCAACAATAATGCATGAGGACAAAAGAAAGCTATCTTAAGAAACAATGCAGATAGCTCCTCTGCCCCCTTAGAAGCTAAAATAAAGCCAGGAAGAAGCCAAGACTAGAAGCCAAACAACAGACGTGGGGAAGAGCCAGTCACACTGGAGGGGAAGACAGTTATCAGAAGAAAGGTATCGACGTTGGTATGTACATGTTTAGAAAATCATGCAAGTAAAAATGGGAAGTGGCATCTGGCCCTATGGTGAACCAATTTGTTAAGTTGAACAGTTTGTTCAGTTACGATGCTATAAACAGCAATAACTGATTTAGCCAAACTATCTACACCTCTGCATTCTCCCAATGGTTGAAAGCCAAATCCTCACCAGCCACGATGAGAAGCCCATTGATAATATCAAGTTGATACTTCTAACAGTATATGCATATTTTCTATTTTAAAAACGGCAGTAACTCTTTTAGTGGTATCTTCTGGTAGCTTAAAAAGGGATCGTCCCTGAGGAGTGGGAGTCAGGTCAGACAGGGCAAATTTCCCCATATAGTCTTACTTGGTTTTTCAAAACTTTTTTTTTTCTTTTTAGTTTGATCAGAGTACTTCAGACTAGGAAACCCAGATGTCCCTATTCTGGCCAAAAGGCCCCACCAGTCAGCTACCTCATGGAGGAGAAGGGGACGGAGAACTCTGGGGGCTTCCACTCACTCCCTTTCTCACCACACCTTAGGAGGACAGACCAATCTTAAGGTTTAGGTGAGTTCACGATGTAAGGAAACCCTCTGGACCTCGGGATCCTTGACTCTGCACTACACACACAGCACTGCTAGCTTAATTCACATTTCTGTTCACTGGACAGCTGTGACCCTCCCTGCCCGGGCGTGACGAGAGGCAAAATGACCAATTTCTCCAACCTAAAACTGCAGGACCTGAGATCTGATAAGGAGTCCTTTTGAGTCCTGCTGTCAGAGGCCACTTGAGAAAGGGATCTCATCAGTGCTTCGCAAGCCCGGCTGGCGCCAGAATCCCCTGAGACACCACCCCACACCTACTGAAGGGAAGTGGATAGTGTGTGTGTGTGTGTGTGTGTGTGTGTGTGTGTATATATACATTTTCCCAACCAATCCTATGGAAAGTAAAGAATCCATGTATTTTTTAAAAGATTCTGATGGAACTGGCCCAGACTGGCATTTCAGAACCAGAGGTTTAGGCTCAAACTATCCGTACAACCAGCCTATTTTGTCAGCAGAGATAGGGGGAATGTTTAACATCAGGAGTGGCTGGAAAATCTGAAATGCACACGACTGCACTCATCTCCCCAAAAGCTCTCGACCCTCCCCGAACCCTCTCCCCTCCAGTCTTGGGGAAGATGGCAGCAAAGATCACCTCACCTGGTCACTCATGTCTCCAGACTCCCAGAGGGCAAACACTTTCTGCTCATCCGGGGAAGCAGCAGTCTGTGGAGGAAACTGAACAAGGCCCAGGTATGAGTTGGTGGTTTCTTTACCACGTGGGTCCACCTGCCCGCCTCACCCCTCCCAATCTGCACCAGCCCAGTTGTAGGAACACAGGTTCCGATCCCAGCTGTGAGGGCCTTGGGCAGCCACACCCTCCATCTGCTTCCTCACCACACCATAGGGAGGCAGCTACCCTCAACCCCAGGGCCTTACAGGGCTCCGGGGAGAGGAGTGTGAAATGCACAGTGAACTGCCCAACTCAAAGCCTGCAAGTATAGTCGGTACGGTAGAAAAGCCAAGTTCTTCTGTTTTTCCCATTAGCCTGGCTGCAGGTTCCCCTGGCCTGGGCACTCAGAACGGCAGCACTCCCTTGGTAAGAGACAGCCATCGCCCCACCTCACACCACTCTGCTGCCAGGTCTGGGCAAAGCCTGGGAGGAAGGAACCAGAACAGCCTCCCTCAGGCTGCAGCCTGGCTCTTCACCTCAGGGAATGGAAACGGCCTCCAACACACCTCCGTGTCGTGGCCCCACCAGGGACAGAAAGCAGTCCCGGGTGCTTGTTCTACCACCCTCGAGGCCTGGCACCAAAAGTGCTGAGAGGCCAGGCCACGGAGCAGGTCCCAGGCATAAGCTGAGGGCGCTGTGGGGAAGCGCTCAGCTCATCATCTTAGGTGAAGCAGAAAGGATTCAAGGAGACGCTACACTGAGGTTCCAATTCCAGCTCTGCCACTTCCCGGGCATGTGACTTTTAAACAAGTTCATTTCACTTCTTAGAATCTGTTTCTTCATCTGCAGACTGCGAAAAGGATCAAATGATAAGAAGTGAAATCATTCCAAACAGTGGCCGAGCTGGTATGATGCCATCAGGGGGTGAGATACCAGGAAGAGGAACCCTGCCCTATCCCAGGCTGCGGGTAGGGCCTTCAGACCCCTCATGTGTAATAGCTCTTACAAAAACCAACGTTGTCGCACACAGCCATCACCTGAGAGCAGAGATTCCAGAGAGCCGGCTGCCCCAGGCCTCTCCCCCGGCAAGCAGCCTTCCCACAGCTCCCAGGTGCCCTCCTGAGGGTGGCTTCCCTTCGTCTGCCCGTCCCAGCAGGTGCAGGCTGTACTTACAGGCACCAATATCTGTTTGCAGCCAGCGGCCAGCACCGTGTCCTGCAGCATGCGGTCCGAGATGCCGCTGAAGAGCGTGTGGCCGGGGGGCAGGCTGGCCAAGTGCAGGTTGAAGAGGCGCTTGAGTTCGCTCAGGGTGAGCACAAACTGTCTCTGAAAGGTGGCCTCCACGAATGCCCTCAGTTCCCGGGCCACAGGGGTGCTGGCACAGCCTGGGGGCGGGTGCCCATTGAAGCTGTCCCCGCCTGCTGCCCGCCCAGCAGGCAGCCCGTTGGCCAGCCTGCTGTTGAGGCCACCACTGGGTGACGTGTCCATGGGCTCCTCTGTGTCCTGCTCTTCCTCTTCCTCCCCTTCCTCACTCACAGGCTCCTCCTTGATCCGCACGCCGGGCAGGACCGAGGATGGCTGGATCTGCTCCTTCCGCCGCTGCAGCTCCCGCTCCAGCAACGCGTGGTTCTGCTGGGCCTTGGTTTTGGCTACTTGGACCCGCTGGTCCCCAGAGACCAGCCGCGCAGGCCCTGGGGGAGGGAGGCAGCATTGCTCAGGAGGCGCTGGGCCCCCTGAAGACCAGGGTCCAGCAGGGGGCCCAGCCCTGCCTTTCCCCACTGCCTTACTCAGGGAATCGAGTTACCCAATGGTGAGGGAAGAAAGAACTAAGGGGAAAAAATCGAATTCCCACGTCCCAAGAGGCAAGCACGGATGGGTTACTGCCACATTCCAGCCAGCAGCTCCTCCTAGGCCCCCACCTTCTATTCACCCAACAGGGCGAGGTCTCGGGAACCCAGACACGGCCCCTGAGGTGCTGCTGCAGGGAAGGGAAGAGGGCCCGGACAGGGTGGCGAACAGCAAGGGCCACGCGACCCTGGTCCAGGCCTGAGAGCTGAACTGCAGCCCTTCTGGGCCAGAGGGTCCAGGGTGGGGCTGCCCTAGCCCAAGGCCCCCCACGCACCTGACTGTCCATCCGGCTTCTTTGGCATGGCTTCCTTTACGAGATTATAGACTTTCTCTAACCTGAAAAGAAGAGTAAACTTTCTCAATTTCAACCGTGTCCCCAGTATCTGCCTCCCAATAACCCTCCCCCCGCCCGCCGCAAGCCCCAGCACATGCTGGTCCCTGATGGCAGGACGGGCATGGAGCACAGCCAGCCCCATGGGGTCCCTCTTCCCCCGTGGGCCTGTCCCAGCAGCGTGCAGGCCCCACGTCCACCTCCCCTCGCCTCACATCCGGGAGGATGCGTGGAGGAGCAGCACGCAGGTGGGCCCCAACGGGCCTGCGCTGCCCAGGTCCACCCGACCGCTCCTCCCCGGAGACAGGGCTGTCCCTGTCCCAACCCGCAGGCTCCGGCAGGCACCTACTTGGCCTGGATGCCGGTCCACAGCATGTGCTGCCGCTGGACCACGTCCGGATGCTTCCTGATGAACTCCCCGTCGTAAGGCAGTACGAACTCCCAGCCTTTGTTGATCCTCACTACAGCCATGTGCTCCAGAAAGTCCTTCACGTCCTCGGCGCAGAGCTGAGCGGGAGGGAGAGCCCGAGGTGAGGCAGAGCCCCCTTCCCCCCGGCAGGAGGCCTGGGCCTCAGACCACGACGACACTTACTTTCGTCACTGTTGCAACCTCTTTCCTGACCACCCAGCGGCTCTGTGTGAACTTCCACATCTGAGGGGAAAAGCAGCACGTTCCAGGAGGCAGCATGGACTGGCTGCCCCCAGGACCCGCCCCAGCCCCACCGAGTAGTTCCTGGGAGCCTGCACCTCATGCGGCGCTGGGTCTGGCTCCTGGCCTGGAATCTTCCCAGGCCTGGGGCTGCGGGTCATGACTTGGGACTCTGAGCCTGTTTTCTCCCCTGGAGAGCATCTGCTGGGCCACCCCAAACACTCCCTGGGGCGGGCAATGCCCTGTCTGGCCCCGGCTGCACCCCGGCCCTCCCTCAGGCTCTGCCCGGGGGCCCTTCACAGTGGGGGCTGCTCTTCATTCCAAAATCGCACAGCCCCCTGCAACCCCCCACTCTGCCTCAGCAGCTCTCCTGCCCCCCAACTGCTTTAGGAAGTGCCTGGGAGAGATGACAGTGGATGTCTGAGAGACGTGGGGGAAGGGACAACTGACTGTCACCTATGCTAACTCACATGGAACCCAGACCCTCTCCCAGGCCCCCAGTCCTGACAGCATAGCCAGAGGGGAGCAGGCAGGAGCTCGGGGGACACCGGCACTCGGCTTGGGTGGGTGACCCTAGGGTGGCCACCTGCTGTCCCCCAGAGACACAAATACACTGCTCAGGCACCTGGACACCAACTACCCAAAGGAGCTAGTGTTCAATCAGGAAGGAGAAAACACAGATACTCTTCAAGCAATGCAAGGGCTGCCCTGTGTGACCAGGCTGGCGGTAGGCACAGCGAGGGGCATGGGGGCAGCGTCCAGGAGGCACGTTTCAGGCAACACAAAGTGTGACACCAAGGTTGAGGAAGGCAGTGTGGTTCCCAGCAGAGGTCTTGGGTGGGGATTAAGTTCTGGATGGGGGCAGGACAGGGCCACGGAAGGACTCTCGAGAGTAGGAGTGGGAGAGTAGGAGGCCAGAGCGCCCAGGTACTTACAACAAAGTCCCGGCCCCTGCAGAGCACCTCGGCCGGCACGCCGCTGTGAGGGCTGGACGAGTCCTTGGGGTACAGGATGTCACTGTCAAGGAAGGTGGGGGTGGCAGGTCAGTCCTGTCCTTAGGCCCCGCCTGCCATCTAGGCTCTGAGCTGAAGCCCAGCCTGGGCCATGCCTCTTTCCAGCATGGGCCTGTACAGGCCTGAGCCCAGCACCTCCCGAGGAGCCTGCTCTGTGAGCCCCACCCAAGAGTTCTTCCTCCAAACCCTTCTCAACCCACCATCCGCATACCGGCCCAGGCCCCTGCACGTTCAGGGAGAGTCAGGGGCTCAGGCCAGGCAGTAACTAAAGGCGGCACGTGCAGCACCAGGCACAGAGCCCAGGGTGGAGTCATGGAGCTCAGCTCTAACCCCAGCTCCTGGCTGCCTTGCTTCGAGACTTCTGGCAGGTGTGTGACGAGATGGCCCCTCCAAGCTTTCATTTATTCATGGCATACATACATATAGGTGGTTCCATTTAACAAGTGACAGTGCCATTGCAAAGGGCTTCCGTAATGGACAACAGCCACCAGGTACTGACAGTCATGTTTACTGGTGAAAGAGCGCCGCCACGTGGCAGTAACGTGAATACACGTTACAATTTGTTCATATTTGGCCAACCAGCTGAAATCATGAGCTTTCTGCAATTACTTTTTTAACAAATTTGGAGCAATTCACATTTTGTCAGATTGTTCACCTTATACTACACTACTTAAAGAAATACATCCTAATAATAACGTATTTTCTGTAATACCATTTAGAATTAACATAATTGAAGTATGCGTAAAACAGAGCCACGCCGTATTTACCAAGGGGCTGCTGTGTGCTGGGCACTATATGGGGACCTGGGGGGACAGCAGAAAGTCAGAACAGTCTCCACTCCCTTGACTGGACGTCTAGCGGAGAAATCACAGAAGAAAAACGACCAACAGGCACCGAGCTACACATTTAAGGCCTAGGAACCCCAGCAGAATATGTAAAAAGAAATTCACACTGAGACACATCTTAATAAAACTGGGGAAAGCTGAAACAAATTCTTAAGAGCAGCCAGAGGGAAACGAAGGGAGATTACCTTCAAAGGAACAGAATTAAACTGACAGTGGCCTTGTCAGCAGAAAACAATGAAGTCAGAATACAGAAAGGAAAATCACCACCAACCCAGAATTCTACACTCGGTAAAAATATCCTTCAAGAACAAAGGTGAAATACACATTTCCAGAGAAACAAAAATCAAGAAAATTCATCACCAGCAGACTTGCATTAAAGAAAATACTACATTCTTAGGCAGAAGGAAATTACCCCAGATAGAAACTCAGAGATCCAGAAAGAAACGATGAGTAAACTAAAAAGGTAAATACGTGAGTAGATCGAAGGAATACTGATTAACCAGATACAGCAATGTCTTGGGGAGATTAAAATATACAAATACAGAAATACCTGCGTGGGGAGGAGGATAAATACATTCTAAGATCTTCGAACTGTCTTGGAAGTGGGTAAAAAGTGGCAATCAATACCAAACTGGGTGAGCCATGAAGGCAAGCCGAATGCTGTAGGGTAACCAATTTATGAGCCAAGGGAGAATAACTTCCGAGGAAGCAGGAAAAATGGGAACATAGCAGGCAGGACAAACAGAAAGTACGGCAGATTTAACCCCAAAACATCTGTGATGGCATTAAATGGAAATGGACCAAGTGCTCCCATCCAGAGGCTACGGAACAACTTACCTCTTCACCACCCAGTTTCCTTGGACTAACATCGCTACCTTCTGGATGCCACGCAGAACAGCCACGGAGTCGATGGACGGGCCCAGGAGGCTCATCAGGTTGGCAAAAGGCATGACCTTCACTGAGGAAGACACAGGAGACGTCAGGCAAGGGAAGGCGGCCTGGCCCTCCCTTTCCCCCACCAAGCATTTGCATGGCTTCAGGCTCACGTGACAACCTCAGAATGTGGACAATAGTAAGAACATCCGTGAGGGGAATAGCTCAGATTCACTGTCTGCTTACTACCTGCCGGGCACCATGCACCTTGCTGAATCCTTCTGAGGATCCTACAAGAAGTGCCTACTGAGGAAGACTGAGGAGTGCCTCAGTAGGAGGGGGCTATTACTACTCAGGCCTGGCCCATGATCACTTGGCTAGGAAGTGGCAGAGCCAGGATTTGAACCCAGGCCCCCTGGCTGCAGAGTCGGTGCCCTTAATCACGGTCTGTTGACCCCCAACCCAAGCAAGCACTGGGCAGGGCCTGGGGAGGTCCTCTGCAGGAAGCCCAATGGCCTGGTACCCTGGTAGCCCCAGAAACAGCAGGGCACACCCCTCTCGACTCAGGCCCGGAGACCTCACAGTGGCATCTCCGGAGCCCAGAGCCTGGGGCTCCACTCTGAGTTCAGGGCTCAGGTCTGCTACTCACCAGCTACAAGCTCCCTAAAGGTTCCAGCCCTCACAGTCCTTTGAGAAGAGGAAACCAGTCCCCACTGTGCGAGTCTGGTGAGGGTGCCACAGTATAGAGCAAGCGAAAGCACTTTATTATGAAAGTGACTCTAGTTCAGCCAGGTGTGGTGGCTGTGCCTCGGTCCCCAGCTACTCGGGACGCGGAGTAGGAAGATCACTTGAGGCAAGGAGTTTGAGACCAGCCTGGACAACATGGCAAGAATCTCTTTAAAAAAAAAAAAATTAGCCAGGCCTGGAGGTGCACACCTGCAGTCCCAGCTATTCACACTGAGGCCCGAGAATGGTGCTTGAGGCCAAGAGTTCAAGGCCAGCCTGGGCGACATCGCGAGACACCATCTCCAACAACAACAACAACCACCACCACCACCCTAGTTCATGTTCACATGAAAGGCTCTGTACTAAGCCCTTTAGAAGCCTCATCTCTGATTCCTCCCATCAGCCCCTAGGAATTATCATTAGTCTCTTTTTATAGATAAATACACTAAAGCTCCGAAAGGTTAGTGCCTGCCCAAGCTCACAGCAGGTGATGGCGAGGATAGGACAGGAACCCACTGCATTGCTGTCGTGTGCCATCCTCCCAGACAAGGGCGGAGCTGCAAAGCTAGGCAGACTCTGGGCAGCAGGGGCCACTGGCATTGCCCCCTGGTCCTCAGACTGTCCCACAGACTCCAGTGGGGCTGGGGCCCCCGAGAGGGCAGAGGGTGGCCACCCACCGTTCTTCATCAGGATCTTGATCTGATCGGCCAGGGGCAGGGTGCGCAGTTGGGCCATGGACAGGACATTGCTGGGGGCCACGGGCTTGTCTCTGTTGGAAATGAAGGTGACGGGTTAGAGGCGGCCGGCCCGGGGGAGGGAGAGGGAGAGGGAGTCCAGCCCGCCTTACTCACTTCTCCTCCTCCTGGCTGGGCGGCATCAGCATCATGAGGTACTCGCTGCGGGGAGAGGGCAGGGGTCAGAGGCCCGAGGGCTGAACCTCATCGGCACCCCCGGGTGAGGGTCTGGGGAGGGGGCGCACACAGAGGCCCCAGCAGCCCTGGCTCACACGATGAACACTCCCACAGAAGGGGATCATTTCTTTCCAGGCCCACCCTCCTGGCCCTCTCCAGAGGACAATGGGGCCCCATGCCCCTCCCCTATGATAGAGAAAGGGCCACGGGCCCAAGGGAGGACCCATCCTGGAGGGACCCTCTCCTGGGGCCCCTGGCCCAGCCCGTCCCACCTGGGTGACTTGACGAGCTCGGTGTTCTCCACCCCACTCGAGCCTGGGCACAGCAGGTACTGGCGCTCGTGCTCAGAGCGGCTGTCCTGTCGGGGGAGGGGAGCATGTGGGAGGAGCCTCAGCCAATGCCCCAGGCCTGGGCCACCCCCAAGGCCGCCTCTACCTTCCACTCCTGCCACTCACTGTCCAGCACCAAGGCCAGCCACAGGACCACGTCCAACCTCCTGAGCATGGCACCCAAGGCCTCTGATGTGGCCTCAACCACCTGCCTTCCTGGCTTTATGACCTGCCAAGCCCCAGCACCAGGGCCTTGGTACCCTGTCTGTAATTTGGGAGCACTACCAGCAATGATAAATAATAGCTAACATTCATCAAGCACCTAAGATGTGCTAGGCTGTGTTCCAATGGCTGTACATATCTCATTCTCAAAATATAATAACTGTGACGTAGGTACTATTATTACTATTCCCATCTTATAGATAAGGAAACTGAGGCTCAGAGAGGTTAGGCAACTTGCCCAAGGTTACACAGTAGGAAACAGCAGAGCATCTGGAAGTCTGACCCTGAGTCTAAGGCTCTGCCAACACAAATCTCTTCCAGGAAGGTTCCAGAGAAATCAGGAGTTGCTCCTCCCTCCCAAAAAACACTAGGGAGCCCTGGCCCCTGGTGTCTTTGGGGGGGTTAATGGTCAATTGCTTCCCTCACTCAGTACACAGTTTCAAGGATTAGGTTCTCACGGCAACACATGAGATGAAAACCGAGTACAGCACCTCTGGGGCACCCGACAGATGGCTGACCCTCCAGCACCAGACAGTGTCCGGCCCGTGTTCCGGGCCAGTGCCGCGTGAAACATATGGACCCGAACGCCAGCCCCGCCGCAAGCCCCGCAAAGTGCCCACACTCACGGGCACCCCAGAGGGCCAAAACCCCAATCGGGGAACAGCAGACTTGCATGTCTGGGCACACACTGGCTAAGTGGCATGGCTGGAATGAAGGACTGCCCACGGGACTTAATCCTCTCCCTGTGGTATTACCGAGCGGCTACGAAGGAATCTGACATACGGAGAGACCAGGTGTCCACTCCGTAACACTTCTGGGCAACAGGGCTTTCCCCCAGGATGCCATCGGGCCCCAGCTCACCCTGAGGCCGTAGTAGTGCAGGTGGACCCAGGGCTCCTCCGCGTGCTTCTTCTGCAGGAACTCATAGGACTGCACGCGGCGCTGGCGGGCCTGCTCTGACTCGGGCCGGGAAAACCGTACCTGGGGGTGAGATAGGGGGAGAGACACACGCTCAGGCCTGTGACCCTTCCTGGGCTGCCTGCAGAGACCCAGGCCCAGCCAGGAGACCAGAGAACCCCACAGAGATGTTTTCGACTCCCTCTTCCTTTCCTGACAAGGATCGTTTAAACCAGTGCCAAAGGCCAGGTGCAGTGGCTCACATCTGCCATCCCAGCACTTTGGGAGGCCATGGCAGGAGGATTGCTTGAGGCCAGGAGTTCAAGACCAGCCTGGGCAACACAATGAGACCGCGTCTCTACAAAAAATAGAAAAATTAGCTGGGAGTGGTGGTGCACACCTATAGTCCCAGCTACTCGGGAAGCCAAGGCAGGAGGATGGCTTGAGCCCAGGGGTTTGAGGATGCAGTGAGCTATGATCACTCCACTGTACTCCAGCCTGGGTGACCGAGCAAGGCACTGTATATATATGTATATATATAAATAAATAAAATCAATTAAGTTCCAACCACGCCCCTCTCTGTGAGCTGCCCAAACAAGTCAGGGAGCAGCTTTTCCTTGCTTTATGCCTGCCCTGCCCGGAGGCTTCGGCTGGATTATAGAATCCAGGGGTGCCAAAGCCAAAAGAGTCTTTAATGTACATGGGCATAAGAATGCCGCTTCTAACAAGGGCCATGAGTCCCAGCAGGGGCAGGGAGTTGCTAAGGTCACACAACAAGCTGCTGAGAGAAGAGGACAAGCTCCCCAAGGCCTGAGCTCCGCGCCCACATCAGGGATGCCAGCAGTCCCCGGGCCTTGAGGACATGTGAGCATCTGCCACCACTTTAGTCATGCCTGGGTACCATCTGCATCAGTATCTACACAGCATTTTTCTTTAAACACTACTCATTTTAACCTAATTATGCTTAAATAGGGAAAACATTATAAACCATAACTGGAAGGTAAATATTCTTCAAATCATCTGTAAAGTTCAAGAATTAACTATGAAAGATGGAAACTGTTCGTCTGGGCACCATGGAGAGGATGGAATCACCAGTTCACTGACACGGGACTTCGGCTGTCAAGATATGGGTCTCCTGGCAGAGACTGTGTCTGCGGGTCACCCGGGGCTCCTGGGCCTTGGCTTCCTGTTCCGGGCGACCCCAGGGGGCCCAAGGAGCACCCATCACACACAGCCAGGGCTTCTGTCTTGTGCACAGCCGTGACAACTCAGGTGGCCCAAGAAGAAGGCTCAGAAAGGATGGGCACTGTTATCTGTCGCACCCCCTGTCTGCGTAGACTCTCCTGGCGCTCGCATCTCCGGGCAGCTGAGCTACAAAAGCGGTCCTGCCGCTGCCCACGCCGCACCCTCTTCCCTCCCAGGGCCACAGCTCACTGTGATCTGCTTCACATCTTCTTCCGCCTCGTCCTGCGAAGAGTCCCCCGCTGCAAGAGAAACAGCCACTGCTTACTGCCTCTAGTGGACTCCCAACTCCCCGTCTCAACCCCAGAAAGAGGTAGTTCCGTAAGTTAGTGGTTCTAAACCGGGGGCAGTTTTGCCCCCCAGGGGGCATTGGACAATATTTTTTGGCTTTCGTAATTATGGAGTTGGGTTCTACTGGCATATAGTGGGCAGAGGCCAGAGATGCAGCTAAGCACCCTATAATTCCATCCCTGCAATACCTTCCCCATGACCAAGCCACCCCGGGAAGATGCGGGCAGGCAGACAGCAGGGCTGGGGACCCAGGGCTCACCCTCATTGGCTGCCTCCCTCTCACGGTGCTTGGCGTCTGCCTTATCCAGGTAGGAGAAGCTGGGCCGCAGCTGCAGGATGCCATGTAAAGGTGTCAGGTGGAGCTCCCCTGGAGGAGGAAGAAGGGCTTGGACCTGACTCTAGAAACTGATGCTGAGCCTCCTAGCTTGGTTCAAGGGAGTCACCAAGTCTCCTGAAAGCCAAATCACCCCCCACCCCTGCCCCAGCCCCCCATCTACAGCCCCGGGACCACCGGGCTGGGGGCCAGTCCCAACTCCACCTGGGTCTGCTGGACACAGCAAGCACACACCCCAGACATGAACCATGAACCTGGACTCTTCTGCTCAAAGCCGCTTCCTTCAGGGCCACCTCCCAGCCTCCCCGCTCTCCTCCCCCAACTGCTCGCCCACACTGGCTATATAGTGCGCTACGAGCATTCCACTGCACTCCAGCCTGGGGAGTCGCAGAGCAAGGCACTGTCTCAAAAAAAAAAATCTATAAATGTACATATATGTGACATATGTATTTTTATATATAGGTATATGTGTATATATATGTATGTATGTGTGTATATGTGTGTGTGTGCATAGAGACAGAGAGAAACATGCCCTGCTCTTTCCGTTCCAGGCCTCTGCCAAGCTACCCTCACTGCCCCTGCCCTATACCCGGATCTCTTCTCCTCATCCTCGACCTCTTCCTGTCAAAATCCCACCCGCCCGTCAAGGAGTCTGCCTGCCAGTGCCAGCGTGGCTGGAGAAGCAGCCCTGCTTGAGCTGAGCACATGAGTGTCTGCATGGTCTGTGATGAAGATTATGACTTTTCCTCATGGTCCTGGCTGCAAGGGACGTGGCTTTAAAGAATTATATCTTGGAGACACTGGGTCAAAACATAAGACTACAGTTACTGGACATCCTACTTTTGATTCTATTCTGGTTCCTAGGTGTTCAAATTAGTTTCACTTATTGTTTTAGGGACTCTGAATACTTAAGCACCTTGTACTTTTTACCAGCTTTGAGCTATGACACATGCGACTCACCCATTAGAAACATACAATTCAACGTATTTTAATATATTCAGAGTTGTGCGATCAGCACCACGATCGATTTTAGAACATTTTCACCCCAAAAAGAACAGGTCAGTGTCCACTCTACTCTCCCCTGGTGACCATTAACCTACTTCTGTCTCTATGTCGCTTCATAACGTGGATATGTTCCGAGAAATGAGTCTTTAGGCGATTCTGTCATCATGGGAACATCATCGAATGTCCGTACATGAACCTAGATGGCAGAGCCCGCGACACACCTAGGCTACGGGGAACAGCCTACTGCTCTGGGCTACAGACCAGCACAGCATGTCACTGTGCCGAGTACTGCGGGCAGCTGTGACACAATGGTCAGAACCTGTGTATCTAAACACAGAAAAGGTATGGTAAAAATATGGCAAAAAGATAAAAAAAATATTCTTTCTTTATATCCTTATTCTACGAGCTTTTTGCTATTTAAAAACTTTTTCTTTTTCTTTTTTTTCTTTTTCTTTTTTTTTTAACTTTTACACTTTTTTGTTGAACACTAAGACACAGACACATTAGCCTGGGCCTACACAGGCCTGGGTCATCTAGACATCACTAGGCGACAGGAAGTTTTCAGCACCGTATCACCGTACGGGACCAGGTACACACATGGTCTGTTGCCGACTGAAACATCGTTCTGCAGCGTGTGACTGTAAATGGAAGCCCACGACACGTGGTCCTTTGTAGCTCGCTTCTCTCACTTAGCACACTGTCCTCCAGCCTCATCCATGTGGCATGTAGCATGTGTCATGCTTCATTCCTTGATAGGCCAAATACGCCACCGCATGGATGCGCCACATTCTGCTTATCCATCCATCAGGGGATGGACATTTGGGTTGTCTCTACTTTTTGACCATCTCAAATCATGTTACTATGAACATCTGTGTACAAATGTTTGTGTGGACACGTTTGCACTTCTCTTGGATAGATGCTACCTAGGAATGGAAGTGCTGGGTCCTGAGTACCTTGTATGTAAAAACAAAATTCCCTCCCAAAAGCTATGTTGTGCTGTGTGTGTGTATCTGTGTTCCAGGAGGGCAATGGCCTTGGAGCCTCACCCCTATTGGATCGGGCGGTGTCCAGCCAAAAGTCCCCAAAGGTGGCCACTTCCAGTCCTGACAATCTGTAATTTCTGTCATTTCCACACCTGCCTGGCCCCCACAAGTGTCTAGTGTTCAGGGGAGGTGGAAGCTGGACCCAGGCTGGCTAAGGTCTCTCCCTGACCCAGCCCCATCCTCTGTCCCTCCCCCTCGGACGCCCAGCCCCGGGTACCTTGCCTGTAGAGCGCAGCCGCGTAACGGGATGTGTTACTGGTGGTCTGGGAAGAGCAGAAGGTCTGCTTGTCCATCAGCTTCCTGGGAGCAGAGAAAGAACCGACGTCAAGAGGACGGAAGCCCTGGAGCCAAGGCCTGGCTGGCGCAGCCCAGGCCACCGCAGGCAACTTCTAAGATGCAACAGCCGGAGACCAAGGCCACAGGGTAGCCCGTGTCTGCCTTGGGAGAGGAGCCGGGGATGAGAAAACCCATGGCCTTGTTTGTGCACCAAGAGGCGAGGGGCATATGGGAGCTCCAGGGACCAGCCAGGTTGGGGGGAAGGTGTGGGGTCCACGACAGGCCAAGCACCCCAAAGGCTGGGACGCTGGTGGGGAGCCCAGCAGTGGGGCGGGAGGGATCACCGTCTGTAAGGCCTTTCAAAGGCTCCTATGTGAACACGGGAGCGCAGAGGGCTTGAGGCCGGGGACTCACGAGGAGTACGTGCTGGTCTCGTCGGCGCAGGCCCCATCCACGTTCAGCGCGATCTGCTCCCCTTTGCTGCGGCAATAGTTGGGATTCAGGGTATCGATGGCCATCTCAAGCTCTACCTGGAGGCACCAAGCACCCCCACCAGCTATGAGGACCCCAAGGCACAGCTCCCCAGGGGCCACCCGTGGACCCGCTGTGGCCACCTCCTAAGATGGTCTCTGCCCAGAAGCAGGACTGACACATGTCCCTCCACAAGGGACCCTGGGCTTCTGTCCACACCTGAGATTCCAACAGAAATGTCCACACAATCTTGTTCGTTCCCTTCTCCACTCCCAAAGATCGAAATTAGGAGCCAACATTTAAAAATCGAGACCTTTCTCATAAAAACCCTTATTTCCAACTTCCCTTGAAATGTCGGCAGAACTGGCAATATTGGAAGAGGACTTCCATGTGGCCGCAGGGGGCTGGAGCTGCAGCCACCGCCAGGGATAGGGCGTGCGACTCCGATTCTCCTTATCCTGGTCACCCCACCCTGTCTAGGTGCTGTACCCTCTTCCTATCGGTCCCGTCTCCTCCCGGGAACCCGACCCCGAGCTCCAGATCACCTTGAGCCTCATCTGCCCTGGCCACTCTGCAGCTGCCCACCCCGTTCTTTCTGGAAAATCTTTCCTTCTTCAGCTTTTCAAGGCCCTGTGAGCTGCTGGTTCTCCTAATTCTCCGTTCACTCCTTCTCTGGGCTTCCAATCCCCAAAGGGTCCATCTCCTGTCCTGCAGCAGCTCCCCCCCAATCACCCCCACCCCAATTCCGCCAGAGGGCAGCCCCACCTTCTGCTGCTTGGGCTTGATCTTGGCTGAGAGGTGCGGGATGTCATCATAGGTCATCGAAGCTGGACGCACAGGGTACTGGGGAGGGGAAGGAAGCCGTCAGAACACCCTGCCCGGAGCTGGGCTCCAGGAGCTCCGACCCCAACCCAGACAGTGGCCAGGGACCCAGGCTGGACAGGCCCTACCATGAGGTCCCCCGCTGGTCTCTGCCTGCAGTCCCCTTCTCATCGGTTCCTCCTGGCTTTCTTCCAATGGGCAATTTTAGGATGTCTTTGACTCCTGAGGGACATGCCTAACCACCAGGAACCCAAACAGGCGCCCTGTGGCTCTAGTAACCCCTAGAACACGGCCGTGGGAGTGAAAAGTAAGGCCTAACCACCAGTCTACAGGCCATTTGGGAGAAGACCAAGTGAAATGAGACCACAAAGAATTAAGAGGGAAAATAAGACTGGACAAATGGCGTGGTGCAGTGGCTCACACCTGTAATCCTAGCACTCTGGGAGGCCAAGGCAGGAGGATCACGTGAGGTCAGGAGTTCGAGAAGAGCCCGAGCAAGAGAGAGACCCTGACTCTACTAAAAAAAGAAAAAAATTAGCCAGCCCCATGGTGGTGGCGCACACCTGTAGTCCCAGCTACTTGGGAGGCTGAGGCAGGAGGATCACTTGAGCCCAAGAGTTTGAGGTTGCTGTGAGCTAGGCTGACGCCATGGCACTCTAGCCTAGGTGACAGAGCAAGACTCTGCCTCAAAAAAGAAAAAACAAATAAACAAAAAGACCAGACAAGTGTTGCTCATCGAAGCTGGATGACAGACATGGGGGTTCAGGCTCCGGTTCTCTCTCCTTTTACAGTTCCCCGAAGAAAACGCTGGAGAGTGAAGGGAGCTGAGCGCCCCATCTCTGGGCTCTCGCCCTCTCATGTAAAGTTCTCTCTGTAAATGGCTCACACTACAATATGCTGCTCCGAAACCTGTTTGTTTCTTTGATTGGAACACACGGGACGCCATCCCATGTCCATCCTCACGATGCACCTTCCCTTCCTGTCTCCCCCACAGCAGGCTCCGGGTGGAGGAGCCACGGTTTGGACTCACCCGCAGCTCTGGCCAGCGCTGCCTGCCTGCAGGACAGCCTCTGGAATGAGCCCGGTGGAGGCGTGGCAGTGCGGAAAACAGGCTCTGCTTCTGGGACCATTTTAGATCAGCTATGTTCTAGCCCAAGGAAATGGTCACTTTCTAAAAGCTCACTTAAATAGCGATGCAGTGACTCCTCCCTGCTTCCTGGGCTAGGGCTGGGGGCAGCTCTGACATCACCTGACCTGGAGCTGGGAAGGTGAGGAATCACACAGGCCTGGCTTCCAGCCCTCACTCTGGCACTTGCTAACTGCCTGGGCAAGCCCCCTGCTTCCCTGAGAGTGAGTGTCCCCACCTCCCAGGGCTGCTGTGAGCATGGAGGCCACAAACGGAGCCGAGGCCAGCACAGAGCCTAGCACACCGTGCACACACTCAGGAGTCACCGTCACCACCACCATCACCGTGCGGTCAATCAAGGGCAGGCCCCCATGCCTGCGGCTACGAAGGCAGGCTCTGGGGCAGCGGAGCCAGGCCTCGTCCAACACACGCTTGCAGCACTCGGCTGCAGCCCTGCCCCAGGCCCCTTGTGCAAGTTAGGGCCTCCCCGTGCCTCAGTTTCTCATGTGCAACATGGAGACACACAAACTTAACCTTTGTTGGGAATGCAAAGTGGTGCAGAATAGCCCAGCAGTTCCTCAAAACGCTGAACACGGAGTTACCATGTGACCCAGCAATTCCACTCCTAGGTATACAACCAAGAGAAATGGGGACTTCTGTCCACACAAAGACGTGCAGTGGCTCATGTCTATAATCCCAGCACTCTGGGAGGCCAAGGCAGGAGGATTGCTTGAGCCGAGGAGTTCAAGACCAGCCTGGGCAACATAGCAAGACCCGTCTCTACAAAAAAAAAAAAAAAAAATTTAAAAATTAACCAGGCATGGTGGCACACACCTGTAGTCCCAGCTACTTGGGAGGCTAAGGCAAGAGGATCATTTGAGCCCAGGAGGTTGAGGCTGCAGTGAGCCATGCACTTGCCACTGCACTCCAGCCTGGGCAAAAACATAAGACCCCGTCTCTTAAAAAACAAACAAACCTTGCACATGAATGTTCATGGTGGCATTATTCGTAACTGCCAAAAAATGGAAACAACCCAAACTGCCATCAACTGATGAATGGATACACAAACCATGGTATATCCATACGATAGAGTATTATTCACCTATAAAAAAAGGAAATACTGATACATGCTACAACATGGGCGAACCCTGAAAACATCACGCTAAGTGAAGGAGCCAGTACAAAAGGCCACATATAGCATGATTCCATCTATACAAATGTCCAGAACGGGCAACCCACGGACAGAAAATAAGGAGAATGGCTGCCTGGGGCTGGAGGTGAGAATGGGGTGTGGAGTACATGGGGACCGAATGCTAATAGGTTTGGGGTTTCTCTTGGAGGCACAGAAATGTCCTAAAATAGACTGTAGTGCTAGTTGCAAAACTCATGCATAGACTAAAATCCACTGCATTGTACACTGAAATGAAGACATTGTATGGCATGTCATTTATATCTCAATAAAGCTGTTATAAAAATATAATGATAACCACCATAGGGTGATTGTGGGATCAAATGAGTTATGTAAAGTGCTGTAAATAGTGCCTGCAGTCAGTGCTACTGAGCTAGCATATAGCCACACGCTAGCCACTGTGATAAGCTTCTGCACCAGCAGAGAGGGGAGGGGTAGGGGTGACCACCTCAGGGCACAGACCGCTGGCAGGACTGAGGGCTCGTGGACTCCGCCTTGGAGCTGCTCCAGAAAGCCCCATCTCTGAGCCTCCGTAACTATCATGTGGACTCATCCCATCCTCGAGGGACCCTATGAGGCAGGCATCATTACTGTCACCACTATGCAGATGAGGAAACTGAGGCACAGAGTGGTTAAGAAACTTGCCCAAGGGCTGGCAGCTAAGTCGTGATGGAGTTGGATCTCTCGGTCGGGACAGTCTGACCCCAGAGCCCAAGCTTTAACCACTGCACCGTTCTGCCTCTCCTGTGTCACCTCCGGTATTTACACCTTTGAAATGAGAGACTAACATTAAGCCACCCACAGGAGCAAAGAGAACTGTCCTATCACACACTCCGTCCACACCAAGAACCCTAAGCAAGGCCAAGGTTTCCCACCGTTTCTCGCCCGGCTTCCTGCCTCTCCCCACCTGTGAACACTTGCTTTTCCCCTTCACCTTCAAGTCCCAGTTACCTGAAACAGATAGAGCTTCTCTGCCAGACTCTTGGCCAAGTACACGTCGATCTGGGAACAAGGGAAGAAGACTTAACCAGGAGGCCGAGCGCAGCGTCCCCCTGCCCCGGGACACGCATACTCCTCGCACTCCAGTTAAGGACTAGGGGCTCGGCGGGGTGGCTTGGGGGAGAAGAAACCAAGTCTTCAAACTGCACATGCCCAGGAATCCCTCCCGACAGCTCCAGGGGCACCAGAACAAGAGTTCGCCTGGCCCTTACCCAGTTCACTGCAACCCAGCAAGGACACATCCTCCCCTGCTGCCCTGGTCAGGTTAGGCTGGGCAGGTGAGGGGGGAGGTGAGGACGCACCTGTGCGTGTGTTGCCTCTCTGTGCCCTCCCCCTCACCTATCCTGGACCAGGTGGTCTACAAGGCCCCCCTTGACCGCCTGGGCCTATTTTCTTCCTTCCCAGCTCTATCCACGCCCCGCCCCTCCACGCAGCACTCATCTTCCGGCTTCCCCTGAGTGACGTGGGCCTTCGCACGTGCTCTTCCCTCCACCTAGAGCGTTCTTGCCACATGCCTCACCAGCCTTCCCTCACCTGCATCCTAAGGACTCGGCTGAGTCACCACTTGAGCAGGAAGCATCCAGGCCCCCTGGCTACAGGGGGCGCTACCTCCGTCCTCCAAGTCCCTTGGGCTCCCTGGCCCATCACCAACCAACCCTATTGTAACTCCTGCTACCGCTGCATAGTGGTGGCTTCAATGCATTTAAACAACTCAAATTCAAAAACTTAACAGCCCCCAGGCAAGAAAGAGCCACCTCCACTCATCCCCAGGGACCTCCTCCTTGCCTGCCCCTCCCACTAGAGGTCTGGCTCTGTGTCCAGGGAGGCTGCAGGCAGAGGCGGTTACTTTTGCTCTCTGACTCCCCAAGGTCTAAGTTCTGGGTTGAAAAGATTCTGAAGTATGAACAACTCTCTCCTTTCATGCTGCCTCTGAGACTCCTTCCTTGTCAGTGTCGCCAGTGAGCCCCCAGGGGGCGGGGACGCTGCCCTGCCCACTGCTGTGTCACAGCCCCCGGCACACGGTGGGTCCAGTGAGCAACTGCAGAACGGCTCACTCTGGGTAGGCCCAGAAAGGAGGGGGAGCTGCCGAGCCCATTCATTTGTTCATTCATTCATTCATTCATTCAACCAACAGTCACTGACAATGGATTAAGTGCCAGGCACTGTCCTTGGCTTTGCAGACACAGGGGTGAACAGAACAAAAGCAAATGAACTGGTATCTAGGGGCTGACGAGTGCTACAGCCAGTTGGAGGTATGGCCGAGGTAAGAGCAAGGGAGAGACCCGCAAGGCTGTGCAGGAAGAAAGCTGCGGGAGGGCGGGCGTCAGGGAGGCCTCTCTGACAAGGCAACGCTGGATCAGAGACCCGAGGGCAGGGCGGCGTCAGCCATGCAGGTGTGTGGGGGGCAGCAGAGGGGTCCAGGCAGGGGAACAACAAGGGTTAGGGGCCCCCAGGATGCCAGCAGGTCCCAGACTGGCCTGCGGACGCGTGGAAGGGGCCCAGTCCTGCAGCCCCAGGAGTGGAGAGCAGAGTCACCTCCTGTACGACTGGGTCATCCTCTTCATTGGCCATACTAGGGGACAGCTGGCCTCGCAGTTCTCAAGCTCCACCTGCAAAGGAGAGCAAGAGACCTGAACCATCGGTCTGCCGTTCAACAAAGCATTTCTGGGGCTCCTTTTCTGCAAAAGACCCTGCACTGGGAAGGAGGAGCCCGTGACAAACTGACCTTTCTACATCCACCGTGAAGTCAACAGTGGACAGCCAACTGTATACCCCATCAGCCAAACAAACAAAGAGAGAGAGAAACCACCCAGCAACGGGTGTGAACACGTAGACCCATCAACACGTGTCAGCTGTACCTGTGGGGAAAATAAATGGCTGGTTTTAAGGGTTTTTTCACCACTCACAAAGATTTCGCCACCAGGCAGGAGGACAGAGGCTGGCTGGGCCACAGCCATGATTAAAACACTCGAGAACTGAGGGCCACAGGGAAGCTTTAAAGCGCCAGCCAGCAAGAATGACATCCAAAGGCCGTCTCTGACATTTGAGTTTCAAGCTGACTTTAACTCTAATCCCAAGTGAGGTGACTCTCCTTTGCTTCTGGTCTAAAAATGACCCTATTCACACACTTCTCTCAGGCATTCAACAGCACAACCCTGTGAGGTGGCTTGAGTGTCCCCATTTTATAATGAAGAGACAGAATAGAACTCGGAGACACTTGACATGTCTTTATTCAAAGTCACACACCAAGCAAGATGACAGACGGGACTTGAAATCCAGGCCCTCTGACTGCAGGCGACAGGTACAGGTACAGGTGGGGGAGTTCAGAGCGGGGCAGGGCCTTCCTGCTAGGGGAGGGACACATGGACCGTGCCCTGAAGGACAGAAGGATTTGGACGAGGCTGGACGGCAGAGGAGAGGAGGAGTCCCAGGAAGCACCTCCACCAGTCCCGGCAGGGAAGGCTGCAGGTCTCCACAGTGCGGGGAGAGTAATTCAGCTGGGCTGACCCTTCCGATACCCAAAGAGGAGGTGGCATAGTTAGGAAGGCACCTGGGCACCTGAGGACCTCAGCGGTTGCCAGCTTTTAGGTAAGACCAGCACAATTTTTGTCTTATCTATTTAACATGTGAGCTACTTAAAAGGGCATAATACCTTCACCATGGGATTCAATGTCATCTAAGCCCCCTCCCCAGCCACCACCTGAAACCGCCTCAGCCATCAAAGGTACACATTCCGAACCTGAGCTTGCTCAGGCCAAAGCGCTGGCATCATCCTGCTCTTCCTCTCATCCCACACCAGCAAACCCTGTCGGTTCCACCCTTGAAGTACAACCAGAATCTGGCCACTGCCACCACCCCAGCCCAGCCTAGCCCAGCCAGCTCCTGATCACTTCCTGATCACAGGAGCCGCCCCCTGACCGGCCTCCCTGCTCCCACCCTGTCCCCTGCAAACTTTGCCCATACCCACAGCCAGTGATCCTTTTGGAAGCCAAGTTAGATCATGAACCTTCAAAGGCTTCCCCTCCCACTCAGAATAAAAGCCAAAGTCTTTATCGTGCTATGTAGGCCCTAAACAACCCCTACCCCTTAACCTCTCACACCTCATCTCCCACCAGCCTCTTCCCCTCCCCTCTCTCCCAGCCCTCTCTGGGCCTCTGCAGCTGCTCTGCTCCCAATAACTTCATGGCTTCCCCCTTTCAGGTTTTTGCTCAAATGTCACCATATCACTAAGACCTTCCCTGTCCAACTCAAAATTGCAAACTGCTGCCCGCCCCGACTCCCTCCTCTGCTCTGGTTTTCCCCTTGGCACATAGCACCATGTGACAGTTTACAGCTCTGCATCTGTCCCCATCCCCACTGCTACTAAACCATAAGCTATGTGAGGGCAGAGATTTTGGTCTATTTTGTCCCTTTGTGGTACTCCTGGTGCCTAGTACGCAGCAGGCACTCCATACATGCTTGTTGTCTGAATAAATGGACCACAGGAATGCTATCTAGTAGGGAGCTACAGGAGGATTTTGAGCAGAGGAAGATCTGGAGGGGGCAGAAAGAGAGCTTGCAGGGAAACAGGTTCTCATAACAGTGCAGGAGGTAGAGGACTGGATGAAAATAGAAAATCAAAAATCGGCCGGGCGCGGTGGCTCACACCTGTAATCCTAGCACTCTGGGAGGCCGAGGCGGGTGGATCGCTCGAGGTCAGGAGTTCGAGACCAGCCTGAGCAAGAGTGAGACCCCCGTCTCTACTAAAAATAGAAAGAAATTATATGGACAACTAAAAATATATATAGAAAAAATGAGCCGGGCATGGTGGCACATGCCTGTAGTCCCAGCTACTCGGGAGGCTGAGACAGGAGGATCGTTTGAGCCCAGGAGTTTGAGGTTGCTGTGAGCGAGGCTGACGCCATGGCACTCACTCTAGCCCGGGCAACAGAGCAAGACTCTGTCTCAAAAAAAAAAAAAGAAAAGAAAATCAAAAATCAAGTTTTAGTGCAGACAGAGGGCAGTGTGGAGGGAGAGCCCGAGACCCCACCCCACTTGCACTGGCTGCCAAGTGCCAGACACACACACGTCAAGCATTTACCTTCTCTGGAGCTTGCTCTGTGGACAACTGAGAGGTTGGGGACTTCCAGGTGATCAAGGGAACAGAGCACATGCACTAAGAGGGTATGGTTCGGGAGGTTCCCAAGACGCAATCACTCTTTCTCAGTTATTGCTGTGCTCTGCTGGCCTCTGCCCAGCTACTGGGATCAGGGAGGATGAGCTGCCCTCTCAGCTGGAAAGCAGGGTGCCTCCCTCTGGAGAGGACACCTGACTGCGTTAATGCAAAGGGTGTCCCCTCCCTTCATTCCCCCGCCCAAGATGATCCAACTCAGTGGCTTTGAAAGTTTTCAGCCTAAGACCCACAGGAAGAAATTAATTTCATATAAATGACCCAGAACATACATACAATTACATAACCAAAACAAGGTTTCATAGAACCGTAATTGTCCCTACTATATGTGTTGCAGTGATGTTTCCTACTTTAGTTCATTTGAAATAAAACAGTTGCTTACAATCTCCCTAAGCTGATTTCATATCCCACTAATAAATCTCGATTTGTAACGTGAAAAGCACTGATCCAACAAGTCTCCCTATAGCCCCTCTTTCCTACCTCCAGCAAGGACAACTGGCATCCTTGTAAAAAGGTAAATCACATCACTTCCCTGCTTAAAACCCTCCAATTGTCACATAAAGTTCAAACTCCTTTCCATGGCCCCCCTAAGGCCTTCCATGATCTTGCCCCTGCCTTCCCCTCACCATCCACTAGACTTGCTGGGCCTCCAACAGTCCAAGCTCCAGCCTACCTCAGGACCTTGGCACACCATCTATTTCCCCAGGGCTGTTCAAGGCTAGGTCCTTTTCATTAGCTATCATCCCCTGCCCCCCAGGAGAAGAAAGATTCCTGACCACGGTATCTTAAAGAACCTCCCCCAACCCCTCCCCAGGGCCCTACCACATCTCCTTGTTTTCCTTCCTTAGTGGTTCTTATAATCTGAAACTACCTGGCCTACTTGCTTAGGTGGTGTCTGTCTTCTGCACTAGGATATAAGCTCCATGAAGGCCTCTCAGCGCTTCAGTTTCCTCAACCATAAAATGGAGATGATAATTATACTTACTTCATCAAGTTGTTATGGGGATTATTACTTTTTTTAAATCCAATGCTGTTCTCCCAATACTTAGAACAGTGCCTGGCACAAAGTAGACACTCATTACAGTGCAAAGAATAATTTACATTTTATTTTCTCATTAGCTCTGTAAGTCAAAATTTATCCTCCCGAATTTAGAAATGAGGAAACTGAGGTTCAGAGCGTAAATAACTCACCCAAGGTGGAATCAGGGCAGAAATCTGGGTTTAGCTGATGTCAAAGAGCTTTATTCTTAACTACTATACTGCAGACATATTTGATAAAAGGCAGTATGGTTTAGTGGGTAAGAGGCTGGACTCTGGAACGGAACTGCGCAGGTTCAAATCCCACCGCTGCTGCTCGCTATCTGTAGCCCACCCTGAGTTGTATGAGCTTGATATCCCTTCCTATTTTCACCCCTATCGCGGGGATAGAAAGTACAGACCCCCGGATGAAGGCGGTAAGGTAATAATGTAACCTATGGGAAGGTTTGTAACTTGGCCAGCAACATGTTTTCTTCCAACGTAAGAAGGTATGACGAGGTATGACGAGACTTAGCCACAAATCAACCGCTGCAAGCAGGAGCATCACCCGACTTACCCTACTGAGCTGTCACCACAATGCTATGAGGTAGGAGTATCTATTATCCCCATTTCACAGACGAGGAAACTGACGATTGCTGAGATCTCTTCCTTCCGCCCCCAAGCCCAACGATCCTAAAGCTAACTTAACAGAACGACCTTGTTTGTTTACTGACACCTCCTCTGACCCAATGGTCAGAGCCGTATCCGCAGCGCAGCTGGCTCTCAATAAACACTGAATGGTTGCCTGATTAAATGAATGAAGAATTCCTGGCCTCGCCCAGCAGAGTAACCCAGCACAGCTGCGAAGGGGCCCGGGTAGCCTTAGGCACCCTCCCCTGCACGTAAGGCGGGCCGCCAGCCCAGAGCCACACTGTCCAATGGTTTCGCCTCCCTCGCAGTGGTCAGGCCCTCTTCTCACGCCCACCACGCAGTCGCCGCCACGCCGGCGGGACACCGGCTGCCCTCGGACAGGTGCTACTCCCGTAGGAGGCCGACTCAGCCCGGGCGGAGCAGAACGGCTGGACCCTGAGTCACCGCCTGCAGCCTCGGCCAAGGCCTCTCTGACTCCTAGGCCGGACCGGGAGATCGGAGTCCGGGGGCGGTCTGGGTCTACTAGGGCGGGCTGCCCGTCCTTCGCGTCTGAGTCCCGAGAGGCTGCCAGCCTCTCGGCACGGTGCGGCGCGGGCCTCCCCGGCCTACTTGGGAGCCCAGCCCAGGCCCACCTCCTGAGTGCGGTCCGGCTGAAGCTCGAGCCCCGTCGCTCCGAATTCGGGACTCACCTCTCCGCGGGGGCCGCGCGCGGGCGGCAGCAACGGCCCAGCTACCCGCGGGCTGCAAAGGCGGCGGTGGCCCGGTTCTCTGCTCAGGCGGCGGCCATGTTGCTGGTAGAGAAACTCCGGCGGACACGTGGGGGGAGGCCGGCCCCAGCGCTTCCTTTTACCCACAATGCCCCGCCCCGGCGCACGCCGCCCCGCCCCTCCGGTCAGCGCCATTCATGCAGGACGTGAGCCCCGCCCCGCAGCAGGGGGCGCTGATGCGCGCGCAAAACGGAGCTCGGCGTCAACGTGGCAGGGACAAAAACAGACAACCCTGGCAGCGGTGGGATTCGAACCCACGCCCCCGAAGAGACTGGAGCCTTAATCCAGCGCCTTAGACCGCTCGGCCACGCTACCCAGACGAGGGCGTTATCTTCTAGACAACTACTTAATGCCTTTTTAGAGATTACGTTTCCTTGACGTCGCAACGTATTTCTTTCAGAGTTTCTTAGCTTAATACGTACTTTTTGCTTGACGCCAGTAGAATTATTTAGACTGCGCCATGCGTTTGAAATAAAATACTTGCCCCAATATTTATACCTAGGTTTGTTCGAAAAGTGAAAAGCAGTTTAAGAATCTGTATTCTAAGTCTAATGGTTAACCCAGAGACCCTCCTGGTGAACCCGCACGTTAACCCACACGACCTGGATCAGGTGTTTCCGAGAGAAGACAATGATCCGGGCAGAAACACGCACCTGGGGCTCTGACGGCCAAATCAGGGGAGCTGGTCTAGGCTGTTCTCTCTGAAAAATTATGTGTTTAAATTTTTAGTTACACAAATAACATGTAAATTATTGCAAAATATTAAAACTTTGCAGATAAGATACGAATAAATGCTCTGACCTTCCTCTGACCGATTCTAGTCCCCTCTGCAGAGGTAATCAGTATTATCAATTTAGTATATGTTAAGGTTTAAATGTGTTTCCCAAATTTCACGTGATGGAAACTTAATTCCCAATGTGGCAGTATCGAAAGGTGGGGCCTTTAAGAGGTGATTGAGATCATGAGGCTCTTGAATGGATTAATCCATTCATGGATTAGTGGATTAATGGATTAATGGGTTACCATGGGAGTGGAACTGATGGCTTTATAAGAGAAATCTGAGCTAGCATTGGCACGCTCAGCCCCCTCACCATGTGATACCCTGCCCCTCCCCCCCCAGCCCCGGAGGCTCTGCAGAGGGTCCCCACCAGTAAGAAGGCCCCCACCAGATGCACCCCCTTGGTCTTGGACTTCCATAATTGTAAGAAATAAATTATTTTTCTTTTTAAACCACCCGGTTTCAGATATTCCGTTATAAACACCAAAAACGGACTAAAACAAATATATTTCCTTCCAGATCTTTTGCTGTGAATTTGTATGGATATGTACGGATATATTCACATGGAGATATATAGCCATAGAAAAGAATTTTGTGTTTATTGTGTATGGGTTTTTACATAAATATCATACTATTAGTATAGATCTGCAATTGGCTGTTTTTTTCCACCAGGCTACATATTGTAATATCTATCCACATTTCATATATGAATAGATATTTTAAAATACAGGAAAAGTACAAAGAAAAAATAATCATCCATAATCCCACTACCTGGAATTAAATTAATTACTGTTAATATCGTAATATTACTGTTGATATAATATATTAAATACTGTTAATAAAATAAATCTTTTCCTATTTATATGGCAGGAAATATCCCTGTACGTGATTCCTTATGCGTGTCTATGGATATTTCCCTAGGGCATACACCAAAAATGGAAGTGCTGGGCCATATGTATATTTTCCATTTTATTAAATATTACCAAATTATATGGACTTGGATGACTTTTTCCCTAATTCTTCCTAGGTTTTCTACTTTTTCCTGAGTCACATTTGGTTAAGTTATAGATTTCCGGGAAACAAAGCACTTCACTTGATTTTTCACATTTATTGATGTAAGAAATCTCAACTCTCCCTCACATCTGAGGTTTTGTCCCCTTTATCACTGTCTACTATTTCTCTTTCCCTCTCTCATTTGCATGGCTTCCTTTCTCGATTAGTTCAGCTCAACACAAGCTCCTGAGTCCACTCCTTGGGGAAAAATTAAGCAGCAACCCTGCCAATGCTGGTGATGCTCTAGACGTGTCCCTAGCAAGCCACAGAAATCACACTTTTGTAAACAGAATTCTGGTTTCCCGTTGATTTGTATTAAACGTTTCAGAGACAAGATTCAAGTTTCCAGCTAATATCCAGTTGGTACACACCCCTAATATTTGGGCATGATGTAGCTCTCCCTTGCTTCATTCCCTCCTTAGCCCATTTTTTTCTCTCCAACCACCTTTAACACAAGTAATGACATGCAAAGATTTCATTGTGCTAGGAGAGTTTGTTGCTTTTAAAGGAATTTTTAAAAATAGAGAAGCAGCCATCTATCTACTGAGGACACAGAGCAGGCAATGTGGAGAGTTTATAGCTAAGTGGCAGGGTGCAGTGGCTCACGCCTGTAATCCTAGCACTCTGGGAGGCCAACGCGTCTTTTGAGCTCAGGAGTTCGAGACCAGCCTGAGCAAGAGCAAGAACCCATCTCTACTAAGAAAATAGAAAGAAATTGGCTGGACAACTAAAAATATATAGAAAAAATTAGCCGGGCATGGTGGCACGTGCCTGTAGTCCCAGTTACTCCAGAGGCTTAGGCAGAAGGATTGCTTGAGCCCAGGAGTTTGAGGTTGCTGTGAGCTAGGCTGACGCCATGGCACTCTAGCCTGGGCAAAAAAAAAAAAAAGCTAAATGAGGACTAGCCCTTGATGTCAACAGGAACATTGATCTAGTGTATTTTAGTACCAAGAGGGACTTGATTTGTTTGTGAGTTGTGTACTGGGCTTTCCGATAGGAAATATCCCCATAGTGAAGGATAATTGCTGGCATCTCTGCCCAGTCCCACTTTTCTAGGAATTGCCTGACCAGCCCAGAGAGGGTCCCTGGCAGCCACTTTTGTGCTGTGTGCCTCTAACTCCCTCAGCTATGGCCAGAGGGTTCTACAGTGGACATAGGATTCAGGTTGGACCAATCAGATTCTTTCTTGAGACTCTGAACTGAGATGTAATGAGGCATCAATTTGTTAATTTAACTGTGCTGTGTTGGAATTAGTCTCGGAGACTGGCTGGAACTAGGGAGAAAGGGAGCTTTGGGGTGGCCATACTCTGTGAGATGAGTTGGAGAGGCAGAGAGAGCCTGTGCATAGAGAAAGAGAGAATGAGTAAGGAAGAGCAGAGTCATAGAGAAATCCTGATGGTTTTCTGGCTCCCAGCTCAAGACCCTTCCCAAGGCCCAGTGGACTTCCCATTCTTGGACACACCCCTTTATTGGTGTCATAAATTCCCCCTTTCTGCTAAAGCGAGTGCTACCTTGTAGCTGTCAATTGTAACCAATCTGAGCCTGGCAAGGGCTCAGATGAAGCCAGAGATATTTCTGCCAGAACATTCTGGAGCAATTGGGGCCTGTCCCTACCATCACACACTGCCCAGGATGCTTAAATAACAAGGAGCCTGCAGGCTGGACCTGGAAAGCAGAGCCCTGGGCCACCTTTTGGGAAATTTCTTATAGTCGTTCAGCCCACAGTAGCCCTGTGACAATCAGATGTGAAATTCTCAAGCAGGAGAAGCAGAATGTTGCATCAGAACCAGCTCAAGCACTACAGATCCAGCGTGGCCCACTTGGTCCCCACTGCCAATGTAAGGGCTGTCAGGTGCAGGGTGTCTGTCTCCATATCCTAAGTCCTAGGCTGTGGGCAGTGGGAAGGGGTGTGGGGGCTCAGGCCTGAGTCCCCTCCACTCTTTACTCCCTTGCCCCCCACAAGGAAAATGATCTCAAACCTGCTCTGAGACCTCAAACCTCTGCTCTGAGGTTTCTGGTAAAAAATTGGCATTCCTGGTAAAATGCTTAAGCATTTTTCTTAAAAAATTGAATAGCAGTGAGATTTTTACTGAGAATCTAGCTTTCTACCCACCCAGTTGGCTGTCATTTGTCAGTGAAGAGTGCAGTGGCCTTTAGTGGAACATTCTTTTCTTTTCTATCTTGTCTAACAATGAGTATCATTCTCTTCTTCTATAAAACGTCTCCACCAAGACAGAGGTCAGAAGAGTGATCACCTTGTTTGGGGTGGTGCGGTGTGTGTTGCCTGGGAGGGGGCCCGAGAGAGCTGTCTGCCGTGCTGGAAATGTTCTATATCTTGAACTGGGTTGTTAGTACATGGATGTATACATAGGTAAAAATTCATCAAGCTGTATACTTAAGAATGTGCAATTTACTCTATATAGGTGATACTGTGATAAAAAAAACCAAATTTTTTGAAAATGCCCCTACCAAGTACCAATCTCTGAATTAAACTCCCAGCGTGTTTAGGCTTGCAGCAAGATTGTAATCAAATTTTGGTGTATGCTTGTAACAAAACCATCTGAAAAGTGTTCTTTAACACTGTGCTTTACTATTTAGGGCCCTTCTCCTCTTCCTCCCCAGTGGGAATACCCTCTGGATGGGAATCCGTGTTCTTGCCTTAACATCGATTCCCCCATTTTCTAGTTCCAACATGGATTTTCTTTTGGGGGAAACACTCCTCCCCTGTGGTTTTGGGGGAACTGTCAATCAACACTGAGGAGGCGGGCACAAGACGCAAATTAGGCCAATCAGATGTTTTCTCCTGGGACTGTCAGTCTGGATACCAAATACTAATGATTTAGCTCAATAGCAGAGCCATGAAGAAACTTCCAGACTGTCCCTTGCCGACTGCTTCCTACAATTCCACTCTTGCCCTGGTACCTCCCTTTCTAAAGCCTGATTCTTTCCGTTTTACCTTCCATTCTGTAAGCTACTTCCTTCCAGAAAATTGCTTCTGACTAAAGTCGGCCAGTATTGATTTTTGTTCCCTGCAACAAAGGAACCCACCCGATCACCCAGGCTTTCCGAAAAGGAACCTGCTCTTGCAGAATAGTCCATTGAACACTCACCTCGACAGGGTGACCTGGAAACTTTTATCTGGAACAAATGCTTCCTTGGAAGGAGAGCTTGGAAACAGGCGTGACCTGCTACTCTCCCTGGCAATCTGGAACGTGGGGTCCTCTTCGCCCTCCGCCACTCAAAGATCCACCAATGAAGCCCAGGGCAAGACACACCTGAGCTGAAAGTCTTGGTTCTACTGTAATACATGCTAGCTGGCTAGCAATCTGTCAGCCCTGTCTGTGGCCCTGTGTCTGGATGAGGTTTCCTGTGTTGAGTCAAATTAAGGGGCTGGCTTCCGTACTGCTGGTGCCCTTCGGATCGTTCCTGTAAGTTTCAGCTTTGTAATCGCACTCCTGGTTTCCCCGGCAGGTGCTAATGGTTCATCAGCATGGTAGATCAGTATTGATCTTCCAACCTCCACCTTGCCTTTCGATCAGTGAAAACATCCTTTGCTGTTGCTTTCACTGTGGCACTGCCCGCAAGCCTGTTTTCTTATCTGTAAAATGGTCACAATAACACTCAGGTTTGTTGCAGGGTTAGAGACAACCATATGTGCCAACCCCATATCTGACATATCCTCTGTCATTGTTTCTAAGACATTTTTTTTTTTTAAATTTTAGAATCTCAAAAATTGACCTGTGTTTTATGATCAATGGTATGTAGTTTCTTTCCAATGTTTTTTTCTTACTAATACATAAAATAATGGTATATCTTAAGATTGAAGGTTTCTTACTCACTAAAATACAGTAGTAGATGCTCAATCCATGAGTTACTATAATGAATTTTTAATTTAGCAAGTTTAATTTTGTATTTTTAACTTAGTAAATATTTTAAATTCTTATTTTGACAATTTTATCGAAGTTATATATGCACGTATCAATTCTACAAGGCTTCTTATTAATATCAAAATTAGCAGCAGTATACCTGTCCCTCCTCTCTCCCTCTACCCAGGCAACCATTTTCAGCTTTTAGCTGATTCTTTTAAATTCCACTGGTGTAACTTATCTCCACACATCCTAGCAACATGCTTATAATTGGTGCTTTTTCTCATCTTTCATTTCAGTTTCGGGCATTTCCTATTTCTTTTCCATGATGGAAGATGAGGATTTAACGCCAACTACCCCTTCCCTTACTCACATAAACACTCCCCTTACTGTCACCCTCCTAAAAGAGTCATATTATAATTTCTTTGAGCAATAATTTTTTAAATTAAAAAAACCTTTTTTTTAGAGACAGGATCTGCTCTGTCACCGAGGATGGAGTGCAAAGGTGCAATCATAGCTCAATGTAACCTCAAACTCGGTAGCTGGAACTACATGTGCACACCACCACACCTGGCTAAAATTTTGTAAAGATGGAGTCTTTCTGTATTGCCCAGGCTGCTCTCAAACTCCTGGCCTCAAGTGATCCTCCTGCCTCAGCCTCCCAAAGTGCTGGGATTACAGGTATAAACTACCGCACCGGCCTCTTTGGGCAACAATTGGTAAAATGCTATTTACAACTTGGCCATCACTTGGCTATGACTATTTTCCTTTTCTGGAAAAATATTGTTTGCTTTATAGTTAATAATTGCCTTTTTAAAAATTTGCCTCATTTCTATGAATTCATCTTTAACTCAAACTGTCCATCCTTGCAATACAGACACATGAGGTATTCATTCTTTTTTTTTTTTTAATTTTTAAAATTTTAGAGGTGGGATCTTGCTATGTTGCCCAGGCTGGACTCTGAACTCCTTGGCTCAGAGAGCCTCCCACTTCAGCCTCTCAAGTAGCTGGGATTACAGGTACGCTCCACCACGGCCAGCACACTTCATCTTCTTGAAGGTCTCTCTCCTGGCAGGGTCCAGGCAGGGCTGGCTTCACAGCAAGCCCGTCGGGTTAGGATCGCAGGGACCTCACCTCATGTTTGTGCTGGATCCCTGCATCTCTCTTTAGTCTCCCCCACCAGCCCTGTTTTGTTGGAGCACATCCTCCAGTTGCTTCTGAGAAGGGCTACATGAGAGATTACTTTTTTTAGAATTGATGTGTCTGAACATGTCTTCATTTTACCACTAGACTTGATTAATAGTTTGGGCATATGGTTCTCGATTACAAAGCATTTTCCCCGCAGTTTAGCAGGCCCATCTTCTAACTTCCAATGCCACTGTTGCCCTGTCTGATGCCACTCTGACGATTCTCGATCCTTTGTGCAAAACTGGTTCTTTCCCCCTGGGAAGTTTCTCCTTGTCCTCAATGTTCTGAAATTTCATGGAGATGAATCTCAGTGTATATGTCTGATTTCTTCCATTGTGCTGGATCCTCCATGGGCCCTGTTGCCCTGGAAACACATCTCCTTCAGTTCTGAGACATGTTCTTTTTTTTTTTTTTTTTAAGATTTTCTCCCCATTTTCTCTGTTCTCGCCTCCTCAAGTGCCTGAGTTAGGCTCCTAGACTTTTTTTTAAAAAATGAGGTTTAATTAAAACTATTACACTTCTATTTTCCAATAGAAACTACTTTGTGTAGTAAGATCTCTAATTCTTTGGAATTAATTCAATTTCTAATTGGGAAAACTAAAACTGTACAGGAAGTCAGAAAGAAGAAATATATGTATGCAGAAAAACAACTGGGAACCTCAAATGGCTTATAAAAGAACAAACCCAGTCCTAATAGACTTATGAGTTCCTTTTGGTGATCTAAAATACTGATAAGTATGTCAAGGTAGAAGGAAAGAAACCAAACCCTTTGGAAACCCTCACTGAAAAGTATTTGTTTATGGCTAAATGATTTGCACGCTGGAATAAATTTAACCAATATTAACTATAAAGAAGTATAACTCAGTCCTAAATTGGTTTTCCCTTTTATGAGCCATTCAAGGTATCTAGTTTTAGTTCTCCCAAGTGCTCTTCTGGTGTGTGAATTTTAGAATTGCATCTTGTTCTTTTTCCATGGAAGCCATATTTCATCTAAGGATAGTCATGGCAGCTTTTCTGTTTTTTTAAGTTTTCTTCTGCCTGCATATTGTTTCTTCTCAGATATGTTCTTCTGATAGTTTGTTTTGATGTTTTTCATACTAAATGCTTTTCTCTTACATGGTGATTGTTGGCTGTCTGCTTAAGTTTATGAATGGAGCTGTAGTAAGTTGGTCGGGAAGTCCTGGGGCTATGGGTGGTCTTAGTGGCTGAAGCCTTTCTAAGGCAGCCTGTTTCATTATGGGGCGATACCTTTAAGTCTTTTATCCTACGCTAGTCAGATGCCCTAGGGGTTTCTCCCATCATCTGCCTTCTGCCAGAAGGGTCCAAATCAGGCTGCTAGTGCCTGGGAGCACAGGCGGGGAAAGGCTGGCAGGGCCTCTACATCCAATATGGAAACTCCCACCTACCCATCCTTGCAGAAGAGCAGCTTCCCTCTCTGCTGTGCCTGCTGTTCCAGGCCTCTGCAGGGGAACAGAGACACAGCAGGCTGGCTGCACAGCGTGTCTAATGACAAGGTCTAACAGTCTTTCAAATGATCCTCCATTTTCAGACCCATTTCATTGACCCTTCCAGAAGTTCCTCATGCCAATTCCTCAGCCTTGTGGGGGTTCTTTGACAATGAAAGTTGGGTTGTTTCTCAGATTTCCCTACTGCTGACTTAGGATCCAGACTTCCTGGGTCCATTGATTCAGTCGCAGTCCATCTGTATTCCAGCATCCAGAACTTGATTGCGGTTGACTCCTCTCTCTTCATCCTCATGGGCTTATGCCATGGGAAAAAGTCCCCTTCTGTCATTGTACTGGGGATCTGGGAGCAAGTGGACCTAAATGTGTGTGTTTGAGCTACTGTGCACAGTTAGGCTACTGTTCGAATTTCCTAAAAAAAAAAAAAACTGTTAGCTTGAAATCAAAGGATCATACTGGTAATCAAGAGTTTTGGATCAAAAAACACTTTTCTCTGAAGCTGATGATAACCCTGTAATGGCAAGATTATTCCTTATGTTCTACAGGCAAACAAATCAAAACATGGGAGGTTCACATACTTTGCCTAAAGCAAACTGACAGCACATGGGCCAAATCTGGACAGCCTTACAAATTATTAGAATTTATTACAAATGTTAAAAATCAGACCATGTGTTTAAAAAAATCCAATTTTCAGCAGCTCTTGAAAAACTGGAAAATGGGGCAGCACTGGGCCAAACGTCCCACAGTGACAATCACTGGAAGCTCAACGACGGCTGCCCCTTTCGGAGGGTTCACCCCAGCCTCCAGCCAGTTACCTCACTTCATCTTTTACCGGGAGACATTTGAATTCGAGACAGGAAAGAAAGAAACCACTTTATTTGGAAAAACAAAATGGAAGTTAGTACATATGCCAAAACAAATCTGTAACACAGGCCACTTCTCTGGGTCCCACTGAGTATCTGCCTTGAGTAGGGTCCAGTGGTTACCTCAGAGACCAGAAATGCAAGAAAGGGGCAAAAAATCCAAGTGGAGATATGCATATTTCATCTCCTTCCCCTCCCCCCAACAAGCTGCATATACTTGTGTAAACATTTGTTGATTCGTAAAACATGTCTGCGGACAAACATGCTGGGATGAAAAGCAATAAAGTCACTAAAACAGCCACAAAAGCAGTTTTTCTGGATTGGTGCATCCAGGTTGCATTTGATGATAAATTCCCACAGTGCCTCAGGCGAGGGGGAGGAACAGGGATGTTCAGAAGCACTGGGGTTTGGGAGCTTTTTCTCTTCTTATATCCACAAAGCCTGGCATTTCTTTGTTTATTTCCTTATTATCTTTCTCTCTTACTTACAGCAAAACTGAAAGGGTCATTAAACTCCAGTTTAAATTTTATTCCCAGGATCCGCTAATAGCAGCTCTCAAACACTAGCTCCAATGTAGTGCGCCTAGCTAGCAGCGTCACTGTGAAATAGCCTACCTGGCAGAACCGTGGGTTCTCTGTGAGTGAAATGAGGGTGCCAGATGATAATTAGGAACCGGCTCTGCTAATCTCCTGGACTTACATCTGCTTCTTGCACTTGAATGTGTCCTGGGTGAGTTTTTGGTTTTTGGCATGCCCAGCATGTGTGGAAAATGATGATGCCCTAGCCAACTTTAGAAGGCACGTAATATGGTTTTGAAGGTGAAGTTCATCTGCTGGCTTGGAAGGATCTCAGCATCTTGCAGGTTGCTTTTCTACTCTCAATTTGCTTAACCCTATATTCAGGCCATCTCAGCCTCCCAGAGGAGCAGACCAACTACTGACATTAAGGCCACGTGGGTGGGGAATGGAATTGTGGGGCTGATGGTTCAAGCCAATCCAGACAATGAATCGTTAATTGCTTGGAGGAATCGGAGCCTCAAAAAGTAAGTGGAACAACTAGGGCTGACTCTCCATCTATGCACGCACTTGTTGAGTGCCTACTCTGTGACAAGGCACTGTGTTTTTGAGCCCTGGAGGCCACAAAGTTAAGATAACTCCTGCCCTCAGGACTTAATAAAGTAGCTCTCAGTCAACAGAGCAGGAGCTGACAATCTACAGCTCAAGAGGGCTCCCTGTTTTTGTTGAGTAGTTGCAACAGAGGCCATGTGGCCTGCAAAGCCTAAAATCTTTACGATCTGGCCCTTTACAAAAAAGTTTGCCAATTCCTACTAGAGAAGAGATGACATATAACTAAGAAATTAGATGGGAATACAAATTATTTGCATAATAATATCTCAGAGAGGAGGCTGGCTGAATTAACAACAAAAAGCATGAATAATATGAGGCTTGATTACTTTGAAAAGTCACAACAAAGTTCCTTCTTACATTTATCATATGCAACTTAACTATATGCACTGGTTTAACACACACTCACATATCTTAATCAACTACTGATCTGGTACAGACATCAAAGGGCTGATCAGTTCCAACTTCTAAAGGAAAACTGGCTGTGATGAGTCCATATGAAGAAAACCAGGGACGCTGTCATTTATGGGTGGTCTAAGGGATTTTTCAAGGGTAATTTAGACTCCGCTTGATTTTTCCTTTAAGGGTACATTCTGGACTTTGAAACCTAATGCTTGCGCAGGTTCATGACTCCACAGCACTCAACACTAAAGCGTTGAAGGACCTGTTTTAATGAACAGATAAGAATGGTTGACTGGGTACAGTGGCTCATGCCTATAATCCCAGCACTTTGGGAGGCCGAGGCAGAAGGATCGCTTGAGGTCAAGAGCTTGAGACCAGCCTGGGCAACATAGTGAGACTCCATCTTTACAAAAAATTTTAGAATTAGCCAAGCATGGTGGTGCACACCTGTAATCCCCGCTACTCAGGAGGCTGATGCAGGAGGATCACTTGAGCCCAGGAATTTGAGGCTGCAGTGAGCTATGATCATGCCACTGCTCTCTAGCCTGGGCAACAGAGTAAGAATCTGTCTCAAAAAAAAAAAAAGAAAGAAAGAAAAAAAAAATTTGTATGTTATACTCTGCTTTTCTATGTTTTGCTTTTTAAACAAAGAAAGAGAGGCTGCTTTAGCATTTGGGATCGATCAAAGAAGTTTGCTTTCTTTGCTATTTGAAACACCAAATGAAATCATACTAACATGAAATCTAAACTCTGTTTAAAGGAAAAGCTCATTAAATTAAGATAACCATAGCCTGGCCGTAGGGAAACTACCAGAATTAATGAGTGCTTACAGTTCTTGCCCTCTCACTCTCAGACATCTAAGATAAAACCTCAACAGGCTACTGCTGAAAGCATCGTGCTGCAAATTACAAGAAAACCAACGTAGCTTCAAGCAGAAAATGCCAAGGATGGGGTTTGGGGAGCAGATTCTACACAGGAACATCAGATGCTAAGAACATGTTGAGGAACACTGTACAAGGGACACTTCAGTCACGTTGTGGATGCTGCCACTGAGATGCGGAGTACATGTCAGCTTGGAGGAAAGGCTCCAACATTCCAAGCCACTGTCCTTATATGTAAAAGCTTTGAGGTGCACCCTCTTCCACACTAGCTGACGTAGGAGTTGGAGGTAGTAGATGTGTGCATACAAAAGTCAAACCTGTTTTGTAAAGCTCACCATAGAAAGCATGCTTAAAAAACGGAATTTGGCTGTAGGCCAGAAAATCAGTAGCATTATGGGAGGGAAGTAAACTAAAAGATTAGAAAACAGTCAGTAAGCGAGCCCTTCCCTAGAGCCGAAGGGGGTGTAGGTATTGTACAACCTCACATCCACCGAAAAATGCCATACACGCTTCCAAATGCTTCAAGAAAGAAGGCTTCGTGCTAAGTCACAACAATACGCATCCCCCGGGAAGTTAGCGTGCAGCCCCTACACTCCCCTTCCCGATTTACAAAACGCAGGGCTCTGGGGGCCTGAGATTTCAGTCCAGCCTGAAAGGGCTGGTGAGCGGAGCCCTAACATTGGCCATCCAAGGCAAAAAGCACTTTCTTACATCTCGTGACAAAAAAAGGAAATACAAATAAAAATAGAACTTCAAAATGATATGTCAGTTCATTAGGCTGCTTTTTCAATCCCCACTCCCCCAAAAATGCTGACCCCCTAAGGGACAGCTGTAGTGTCTCTGCTAGTAGCAAAGACATTTTCGAGAGTCAAAAAATGAAATACAAAAAAAAAAAAAAGTTGATTTACAACACACTAAAAATGCTTTCCCCAAACTAAGTAAGTCCTTTTTTTTTTTTTTTTCTTTTTCTTTTTCTCCTAGCCCTTTGGCTTGGGACTAGCTGGCAGTGATCCTCCTGGCAGGTCACTCTTCCATCTGGGCCCAGGCCTCCTCTGCCTTCTGGTAGTACTGGTTGGCCAGCCGGCCCTTCATGGCCTCCATGGCTGCCTCTGCCGCCTGGGTGTACAAGTCCCCTGAAAGAGAGCAAAGTGGGGCACAAAGTCGTGATCTGCCTGTTGTTTTTGCCAGCCCAGTGTCCCCTACTCCTCCCTGGGAGTGCACCTGAGGCTTCCTAAGGAACCCAAACTACCCCTTTTGCCCTCTCCCTCCTGCCAGGTGTTCTGGGTGGTGCTTTAAGGGTGGGCATGCAATCAAGCCTGACCAATCAGAGCACTCTGCCCCCCCCCCCACCATCCAGAGATTGGTCCAGTCTTCAGCATGGCCAATCAGAGGAAGCCATCTCAATGACCACAGTGATTGGTTTAGGGATGCGCAGGTGATTCAATTTGAGCCAATGGGAATCAGGCTGAGGACTTCTGCAGAACTAACTGGGGATATATGAAAATGGAAGAAATAGACTATAAACAGCTTCACCTCAGCTCAAGACAGATTTTGCTACCAAATTCTATGAATTCATGCAAAAGTTACAAAACTACTTTTGGTTTTCAGATGTTTATGGATTTAGAAATTTTAAATAAGATTATAGATTTGCATTATTATTTTCTAATTTTTTATACAACTTTAAAAAGAAAAACCTTTTTAAACTTAGCTTCATCCTACACTTGTGAAATCAGGAATTTAGTAAGTTTATTATGTACTATGGACTGAATGCCTGTGTCCCCCTTCCCCCTGTCAGGCCCCCCGATGCACAAATTCAAATGTTGAGGCCCTAATGCATGATAAGACTGTATTTGGAGATAGGGCCTGTGTATTGGACTGTCTTGTGTGGCTATACCAGAATACCACAGACTGGGTAATTGCTCATGAACAGAAATTTGGCTCACAGTTCTGGAGGATGGGAAATCCAAGAGCCTGGCAACAGCATCTGGTGAAGGCCTTAATGCTGCACCATCCCATGGCAGAAGGCAGAAGGGCCAGAGAGGGTGAGTACAAGTGAGCAAGGGGGCTCCAAATTCACTTTTGCAACAAAGCCACTATCGCAATGACTGACCCACTCCTGGGGTGAGAACATAATCCATTCAGCAGGGTGGAGCCTTCATGGCTGAATCACCTGTTAATACTATCACTATGGCAATTACATTTCAACATGCCTTCTGGAGCAGACATGCAAACCACAGCAGCCTGTGAGAAGGTAACAAAAGTTAAATGAGGTCATAAGGTGAGGCCGTCATCACACAGGGCTGGTGCCCTTACAGAAAGAAGAGACAGCAAGAATGTTCTCTCTCTGCACTTGCATCCAGAAGAAAGGTCTTGTGAGCAAACAGTGAGATGATCGCTGTCTAAAAACTGGAAACTGAATTGGCCAGCACCTTGATCTTGGACTTCCCAGCCTCCAGAACTGTGAGAAATAAATTTTTGTTGTTTAAGCCACTCAGTCTATGGTATTTTGCTATAGCAGCCCAAGCAAACTAATACATTATGTAACAGAAAAAAATATATAACTTGTCCATCAACTGATGAACAGATAAACAAAATATGGTATATCCAGACAATGGAATCTTATTTGGCAATAAAAAGGAAAGGAGTTCTGATACATGCACAATATAGATGAATCCTGAAAACATTATTCTAAGTGAAAAAAGCCAGACACAAAAGGCCTCATATTGTATCATCCCATTTATATGAAATGTCCAGAATAGGCAAATCCAGAGACAGAAAGTAGGCTAGAGGCTGGCAGGGATAGGGGTGGGGGGAATTGGGAGTGGCTGCTAACTGGTACCGGGTTTCTTTTTGGCGTGAGGGAAACGTCCTGGAATTATATAGTGGTGATGATTGCACAATACTGTGACTATACTAAAAACTCGACCATATACTTCAAGATGGTGAATTTTAGGTTATGAAAATCTGAACTCAATTTTTAAAATTGCAAAACTCCCCCACAAAACCCTAACATATAACCATCAAAATAAAAATGTTCATCTTCGTATGAGCTCCATAAAGGAAGAGGCTCACCCAGGGGCAGGTCTGCCAGGCCCTACCTGATCTCTGCGGGTCCTTCTCCAGCCTGCAGCCGCCTGTGAACAGCATCTCGGCCTCCCTGGCCAGCAGCGTGTACCGGGGCTCATCTTGCATCCCGTCGTACTCGCCACCCTCATCGCAATCTGTCCTCTCCAGGGCAGCATTGTACCAGTGCAGGGCCTCCACCCAGTCTTGGCATCTTGCCAGGAGATGAGAGGGAAAGGGGAGGTTACCATGGCAATGGAGTGGAAGGGAGAAGGGCCACTCAGCAGGAGGGGAAGTCAGGGATCCCAGCAGGGCCACCACTTATGGTTCACAACCCATCATACCCACGACCACCACATCTCAGGGACACCTTCATATTGTAGATTTATATACTGATTAAGAGAGCAGTCAAGTAGCTTTTCCTTAACAAAATCAGTATATTACAACAATTTCCCAAGAGATAGAAGGAAGTAGAGCGCCTTGAGGAAGGGAGCCATTTTTCTAGTTTGCACCAAAGCACCTATGAGCTAGCATCAGCAGCGTCCTGGCGGAGCTGCCCTCTGAATCGGGTAAAGAACGGGTGCACGGGACACCCTCCGCAGAGGCCTCCAGGGCCATCTGAGCTAACAGCAACCGTTCAGCCCCCTTTTCTGCCCTCCTGCGCTGGCCAGCCCTTGCTCTCCTGCAGCACAACGTACAGCTTACCCTGGAATAGCCGACTCCCCCCTCTTCCAGCTCTGTCCCCCTACCCTCATCCTCCTCCCACTGCAGCACACGTATGGCCACCGCACCCCCAAGGGCATGCACAGATTCCCGCCAAACCACACAACACAGAATACAGAGCCAACAGGGCGGTGGGCTCTTTTTCTTTGGGTGTAACCCATGTGAGTAACTGTTTACAGTATATCAGGAAAGAGCAAAGAGCGAGACCCAGATAAGAAGGTCTGTAGTTCTCATGAAATCTTCCAGGAGCAACAGCTCTAACGACGCACTGTCCTCTCTCCGTGGCCACAGCACCCTCCGAGGCCTAATCTGACCCGGTCTGCCCTCCTTACCGGCTCCTGCTCATCATCCTCTGCGCCAGGCTCACAGGTTCACCTCCTATTCCCCAAACGTGCGGCTCCTGCCTGCTCCTTGGCCGTTCCAACTGCTGTTCCCTCGCCTTGGAACATTCTTCCCCTAATTCTTTCCACACCTGGCACCTTGCTGCTGTTTGGATGTGTGTTCCTTCCAAAACTCGTGTTGAGATTTGATTGCCAGAGTGACAGTATTAGGAGGAGGGACATCTGAGAGCTGACTGGGCTGTGAAGGCCCTGCTCTCGTGAACAGCTTCATGCTGTTACGGGGGAGTGGGTTCATCATCAAAGGGTGAGCTTGGCCCCCTACGACTTTTCTCTCTCTTCCCTTCCCTGTCACCCTCTTCTCCTTCTACCATGTGAAGCAGGAAGGCCCTTGCCAGATGCTGGACTTCCCAGCCTCCAGAACTGTGAGCCAGTAAGTTTCTCTTTATGATGAATTACCCAGTCTCAGGTATTGTTTTATAGCAGCACAAAACAAAGACACTTCTCACCCCTCCAGACTCAGCTCACAAAGCACCTCTTCAGAGCCCCCTGTCCCCAAACACCCTGTTTCTTACAACAGTTATTGCAATCTTCAATTCTCCTTGTTCACTTGTTTATTATGGTCTCCCCTGACTAGCATATAAGCCCCAAGAAGGCGGGGGCCTTAGTCTGTTTTGTTAACTGTTAGAATTCCCAGGGCCTGGCAAGCAGCACAGGCTCAAATATCTGCTGAATGAATAAATGTAAACCAGTGACTGTCTGGGATGGTTTTCAGGAGATAACCTTGACTCCATTTTATCTTATTAAAAAATGGAAATCATTTGAAAATTATTGGTCGCATGCTCAACAAACTTGAGTTTTAAAGCTGGCTGGAAGTCACTAGACTAGATGACTTCACTCCTTTCTGCTCTGACCCTCCCCCGTCTTAAAGGGCAAAGCAGAATTGTCCCGAAAACATTATATGGGAAAGGGCCTAATCTCTCCCTGCCCACCCCCACCAACACTATCCCAGTGATACGGTGCCCACCCTGCCTTGGAATTTCCAACATCTTTTCCTTTCCCTATTAGATGGCAACTTCAGAGAGCCAAAACCCCTTAAATGCACATTTGGGCCCTGCCTTACCCATAGCTGGTCCTTAATTAACACTCCCAGAATGGAAGAGGTTAGACCTGCTTGGAATAAGGATGAAGAATAAAAAAAAAAAAAAAAAAAGACTACAGCAGAAGCTATAAAAAAAATCTTGATAGATTTAACTATATAAATACTAAAAACAGGTGTGTCCCCAAACCCAATAAACAAAAGTCATTATGTGATGCCTGTGTCCTCACCCCATCTATGGTAGCCATCTCTGAAAAACACCTTTTTAAAGAGAAACACATGCCAAAGGGATAATGGCCTTAATATGCAAAGAATTCTTACAAATCAATAAAAAATCTATCACCTTGAATAGAAATAAAAAGTAGAAAAAGGCAGGAGCACACCTAGCAAAGACTTTTAAGGATCACAGATGCAAATATCCAACGCCCAGCTCCAGCTACCCCCACGCATGCGGTGCTTCCCCAATGGGCACCATGCGTATACACTGGCATTTGACCTGATACGATCACGTCAAGTCTTTTTTTGATTACTTCCCCTCCATGTCAGTAGATATACACTGGCTGAGGGATGAGAAGGCCTAAGTTTTGACCCTGCCGTGTCCCAGGTATTTGACCAGGGGCAAAGACCCCTCACTTCTTAGAACTGCAGTTTAGTCATCCATAAAATGGGGCCAAAAATACCTGCCCTGTCTGTGTCAAAGAGATGTGTTGGTTCATTCATTCACACAACTGCTGAGCCAGGCTCTGTGCTAGACACTGGGACCACAGCAACGTAGGAGACCCGATGTTTGTTTTTGATGAAATAAGATCACAGGATGAAGTGTTATCCAAACATAAGGGAGCATTACTGTTACACGGTAGGTGTCTGATAAATGTTGGGGCTACGTGATATGTAATACAGGCAGGATGCCATGTGTCCAGAAGTGTTTGACCCTGGGAGCTTGATATGATAGAGCCACAGTCCTGACTTTACTTTGAAACCCCTGAGGGAGCTGAGACCTTGACACCAGCGAGGAGGGAACCGCCATGGTGCTCTGATCCTGGAGGTTTAGACAATGAAGGTGCCCACCCCACTCCCTTCTAGAAAGCCACGGGATGCTCCTGAGGATGGGGTGGGGGTAGCCAAGTTCCAACGGGCACCAGAGACGGTGAGCAAAGCATCCCACGATAACTTCAATGCCCCTACACAACCTCTGCCCCTGGACTTCTGGGACCTTCTACTGGCCAAGCCAACTCCCTGAAATGACTGGGCCGTCCACTGCAGGAACCTGTCCTGGCATCTCAGCCTGAAGGATAAATGAAAAGGGTTGACACCTACAGAGCCGCAACCTTCAGGAGTCTCGAAGCCATTGGGGAAATCTCACCCTGGAGCTTGCCTCCTTCTACCTGCTCCTTCTTAGAAGTGAAAAATAATACAAATAAAAATAAAAGTAGGAAAAGCCAATTAAAATCACCCATCATCCTAACACCTAGGGACAACCACTCTGACCTTGACGCTGCATATCTCAGATTTTTTCTTGCATATACTGGCTAGAACGGCTGCCGTGTGTCACGCACTTTACATGCTGGGCACCGTGAGAGTCACGGGCAACATCTCATTCACTCCTTGCACAACAGCCCCAGGATACGGATGCTATAACTACTCCCAGCTTGCAAAACGAAGAAACTGAGGCCAAGGAGGTAAAATAACTTGCCCAATGTCACTGGATTGGTAATGGGGAACCAAGACTGGAACCTGGGTCTGTCCTAACGCTGGAAGGCAGCGTCCGCCCGCAGCCCTGATTCCCACCAGCTCCACCTGAGTGACAGCCGCAGTACCTGTCTGGGCTGAGGTTCTGGCCGCTGTCAAAAGCTCGTGCCACCAGGATCATGGACTGTCTGTCGCCAGCTTCAGCTGCCTTCAGTAAGTAATCGAATCCTTTTGTTTTATTCTCTTCTGTCTCCTGTTGATACAAACCAAAGAGGGAGAAAGCAAAGCAAATGAGGCTTGCGTTAGAGGAGGCTGCCAAGATCTCACTAGTCAATCCTCCCCGTTTCTTGAGTTATTTTGAGAGCTCTGGGCTGGGCTGCTGTAGAAGTATATGTCAGCCATTTTTAGTATATTCGCAGAACCGTGTAACCATCATCACGATCAATTCCAGAATACTTCTACCAATCCAAGAAACTCCATACCCTTCAACTGTCAATCTCCCCTCACCCCTGCTCTCCCCAGCCTGCCCAGCGCTAGGCAACGACTAGTCTACCTGCCATCACCATGGATTGCCTGTTCTGGACATTTCCTGTAAACGGAATCATACATGTGATCCTTTGTGACTGGCTTCTTTCACTTAGCATGATCCCTTCAAGGTTCATCTATGTCGTAGCATGCATCAGGACTTCATTTCTTTTTATGATCAAATGGTAGTCCATTGTGTGCTCATCTCACATTTTGTTTATCCATTCATCCAATGATGGACGTTTAGGTTGTTTCCACTTCTTAGTTATTATGAATAATGCTGCTATGAACACTCGTGTACAAGTTTTTGTGTGGATGTATGTTCTTATTCTTTTGGGTACGTAGCTACGAGTGGAATTGCTGGGTCACATGTACCTTTATGTGTAGCCTTTTGAGGAGCTGCCTGCCTGTTTTCCACAGTGGTTGAACCTTTGCACGTTCTCCCCAGCAGTGTAGGAGAGTTCCAGCCTCCACTCTGGTCCCCTGCGGACCATTCCACAGCAGCTACAGAGATGCTTTTGTTTTATTTTTTAGAGATGGGGTCTTGCTCTGTCACCCAGGCTGAAATACAGTGGTGGGATCATAGCTCACTGCAGCCTCGAACTCCTGGGCTCGAGTGTTCCTCCTGCCTCAGCCTCCCAAGTAGCTGGGACTATAGGCATGTGCCATCATGCCCGGCTAACTTTTTTTTTTTTTTTTTTTTTTAAAGTAGAGACAGGGTCTCACTATGTTGCCCAGGCTGGCCTTAAACGATCCTCCTGCCTGAACCTTCCAAAGTGCTAGGATTCCAGGCTAGAACATTTAGCCGGAGAGATGCTCTTAAAACCTAAGTCAGGTCACGTTACTCTATTAAAACTGCTCCATTGCCTTATTACCTCGCTCAGAGACAAATCCAAAACTTTCATAGTGGCTTATAATGTTCTTCTTAACCTTCAAGCTTCAAGAAGTGTGGCAGGGACTACCACTTACCCCCACCAGCCACTCTCATTCTCCCCCGCCATGTCTTCACTGGGCATAAGGCTGACCAGCTAATGACTACATTTCCCAGGCTCCCCTGCAGCCAGAGCCTGTGTCCTAATACAAGAGGCCTATCCCATCACTCTTGATCACATGCCCCATCATATTTTTTCCTCCCTTGCACTTTAGAACAATGCTTGGTGCAAGTGCTCAATAAAGGTTAGCTACTTTTAATTCTATTGGAAATGTTTTTATTTGTTAATTATTATCTGTATTACATCCTAACCCATCTGAAAAGGTTTCCCCATGAGCGCAGAGATCTTGTCTGCCTTACCCACTGCTGTGAATAAGAACCTAAGACAGTGCCCAGGTTCTCAAAATGCAGGTACCCGAATGAATGAATGTCTTAGCAAGACAACAGAAAAAGGCCCAAAGAGTGGGGGCGCTGGGGGAAGTGGGAAAGGGGCTTCTAGAGCACACAGTGGCCTCTCAGCGCACGTGGTGATCACTTTCCTTGCTAAGCTGTAGCCTGGCCGGAACACAGCTCACGTCCTTCCTGCCTGCTGTGTCCTAACCCCACACCGCTCTATGCAGCCACACTCCTGCTAGGGGAAGCTGCCAGAGTCTGTCCCCTAGAGAAAGGCCCTTGGAACACCTATAGATGAGGAAGCTGCGCTTGCTGCTTAATTCCTTTACAAAGTTGCTGGGGCGGGGCGCAGATGGTGTAAATAGCATGGGATTGCAAGGCGAGTTCGAAAGTCTCAGAGAGATGGGATCACCCGTGGTCCTGGTCCCCTGCACTCTTTTATTCTGCCCTCAAACACTTCTGAGCTGTCCTCTCTGTGCCGGGCTCCGCGGTAAAAGCTCGCACAGGCTGAATGCAGCTGTGTGCCGGAGTCGGCTTGCACAGGTTTGCAACAGACTTAAATTTTCAGGGATTTGGCAAGCCAGTTGTAAAACACGGCCATTATTAAAAATTATATCACATAAATTATGCTTATGAGATAACATAATTATGAGATGACTTATATTAAATGAATTATATTAAAAAACCAAGGCAATAAATACTCAAAACTCATCACCTCCTCATTATTTTTACTACATTTTACTATTATCTATGTTCTTGAGTTTATTTATGTCTGTTGCAGGGTTGCTCAACCTTGGCACTAGAGACATTTGGACCAGACACTTTGTGGAGGGCTGTCTTATGTTGTGTGTGATGTTTAACACAATCCCCATCTCTACCCACCAGATGCCAGTAGCACCTCACTGTTTATCACAATCAAATGTCTCCAGACCTTGCTAAATGTCCCCTGGGGAAGGAGAAGGCAAAATCCCTGCTTAAGAACTGGTTGAGAACCACCGCTCACTGCGTGTGTATGACGGAAACACCAGATAACGATGTGCCACTGCCCACTCTCCCCAGCTCCGTGTTCAGTGATGTCACCATGGTAACTTGAAATTGGCCGTGGTGGGAGCACGTACCCCACAGAAAGCAGATGACGCTGCAAATCAGGGTTTGACTTATTGTTCTGTCAATTACCTGAACTTAAGAAAGGATAGAGCTTACAAGCGGGTCGAGTCTGTGGCCATTCTATTGTGACAACCACAGGAAATCAAAGAAATATTCCTCCAGTATTTAAAACTACGATCCGATTCAGGAAAGAAGTTGGTCACATCAGTGGCAAATGAAGTTCCAGTTCTAACATATCTCATTTTCATCTTATTTATGTCAGACTACACTCTTCATCAAGTGTAACCATAGGTTGGCTATGGATACAAGAGTTTCAACAATAATCAGTGAAGTATACTGTGAAAATCAATTGACTATATGGAATTTATAATAAAGAGTACTTTTTTTGTTATTTGTAAGCTGAATGCTAATATTATTATTATTTATTTATTTTGTTTTTGAGACACGGTCTTGCTCTCCCTAGCTAGAGAGTGCAGTGGCATCATCATAGCCCACTGCAACCTTAAACTTCTGGGCTCAAGTGATCCTCCCACCTCAGCCTCCCGAGTAGCTGGGCCTACAGGCACATGCCACCACGCCCAGCTAATTTTTAAATTTTTTGTAGAGATGAGATCTTGCTATGTTGCCCAGGAGGGTCTTGAACTCCTGGCCTCAAGCAATTCTCCTGCCTCAAAGTGCTGGGATTACAGGCATGAGCCACCACGCCTAGCCAGTTTCAACTAACTTTGAAGGATCTGCCCCCAAAGCGACGGCCAGGACATTTCTGTGCGCTGCATAAACTTCTAGCAGGGGAGGCAGGTGAATGAACGACCAACAGGAAGGGAGGTGGCCGAGTGACGGGTTAATCAGGCCTCCCCCGACCCCTCACCTTCACAGAGACGTCGGCCAGGATGTGGTGGGGCAGCTGTGAGTACATGAGCCCCAGGCCCACGATGGCCTCCAGCTCGCCCAGGTCGGCCGCGTGCTCCAGATGGAAGACCGCCGACTCGCGGTCCCACTCTTCGTCCTTCTCGCAGAAGCGCCCGCCCTCGTGGTAGCGCACCATGGCCAGATGGACCTGCCACACAGACTGCGGTGTTGGCCCGGCTGTCTGGGAGGCCGAAGCTGCACCCCAGGGCCGCCCAGCCAAGCCTGCGGGAGGAAGCGATTAGCGGAGGAGAGGCGTGAGCTGGGGGCCTCCGGGTTAGTGCAGAGAGGGCTCTGAGACGGGTATCGTGGATACCTTCCCCAGAATGGACTTCCCGATTTTCTTTTCAAGGTCCAGAGCATTAAGCCTTTGCACTTCCAGGGCCACGGCCGAAGCCCTCGGCAGGTGGAGGCGGGAGGAGTTGAGGAGATTCCACTTCTCTACACAGACCTGAAGGGAGAGAACCGGCCAGAGAAGCGCGGGGCTGGGGTGGGCACATCGTCAAGGGTTGGCAGCCCCCACTACTCAGGAGCCTGGCTGGAAAGGGGGGAGCGAACCCTCACGGTGTCACAATTTTATTGGACAAACATGGCTCCAATTTTAACAGTTCAAATGCCACCAGCAACAGGGCCACTAGCTGCCACTAACCGAACAGACTGCAGGAGCTCAAGGATGCGTTTCCCCCTCGTTTATCAGTGCAGCAACCCCCATGCCAGCTCCCCATAGAAGGCACCAGAAGAGCCTGACTCAGACCTTCCAGCAAGTCACTTTGCTTTCCTCTGTGAAATCACCACAGTGCCACGGGCAACATCCACAGGGTGGTTCAGAGAATGGGTTTAGAAAATACATAACTTCTGCCAGCCAAAGACGCCCTGGTCCAGAAGTTCTTGCAGCATGAAGCTGGGTATCTATGTGCGGTCCCGTGTGTGTGCTAAGCATCCCACAATGCACAGGGCAGCCCCCACAGCAAAGGATGATCCAGCTCAGAAGGCCAAGAACACCACGCCTGAGCAACCCTGCTCCACACTGAGCTGAGAAGACCCCGACTCCACCAAAAAATACCCCATGGTAAATAATTAGTGTTCTGGGAGGAACAAGAGTCACGCCTGCAGGGGTGGGCAGGGGAGATTCCCAGAGAAGGTGCCACCAGGATCCAGGCTTGGAGAGCAGGTAGGCTTTGAGGAAAGATGACCAGAGGGGGAGGAAGGACCTTGCAGGTGGGAGAAAGACTCAACTTAGCAAAGGCTCAAAGGCGAGAGGTTCAAAGCATGTTGGGGAATCAGCTAGAGGAGTGGGCAGGGGACAGGGCTGGTCTGTCCCAGACTGGCCTAATGATGACCGTCACCTAAGATGCTCATTAGACGTACGAGCTGGGTAACTGGGGAAAGGTGCATAAGACCCCAGTTTTCTTGCCCCTGAAATGGGGATGAATGATATCAGCCTGTCTCCCTGGGTGGCTGCAAGAAGTAAACTGATGAATGCTGCAAGATGCCTCCACAGCAGGCACTTTAACATGTGAGCTGTAGCTGTTGTGACGTCCCCTCTAGGACGGGGCTGCTCTGCTCTGATGCTCTCCATAGTTCCCCATCCCCCACATCCAGTCCAGGGCCCAGGCTCAAAAATCCCCCCTTTGCCGAGGGGATCTGCTCCTTTGCAAAATCCTCCTTTAGGACATGTAGGCAGATGGGCAGGCGGCAGTGACACGAGGGAGGAGAAACAGCACAAAGCCCAGAGGAGGCGGGCAGCCGTGCCCAGGGAGCCGCGGGGCGCATTACCCGTCCGGAGCTGCCCAGGCTGTCCTCGTCAGACTCGTACCGCCGGCTACTGTTGGAGTGGCCCTGAAGGGAGGCAGAGATGACAGTGATCCAAAGAGCAGGTCTTTCCCCCAAGAACCTCCCCCTGACAACCAGCCCTATCCTCCAGGGGAAGCAGGAGCCCTCGTCTGGCCAGCAGAGGGGGTGCTGGGTCAATGGTGTGTTGGGGCAGCCACGGCCTCGAGGTCCCTCTCCCTGTGTGGACAGATGGGACCGGATCCCAGCAAAAAGCCACTGGGGAAACAGTGCTGAGTCCTTCCTTTAGCCAAAGCTCTTACTGCATGTTTTATATTCACAATCATAAAGCTGAGACCAGACGTCTCCCAGCAAGACTGGCCCTGACGTGCAGGCTCGATCTGGGGACATGGTCAGTATGGCCTCTAAATGGCCGACACTCCCAGGATGCTGCGGGGAGGGGCCCTGAGGAAACCGATCTCTGCAGCCCTCCCCAGGGACTGCCAGGACCCTGTGTGCCTTGGAGCTGGGCCCTCCCACCTGCGCCAGCACCCTCTCTGCCCTGCAGCCAAAGGCTCCCGCCGCACTCTAACACTTGTCCGCCATTTTCAACCTTATATCCAAGCTTCCTCACTTGCCCCCTGACTGGTCCACATGATCCTGCTTTATCTTCTCTCTTGCATTTATCTTTATCTGAAATACTCTTGTTTACTAATTTACTTCTTATCTTCTCAGGACCCACTCACATTCCCCCTTCAGGAAGGGGGATTTTTATCCTCCTGGAGGATAAACGAGGCAACAGGGGACACTGGTCTCCTTCCCTGGTGGATTCCTTACATGATCTCGGAGCTCAGGGTCATCCAGCTCACCCCGCTTCTCACTGGGGTATCCGCTGTCCCCACTGTTCTCAGAGTCCTGTGGAGAGAAGATGATCTTAGGGTCTGAAAGGTGACCTTACTAATAAACTAACAGAATAAAATAAACTATCCAAGAGAAAGTAAGAATAAACTCACAGCACATAATTGCCCCTTTGGAAAAACAAAAACCTCACAACTACCCCCTTTGTTTTGTTTAATGAAAACACCTATGGTCTAACTTGTTATCTCTAAGACTTCATTTTTCTCAGCCTTGAAGAGCCCTAAGCGGATAGTAGGGGTACGAACTCCCCGCTCCAACTCTGCCTCAGTTCCTGCAAGAAACATTATTTCAAGGACTCAGATAAGCTGGATTTGCAGAGAAAAAAAAAAAAAAAAAAACAGAAAAAGCAAACACCACTGCTCCACAGCTGCTCCTGTTGTCAGTTGCTAAAGCAGAGGGAAAAGCGCCATCGTTACCCTCCAAAACACCAGCTGCTTTTCTCAACTACCCGGCACTTTCACTCCTTTCTCTGTGGGCTGTGGCCACTCCCTCCTTCACGCACACTCTGCCTTTCTTGGGAAAATCCATAAACTCTGTACATCTCTCTACCCTAAACTCTGTGTGAGAATTCTTTCTCCAACCCACCATGAGCACCTAGAAACTTTCCACCCTAACAGGGTCCCAGTGGTCCTCTAAGTACCTGGCGGTGACATCTGGACATCCCAACCACTGGCTCTCTCTCCTTTGTCCATCACCTCACTTAACATCCTCTTCCTTGCCCCTTGCTGGTTGGGTGACAATGAGGCAGGATAAAGTAATGGTAAAGACCTTGGGCTTTGGAGCCAGACTGCCTGGGCTCAAACCTGGCTCTGCTACTCGCCAGCTGTGACCTTGGGCAGTTGCTTAACCTCTCTGAGCTTCAGCGTTCTTAGCTCTGGGGATTCATTACAGCACCTACATCAAAGGGCTGGCCGTGAGGATGAAGCAAGGTGTTACACTCTGCAAACGTGGATAGCAGTAAGGGCTTTACTCAGAGTGACTCACCCACTTCACAGGCAGAAAAACAAAGGCTGGTTTCAGGTCTATGACCCATGGACAAAAATACAGCCTTGGGAACAATATTTACTATGAGTAAGTCCTCAGCCAACACTGCACAGGTCACCTGGGCATGTTTCTTGTCCTCCCAGACCTGAGTTCTGTTCTGAAAGGGAATCTGGTATAATTTAGAATTTCTAAAACTTCAGTCATGTGCCTAACCAACACTGAGTTCTGGCCTTCTCTGCACGTCACCTGCCCCGTTAGTTACCAAATACTTTTATTTTCTTTCCTTCTTTATTCTACTAGGAAGTATTTCAAACACACGAATAAGCACTGAGATTCTAAAATGAACTCCAACACACCTACCACCCAACTTTGTCAACACCTGACACTATGCCTTAGTTACCCAGGATCTTTTATTTTTAAAAGGAACTAAAATGTTACTGTTAAAATTTGGACCTCTGTGTGTCCCTTCCCCTCCCATTCTCTCCCTGCTCCAGATAAAACCACTTTCCTTCTCCTGTCTTTAGAGAAACCATTGTACGTTACTTAAATAAATACATATTTTTTAGAGCAGGTTGGTATCGCCACCATAAACGTAAAACCTGGATCTCTCTTGCAGATAGACGGGAGGCGTTCAAACATGTATGGTGAAATCCTTGGCCTCCGCTTTGGCCAGGGACCCCCTCGAGCCCGAGGAACTGAGCTGTCCTCAGAGGGCCCTGCCCTTGTCTCTAGACAACTCTAGAGCCTTTGTCCTGCGTGAGCTGAGAGGCTGATGGGTTTTTTAAAAAAACTATTTCAATTTTTTAAATTGAGGCATAATTTATGTACAATAAAATTAAACTGTTGATTTTGTTGAGGGAAAGGCTGTTTTTTGGAGAGGCTCAAGTGACGCTCCCACCTCAGCCTCCCGAGTAGCTGGGACGACAGGCACTTGCCACTGTGCCTGGCTGTGAAAGGCTGTTGTTGAAAATGGATCACAGGCCCTACCTGCCCAAGAGTTTCACAACCTCGGGCACCTCGTCCCACCCTCTGGCGCCACTCCCAAGCTGTGACACAGAGAGACTCATTCAAACCCCAGGTCTGTGATCCCAGCGAGGCAGCCAAGCTCTCCAAGCTCAGTTTCCCCATCTGAGAAATGACACGAACACAAGGCGGCAAGGCAGAGGGTGAGCGTGGGGTCAGACAGCCTGGTCTGACCGCTGGCTCCATCACCGAGTGACCATGAGCAAGCAGCTTAACTCTCTTGTGCCTCAGTTTCCTCTTCTCTAAACCAGGGATAATGAGAGAACTGCCCAAGCAGCTGCTAACACTGGGGACAAGATGCAGGTGACAGAGGGCAGGGGTGCAGGGAAAACTCGTCACCACGCTAATCCTTCGTGCCTTTTCCTTTTAACACGTGAGGATGTATTTTTTACCTATTCTAAAATCTTAACATTTATTCTAATTCTAGAAGAAATAAATAACATCTACCTCGTAAGTTGTTGTGCGGATTAAATGAGACTATCTACCGAGCCCATAGTGATGCTTCCAGATGTATCAGCTATTATTATTATTATTTTTTTGCCATTCAAGAACTCTGAAAAGCAGCCAGGAGTGAACTTGAACCTTTGGGACAACCTGAGAGTGCAGCTTAAAGTGAGCATGTGGTCTGTGCAAGTGTGACATTTCTGCAAAGTCTATTTAAAAAATTCATAAGAAATTTTAATTTGACACCTTAAAATACATTTGCATGCATGCTAATATGATGCCTTCAGTTTCTTACCACTGAGTCAACCTGACGCTGCAGGAAACATTCTGTTTATCCAACCCAAGAGCATCACAGGTTACTGTGCTACGTGTTACAGATCTGAGACCCAGTATAGTGGCGAGATGAGACAACCGTCCACACATGTGGCCAAACCAAACCTGGGGCTGAACCTGGCGTTTACCACAAGGTCGCACTGCCGCTGATCTGGAGTCCCTCCTTCCCTAACCATCTCCAGGATCTGCAATGAACCCAGCTCTTCCCTGAGTAAAGCTCTGCCTTGGGCAGAAGGCTGCAATCCATCTGTATCCTCCTGCCGCCCCTACCCCATGCCTTCCTGGCAGTGCCCAGGGGAGATCTGGGCTGGGCTGCCTCCCTCTGAGGTTGAAGATTCACCCTCATCTCCCACTGGGATAGAGTCCAGTCCTCCACCCCAAGGACACTGGAACCTGCAGCCTCTCTCCCTCCGCACTCACCCGGTGGTTGTCCAGATGGTCATGGTCTCTGGGCGCCATGTTATCGAGGTCACTGAACACTGGCCAATCTGGGCAGGGAGAGACAGAGATGACGTGCTGGTTCCACTGCAGGAATAGTCACAAGACCAACCTACAGCCCAAAGCAGACCACACCTGGACACCAAGCCTTTATTATTATTTTTTTTGTTTTAAAGAAAAGCACAAGAGAACTTGGTCTAAGTCTGCCACTTGCCAGCTACATAATTCTGAGCAAGGAGCTTCACCTCCAAGCCTCCTCAAGGCTGTGATAATGCAATTATACTTGTAATGTGTTTATTAGCATGTGTGCCTGGCTCATACTCGGCCCCCAGTAAGGGGCAGTTGTGAAGGAAGAAAAGCCATTTGTACATTTGGGGCCCAAGAAGTGGGCCTCAGACAGCTTCAAAACCAACCATCTCCTGCTGATTCCCTGTCTCTGTCTCCTGCCAAGCTCTCTCGAGCCAAATCTGTTTGGCTGCCTGTTTTTATACAGATTTTAAACACGGCTCTTGCATTTTTAAATGGTTGTCAAAAATCAAAAGAAGAAGAAAAAGAATTGGTGACATGAGAAAATTATATGAAATTTAAAATTTCAGCGTCCACTAGTAGTTTTATTGGAACACAGCCACACCCATTCACTTAAATACTTTCTGTGGCTACTTTCATGCTGCAAATACAGAGACTGAATGACCTGCAAAGCTTAAAATGTTTCCTCTCTGGTTCTTTTAAGTCTGTTGGCCCCTGCTCCAGACGATCCCAAAGGTCTTCCAGGGGAGACATCTAAAAGGCTCCTTTAACGTTTTGACATAAAATCTTCCCCTCCTGCTCTGAGCCTGCACCCCTATGGACTTTCCCTGAATAAATGACCACACTATCCTTCCTGCCTTACCTGCACACCCTCAGCCACATAACCACAAACTCTATCCCTTCAACTTCAGGAACAATGATTCCACTTTTCACCTCTGACCTAACATCATGTTAATAGATTTCCCAATGTTGAACTACCCTCAGATTCCTGTGAAAACCCTATTTGACAGACTATTCCTTCAAGATACTACTAGTTTTTACTTGTTAATACCTTATTTAGAATTTGTGTGTTCTGTGGATGTACATGGGTGTATATTACTGAGGTTGGGATATAGTTTTCTTTTTTGATGTTTTGTCAAATTTTGATATAAGAGTTTTGCTAGCTCCATAAAACACACTGAAAAATGTTACCTTGTTTTCTACAACAGGAGTTGTTTTTATGGCATTTAGATGACCTATGTCTTGAAAGTTCATTCAAAGAACTCACCTGTAAAACCATTGGGGCCATGCATCTTTTTGGTTAGCATGGCTGATTTTTCTAACACAAATGAAAGCCAGTTTAGCTCTGCCCTACCCCTTGCCTGTCCCTTCCAACCACAATGACCAGGGACCAAACCATCACTCACGGAGCTGGTCCAGCTTCTGGCTGTGTGGTGTGGCCGAAGACGGGGAGGAGGGGAGAGAGTCAAACGTCACATCGCTCATGTTCTCATCTCCAGAGTTTTCTGAGAGGCGGAGGAGCAGGGGGGGCCGGCTCCCAGAGAGGGTCCTTACTCGGGGGCTCCCACACTTTTCCTCTGTCCCCCTCAAGATGGTCTTGGCTGATTGCTGGGGACGTTAACAGGGATATTCATGTCACACAAGCACCCTCTGGGGAATGAAGGGCTCTTCCTGTTGTTCCCTTTAACCCTGAAGCTCTTTCAGCCATGGCTCCTGCACATGCCCATGTAGGGGCTGATAGAAAATTTATAAAAAATCAGAAGGGATTAACCCTAAGACCTCCAAGGGGGGACATCTGGAACAGGAGCTCAAAGGACCTGCCAGCCCCTAAAGTGCTGACCACACTTTACAGCTCTGAGCAGGAGAACATATCCCACTCTATGTCCAGAACCCCAAGCTGGTCTTTGCCAACATTCTCTTTTATCTGGGCCATGTGGCAAGGTTGGGGCAAAGGGGCCTCATCCTGGACACATCGAGGTGCCCGGAGAGCCAGGTCTAAGTCCAATCATCTGTCGATACACCACACAAACATGCACACCACGCACACACCTTCTCGCTGTCTCTGTCCCCTCACCCTGGTCAAAAATGAGCCCGACTCGAGCAGACACCAGCCACTCTATTGTGGGGACAATCAGGAGGGGTGAGTTGTGGCATAGATGTGACAGATCCTTCCTACCCTGGTATTCTTCAATTAAGCATTGCCAGACCTGGCTGTCACCACCCAGGGAGGCAGGGCTTGCTGTCTGGGTAGCAGAAGGGCCTGCCTGGCCAAGCAGGTTCATGTTGGGCACCCACCAGCAGCTTGGTGTTCTGATTCACCGCGTCCTTCTCCCGTGGCGAGAGGTCGAAGGGAGCGAGGCCCATGCTCGTGCAAATCCGGTTGCAGGCATGAGAGTAGAAGAAGAGAGCCATCCCCCGGACACCTGTGGACAGAGCAGGGGTGTCTGGAATGGTGCTTTGCTTTGTGACAAGGGACGGTTAAGTGCCAGCCCCGTAAGTGTGCCTGGGGCAGGTGTAAAATGTGCTGAGCTTAGAGCAGTCAGACATCCCAGGCCCCCATCTCGATGACCTTAGGAAAGCTCACAGACTGTCGCAGTCTGTTTCTTTGGGTGTATAAAGAGCTGGGAGATTTTAGTGGGCAGGTTGATATCCGTGGAAATAGGCTGGCTTTCCTACCTACCTAGGTTGCCATCTCCAAAGTCAGTGCCCATCTCAGTGTGGATCTGCGGGTCGGTGTAGAGGTCGCCCACGCCCTGGATGTCCACCACTATCAGCTGATGGCCAGAACGCTCAAACGTGAAGTGGCTGAAAGCCTGTGGGGGACAGGAAGAAAAAGGTAGTCACAAGAGACCAGGCTGTGACCTGTGCAGACACTGGCCAGCCTCTGGTCTGGGTTGAAATGCCCCAGCTCTGCCCATGTTGGGGGCTTTCTCTGCAAGGAGGTGTATAGAGGAAAAGACAAAGGAAGGAGGCCTGTTTAATTGGCAGAGACCTTGGGGCTGCAGTCCTGTGGCCACCTTAGGTCTGCTGACAGAAGTCAACATGGGGTGACAGGTGTCCCATTACAGAGTCTTCTACAGAATGCTCCAAGGGGCTTGAGGGTCCTCTGAGGATGTGGGATCCCATACCCACAGGGACCCTCCTCTCTAGGGCCTGAACCTGGCCAGGCTCCCATCCCAAAGGGCTGGGGTGGGCAGAGGGTGGAGGTGCAGGCAGGGTGAGCCTGGGGCCTCACCTGCGGTGTCAGACGGATGTTGTCATCACGGACAAAGCCTGAGTTGGAATTGTACTTGATATACTTGCCCTCGATGTAGTGCTCCAGGTGGAAGAGGGGCTTGCCTGGCCTCTCCTTCAGCTCAATGATGCACATCTGCATGATGTCCACCTGGCAACAAGGGAAGTGGCGTCACATGGAAGGGCAGGGGGAGGGGTTGAGAGCAGCCAGCTGCCTGGGCACAGATGCTGGCTCCATCATTTACTAGTTTGTCTCCAGAATCCATTCTCCCCTTTTCCTTTTAGAATGAAAACACCCATCCCTGAATTTTAATAGGATATACAGCCATCAGCTAGAATGACATTGCTGAGCTTCCCTTGCAGCTAGGTGTGATCATGTGACCACGCCTGGCCAATGGGAAGTGAGCAGCTGCAATGACATCACTCCAGCCTGCCCCATAAGGTGGACTCTTCCTGTGAGCCAAAACTAACCACGTGGTCCACAGCAACCCCCAGGGGATGGCAGAGCAACAAGATAGAAGGAACCAGAGCGCTGGATGGCTTCAAGAAGGCGAAGTACCAGCCCACCCTGTGGCACCCACCCATCAACAGGACTTTTACGTGAGCAAGAAAGAAACCATGTCAGCACATATTTGTGGGTCTGTTTGCTAAGCAACTTCACCTGTGTCTTACACCAATGCTGTGAATTCGGGTAAGTTATTTTACCTCTCTGTGCCTCAATTTCCTCAGCTGTGGAATGGGAATCTCAGGCTTAGTATGTGAGTTAAATGTATTGATTCACAAAGGAGCCAGGAACCTTTGCTCATGTTGTTGTTATCAATAGACACAGTTCTAGAGTAATATTAGGTCATTAAATATGAAATGTCCAATTTCAAATCAAAAGTTTAGTTTATTATATCTTAAGAAGCAGTACAATTAATCAAAGTGTACACCCTAAACTACTGACACAGTTTTACCATCTTAATGGTAGCTTGTTTATGCCACCAGTGAAGAAACCTGGAGAATGAGTGGTGAAATCTCGAAAAGGCATTTTCCAGCTTGTTGAGAATTGAATATTTTTCTTTGTAGAAGTGGTCCAAAGCCTGGAACAGGTGGTAGTCAGTTGGTGCAAGGTCTGGTGAATATGGTGGATGACAGAGACTTTCCAAGTCCAGCCTCTGTAGTTTGAGCAGCATTGTTTATGTGACATGCGGTCAAGCATTGTCTTGCAAGAGGATTGGCCTGTCTCTATTGTTCAACCTCGGCTGCTTAATCGCAAGCATCCTCATCGCTTCCACCCAGTTGGTTCCAGTAGACATCACTGTAATCGATTGACCAGGTTTCATGAAGCTGTAGTGGATAATACCAGTGCTGGACCACCAAACAGAGACCATTAGCTGTTTTTTATGAATATACGGTTTTGGACTATGTTTCAGCACTTCATCTTTATCCAACCATTGTGCCAAATGCTTGTGATTGTCTAAAAGAATCCATTTTCCATCACACCAAACAACATGGTATAGAAATGGTTTGCCTTTATGTCGTGACAGCAAAGAAAGGCAAGCTTCGAGAGGATTTCTCTGCTGGTGCTCGTTTAATTCATGTAGTACCCATCTATCCAGCTTCTTTACCTTGCAAATTTGTTTCAAATGGTCCAATATTGTTGGAATAGTAACATCAAACCTTGCTGCTAATTCATGCGTAGGCTGAGATGGATTGGCTTCCACTACAGTTTTCAGCTCATAATTATCCACCTTGGTTTCAGGTTACCCACATGGCTCATTTTTCAAGATTAAAATCATCAGAATGGAACTTCTCAAACCATCAACATACTGTGTGTTCATTAGCCACGTCCTTCCCAAACACTTCGTTGATATTTCAAGCTGTTTGCTGCACTGGTTTCGAACTCACATTCAGAAGTAACGTGTATTTTTGACTTATCCATGGTTTCACAAAAATTGCTCAAAAAAAAAAAAATTGGAAAGATAATCACAAGCCAAATGTGTTTGAAATAATGAGGATGTACCTTCACAATAAAAATAAAACAAGAAGTGTCAAAAGGAAATGTCAGAGATATCCACTGTCAAACTTAGTACTTAAGGAAATTGGATATTTCTTAATAATCTAATATATACCAATATATTATATATAGGTTATATATTATACATATATAACCATTATATTATGTATAATATATACTAATTATGCCATTATATATATATATATATATAAAATAATAAATATATATCTGTAAACAGTGGTTTTCTCCTGCAATGGGGAATTATGGGGAACCTTGACATTCTTTGCTGACTTTTTTTTTTTTTTAACAAAGTATATGTTTAATCTTGTACACAGAGGAAAATGTATAAACAGTGTGTATGGTCTATATAGCGGGGTAGGGAAGACCTGTGACTTGAACGTGGATCTCCTGCCCTGTTACGTAAGGTCTCAGTCACAGCACTCGCTCCCTCGGTGCCACCTACACCATGGGAGGAGCCGGCTCCAGGTTTCCCAAGGCAATGACCATCCAGGGAGGGGGAGTCACCAGGCAGGCAGACAACAGCTGCAGAGGCCAAACGGGCCCTGAGCTGAGAGTTTCCCCCCAACATCACCTCACTTCTGAGAACCAGCCTGAGGGGAAGGAGGAGAGGCGCGGTTCTCAGAGGGTTCTGCACCAAATGCTGGCTCCATCCCTACACCAGGAAACCTGTATCAGGGCCACCTGCTCGGCCAGAGGGCTCCCTGGGTGAGGGGCAGTGGCATAGCCACTCGTGGACAGCCAGAACCTCCTCGAGCAACCATATCCCTTCCCCTCCCTTCATTCAACCACATTATTACTTACTGGACATCTAGACGGTGGGAGACAGCAATGAACAGAACTGATAAAACCTCTGCCCTCGGGGACAGAAGCAACTAACATATGAACTGAATGAATAAAACTCTCTCTGCACTAACTGCTCCAAAGAAAAGAAAACAGAACAAAGCAGAATGCCATGGGAGAGGTGACTGGGTGGAGGGGCTACTCCACTTAGGTCGGTCTGAGCCAGCCTGGCTGCAGAGGGGACACACAGGCTGAGACCTGAGCTATGAGAGGACCAGCCACGCAAGTGTCATGGAGACCAGTAATGCAGGCTGGTGGCATGGCCAGGGCAAAGGTCCTGAGGCAGGAAGGAGCTCAGGGAGGAAGAGAAAGGAAGCCAGGCTGGAACACAGCAAATAGCTGAGGAAGTCACAGCCCCCCAGAGTGGGGACTGTGGTTTGTGTGCCCATCCCACGTGTGCTTAAATCAAGGGCCCAGAAAACAGGAGGAGCTCAATGAATTCTGCTGGTTGCCTGGAAGTGCGGCTCTCCCGAGGCGCCCAGGAGGCCTTGCATGTAGCAGATGCTCAAACTACTGGAGGGCTGAGCAGTGAATTTAGGCAGAGCAGAGGCTTGGAACAATGTTTCCTTAAATGGCCACAGGCAGCAGGAAATTGGCCCTGGCCACAGTGACCCAACACCCTAGGGCTCCAGTGAAGGACCCAACCTGGCAGGGGGCTGGACAGCTTGGATTTGAGCCCTGGCTCCATCCCTGCCTGCTGGGGCAAGTCATTTAACCTCTCAGAGCCCTGGGTTCCTCAGGGAGTGGACATGGTATCCATTTCCCTGTCCTTCCATTTTTTTCTTGGGAGCCACCCCTCCGCCAATCTCAGCCTAGGTGGTCTGGGTGGAACCCCACATTCCCAGCTCTAAGTGGGCTCAAAGCTCAGGCCTGCCCAATCTGCATATCCCCTCCCCTTGGCCATTATGATTGGCTCAGTGATAGGCATCTGACCTTATCAGAGCCAATGAAACCCAGTTCTGAGACATTCATTCGAACTTCTGGGAAAACAGGTGCCCTCATTCCAACAAGGCTGCTGAGAAGACAGAATGCAAAGCTTGCAGCTGCTGGGGGTTGGCGTGTCACTGCAAGTGGAAAGGCTGCCTGAGAGTGACACCAACATAGAAGAACACTCAGCCCAGAGATGGAGGAAGATTCCCGAAACTTCAGTTTGGTCCTGGATACAGCCATGCCTGTGGCCAGCACTATTTTTCAGTTACATGAGGCAGTGAATTGCCTTGTTAGATTACATCAATTTGAGTGGGCTTCTGTCATTTGTAAACTAAAATCCTGACTGATACCCATCTATAAATGGGGATAAAAACATTCCAGTCTCAGAGCTCCAATTTTGAGAACAGTACTCTCTGCATATATAGTATTTGGCCCACCATGTTCAATAAACAGTGGTTGTCATTCGCCACTGTTAAGAAGGTGAAGGAGGGACCCTGCAATCAGCCCCACCCTCATTCCCAGACACCGTGCCCAGCTGCCCTGGCATGGGGAGGAGGCGGACAGGGGGCACTCACCTGCTTGGGGGGCTTGTGTCGATTATACTCCTCCCCCCAGAGCTTGGCCTCCATCTGCAGACGTACATCCTCAAAGTACACGTCCCTGCTCACAGGCTCAATGTAGCGCTTTGCCACGTAGTTGGAGGCCCCCTTCCACTGCTGGGCGTGCAGGAAGTTGGAGAGCTTCTTCCTGGGGGGAGAGGGAGCAGGGAGTCTGCCTGGGTGCTCTGGGGCCACAGCCCTGGGTCCTCAGGACGGTGACACCCTGCCTGGCTGGCTGCGGTCAGGAACAAAATGTGGGCAGTGGGAAGGGTTTTCCTGCCCTACTGTATCCTTCAAAGAGCTGGGAAGGATACCATGTCCACTCCCTGAGGAACCCAGGGCTCTGAGAGGTTAAATGACTTGCCCCAGCAGGCAGGGATGGAGCCAGGGCTCAAATCCAAGCTGTCATTGTTAAGGGCCTCCTATCCCATTTGCCTTGACCTCTAAGCGCCAGAGCAGAGATGAGTGGGCTACTCCCTGTTCTTCCTGAGCCATCCCCACAGCCAGGCCTCGTGTGTGGTCCAAGGGAGACCAGAAGGAGAGAAACTTGGGACACAGGAGGGAAGAGGCTACTGTCTCCATTCCTTGGCCAAAAATGTCCCAGTGCCCCAGCTTTTAGAGGCCTTGGGGAGTCTGGGCAGGGCTCCAAGCACCAGGCTGAGTCACTTACGTCCTGAAGCACTCCCTCATGGCTCCTCGGCCGAAGGGCTGAAAGACACCACATAGAGAGTAATCAGTCCCTACGCCCCACCCAGAAGCAGCCCTGAGCCAGATGTCACCCTCCAAATGGGTGTCCAGGCCCTGGACCTCATGTCAATCCTGAGAGCCCTACGCTCTCCCCTCCCCCACCAAAGCCTGAAAGGTCTTCCAGTCCAGAGGCTCTGGGATGACGAGGACCACCCCATCCCTCCACCCCAGCTGAGGGGAGGAACCCACGGTGGACAGGATGTTGGGGGAGAGACAATGCAGCCCTGTCGGTAACAGAAAAAAGTGGAAACAACCTAAGTGTCCATCAACAATACACTGGAGAAGTCAACCAGGTCTATTCATTCAAGGAAATACTATACGACGCTGAGAATGAACACAAAATGTCGCGCAACAGAAGCCACGCTCAAAAGAACACCTGCTATATGGCTCCACTTACAGGAAGTACGTCAGCAAAATTAAGCTGGATGCTGGAATTCAGAGTGGTGCTCACCCTGGGGGCAGGTAAGTAGACACGGGGGTGGGGGGGCTTCTGAGGGGAGCTGGGTATGTTCTGTTTCTTGACCTGGGTGCTGGAGTCCACTTTGTGAAAACTCAGCAAGCTGTACGTTTTTCTGTGTGTATGTTACACTAAAAAAGTTTCACAAAACAATCCTTGCCCTCACTGTGCTGGAAGACTCTATTTTCTAGCTTTTTTTTTTTTTCTTCCCCCTTTTTCCCCCCCAAAGGCTGGTGACAACCTACTGAATTTATTTAACAACTCAGTAATGGGTTTAAACTTTAATTCAGCAATTTAAAAGAAAACCTGATATATACATTTATGGTCAATTGTTTTCCAGCAAGAGGATAGTCTTTTGATGTATGACATCTTAGTATATGGAAGACCCAGAATAGGCAAATCTACAGAGACAGAAAGTAGAACGGTGGTTGCCAGGGACTGGGGGAGACGAGGAAATGGGGAGTGACTACTAATGGGCATGGGATTTCATTTGGGGAGCGTGAGAATGTTCTGGAATTGGTTGTGGTGATGACTGCACAACTCGGTGAATATACTAAAAACCACTGAACTGTACACTTTAGACAGGTGAACTGTATGGTGTGTGGATTATGCCTCACTAAAGCTGTTACAAAAAACACAATAAATAAACAATAACATTAAGAATACCCAAAGTTAAAAAAAATTAAATAAAGCGGGTGCGGAGGGCAGGGTGCACAGACTGAAGTCGGCTGGAGGAAGTCCCCACTCATCCCTGTCCCCATGGGGCTCTGGGCCCTGCTCACCTGAGACGCCATCTTGATCAGAACGTCATCTTGTAGCCACTCCCCGGTGACAGCGTTGTACCTGCAGAGACCAGAGCCCACCCAAGGGCACAGTGTCCCTGATACGATCCTGTCCCCTCACTGGCTAAGGCACGAGACCCTTCTGGGCTCCGCACTGCCCCCAGGGTCCAGCCCCGGCTCCACCGTACCCCCGGCCCCGTCTCCCCGGCACTCGCGGCCAAGCCACCTGCTGGCTTGCTCTGTCTTGGGCTTCCCCAGGGACGGTGACTCCACAAAGCAGGCCCACATCTGTCTTCCTCATGCTGCCTGCTGTGTGTGGATGCTTAATAAATAAAGCCGTGGGGAATGAGTGATTGAGCAAATAAATAAATATCCTGATTATAACTGGTCTACGTAACGAATGGACATCCCAGGAAGGGAGGCGACAGTGCCCTCAATCTTGCCAGGCAGCGGGGCATCTCCCAAGCAGTGACCACTGTCTGTGCAGGCGGAGGCGGGAGAGGGTCCTGCCTCTGATCCAGCCAGGAAAGGGGCCGCCAGTTTAGGGACAGATAGGGGGTGATCCCTTTCCTGCCATCACAAAGGTCACAGCCAACAGCCCTATAACAAAAGGCAGGTTAACGAGACAAAAGCATGATGAATTAATTTGATCATAGTTTTGCGTGACACAGGAGCCTTCAGGACAAAGACCCAAAGATACAGGGGAAGCTACCAGATTTCACGCCCAGGGTCAATGAAGCTGGGACAGCTGTGGAGAAATGCGACTGCACAAAAAGGGCAAGAGCTGATGGTCACAGACTGAGTGGGGAAACCCAGCATGGCTTGTCTGTTCAGATTCTCCTTGGCCTCTCTGTTGTAGCATTTCCTCCTCCCGAGTATGGGGCAAGGCCCCTCTGGAACCAAGATCTTAATTTCTTTAAGGCCAGCTGTTACGCAGAAAGTTTGGGGAAGGTTAGAGTAGTATTTTTAGGTTTTGTGGCTGGCTTTGGGCGAAAAGGGTTCAGGTTTCTGTGACCTGCCTTGGGAGAGAACGAAGCACGAGAGACAGGAGGGCAGAAGGTCAGAGAGAGGCTTTGCTTCTGATGCTGTTTCTAAGGCCTTGACTTTGGGTATCATTTTCTGAGCCCCAACACTGGGTTGTGATATTGTAAAATATATATATTTGGTGTCGGACACTGTTTCCCAGCATACAACTCCGAAAGTCCTTAGACTCTCCAAAGGGATGTCTTTCTGTATGCTAATGAGATGGCTGGTGACCAGCAGCCCCTTGGTGGCTTCAGGATGGGGCTGGTCACCAGAGAGACCATGGCAGGATCAGGGGGTTGGACTCTCAGCACCGCCCCCCCCCCCCAAACCTCCAGGGAGGAGAGAAGGCTGAAGGTTGAGTTCATCACCAATGGCCAATAGTTTAGTCAATCACACCTACGCAATGAAGCCTCCATAAAAACCCAAAAGGACGGGGTTCAGAGAGCTCCCAGACAGCCAAACACAGGGAAGGTTCCAGAGGGTGGCATGCCTGGAGAGGACATGGAAGTCCCTGAGCCCCTTCCCACATGCCTGGTCCCATGCTTCTGTATTCTTTGTAAAAAACCTGTAAATGTGAGCGAGTGTTTCCCTGAGTTCTGTGAGCTGCTCCAGCAAATTAACTGAACCCAGGGAGGAGGCTGTGGGAAGCCCAATTTGTAGCTGGTTGCTCAGAACACAGATAACACGGTCTGGGACTTGTGACTGGAATCGAAGTGGCGGGCAGTCCCGTGGGACCGAGCCCGCACCCTGTGGGATCAGATGCTACCTGGGTAGACGGTATCAAAAGTGAATTGAAAAAAAAAAGAAAAAAAAAAAAAAGTGAATTGAACCAGAGGACACCCGGCTGGCATCCCCTGCAGATCCAACTGCTTGTTTGCCGGGGGAAGAAATCCCCACACATCCTGGGGCCCCAGCAGCATGCTGTGTTGTGAGACTACGGTAGGAGAAACTGAGTTTGTTTTTTCCACAGATGGGTGCACACCCAAGGCAGAGAGAGAGCTGGAGAGGGTTCCAGAACATTTTCATCTTTCCTTTCCCAGAGCAAATCAGCTCCTGGGCCTGGCTGCACCTCAAACAGGTTTGCTTGGTGGAAATCTCAGCTCAGGCAATCCCTGAAGTCTAAAGCCTCCCTCTGGGCTGGGGTGTTCTTAGCTCTAGTTAGAGGCCTGCCCTGGCCCACCCTGCAGCTAGGGCAGGCTCCAGAACACTCCCAGTCTCGGTGGGAACAGGTTTCCCAGAGCTTGAAAAACAAGCAGAGGCCTGGCAGGTAACCTCCTCCGGGCTCAGAGGAAGGAGAGGACGTCAGACCTGCCAACTGGCTGGCACCGGCCTGGGCAAGCACAGCTGACCCTGGGGCAACATGGCTTTGAAGTGTGCGGGGCATCTTATACAGAGTTTTTTCAAATATGTCGGAAAATTTTTTTAGAGATTTGCAACAATTTGAAGAAAACTCACAGATGAACCTCATAGCCTAGAAATAATAAAAAATTTAAAAGCTAGGTATGTCATGAATGCATAAAACATATGTAGACACTAGTTGATTTATGTTTTAATTGACTGTATGTTATTAGCATGTTATGGTCAACAGTAGGCGATCGGTAGTTAAGTTTTAGGTGGCCAGAGTGATGGCTCACACCTGTAATCCTAGCACTCTGGGAGGCCGAGGCGGCAGGATGGTTTGAGCTCAGGAGTTCGAGACCAGCCTGAGCGAGAGCCAGACCCCTGTCTCTACTGAAAATGGAAAGAAATTAGCTGGACAACTAAAAATATATAGAAAAAATTAGCCAGGCATGGTGGCACATGCCTGTAGTCCCAACTACTCGGGAGGCTGAGGCAGAAGGATCTCCTGGCCCCCAAGGGTACTTGGGCCTCACTGATTGTCAGCAGAAGCAGGACCCATCCCCACCACCCAGGACTCCTTAAGGCCCCTGGACAAGCTGCTGACCTGTGCCGAGTAGCACATTCTGTGGCAATGTCCTCGAGGTGGAACTCAGCCCAGGGGTCGGGCATGTGCTTGGCCTTCTCGATCGCATGCTTCCAGGCTTCCTGCAGAAGGAAAAAGGTGGCGTTAGGCTCAGACCAGGGCCCTCAGGGACACTGCAGCCCAGCCTCCTCCCTCTCTGCTGTTTCTTCTGGGGGACAGACAACATCTGTGAGAGAGAGGGTCTCCCATCTAGTATTCTTTCTGGAACACAACTCCATACCCCGCAAAGACCCTACTTGCTCTCACAGGCACAATCTTCCTGTAGGCAGAAGTGATGCATCTTAACTAACACCATTTCACTAGAAACTGGAAAAGTTGAGAGTGAAAATAAGACACCATTCCCCCGTTCAGACCGACAAACATTTCAGTGAGTGCTGGCCAGGATGTGGGGAAATGAGCATCCTCACAGATCATCAGTGGGTCCAAACCTTTTCTGAAAGGCAATCCAGCAGTGTAGTAAAATGAAAAAAAAAAAAAAAAATGTATTTCTTAATTTTGGTCCAGTAGATGTAGACCCAATGCTACATCTAGGAATTGATCGTGAAGAAACATGAACACAAGTGTGCAAGCATATATTTATAAGAAGTTTCATTGTGATCATGCAGAATCGAATTTAGCCCAAAGGTTCATGTGCAGGGATTGGTTAAACACATTTTGATTGCATCCATTTAAAAGGTTAAGCAGAGGCCGAGGTGGGACGACTGCTTGAGCTCAGGAGTTTGAGACCAGCCTGAGCAAGAGTGAGACCTCGTCTCTACTAAAAATAGAAAGAAATTAGCCAAACAACTAAAAATAGAAAAAATTAGCCAGGTATGGTGGTGCATGCCTGTAGTCCCAGCTGCCCGGGAGGCTGAGACAGGAGGATCACTTGAGCCCAGGAGTTTGAGGTTGCTGTGAGCTAGGCTGACGCCACGGCACTCACTCTAGCCTGGGCAACAGAGTGAGACTCTGTCTCAAAAAAAAAAAAAAAATAAGGTTAAGCAGCCCTTCCAAAAGGCTGCATTTGTTCTATAGGGAGACCCAGTGCCCCCTTTTTATAATAAATATTGCCTAACACACCTCGTTTTACTGCCCCACATGAAATCCTTAGATAACACACATAAGCATGCTGAGCTCAGAACCATGCCAAAGGTATGTTACCTTTACATGGAACCTGGCATCAAGCTCTGGACTCAGACCACTGTGAACTGATTCCCACGAGACATTCCAAGGTCCTGTGGGAGGCAGGAAGATCCATCGTGCAGAGCTGCCCTGCCCAGCTCAGGGCTGCTAGCATCCCTGGCCTCCACCCACTTGTGCAGTAGCGTCCCCATCATTGTGATGCCCAAAAATACCCCTCAAATTTTTAAAACCTGCTTAGAACCAGAGCTTTTTGAGTGTTAACTGGGAAAGATGTCCAAGAGAAGAGAACAAGCTGCTAACCTGTATTATGGAACAATCCCATCTTTGTTTTTAAAAGCCCATTTTATGAGCCCACAAGTTTGAGTCTAACCTGGGCAACATAGCAAGACCCCATCTCTAAAATAAATATTTTTAAAATTAAAAAATTAAAAAACAAAAACAGGGACAGCAATTCCACACTTCTCCACACCCCACCGGCATCCCTCAGCTGCCCCAGCCTCTGCGGGAATCCAGCCTCCCAGGAACTCAGCCCAACCGGGGCTGCACCTCACCCACCCCCCAAGCCCGGGCCCCTCTGCCAGGACCCTGCTCAGAATAGAAGCGGCTCAGCAGAGGAGCTGGACCTTCCACAACATACACACACAGCCCAGGGCTTTCTAATCTCTGCAAGTCCAAACAACAAAGCCTGTAATTCTTTTCTTCCAATCTGGAAGCCAATTAGGCTTCATGAAAACACTTGGAAAACACAGAAGACAAAAATCCAACGCACCCTGTGCCGTCCATCAGAGCCACAGTCGATGCCTTGGACTAGTCCTCAACCAGAACTTTTATGTGCATTTTGTAATACGACTGGAATCCACACTGTAAATAAATAGAATTCCTATCCTTTCAGGAGAATGGGCCAACAGTTCTTTATACTTTATTGAGTGATCTTGATCTTTCTTCCTCCAATTCCGCAAGTATGGTCTGCTTCACGTAAACACTGCAAGCACTGTAGAATTCTAGACCAGGAAGTGGGAGTCCTTCCTAATCTGCTTCCTGTGAAAACCACAGCTGATGGTTGATGGAGACATGTTGCAAGTTTTTCCTATGCCTCAGTTAACACAAAGATGTATTTAGAGCAACACGACCACACCACATTCTGCTCTGCATCTTGTTCCCCTTCACACAGGATCTTGGACATCTTTCCGTGTCATATGTACAGACTGGCTGGGTGGACTCATTTCCTTCCCACGGCTGCCAGATACATAATTGTATGAACGGACCTTAAGGTCTTTGTCTAACTTCTAGTTCATGAATATCTGGATTCTCTCCAACATTTCCTAGTACAAACAGTGCTGAAGTGAACATTCCCTCATAACTAAATCTTTGTGCACGAACTCAGGTGTGACCTATTATTTTGGAAACGTAACTGCTGCATCACATTTAAAATTTAGAAATTACCGAGTTCGCCTCCAAGAAAGTTCTCCTAAGTATACTCCGAGAAGCAGTGAACAAGTCACTTAAATGTTTTTTCAAACACAAGCATTACATCAAACAATTGTAAAATTTACAAGTTAGTTCCGACCTGCTTTAACAGTTGGGTAATAATCCACAGGATGAGTTTATCGTTACTATCTATTCACCTGTGGTTCTCCACCATTAGTCTTTGAGCTTGTCACGGAGTTTTCCCTGTTATAAATAACCCCACAGCAGACATGTGTACATCTAAAACATTTTCTTTATTCCAATCCCCATACTTTAAAGTGCCACGGTCTCTTCTCGTATTCCAGCGGCTGTGAGTGGCAGGGACAGCCTTTGACCCCCACTTGTCAGGGAGCGGGCGGTGTGCTGAGAAGTCAGCAAGCCGCTCTCCTGAGTGTGTCTACACAGGTGCCCTGCTCTCTGCCTGACACACGTGACTCCGACTGTGCCTCTCTCAAACAGTGACTCTGCCACTCCCTAAGCCGCCAGTGGCAGGGGCCTCCCCATTCAACGAGGATTACCAACGAAATTACCTCCTGGCTGGATGCCATGGCACGAGCCACAAAAACCAGTCAAGGAACAAAGTATTTCAGAATTAGAGGGTGTAGTATTTCACAGGGTCAAAATTACCTTTTTTCCCCAAACGCAGAAAAGAATCATGCCACGCCTTATTGGCAACAGGTGGGTTTGAGGCAACTGATTTTTTATTAAAAAGCACAATATAAAAAGTCCTGTACTAACATTTGGGGCCCTTAACCCTGCTTCCAGCCCACACTGACTAGCTGTGGGAACTTCCACCTCCTTGTTTACAAATGAGGATGAAGAAGGTTTGGGCTACTGGTGGGCAATGTCTTCCGTAGCCCCTGGACCTGGGGTAGATACGCTCCCCCCAGAAACTGTGGGTCAGGAAAAATGTGCTAATAGAGGCCTGGGAAGTGGAGAGTCTCAGACACCTCGAGGGGAATGAAGGCAGGTATTGCCACCTTGCAGAGCCATCTAGCAGTGGCTGTGAACCTTCTCCTGCACTGACTTGTGACCCAGCCATTCCCATCACCTCCCCAGGTGTGCCCAAGTGACCTGGCCCAAGGACAGTCAGTGCTTATAATGTTATAATGGTCCAGCAGTGCACACAACCTGCCTGCCTATAGGGGGATGGTCATACACGTTTGGTATACTCAGAACGAGGTGCTCACATGGGCAATTTCTTAGACTTATTGTTTAGGGGGGAAAAAAGCAAGTTGCAGAACGATATAAACACTATGACACCATTTACTGGTGAAGGAAACCCACAAATCAATACCATGGATTTTCTAAGGATGTATCTGTAGACATATACATAAACGTATATTTATACGTAAATATATAGAAAGAGGTCTGAAAAGTGATTTACACCAAATATAATAGTTATCTCTGAGAACAGAGGGTATAAGAGGGTGATCAAGTGACTTCAGCTTTATCTACACTGCATTTTTTTTATAATGAGAATGTATTTAGGTATTGCATTGTGTAAATCAAAGTTAATGAACAACAACAAAAAAAATCACTGAGTTAGATGATCCTTAAGGCCACGCTAGCTCCAATATTTTCTAGTTCTAAAGATTCTAGAACTCAGCTGTTGAGTGGGCTAATTAATCCTATGCAGAGCAGGAGGCCACGGGTGTTTCATAAAAAACAAAAATACAACCCTGGCTAGAGAATACAAAGGCTTTGATTCTTCGAAGCCTGAGAATACAAAATAAAAATAAAAGTTGAATAATAGTAATGATAATATATTTCCTGGAATATGCAGGAATGAGGCCAGATGGGCAGGTAATGTGTTTGCAATTTCTTTGGCACATAAAAATGGTAACAACAGCAAAAACATTCTATGTTATCATTATTCTTGCCACTATCACAGCAATCAAGGCATCCCCCTCTCCAGTGACTCATGAGGCCTCCCTTCTTGAAACATCGACTGTTGTAAAATACGTTTGCTTTCCCGTCATCACTTCCGTAAACTTTAAGAAATACAGCTCTGAGACAGCCCGACTCCTCTCCCCTCCTGGAGGAGGGTAAAGTGCTTAAACCAAAGCCAGGGGCGAATTAAAGCAGCAGGAACAAGTGGGGACACACAGCCAGGCTCAGGGACGGGAAGAGGCCAACGGTGCTATGTGGCTGCCCCTCTCTGTGCTGCAGGCCTTTGGAGATTTAGTACAATTATCAGTGGAATCTGGCACTGAATATGGTAGGAAAAAATTGGAAACTGCCTTAAGTATGCCTTAAGAGCAATGTCTAAAGAAACTGTAGTATATTCACGCAATGATAAACCATTAAAAAAATGACAGACTAGATCCATATTTACTGATGTTGAAAGATATGAACTATTAAAAACTGGTTACTGAAGAGCATATAAACCATCATCCTGTAAGAATAAAAACTCCATATTTATTTATTTGCAATGGTATTTATACTGAAATACAAAAAGGTCTGAAATACACCAAGACCTTAATAGCAATTATTCTCACTTTCACTGTTTTCTGCAAGGAACATGGAATACCTCTAAGATGAATTTAAAAAATGGTAAAAGAAACTAAACTAAAAATCCTAAAGAAATCACTGTCTGTTGCAAAGAGGAGCTGCAACTGATCTCCCCTGATGGGTGGGATCCGGGAAATAACAGACCCAGGACTCAGCCCAAGCCTGCCAAGTCCCAGTTGCTTGTTCTTTCACAAGAACGAGAGACTAAACGTTGCGTTACCACACGACACAGCAATTCCGCTCCTCGGTATCGACCCACGAGAAATGAAAACATACACCCTCACGACAGCAGCATTGCTCATAATAGCCCAAAAGGTGGAAACGACTCAAATGTCCACCACGAATGGATTTTTAAAATGCGGTCTATCTATACAATGGAATATTATGCAGCAATAAAAGGACTGAAGTACTAATATACGCCACAACGTGGACGGACCTTGAAAACATTATGCTAAGTGAAAGAAGCCAGATACAAAAGGCTACATAGTGTATGATTCTATTCACGTGAAATGTTCAGAATAGGCAACTCCAGAGAGACAGAAAAGTAGATTGGCAGTTGCCTGGGGCTGGGCGGGATGTGGATATTAGCGGGGGATGGCTAAGGGACATGGTCTTTCTTTTTGGGGTAATGAAAATGTTCTAAAATTGGTTGTAGGGAGGCTCATACCTGTAATCCTAACTACCGGGGAAGCTGAGGTAGGAGGATCACTGGAGCCCAGGGGTTTGAGTTCAATGTGGGCAACACAATGAGACCCTGTCTCAAAAATAAATTTTAAAAATTGGTTGTGGTGATGGATGCATAATTTTATGAATATATTAAAATCTATTGAATTGTACATTTTAAGTGGGTAAACTGTATGCTATGGGAATTATATTTTAATGTATCTGCTTGAAATTTTTTTGAAATAAATAAAAGGGGACCCTCATTAATAAATACTCTAGCACATTTCCACAAAGGACTTTAGCACATACACATTCCTTTAGAAAGAAGGGTCCCTACAGCTGGGCTCAAACCTTAGTCTCCTCGTGTGTTCCAGACACCAGGTCAGTGGGTGGCTTCTTGCCTAATGCCAGCATTATTCCTTTTTCTTCATCTGCCCAGCAGGCTCTTATGTTGCTGAAAGTTCCAAAGCATTTTGGACCAAGGCTGCCTAAGCTTCACTTCCTGATCCTGCACTCCTAGAGCACAAAAAATCCCAACCTCCTCTGAGTGTGCCAGCACTTCCCGTGGTCAGCAGCATGGGCAGGAACACAAGGCTGACAGGGTGGGGCCTCCCGGGGCTTGGGCGACAGAGATGCCTGTCTCCCCAGTGAGTCATCAGACACTGTCTCCTTGGGCACCTTCCGGGGTGATCCCTGTTCTTTGACCAAACTGTTAGAGCCACCCTAGGTGGGTTACAAGCATGAGTGTAAACACCAAGGTTGGCCAACAAGGGCGTGGGAAGCAGGTATGCCCATACATCGTGGGGGCACGTGCGTTGGTATAACCTCTTTGAAGAGCAATTGCAACACCCAGCCAAGTTTAGACACACAAACATTTTGCCCCAGCCAGTCCATCTCTGGGGAGTCCTCGGGCAGGCACACCCCCTTCATGGGTACAAAGACACATGCACCAGGAAGCACTATTTGTGTCAGGACAAGACTGGAAACAACCTACGTGCCCTTCAATGAGGGACTGGCTAAATTTATTATGATGCTTCCAACAATGAAATGATATTAAGCCATTAAAGATAAAAAACAAAACAACAAAGTAAGTGAGAAGACATACTGCAGTGATTAAGAGCATCCATTCTGGAGCAAGATTGCCTACGTTCAGACATGGCCCGTCTATTGACCAGGGCAAGTGACTTAAGGCCTCCGAGCCTCAAGTTTACTACCTGGCAAAATGTCAGTCATCACAGGCTTGCTGCACAGACTAAATGACTTGGTAAGACTAAGGCACGTAGACACACCTGGGCCACAGCAAATGTTACGGAAGTTCTGGCTCAGGGCAGTGCAGTGGGCCAATACAGAAGTTGGCCACAAGGGTGCAGAACAGGTTTGTGACATTTCTGTGAAAAAGAAAAGGGGGGGGGGGTCACATGCATATAAATGCTTGTATATGCAAGGAACATTCAAGAAGGACATCGCCCAGGGAAGCAAGGCTCAGAGGTGGAAAGCCTGCTTCTCAATGTATACCACTTACATGGTTTGAATTCATTTTGCCTTGTATGTATATTATTTACATACTATAAAATACATGGTTTTGAGGGTCTTTTTTTAAGTGAGGTTTCACTTTGTTGCCCAGGCAGATCTCAAACTCCTGGGCTCAAGTGATCCTCCCACTTCAGCCTCCCAAGTAGCTGGGATTATAAAATATGTGTATTTTAAAAGTTCCTTATATATGTGTGTGTGTGTGTATCCATATATATGAAGATATTTAATACAGCACTATTTGTAATAGGAAAAACAACCTCAACATCCTTCTTAACATCCCTTCTTAAGATAATGTCATGTAATGAAATACAATTTAATGCACACTTTAAAAAAAAAAAGAGGTGATCTATATGTGTTGACGTTGAATGATTACCAAGATCTCAGACCAGGAAAACAATTTTTTTTTTTTTTTTTGAGACAGAGTCTTGCTCTGTCGCTGCTGCTAGACTGCAGTGCCATCATCATAGCTCACAGCAACCTCAAATTCCTGGGCTCAAACGATCCTCCTGCCTCAGCCTCCCAGTTAGCTGGGACTATAGGCATGCAACCATGATGCCTGGCTAATTTTTCTACTTTTAGTAGAGACGGGGTTTCGTTCTTGCTCAAACTGGTCTCAACTTCCTGAGCTCAAGCAATTCTCCCACCTCAGCCTCCTAGAGTGCTAGGATTACAGGCATGAGCCACCACACCCAGCCAAGGAAAACAATTTTTAAAAGATAAAATTTCTGGGCTGGGCACAGTGGCTCACGCCTCCTTTGGGAGGACGGCTTGAGGCCAGGAGTTCAAGACCAGCCTGAGCAACATAGTGAGACCCTGTCTCTACGAAAAAAAAAATTTATTTAATTAGCTGGGTGTGGTGGCACATGCCTGTAGTCTCAGCTACTTGGGAGACTGAGGTGCAAGAATCACTTGAGCCCAGGAGTTCGAGGTTGCGGGGAGCTATGATCATGCCACTGCACTCCAGCCTGAGCAGCACAGTGAGACCCTGTCTCTAAAATAAGTATGAATGATGAAAATAAAATTTCTTACCTTATTAAAAAATTTAAAAATATATATGCCATGTATGCTTAGTCTAGAAAATAGAGACATGACAGAGAAGGAGAAAAGAAAGTCACTCCTGTTCTATCCAAAGACAATCCCTATTGGCATGTTGATGTGCTTCCTCCCAGGCGTGTGTGCGTGTGTATATGTGTGTGTGTGTGTGTGTGCGTGAGTGTGTGCGCGTGCGCACGTACATGTCTCACAGAGGTATAACTACGTTATACTCTTCTATAATTTAACCCTGGAGCAGAAGCACTTTCCCATGTTACGATAAACTCTGTAAACATCCTTTGTTTGGCTGCCTGGGAGGGTGGCCCCTTAAGTGATTCCGCCATATCTCAGAGGAACATGGGCGGAGGCTGGGCCTTGGCAGTGACACAGCCTGACCTTTCACAACCCACACCCAGCACCTGCGGGCATGTCCCTTGGAGGAAGGCCAGGGGCCATTCTGGTGAAACAGCCAGGTTGCCAGGCAGACAGTAAACAAAAAAAATACTTAGGTCTGTGGAGTGCCAGGGGGAATGCGGTTTGGAAAACTAAGCTGGGTTCTCCCTCTGAAGTCGCCCCAGGCGACAGTAACCCAACAGAGCCCAAAGGGTAGGAAAGGAAGAGCTACATCCTGGCTGTAGACAAACTTTTTACCAAGTGCCCACTATGTGCAAGTCAAGGGAACAGAGATGCCGTCAGACACAGCCCCTAGCCTTGCAGGCAGGCACCGACTCAAACAAACAATGACACTGCAGAATGACACATGCACAGAGAGGTCTGCTAAACGCCCCAGGAAATGCAGAGAGGGCCAGGAAAGATGTCTTAAACCTGGGTTCTGGAGGAGCCAGGACTGTCATTTTAACAGACTGAGACATCAGCTGAAAGAGGTTTCAAGCAGAGATGTGAACAAGGGAAGCCCATTCCAGGAGTTTCCAGACGTGTGGTGGGGGTGAACAGAGCCCAGAAGGTCTCCTAGGAACCTGGTGGAGGCTTTCATCCTAAGAGAGGATGCTGAACTTGGCCTTGTAGAAGTGATGCACTTTGAGGAGGGAGCTCTTTATCAATGTGTTTGTTTAGGGGAGAGGCGTTACCTGGTTATTTTGCTTTTTTTCCTTCTTTTAAAAACATCTTTTTCTCCACACAAGTAATGCACACATGTAGCTTTAAAAGTTTAGAAAGTATAAATATATACATAATATAGATAATCAAAGTGCCTTTTAATGGCCCCATATCCCCCAACCCCCGGAGAAAATCACCATTAACTATTAGATACAAATTCTTCCTTCAAATAGTTTTTGATACATAAATACTAATATGTATATATCACTGTATATATATATTTTAATAAAAGTGGGATCAGGCTGGGCAAGGTGGCTCACACCAATAATCTTAGCGCTCTGGGAGGCCCAGGTGGAAGGACTGCTTGAGGTTGGGAGTTCGAGACCAGCCTGAGCAAGAGCAAGACCCTGCCCGTCTCTACAAAAAATAGAAAAATTAGCTGGGCATGGTGGTGCACACCTGTAATCCCAGCTACTAGGCAGGCCGAGGCAGGAGGATCACTTGAGCCCACAAGTTTGAGGGTGCAGGGAGCTATGACCACGCCACTGCACTCTAGCCAGGGCGACAGAGCAAGACCCTGTCTCCCCGCCCCACAAAAAAAAAATCATATTATATTTCAACTTGCCTTTTTACTTAGTGATATATAAAAAATTGCTAACATTTTTGTCTTTATTATGGACCAGCACTGTGCCAAGCGCTTTTCATGGATTTTTTTACACACACACACACACACACACACAAACTCTCTCTCTCTGTATGTATGTATACACATATATAAAATATATACATGTACTGTTTTAAAGTCAAATCACATGGAACTGTCATCTCTGCTGTAATGTAAACACAGCATTCTGTGAGGACCACGGTCTATAAATAGACCTTCCCAGTGGGCAGTCGAGCTGCCCTCCCTGGCCTCGGTGTGCATTTCACAGCTGCTTTAGGACCGGAAATGTGCAAAGTGGAAACCTGCCTCGTCAGGGGCCCCCAAGCCCAGAGGAGACCCCTGGAGCTATTTCTGGAGCTGCCTGCCCCAGAGTGACTTCAGCTCGAACTCTGGCCCCGAAAGGAAAAAATGATCCAACTGTCTCCAAGAACTCAAATTGGTAGTTTTCTAAAAACAGATTAAATCGGAAACTATAGAAGAATAGTTTTAATTTCAAATCCCAAAATGGTAATAGGGATTTAGCTTACAGTACAGATACTTACCGTTTGTGAGGACTAAATAAGGATAACACTATTGCATTTTTTAGTTTTTCCTTACCCGTTATTACACAAAGCCCAATAAAATGTTTGCCTTTCCCCCTCTCCCTGATGCCTACCAGCTTTGCCATGGTCTGAACACAGATCCCCAACACAGTAAGTACCCTGTCCCTCAGCCCAGAGAAGGAGGTCCGATCCTAAACAGTGGCTGTGTGACCACAATCAACATGAAGAACCACATTTTATACCACATCCTTGTAGTGATCTGCACACATGCAGGGATATCAGAACATTTAAGCCCAAACTGGACAAATGTAGAAGACACGAGAGGCAGAAACCTTCCAGTGAGTTTTTACTAGTAAACAAATTTGGCAAAAGGTAGTTAATCCACGGAAAGGTTTTAAAAACCATTAATTCTCATAGTCAATGACAAATTGTTGGGGCCACGTGCTGGAATGTGGGAACAGAAAGAGAAGTAACATTTGTTAAGCATCTACGTTGTGCAACACACAACACTAGGTATTGTGCCAAAAATAATGATTAACAAGAATTAGTCTATCCCTCGCCATTGTAACCACACAGGATGGCTGTCAATGTAAAAGGAGATCATTTTTTCAGTGCTCCTAAGACATATTTGTATCAAAGTAATAGCTTATCATACTTTTTTTCTTTACCTCGATGTCTCTGCTGGATAAATGGGAAGACTCTTAGGTCTGGAAAACATTGTTGCTTGCCTCTCTGTATGCAATGCGTAGCCCAGTGACAGATACATGGTATGAATTACAATTGCATTTATTTCTCACATGTCAAAGTACCCAGGCTGGCACCTACCAAATGGTTTTCAATAAAAGTGTGTTGGTAAGTAATTTTTTAAAAAAAAATTAACAATGTGTACACAAGAGGCTGATCATCAACAATCAGTATAGTTACCAAATGTGCGTATGTGAACAGGTGTGTACATATGTTTCGACAATAAGATCTTCAGACTTCGTAGTGCTCTCCAATATCTATTCTGCTCTGTTCCATTACTTTAAAATGATACATTGGGGCACTGACCATAAGCAAGTGATATATTCACCAAGGTCATGTATGTGAATGTGTACATTATCTGTGTTCGAGAAATAAGATCTTGGGAAGGGAGGATATATACCTACATGATGGGTGCAATGCGCACTGTCTGGGGATCAGACACGCCTGGAGCTCTGACTTGGGGGGAAAGGCGGTACATGGGCAACGTATGTAACCTGCAATTCTGTATCCCCCATAACAATAAGATGAAATAAAAAAAAATAAAAAAAAAATTTCAAAAAAAAAAAAGAAATAAGATCTTAAGCCAGACGTGGTAGGCCACGCCTGTAACCCCAGCCACATGGGAGGCCTGAGGCCAGGAGTTTCAGACCAGTCTGGACAACACAGAGAGACTCTGTCTCTAAAAAAATAAATAAGTTAGCCAGGTAGGGTGGTGCATGCCTGTAGTCCTAGTCCCAGCCCCTGGAGAGGCTGAGGCAGGAGGATCGCTTAAGCCCAGGAGTTTGAGGTTGCAGTGAGATACGATCATGCCACCACACTCCAGCCTGAGTGACAGAGTGAGACCCTGTCTCTTGGAGAAAAAAAAAAAAAGAAAGAAGATCTTTACAATTTGCAGCGTTCTCCAATATTTTCTATTTCATTCTGTTCTGTCCCATTTCTTAAAAAAAGCAAAAGAGTTGGGTAAGACTCACTAAAAGATTTTCACAACCCAGAAGCTATTTGAAAAACATTGCTCCAAGGTAATGACACTTGTTTCTAACCAATAAAATCCTCCCACCTTAACAAGTATATGCTTAGATCTAGAATTCAGAGCACAGGCTAGGTTTGGGAAACACAGGGAAGACCCCAACCTACCATCCCTTGTGGTAGGTGGAACAGGTGGTTCACTCACCTTGACATGGAAGGAGCTTGCCGGGGACTCGCTGGAGCCATACCTCTCACTTTTCATTAGGTTGCTGTAGTAGTTATCAACCTTGGAATTGACATTCTGGTTTGATCTAGGGTCCTCAGTGATGGGGCAGATGAAGTAACCGTCTTCATCATCGCTGTCCACATCAGAATCTCCATCATGGTCAGCCTGGGAGGACCGGCCGCCATCAACGCCTTCCAGGCGGAAGATGAGGTCTTCGTCTGCCATGTTCCTGGGGTGTCCGTTTTACCCAAGGGGCACGTGGTACAGCCAGAGTTACTGGGCAAATGCAGTGGCGAAGGTCCTGCAAAGGAACAAGAGCCAGAGAGTGGGTGCTGCTGCCCCGAGGGTGAGAGCTCGCTGGGCACCTCACCCCCAATGCAAGAGCCGGCACACTCAGTAAAACCTAGAGCTAACTTCGGGGGAGGCAGCTGGCAGCATCCAGGAACATTTTAAACGTCCAAACCTGTCGACCCAGTAATTCCACTTCTAAGAAATCAGCACTTGGAAATGTCGGAACAAGGTGGGGAAAAGAACTGCTGCTTAAGCAACCAGAGTGCTCTTTCTAGAAAATAAATCAGATCAAGGCTCTCCTCTGCTTAACACCCCCAGCAGCTTCCCTTCATATTTATAATAAAATCCAAATGGCTTATTAAGGCAACAAGAGCTGCGTTCATCTGGCCTCCTGCCCACCTCCTCCTGCAGTCCTGGCCGCTCTCCAGGCACACTGGGTTTCTTGCTGTTCTGGGAACACATCAAACCCATCCCTGCCTCAGGGCCTTTGTACTTGCTCTTCCTTTTGCCTGAAACAACTTCCCACAGCGGGTTCTTTCTCATAATTTAGATCCCAGCTTGAAGGTCACCTCTTTAGAGCAAGTTTCCCTGAATCCCCAAGTCAAAGACCACCCCCTCCACACGCATATCCAGTCGCTTCCCAGCACGTCACCCTTTTCATTTCTTCACAGAGATCTTCCCAGGCTGAAGTCATTCTATTTACTTTGTTATTGTCCATATGCCCAGTGCCTCAAAGAGTGCCTGGCACAGAGAAGGCGCTGAAAACACTTCCCCAGAATGAGTGAGTGCCCCAAGAATGTTCTCTGCAGCATGATCAGTTACAGAAAACAAACAAACAAACAAAAAAAGCCAGCAGCCCCAAAAGTCCATCAATACAGGCTTGTTAAAAATTACAGTATTTCTTTCTACACCCTGAAATACCGTTTGACCGTTAGAAAGGGGAAGCTCCGGCTGGGCGCGGTGGCCCACACCTATAATACCAGCACCTTGGGAGGCCAAGGAAGGAGGATGGCTTGAGGCCAGGAGTTCGAGACCAGCCTGGGCAACATAGTGAGACCCTGTCTCTATAAAAAATATAAAAGTTAGCTCAGCATGATGGCATGTGCCTGTAGGGAACTATGATCACACCACTGCACTCCAGCCTAGGTGACAGAGCAAGACCCTGTCTCTTAAAAAAAAAAAAAAATAGGCAAAGGGTTTGAATAGACATTTCTCTAAAGAAGATACATGCATGGCCAATAAGCACATGAAAAGATGCTCAACATCATTAGGCATTAGGGAAAAACAAATGAAAGTTATACCCACTAAGATGGATATAATTTAAAGAATAGAAAATAACAAGGGTCAGCAAGAATGTGGAGAAATTAGAAGCCTTATGCACTGCTGGTGGAATGTAAAATGGTGCAGCCACTTTAGAAAACAGTCTGGGAATTTCTCAAAAAGTTAAACATGGAGTTACCATGTGATCCAGCAATTCCACTTCTAGGTATATAAGCAAGAGAAATGAAAACATATGCCCACAGAAAATCTTGTGGCCCAAACAAGAGGAAGACCCCACCTCTACAAAAAATAGAAAAAAAAATTAGCCAGGCATAGTGGTGTGTGTCTGCAGTCCCAGCTACTTGGGAGGCTGAGGCAGGAGGATGGCTTGAGCCCAGGAGTTTAAGGTTGCAGTGAGCTACGATGATGCCACTGTACTCTAGTCTGGGCAACAGAGCAAGACCCTGTCTCAAAAAAAAAAAAAAAAAGAAAGACTTGTACACAAATGTTCATAGCATTATTCATAATATCCAAAAGAGAAAACATCCCAATTGTCCACCAGCCAGTGAATGGATAAACAAAATGTGATATATTCATATACCGGAATGTTATCAGGCAGCTAACAAAATGAAATAATGATAATGTGCTCCGACATGGATGAAACTTAAAACCATTACGTCACATGAAAGAAGACAGTCACAAAAGACTACACATATTGCATGATTCCATTTATATGAAATATACAAAGAAGGCAAATCTATAGAAACAGAAAGTAGATTTATGGTTGCCTGGTGCTGGGGTTAGGGCAGGGGTGGTTAAGGGGAAATGTGGATGATTGCTAATGGGCATAGGGTTTCTTTTGAAAATGTTCTAAAATTGAATGTGGTGTTAGTTGCATGACTGTGAATATACTAAAAACCATTGAATTGTACACTTCAAATGGGTGAACTGTAAGCCATGTGTACTCTATCTCAATACAGCCAGAGTCCAGAGTTAAAGGGAAAAAAAAGTCAAGGAAAACTGTTAAATTTAAAAAGCTGCAGAAGAGCAGGTATGTTATGGTGACCTCATTTGGGTTAGAAGAAAAAGAGGACACCTGTACTGCAATAAAACTTTCCTGAAGGATCCATGGGACCTGCACACACCTAGAATGGGCAGTCGTGGAGCTGGGAGCTAGGCGTAGAGGGTACTTTTTAAAAATTTGTACACTTCTATACTGTTTAAACTTTTTACAAAGCTGGATTGCTTTCAACGTAAAACAAATTAATTTAAAAATATTTTTAGCTCAACCGAACAATTTCAATTATTCTCGACAGCTCTGTCCACTAAGTGTGCTGTTGTCTAGATCTGAGGCTTTGGCACTTTCTTGACAGCTAAGAAAGCAGGAAATATACTTACAGCCTAGCCTAGTATACATGGAGAAAATGGAAATTAAAATTTCAGGGAAACTGTACTTAGCCTTATACTTCGTACGATGCAGTCTTGCTATTTTCTATTCTACTTATGTCTTTTGTTTTTCTTTCTGTTTATTCTTTTCCTTAATACACCACCCACACGTTGATTTCTCCACTGACAGTTTGAAAATCAGTGTCAACCGCCAAGTTTGTTTCTTACCCTCTGGGTAAGACACAGTCACAGGCCTGGATCCAATGCCAGAGCCACCGGATCCTGCTTGTTACCAAAAGCTTCCCTGGGCCCCGGGCCCACTTCTCCCCACTCTCAGCCACTTTGGCCAGCCCTTGGCCAGAATCCCTGCTGACTAGGACAGTGTGAGCTTGAGCTGCCAGCAAGTCCAGCCAAGTGAGTTGGCTCTGGGGGCTGGGATGTTGCCAGGGGAGGGGACTGAACCACAGCATCCGCCTAGAGACCTCCAGGCAGTGTAGCTCAGTGGCTAAGAGCTCAGATTCGGGAGCTGGGCAGCTGGGGGTGCAAATCCGGGCTCTGCTGCTGGTGACCCTGCCAAATTTTCATCTCACCAACTCCCCCATTTTATAGTGTGGGGAGCTGAGTGGCAAAGTGGCCTAAGTGGGGTTCCACAGTTAGTTCTCAGGGGAATTAGAACCAGAACTGCAGCCCTTGGCCATGTCCCCCCACAGACCTGATGTTCCCCTCATCCCTGGGAAAGGAAAGTAGCTGCAGACAAGCAGCTGCGACCTTGCCTGGCACAGTGCCTTGTAAACAGCAGGCACTCGATGTGCATTCCAGAACTGAGCAACTGTGATCTGTTTTATGGCTTTCGAGTTATCACAAATTTGCTCTTAAGGCAGCTGTGGCAGCGCCAACAGCTGTTCATTCTTTCTTCGTTAGTAACAGAACCATTGGTTTTTGGCTAAGCACGTGGCCACTCAGAATAAGATCTGTATTTCCCAGACTTCTTTGCAGCTAGATGTGACCATGTGACCAGGCTCTCGCCAATGAGATGTAAGAAGGGCTGTGTGCAACTTTAGGGAAGGTTTTTAAAGGGAGGGAATGTGCCCTTCTGCTTGCCCACCTCCCTGTTAGCTGGAATGCAGGTGTGATTGCTGGAGCTCAAGCAGCTATATGAGACCATAAGGCGGAAGTCATGTGCTGAGGTTGGCAGAGCCATGACACAAAGACAGCCTGGGTCTCTTACATCATGGAGCAGCATAATAATCCTGGACTCACAATCTCCCTAAACTTGTATAACCTACTGTAATTTTCTTTTGTCTTTACTCCTTGCTAATCTTATCTGATCTAGTAATAGCCCCTTCTCTCCTATATCATAAAAAGTCACATCCTAGGCTGGGCGCAGTGGCTCATACTTGTAATCCTAGCACTTTGGGAGGCTGTGGCAGGAGGATCACTTAAGGATAGGAGTTTGAGACCAGCGTGAGCAACATGGCAAGACCCTGTCTCTCAAAAACAAAAAACTTAGCCAGGCATAGTAGTGTAGCTCTGTAGTCTTAGCTACTGAGAAGGCTGAGGCAGGAGAATCACTTGAGCTCAGGAGTCCAGGTTACAGTGTACTATGATCATGCCACTGCATTCCAGCCTGGGTGACAGAGCAAGACCCTATCAGAAATGAGGAAAAATGAGAGAAAAGAAAAAGAGAAGAGAGAAAAGAGAAAAGAAAGAAAAAGTCACATCCTTTATGATAAGTTGATGCCCAAGTCTCAACCCAGAGTCCTAACTTGGCAGATGCTCCCACATTTGCACGTGAAGACTGGGCACCTGGGGGATAGTGGATCCCTCAGACAAGCAAGGAACCCTGGTCAACACCAGGACACCAGGGAAGGCACCCAGCCTCCTAGGAATCTTTCTAACCTGGGCTCCCTCAGTCCAAAGGAGCCTGCTTCTATGAGCAGGGAACCTAGGACCCAGAGCAGGACCCCAAGATATCAAAATTCTCTAGAAGGTTTCCTCTGCCCTCGGTTAGGGATCCACATCTTCCCTTCCTGGTCCCTATTTCTATGGAAAGGCAGCGGAGTGAAGTTCTGAGTTGGAAACACCCGAGTTCAAGCCCCGGTTGCACCACTAGCTAGCTGTGAAGCTCCTGAGCTTCAGCTTTCTCATTTATTAACTGGGATGCCTAATTGTACCCACCCCATTAACTCAACAGCTATAATAATAATTTTTTTGGTCAATCCCTTGGTCAATTTGCATACCATTTTTATTATCATAAATAAAGGGGGTCGAGGCTTGCTTAGGTCCCATCCAGGCAGATGACCTGGTCGCCTGGCTAGGAGCACAGCCAAGCTGCTTCAGGATTCCTCAGAGAGCAAACTATTTTAGGCTCTGTCCACGGGAACCTCTGCTCTCACTGCGTCTTCCTATAAAGGACTGCTGTGGCAGTCACGGCGGGAGGAGGTGGCAGGAAACTGTGCTTGCAATGCTCAGGCCAGGGCCTGCTGGATCAAGCCACAGTAGCTGCCGGTCCTCCTCGGGTGTCGCCTCACCCCGAAGAGCCACTTTCGTGCTGCAGAAAGAAGTGAAATTTCCCCAGCCTCACTGCCGGGAGCCGGGATCCCAGAGCCAAGGTGGCCCACCCCCAGCCGGCCAGTGCACACGCCAGCATATGCCCCGCACGGCAGATCCCGCAGGTCTTCGACTGTAACCACGGTGGATGTGAGCGACTGATCACCCACCTTCGGTCCTATACCAGCTTCTATATGGGGATCTGCCTCACCTCCACCCTCAGGTCATGTGGTTGGGGTGTGTCATGTGATCCAGGCTTAAACCAATCACAGCGTTGGGGGTCCCACCACGGTGATTGGCTTAGAGGTGGTCACGTGACTGGACTCAGGCCATTCTCGCCCATAGCTAAGCGTGGGCTTTGGCTTGAACGGCTGGAAGAGTTGGTGTGTCATTTCCTGCCCGATGTGAATCTGAGACGGGGGCTGGGGCCACCACAGGACAGAGCTGACGTGTAGTAGAAAGCAGAACCCGAGATAGAAAAATGAATAGCAGTGACATCATTTGAGACCCAAAACCCAAACCTGCCTGAAACCAAACTGCCTACCCCCGCCTGGACTTGTGAATTACACGACACAGTAAACTTTGCCTTTGGGGGGCGGCGAAGACTAGCTGGTCACCTGCAAGTCCGAAACCCAGCCAGGACTTGAGCCACTGTGTATTACTTACATAGAGTGTTAAAATACTTTTATTAAAACACATGGTTAAAAATAACATCCCTTTCTTACCGGGGCCACCGTGAATGACCACATAGTTTGGGTACTGCTCACCTCCACAGAGCCACCTCTGCAACTGCGCATGGACAGCCCTACTTCCAACCCTTAGAGGAACTCCTTCCAACTATTCTCAGTGTTATACCTCTAGATAATATGCTCTCCCCACTATTTCTTAATTTAGCTGTTTTAGGCCTATCTTCTGATTTCTTGGTGTGATAAATGAGACTTTAGCTCCACCTCCCCTAACCACTTCCCTTCCCCACCCCACCCCCACATTGGCAGATCTTCTGCTGGTTCCTTTAGATACCGCGCCAAGAACTCTCTGTCCTGTTCCACCAACTAGAAGCAGCTAAGCGTTTCGCACAGTTCAGTGTGAATTCGTCTCACCATGAGAGAAAAGGGGAGATACAGCTCTGTGCTGCCAATGAGTGATAACAGAAGAGACCTTTGCTCTTATCCACCTGGAAAAGGCGTAATTTTTACTGAAATAAGACAGAAAAGTACACATAAAGGGCTTACAGCACACTAGATGCCACACTACTAAGCACTTGACATGGACTCTCTCGTTTGACAATAACAGGAGCCACCAGGCCCAGGAGAAGTGACTGTCTACGTCCAAAAGGGCACCCTTAGTTGGGGGAACTGCGCCATGCTAGGCTGCTCTGGGCTGCACCTGGCTTGCTCCCGGTATATCCTGAACCCCAGCTTGAGTCCTCAGTTTCCTTCAAATAAGAAACAAAACCAAAGCCCAATAGAGTGGCTAACAGCTTGTGCTCTGCAGCCGAATCCGCAGGGTGTGAATCCCGGCTCCATCATCAGGAGATGGGAAACTTCCTTAAACAGTAGATTCCATGGGGCAGGCTGTGCCTTCCTCAGGTCTGCATCCCAGGTAGTGAGTGCCTACACCGTGCACACGCTCAACACGTGCTAATCAAACACCTTTCCGCTCCACGTTTTATTTATTTACTGCGGATGCAGCATTAGGAGTAAGTCAAGCATCAAGCTAAGAGTTCACATTGGTGTCTTATTAACGTACTCCCAGCATGCAGTGGGTGCTCATAAATAAGCAATTATGTAGGCTATTGAGAGAAATAGTATACTTCACGTCAGAATGAAAGGACTGACTTACAGATGTCCATCCCTGCCATCTCACGTCCCCAACTTTCCAAGCCCAAGAATCAGTCACCCTGCACGACCAAGTTCTCTGCACCTCCCTGCCCTTGTACCCACACATCCCTCTGCCTGGGACACCTTTCCCACTTGCTGGCCAACTGCTTTGCTCTCCTCAAGATGCAGCTCAGATTCTGACCTCCTCTGTAAGACAGGGGGCAGCTGACGCTGCCTCCCCCAGGGGTTGTTTTGAGGATTCAGTGAGATGAGGCACATGGCGCCTGGCATAGACTTGGCTGACACTCAAAAGCACTAGCTGCTAATATGCCCTGACCATCCCCTACTCCCTACCCCCACTAAGTCACTTCCCTCCTCCCAAGCCCTCTACAAGCATTGCCTTACGCCCAGAGGCCAGTCTATGTGGCAGGCAGTATAACAGCCCCCCCCCAAAGGTGTCCACATCATAATCCCTGGAACCTGTGAGTAGGTTAACTGATACCGCAAAACGGACTTTGCAGATGCAATTAAGTTAAGGATCTTGAAACGGAGAGACAGACCTGGATCATCCTGTGAGCCCAGTGTAATCACAAGGGTCCTTATAAAAAGGAGGGAGGAGGGTGAGAGTTAGAGGAAGAGACGTGATCTTAGACAAAGAGAAAGACTTGAAGATGTAAAGCTGCTGGCTTTGAAGATGTCGGGAAAGGACTTTTTTCTTTTGAAGACAGAGTCTTGCTATGTCACCCCAGCTAGAGTACAGTGGCATCATCATAGCTCACAGCAACCTCAAACTCCTGGCTTGAGTAATCCTCCTGCTTCAGCCTCCTGAGTACCTGGGACTACAGGCACACGCTGTCACACCCAGCTAATTTTTTCTATTTTTAGTGGAGATGGGGTCTCGCTATTGCTGACTGGTCTCAAACTCCTGAGCTCAAGTGATCCTCCCACCTCGGCCTCCCAGAGTGCTAGGATTACAGACGTGAGCCACCACATCCAGCCAGAGGGAAGAGTCTTGAGCTAAGGAATGCCAGTAGCCTCTCGAAGCTGGAAAAGGCAAGGAAACAGATTTTCCCCCTAGAGCCTCCAGAAGGAACACAACCCTGCTAACACCTTGATTTCAGAACTTCTGACTCCCAGGAACTACAAAATAATAAAAGCGTTGTTTTAAGCCACTAAGCAATTGCAATAATTTGTTACAGTAGTAATAGGAAATGAATACAATCTTGAACAGTGGCCCTCAACCTGGGGTGATCTGCTCCCCCAAGTGACACTTGGCAATGTCTGGAGACATTTTTGGTTGCTGCAACTAGCATCTAGTGGGTAGAGGAGAGGCCAGGCATACTGCTAAACATCGTATCATGCGCAGGATGGCCTCCTACAGTGAAAAATTATCTGACCAAAATGTCAATAGTGTTGAGGCTGAGAAACCCAGCTCTAGAACGATTCTGGCAGAATCTCAAGGAATCCTCCCCAACCCTCTCTCCCCCCTCCTCCTCTTCAAAAACAAATCTCCACGAATACCATAAAACGATAGAGAAATTGGCTTGCTTACTGACACAGAAACCAGAGACAAGTCAACATTTGCTCCGCTAAAGGCTCGTAAAAATATCATTGCAGTACACCATGCTTTGTTCACATGAGACTGTCAGTGTGCAAGGGCTATCTTGTTTTAGAAATGAGACAAATGCACTTTAGAATATGAAGCAAAAAATATTGTAATTATAGCTTCAATTAGCAAAATGCACAAAACAGCTTGATTTTTAATGTTTAGTCATCTGCTGGGCACCCTTCTCGTCTCCCTGGTACACTCCGTACTCCTGGCAGGTCCGACCAGGGGTACAGCGTGTCTCACTTCTCACAAGAGCTGTGTTTACGTAGCCCTCTCAGTGGCCAGACCATGTGAGCGTCTTGAACAAAAGGGACCCTGTCTTATTCTTCTCCAGCTTCCCAGCCCAGAGCACAATGTCTGGCACACACCATAAATGCATAAGTGCAGGTTGCATGAACGAATGAGTCACTGGAGAAAAGCTGGCAATTTCCTGCTGATGTGTGGGGCACTGCAGGTGGGGGCGGAGGAGCAGGACTATTGTGTTGTAGTTACAAGGGGGTTAGTTAGCCCAGTGACACGGCGGAGACCCTAAGTAGGAAAGCCTGGATAACAGAAGACCTGAAAAACACCAAAAGCAGGATCTGGCCAAACAAAGCCTTTGCCCTGGCACTACTACCAGCTGAGCAATATTGGGCAAATGACTTCACCTCTCTGAGCCTCAGCTTCTTCATCTGTGAAATTCATGCATCCAGCAGAGTGGAGTGGAGTGGAGTGGAGCTGAGTTAAGTGGAGAAGAGATGAGAGAGGTGGCCAGGGGCCAGAAAAAGCCACTGTAGCATAGACAGCTGGCTTTCCACCAGGAATTCCTGCTCCCCTGCCTGGCCAGGGACTACATTTCCCAGCATCTCTTGCATCTAGGTGGGGCCACATGACTGCATTCAGGCCAATGAAATGTGGGGAGAAATAACTTATACCACTTTCAGCCTGTCCTAGCAGCCCATTTTCCAGTCTGGTGGATGTCCCCTGTACTGCAATCCTGCCCAAAGCAGATTGATAGCATTTCAGTATCGCTTACAAAATATTTGCCGTGTAATTCCTCTGAGCTCCCTGGAGGACAAAGGCTGCTTCCTCCGCGGGCTTTGAACACACCCTGTTCCCCGTCTAGCACACGCCCCAGCCTGCCCTCCCTACTCATGCCCTGGCCAACTTGTCTGCTTATCACTCAGGTCTCGGGCTAGATGTCACCTTAACAGGGCACAGTGGTTCACTCCTGTAATCCCAGCTACTCGAGAGGCTGAGGCAGGAGGATTGCTTGAGCCCAGGAGTTTGAGACCAGCCTGGGCAAGGCAGCAAGACCCCATCTTTAAAAAATGAAAAAAAAAAAATGGCAAAAAGATGTCACTTCCTCTAGGAAGCCTCCTCTGAACTCCTAGAGGTAGGCACTGTTAACTTCATTCTACAGATGAGAAAACTGAGGACCAGAGAGGTCAAGTAACTCACCCAAAATCACATGACTAGAAAGTAGGGAAGTTGGGTTGGAAGCTGATGGAGGCTGAATCCAGGGTTTTCAATGCAGTTATCACTTCCTTAAGTGGTTCTAAAAGTGTGGGCCCGCTGAGGCTGCGAGCTTGTTAGAAATGCAAATTCTCAAGTCTCACTCCATACCTCCTAAAACTCTGGAAGTGGGCCCAGCAACACAAGTTTAACCAAGCACTGCAAGGGATGCTGGTGTGCACTGAAGTTTGAGAACCACTGGCCTAGAGAAATGTTCTGCAGTCCAGCCCCGTGCTTTTCAGGGACTTCTGTGGCTTGCTAGTCTTTGCTAGATCTAGAAAGCTTCACAGATGGAGACTGGAACACCATCCACCCGCCGATTCTAGCCGTTTCAAAATACTTCTTTAGGAGCTCCATAGCCCTAGGACTTTGGGGGCTGGGGGACTGCCATCTTGTGTTTTATTATCTGCATGTTAATGACACACTCCTTTATTTGAAGCCTTCTTGCTGTGCCCATCAGCCTTGGCTGCAAGAATTTGATCCTGCAACAAGTTAAGGCCCAAGTCACTTTCATTCCAGTTGTAGACATGGTTGTCACACTAACCACTTTCTTGGAGTATTCTCAGTTCACCAGGTTAACAGTCTGCAGCTTCTTGGTTAGCAGAACGATGCAGACCATGTTACTCAATTCCCTGAGACTCCACAGCCTGTCTAGGGCTCTCCGCCATCAGCGCCACAGGCCTTCACACACTCACTGTGTGCCAGGTACTGTTCTAGCACCTGACATGTATTTACTCACCTAATCCTTCCAGCCACACTAAGAGGTAAATGCTAATATTGTACCCATTTTACTGATGAGGGAGCTGAGGGCCAGAGAGGTTAAGCACTTTATCCAAGGTCACAGAGCCTGTAATTGAGTCAGAATTTGAACTCAAGGCTCCAGCTCCGGTGTTTCCTGCCTGTAGGTATTTTTTCCCCCGCTTGCCCGGAGGCAGGTCGTGCCCACCACCGAGGACCCAGAGGTCAGGCTCCCTGCGAGTGTCCCCTCCACCCCTGTGCAGCCCACCGATCCCAATCGTGGTGCGGCTGGGCTCGTTCCCCCAATCCCGCGTGTGGACACAGGCCGATCTAGGCCCGGGCTTACCCGGGAGGGCCCCGCCCCCGCGCGGCCACTCGATTATTAATGCCCGTCCCCTTGGCACACACATCAGTGGCGCCTGCCAACAACCTAACTCCCGCAGCCAACAACGCAGCAAGGGTGCGTCTACACAGTCCCCGAAGTTCTGGGAATTTGGCTGACGCAGACCTCTTTTTCAGGGGACTGGGTTGGGGATGCGGCCTTGGGACCTGCAGGGGACAGGAAGGCAGCGCTGGCCGCGTCCACCCTCTGCAGGGCCCCGGGGACACCCCAGAGCTGCCTCTCCCAGCCACAGTGCAGCCAGCCCGTCGCTTGCCAACTGTTTTCCCCATCCGCATCACCATTAGTCTGCACGGCTTCCTCGTTTTACAGAAGCAAACACTGAGCTCCGGAGAGTTAACCACCAGAGGAGAAGCGCCCCCAATTCTCTTTCCACGCCGTCTCGGGCCCCACTCCCAAGCCCGGACCCACCGCACTCCGGGAACCTGCTGCACCGGGGCGCGCAGGCCTGCAGCGCCGGATCCCGGCCGCCACCCAGCCCGGCCGGCCGCACCTACCTCCCTCGGGCGGACAGGCGCGGCAGCCGCTGCCCACGGCCGCAAGGATCCAGAGGAGTTGGCAGAGGCTCGAGGTCCGGCGCTCCAGGGTGCAGGCGGGTGGGCCCCCCGAGAGTGCCGGGGAGCAGCGAGCTGGGGCGCAGGCCGGCGCTCCGGGGATGCAGCCGGGGCCGCGCGGAGCGGATGGATCGATCCCGGGGTGCAAGGGGCGCGGGGGGCGCGAAGGCCCGCTGGGACGATCCGGGATGCTGAGGGCGCTTGCCAGGGACACGAGCGCAGACGACAGCGAGCCGGGCTGGGGCAGCTGCAGCACGGGGCCAGCGGGCGTTGGATCCGGGCAGGAGCCGAGCTGGGCTGGGCTGGGGCAGGAGCAGACGGCAGGGGCGGGGCAGCGGCCGGGCTGGCGCACCACGAGGTGCTCACGTGGCCGCCCCCCGGTGGCCACCACCTCTCCGGCGGCCACCACGCCGACTTCCCGGCTCTGGTGCTGGCTCTGAGTCGCGGCTCCTGGGCCTGCTAAACACACAGTGTCGGGATCTAATAATGTATACGGTGGGTCTCGCACCCAGCGACGAGGGGGACCGACCATTCGAGAAAGGATGGCCAGTCCGGTCCCTTCCACCGCGCTTCCCCACTCTCCGACCGCCACTTGCCTAGTTCCTGTATTTGAGTCCTTTCCACGATCACTAGTAATCCGAGCCCATTGCTTGTTTGTATAAATCTATACATAACCTTAACATATTTTTATCAGAAATGTTTTGCTTTTTCCTGACTTCTGCTTTGTAAAAACTGAGGCACTTACGATAATTGCAATTATTTGTATAATTTTTAAAAATTAATATCCCCCTCTAGTCAGTCCTTATCTGTTTTGTACGTTGCTATATTCCTCACTACTCTTGCCACAGGGCCTGGCACACAGTAGGTGCTTAATACATACCTGTGGAATGAGTAGAGGAATGGATAAAAATGAAAAGGTATAAAGGACATAAAACTAATAACTACTGTGAACATTTTGATATTGTATCCTTCCTGATACTTTTCTATGAAATCTTAGAATTTTCACAAATTCTATTTTAGGTATAAAAATAATGACTGACATCTATTCAGAGATTTATCTCATTTCATCTTCACACCGACTCTCTGAGGTAGGTAGGTGTCATTAGCCCTATTTTACAGATCATACAACTGAGGCTGAGAGAGATAATGACTTGCCCCAGATGACACAGCCAAGGAAGGACAGAGCTCACACTGAATCCAGACTTCTGATTTCAAAGGTCAGGCTCTCTAAAGAATACATTTTTTCCCCTGTGTTGATAACCCCCAAAAGATAAAAATGGCTTTTGGCAAAAGACAAAATTGCACCTGAAATTCTGACCCTGGGGAAATCAGACAGGAAGAGGAGATCAAAGAGATTCTGTCCAACCCAAAGCAAGATTATAAAAAAAAAAAAAAAAAACAAAAAACCCACCAACTACTTAAAGCTCTATGGCTTTGGGCAAATTGTCTAACTGCTCTGAGGCTCTAATTTTTGTCTTTGGCAGAAATGCCCTTTCTGTGCTTGAGCGTCTTGATTTGTCTTTAGGGAAGCAGCTCGCCCTATTCTCAATTCAGAAAAACAGCCCTGTCCACTCCCCTGGCTCCCAAAGTGAATGCATGACCAGACCTGGCCAATCAGCAAGCACATTCTATCCCTTTAGCTGCATGGATTGGTTCAGGGATGACCATGTGACCTCTCAGACCAATGAGGTACCACTCTGGGTCTTTTCACAGTAACAGAGGAGGAAAAAAGTTAAAACTGTACCTCAAAGTTACTGTATCCAAGAGGAATAATGGTAAACCCTTTACAGGGGACCCTTTGTTGGCACACTCCAGTTCCAAGCTGAGCGCCCCTTCCTAAGGCTGCCTTTCCTCTAACATGGACAAAGATCCCCTCTTCACGTTCTGAGGAGCAAAATCCCCACGTCTGTGGGACTCAACTCACAGGACGCAAACGACACCATCAAGAAAGTGAAAGGAATGGGAAAAAATATTTGCAAATCATATCTGATAAGGGATTCGCAGCTAGAATATATAAAGAATTCTTATAACTCAATAATAAAAAGATAACCCAATTAAAAATGGGCAAAGAGTTTGAATAGACATTTCTCTAAAGAAAATATACAAATGGCCAATAAGGACATAAAAAGATGCTGGACAGCATTAGCCATTAAGAAAATGCAAATCAAAACCACACCCACTAGGATGGCTATAATCACAGACTCAGATAATAACAAGTGTTGGAGATGATGTGGAGAAACTGGAACCCTCAGACATTGCGGAAAGGAATGGAACATGAAAACCAGTTCGGCAGTTCTTCAAAAAATTAAACACTGAGTTACTATGTGAGCCAGCAATTCCCCTGCTAGGTATAAACCCAAGAGAAATGAAAACATATGCCCACACAAAAACAGATACACAAATGTTCTTAGTAGCGTTATTTATAACAGCTAAAAGGTGAAACAACCCAAATGGCCGTCAACTGATGAATAGATAATTAAAATGTGGTATGTCCATACAAGGGAATATTTGGCAATAAAGATGAAATATGGATACATGCTCCAACATGTATGAACTTTGAAAACATGCTATATGAATGAAAGAAGCCAGACACACAAAAATCATATGATTTCATTTATCTCAATGAATAGGACAATCCGTAAAGACAGAAGTAGATTAGTGGTTGCCAGGGGCTAGAAAAAGAGTAACTACTACCAAGTATAGAGTTTCTTCTTTGGGGTGATGAAAGTGTCCTAAAATTGATTGTGGTGGTGGTTGCACAGCTCTGTGAATATACTAAAATCCACTGAATGGTATGCTATGTGCATCGTACTGTAATACAGCTCATGGTGTCTCCACCTCACCATGGTGCAGCAGCAGGAGAGAGATCACAGGGAACAGTGGCCTTGCTGTTACATGCTCTAGCCCAGCCACACGCCTGTGGCTGTTCCCAACTACAAAGAGGAGGGTATAATCCTCCCATTGGCTCAGAGATGGTTGGAGAACTGCACTGGCTACAGGTACCGTAGGAGGGATCTGGTTCCTAAAATGTTAAGTGCTCAAATAACCTGTCCACAGTGGGCTTTGTTGGTATGATTTTAAGCAGCAGCATGACAGTCCTCCTTGGCTCAGGAGGTCCTGGGCCTACTATACATGAGAAAAGCCCATCACAGAGCCACAGAGCCATCTGGATGGCCCACCTGTGGCTGCAGAAAAACTTGCAGAAGCTATGAGATGACCACTCTTCTGTCTTTTAGACGGTATGTTCCTCCCCTACCCTGTGCCAGGCAAACCCCAGGATGAGGGTGGGGCATGTTTGAGCCTGTAGGTCCATTTGCCTATATATTTGCATAGGAAAACACGTGGAAGGATGCATGCCAAACTGTTTTACCGTGGTTACTTCTGAGCTGCAGGATTTGGTTGTGAAGGAAGACCACGGTAAGGTACAGAATTTCCCTTTTAACTTTATACCTGTGATTTGACTTTTTTGACACAGGGTCTTACTCTGTTGCCTGGGCTAGAGTCTAGTGGTATCACCATAGCTCACTGCAACCTCAAGCTTCTGGGCTCAAGAGATCCTCCTGCCTCAGCCTCCTTAGTAGCTGGGACTACAGGTGCACACCAGAATGCCTGACTAATTTTTTATTTTTTGTAGAGACAAGGTCTTGCTATAGCCCAGGCTGGTCTTGAACTCCTGGCTTCAAACAATCTTCTTGCCTCGGCCTCCCAAAGTGCTAGGATTGATTACAGGTGTAAGCCACTGCACCCACCCTGATTTGACATTTTTAAAAATGTATAATGAGCATGCATTACATTTCAAATTTAAAGAGATAAAAAACAGCTTCATTTATCAAAGCATGGGCAGTTTAAGTAGAGAAATGTGATTTTATTTTCTTACATGTGCTTTTCTGTCTTTGAGTTTCAACAAGGAAAACATATTAGTTTTGCAAAAGTTATTTTTAAATGTTACATAAAAACACACAACTAAACAGATCCCAGTTGCTCTGGTTTCTGTGGCTTCCCCACCCCTGCCTGGCTGTGGCTGGGCTTTGCATATGAGCCTCACCCTTGAAGGCATAAATCACCAGAGACGCCTAGTCAGCAGGACAGTGGGAGGCCAGCAGGGAGGCTGGGCCCCTGGAGAAATGCAGGGTGGAGCAGATGAACTGCTGGCCTTGCCTCCATTGGATTTTTATTCTGTTAGAGAAGAAACTCTGAGCAGCTCCAGAAATAGCTCTCTCCACCACCTCAAGGGCTGCTTTTGGCCTGATTAGGCCTAGAAGGTGCAGAATAAATGTTGACCTGCATTAAATTACGAGAGAGAGAGTTGGGGGGCACGGTGCTGCTAGGAAATAGTCCAACTACTGGCAAATGCTTTGAGTAATTGTGGGGGAATTTCCTAAAGAGAACTCCAATTCCCTCCTGTGGCTACAGGGGTTGAGCGTCCAAAAGAGCAGGCCACAGTCTGGCCATGTCCAGATAAAAGTGGACATGTGAGCTCTTATGTCAGCAGCTCCAGCCAGAGCATTTGCCTCTGGCTCAAAGTTCACGTGGCAAGGTAGAGTGGCCTTAACCAACAGTGCAAAACCATTTTTGCCAAGCAATATTCTTAGCACCAGCACTGTTCTGGATAATGAGGGTATAGCAGTGGGTCACCAAGACACCATTACCTGCCCTCCTGGAGTCGACATCGTAGCAGGGCCCAGTGTCATCCTGGGAGAGACTCACTGATACTGACTTGCAGCAGTGTGCTGGGGAGATGTATGTGAAATCCCAGCAAGTGACCAGTGTCCCTATAAGGACGCTCGTGGGGGGTGCCTGGAGATACCCGGAGGGAGTGGGGAACTCAGGCCTCAGGAGTCACCACCGGTCACCCACCTCATAATGTGCCAGACATCTGTCTACACGCTTGGCACGTATTAGCACATTTATTCTGTGTCTGCTTCATTCTCTGGTATGACTAGAACAGTGCCTGACACATTGTAGGTGCTCAAGAAATACTTGCAGAATGAATGAATTGAATTCTCACCGCTAATCCCCTGAGGTGGGTACTACAGTTATCACTCCATTACGGGGAGGAGCGACAGGGGCCCAGCGAGAAGTGACTTTCCCGAGGTCACACACAGCCAGGACAAGCTCAGGCTGTGTGATTCCCAAGCCCATTGGAGAACCCACTGTATTCTTTTCCTTTTGCTGCTGTAACAAATTGCCACAAAATTTAGTGGCTTAAAACAACACAAATCTGTAGTGTAACTATTCTGGAGGCCAGAAGTCCTAAAATCGAGGCGTCAGACACCTTGTGTTCCTGTTTAGAGGCCCTAGGGGAGAATCCGTTTCCTTACCTTTTCCAGCTTCTTGGGACAGCCCAGATTCCTTGCCCTGTGGCTGCATCACTCAGACCGGCCTCTTCGTCCACCATTCTAGCTCCTTCCCTGAGGCCTGCCTCCTTCTTATAAGGACGCTTGTGATTACATTGGGGCCACCTGGGTAACCCAGGCAACTCTCCCCATCTGAAGACCTTTAATTTAATCACACGTGCATAGTTCCTTTTGCCACGTAAGGTAACATATTTACAAATCGTGAAGATTTGGATGCGAACATCTTTGGGGGGCCATTATTCAGTGTACCACACCCACTTACCCGGCTGTCTTTACAACCCTGGATTTCTGTTTGCCATTTTCCTCAAACATTCAAGGAAACGGATAACCCTAAGGGAGCTGAAAAGATTTGAAACTCCTGAGGAAGAAGGAAGGGGACTGGAACCTGGGATATCAAAGGAGACTTGGATTTTATCTACAGTGTTCATTTTATTTTTTATTTAAAAAGATTTGAAGCACATAGGCAAAATGTTAATAATCCCGAATGGCAGGAAATGGAGTTTTGCCATGTTGCACTCTATATTTATTGTATTTTTCTTAAAAACAGTGAAAACTAGTCTGCATAGAAGAACAAGGGTCTCGGGAGGCTGGGAGTGCTGGCTGTGGCTGGCCTGTGGCTGCGGCACCTGAGACTACTTAGCCGCTCTGGTTCCTGCTGTGTGAAACGGGGCTGATCTAGTAGCTGTGATTGAGGGAGCCCACGCGTGCAAACGATCTGTAGGAACGTTCGATGATATTTCCCCCACCCCTGGATCTGTGATTCTTACATCGCGAGGGGAAGGGCCAGGCCACGAGGCCACCCAGGGCTGCAGAGGCGACTTATAGAGAATCCTCAGGGTGGCGACCCAGCCGGGTTCGGTGCAAACCGGGGTTCCCCGCGGGACCCCCAGTCCAGCCGGGAGGAAGCGGCAGAGCGACACCGCCCCCATGTGGCTGTAGGCAGCATCACACCCGTAGAAAACGCAAAGATCAAATCTATACATGTGAAGAGTGACTATTAATGTTTTTCATTTCTAAACTCCTCCGTCCTTTTTAATGGTGCATTCCCACTGTATTTATTGCTGCTATCACAGGGCACTGTGACTCTGAAGGAAGCCAGGGGTTGATGTGTAGTGACAGGCGCGGGAACCGCTGGTTCCACATCGGGCACGCGCAAATTCCGGGGGCGGGGCTGATAGAGCGCGAGACGCTGCGTCATCAGCCTAATATGGCCTCAGAGGAAAACGCTGCGCACGGGAGGTAGCGTGGCCGAGTGGTCTAAGGCGCTGGATTTAGGCTCCAGTCATTTCGATGGCGTGGGTTCGAATCCCACCGCTGCCACACCGTAATGGTCTCACTTTTCTAGCCCCCAAGTCTTTTCAACCTCTTTAAGTCATTCTTTCCCACTCTCTCTCCCCTTTTTCTCCTTTCTGACGCTTAATTTTTTTTTTTTTAATGGAAGGGAGAAGGGAGGAGAAAAGGAAGAAACTGCATCACAGGCTCTGACTCTCTAGCCCTGTACACAAACCTCTCTTTCACCCACCAATCCCACTCCCTTAAAACAAAAAACTGCTCCCTATTTCCAGGAGAAAGCATCTGGACTACCTTGAAAAGTTCCCAACAGCCTTCCTGGGACTTTAATTTAATCCTTCCAGGCCTGAGGCCATGGCGAGTGGGCCTCTTTCCCTCCCAAGGAAAAGGTTAGGTGGGAGCGATTGTAATCATGACCTGAGTTAGGAAGGGTCCCTTTCTGGCCCACTTTGTGTCCTTCAGAGGGCCGAGGCTGACCCCATGTACCTCTGTTGGTAGAAGAGGTGTCAGGTGACACCGTGGAGAGGGGCTGGGGTAGCAGAGGTCGGGCCCCACGTGGGGGTGTCAAACTCAACGACACCCCTGAGGGTCTCGGCTTCACTGATTCACCTCCTACTTGGTCTTCAGGCTTGGCTTAGGGCATCCTTACTTATTTATTCATTCACCAATTATTTACGAAGGGCCACCCTGTAGCAGGTGCCCAGTTCGTCCTGAGGCTACAGTACTGCACAGGGCAGACGTTTTCAAACCTGTAGAGTTTACAGACGTTGTAATTTCACTAATTCCACTTGTGAAGAGTGTTGTGCAGTGCAGCCTGCTAACCTGGCCAGGCTGTGGAAGAGTAGGAATAACTATGTGTTTTGTTGAGGCCAGTGGCCCTTGGGCAGCTCCCCCAAATCCTCCCAGCTGCAGAGCAGTGACTCCCACCCTCCTCTGCTCTTTGGAGATAGACAAATTCCCAGTTTCCTCATCTATAAAACAGGAAGAATAAGCCCTATTGACAGGTGGCCCTAAGAATTAAATAAGATCATATAAATGAAAGCCCTTTCAAACTGTTAAGCATTAAACAGACATAAAGGATTCTTATTCTTCAAAAAATTACATACACACATGCTATTCATCCTAGCAGGAGGAGCATACATTTTTTTTAGCTCCTTCACAAACTGCCCCCCTGTCCAGCAGAGGCATAGCCAGGGCCATGTTGGCTCTGATTAGCACATTCATTCCCCTCCCCCACCGTTTGTGATGGGTTTCTTCTCTGCCAGGATCCACGGTTTGCTTAGCCAGTTCCACGTGTGCATATTGTGATGTATACATGGATGTATTTACACACTGATGTCTTGGTACCTACGACTGATACCAAGATGATAAGGAGGCTCAGTTTCTGTGGAGAGCTAGGCTGGATGAACAAGTTCCGAGGCCTTAAATGTTCAAGATAATGGTGATCGACACCAGCCCTCATTAATAGAAACAATACCAAATCATAAAATATGACCAGCTTGGCTCTATTTTTCCCCATGATAACTATATTGGTATTTCTTCAAAACATTCAATTCTTTAAAAAGGTTTTTTTTTTTTTTCTTTTTTGATGCCCTTTCTGGTACTGAAGCCTGTGCTTACTATGCTGTCATCCCCAGACACCTAAGCCAGAACCCTAAAAGGCCAAGCTGGGAGGGGCAGAAGCCTGAGTCTCAGGTGGCCCCTCCAAGCCCTGGCTATCAACACACAGGGAGATCTGTGAATGAGTGAAGAACCAAGAACTTCTGGGTCAGGGAGGATCAAAAGCAATGTTACCAGAATGGATCTAATCCAAGATTCCGAGACGATCTCGGGACAAGCCCAGAGAAGCTCGGGCAGCGAGGAGGGTCCACTCTCCCCAGAAGCGGCAGCAGACAGCGCAAAGCACAAGCGCCAACCCAGCCTGCACTAGTGGATGGAGACTCCAGCAGCCAGGCTCCAAGGGGAACCCACCTGGGAGGCCGGGATGGGAAGGACTGGACCCAGAGGGAGGGCAAGGCCAGTCCCAGAATGAGAAACCAAGGGGTGGGCCCAAGCACGAGCGTAGGGCCAGACGGTGGTGGAACCAGGGCAGAGGGTCCTGGGCGTGGCAGGACTGGGCAGGAACGGGGAAGTCCCGGACGCGGAGCAGCCTGTGAGGCCAGGATCTTGTCAGTAACCGGCCCGGCCAGAGAGCGAAGCATGGGCGTGGCCAGGGGGCGGGGCTAAGTATGGGCTGGACCAGGGGGCGTGGTCAGGCCCAGGAGGCGTGCCCAAGCCCAGGAGGCGGGACGGGGCGTCACCAGAGCGCCGAGGGAGCGAGGCTGGGCCTGGGGCGGATCCGGGGCGTGGCCGTGACTCGGGGGCGGGGACAAGGCCCGGGGGCGGGGCGCGGGCGAGGGTGATGCGGGGCGGGCCCCGGCGGGCGGCCCACGGTCAGAGATGCTACGCGACCGCCCGCAGGGGTTGCAGGCCCAGGTAGTGCAGGGCCAGGGCGAGCAGGCCGAGGAGCAGCAGCCCGAGCAGCAGCCGCAGGAGCGCCCGCGCCGTGGAGCCGCGTGGCCGCGGGGCCGAGGACTGCACGTACCGCTCCACGGCGTCGGAGAAGCTGAACTTGTCGGGCGCGTAGCCAAGCTGAGCGCGGGCCTTGGCGATCTGGAAGGTGTGCGTCACGGCCACACTGCACACCTGCGGGGAGAGGCGGGGCAGCGCAGGGCGGGGCTAGCGGGAGGGGCGCGTCCTTCACCTCCGTGTCCAGGATGCCTTTTCTGCATCCCCCTCCAGCCCCGCCGAACTCGCACCTTACTGAGCTCCTCCGTCTCTAGGAAGCAAAGGTCCCACCTCTGCACGTTCCTTCCGGGCCCAGCAGGGTACTGGCACTCGGGAGGTCCTCGATACATTCTTGGGTATCGCTGGAGAAGCCTGACTCCCGCCAGAAATACATCTCCAGGACACGGCCTTGGCCTCCTGCCCCCAGCCCCAGACCAGCTGTGGCCAGGCGGGCCCCAGGCGTCGCCTTAACGCGCTCGCTAATTAAGCTTCCCTGAGAGTGGAATTCAATTGTGCAGAACTGATTTCTCCCCAGGGTCTGAGCAGCGTTTCTGGGCTTACCAGATGGCCTGGGGCCCACCGGCTTCTAGGGTAATAATGACAGCGATCAATCACGCACACACGCTGTGTTTGACCTGGGCTAAGTCCTTTCTATACCTTACCTCATTTTTATCTTCTGAGGTGGCACTTAGCATCCTCTCCGCTTTGCATATTTGGATAACGGTCAGAGAGGTTGAGTGACCTGCCCAGAGTCACACAGGGGAGCCAGATTCTAGCCTAAATTCTTCCCTGCTATGCTGGGGCCTGGAGATGCCCTCCCACTGGGTTCATTTCTTCCTCTCTAGTTCCTCAGGCAGACCCTGGGGAAGAGCCCACCAGCGGCGTGATTCTGAAACAGCCCCTGGGGACCACGCCCTGGTCATGGGTGCTTGAGGGGGTGAGGAGAGAGGCTAGTTCTTGTCCTTTTTGCCCCAGCTGGTAAGTGCAGGACTTTGGGGAGCGCACAGGTAGGCTTACTACAGCTAAGCTAGATAAGCAGGGTCCCTGGGCACAGGATTCTCAGATCTCAGGCTTAGATGTCACCTCCTTTGGGAAGCCTCCCTGACTTCCTCAGAGTTGACTTAGGTGCCCCTTCTGTGTGCTCCGAAGTTCCTCGAAATTTCCCCTACTAGAGCTCTTATCGCAATGTATTATTGAGTTGCCTGGTTAATGGGCTGTCTTCCCTTTTGGACTGTGAACTCCCTGGGGTAAGGACTTTGTCTTCTTGCCTCCATTACTCAGTACAGTGCCTGGTACACAGTAGGTGCTCAATAAATGTTAAATGCATGAAAGGCTATATATAAATTCAAACTAGACGACTGGTTGTTGTGTCGCAGACTGACCAGCAGAGGGCGCCAGAGGCACAGCGGAGATACTTCCCCAGTTTAGGATTCTTTTTGCCTTTGAGCTTAGCAAGTAAACCCACAACAGGTAAGAGTGAGGGAGCCAAGTCCCTGCCTGGCCACAACTCAACAGCACGTTGGCAGCTATTTCACATGGACAGGATTCCTGATGCATTTCACAAGCTAGTGGTTAAGCTAGAAATCATTTAGGTCTAGGTTGGAATCCCAGCTCTACCCCTTAAGTGAGTGATCGTGGGCAGGTTATTTCACTGTGTCTCTTTTCTTCCTCTGTAAATGGAGATGATAACAGGATCTACAACTTAGAGTAATAATGAAGATTAACGGAGATAAAGCACGGTGCCTGGCATATCAATAGTCACTATTGCCATTATCCTCTGGCCTCTCCTAGTCTGGGTAGCTCAAAGGAGAAACCATAGGTAACTGCTTCTGGTGGCCCATTCTGCACCCCCATTCCCTGGGTTAGAGAGCACTGGACTTGGAGTCTGAAGCCAATTCCAGTATAGGTGTGACCTTGGACAAGTCACTAATTTCTCTAATTCTCAGTTTCTCAGCATAAAATGGAGATCATCATCTTTCGGCCCTTCCTAACTGAGCAGGGCTTTGGAGAGAATCTAATGGGACAGTGCACTGGAAGGATTTTGCAAATAACCCCAAATGCTTCCTGTTGCCTTACTGTTTACAATCCGCAATTCAAACATCTTTTTTTTTTTTTTTTTTTTCCTGAGACAGAGTCCTGCTCTGTTGCCCGGGCTAGAGTACAGTAGTGTCAGCCTAGCTCACAGCAACCTCAGACTCCCGGACTCAAGGGATCCTCCTGCCTCAGCCTCCCGAGTAGCTGGGTCTACAAGCACACACCACCGTGCCCAGCTAATTTCTTTCTATTTTTAGTAGAGACTGGGTCTCGCTCTTGCTGAGGCCGGTCTTGAACTCCAGACCTCAAGTGATCCTCCTGCCTCGGCCTCTCAGAGTGCTAGGATTACAGGCGTGAGCCACCATGCCCAGCCCAAACATCCTATTTTTTAACTAAGCGAATATACACCTACCTTATTATTATCATGAGAATAATATTCTGTACACAGTAAGTACTTAATATGTACTTATCATTCAGTAAGCATGAACTATGAGCAAAGGACCGCCAGACTGTGTGTGTGTGAGAGCGAGTGTGTGTGTGTGTGTGTGTGCGCGTGTGTGTGTGTGTGTGTGTGTGTTGAGAGTTGGTGGGGTTGGGGGCATTCAAACAGTGAAGGCATGAAACCTGCCTTTGGGAGCCGCCAGTCTTGCTGGAAGAATAAGCTGCTTACGGATGAAATACCAGGGCTGAGAGCTGGGCTTGGAGCTGTCACATTTCAGACCAAGAGGGCACAGCCTTGGCAAAAGCCCAGAGGTTGGGGTGATTATAATGGTGCTAACCAGCTTTGGGCCCACAAGGAAAGTTCTGAGGCTTCAGACGAGCCATCCAGTCACGGTGTCACAGGGGTGAGGAGTGGCTGCAGTGGGGGGAGGAAGAGGCAGAGAAGGGGGGAGGGGAGCACGTTAGGGGTGGGGGGTTTCCATGGCCGCAGCCCACTTACCTCACTCCGGGTGAGCAGCAGAGGGACACTGCAGATGGGTCGCAGGGCCAGATGCAGATGCTCCATCACGGAGGCTGCGGGGAGGGAGGGGCCGTGACCAGGGGCCTCGCTTCAAGCAAACTGCAAGGAAGCCCTCGGGGATAATTCAATTGGGGGCATTTATTGGCTCTTCTAGGGGTCACTTTGCAAAAGTCATTGAGTTCCTTTAAATCAGCAGCCCAGGCTGGGATGCCTTGTTTAGCTGTGAAATATGTCATAAGTAACTTGTTATTAATAGTAAAGGACTGAGTTTTTAAATAAATCTGAGTAGATTCAAAGTTATCGCTATAAAAATCTCTCTCTCTTTCTCTCTCTCTCTTCTAAGCTAGGGTTCTCAACCTGAGCTGCACACTGGACCACTTTAGAAGATACTAAGGCTGCCGTCCCACACCCTCCCCACAGATCTTGCTGTCACTGGTCTGAGGTGTGGCGGAAGTGTTTCTCCATTTTACTTTATTATTTCAGCATATTATGAGGGTACAAACGTTTAGGTTATATATACTGCCTTTACCCTGCCTGAGTCAGAGCTTCAAGCATCCCCCAGACGGTGCGCATGGCACCCATCAGGTGTGAACATGCCCATCCCCCCCCCACATGCCCAACACCCGATGAATGTTACTACCATACGTGCACATGAGTATTGATCAGTTAGTACCAGTTTGAAGGTGAGTACATGCGGTGCTTGTTTTTCCATTTTTGTGATACTTCACTTAGTAGAATGGGCTCCACCTCTACTCAGGATAATACAAGAGGTGCTAGATCACCAATGTTTTTTAAAAATATGGAATGCTTCACGAATTTGTGTGTCATCTTTGCACAGGGGCCATGCTAATCTCTGTATCATTCCAGTTTTAGTACATGTGCTGCCGAAGCCAGCACGTTTCTCCATTTTAAAAGCTCCCAGGTAATGCCAGTGTGTGGCCCTGGCTGAGCAGCTGTGCGTCGCAGTTAACCCACGGGGAACCGAGAGGCGTATACAACCCTCCACAAGTGCCCTCGCGCAGGGCTGCAAACCCAAGCTTGCAAGCCCCTGCTTTCAATGGCAAGCATCTCAATGCATTTAAAATGCAGCACATCTAGCCAAGGAGTTCCAGAAACACAGCGATTTGTGACTTGAGGGCCACCTATCCCCTCCAGCTGGTCACTCCACGCCTGATGCCTGCTCTGCACTCCAGCCGGAAGGAGGCCGGCAGCCAGGTGCTGGGGCTGGGAGAAGAGGGCAGCTGCCAGAACACACTGTTGGACTTGGGGTGGGGGCAGAGACTGACCTGCAGGGACTGCAGGAGCATCTAGGGTCAGATGGAGCCTCCACATGTCTAAAAGCAGCCCTAACTTCAGGGTGACCTCAGGGTGACTGGGGCTCCCTCTCCTGACTGGCATGATGCCTTCCAGCGAGGCCACGGGGAATCGGCCACTCTCAGAGCCTCAGTCACCACATCTTTACAATGGGCCCAATCATAACTGCCTTGCAAGTGGGATAGTGTTGGGACGGGGGGCGGGGAGGGGAGTAAGGCGCCCAAGGTGTGAGATTTAAGGAGACGCTTGCTCCCAGGACCCTGCAAGTGCATTGTACGGCCTCCTTAAATTTTGTGCCCTTGGTGCCCCACTGACCTCATGCTAGTCGCAGCCCTGGGTTACGTCAGGCACTGGGAGGGCTCTTTTCCTTACCTGTCAGGTAGATCCAGGAAGTAGGCACCTGGATCCAGGGCTGGCTGTACCCCAGCTTCTCAAACTGCAAGGAAACATGCTCTGAGATGACAGCAGGTCATTCAAGGGCTGGTGTGAAAAGGCCACATGCTCCTCCTAGCCCCTCACCCACCCACCCAAGGGGGCAGACCCCAGAGCCAGCCCCAAGCCTGTGGCAGGCTTGAAATGAAACCCACACCTTGACCCAGAGAACTCAAGTGGGAATTGAATGCATGAGGTGGGCTTTTAACTCGCACTCACATTATGCAGTTTTACTTATATCTGTCTACACCTAAAGACACTCCAAGGCAGTTATATAGGATCTAATTTTTCTAGAATTGACTTTTGTTCTATTCGAGAAAAACATAACACCGCAGCATGTGTGGAGCGTGGCAGGAGACACATGCAGGGACGGGCTGAGCGCTCCGCTTCTATAAAACCTCTCCAGGTCAAAAAGATACACAGTTGGCAGGGTGGGGAGAAAATGGAAGCCCCTTATACTGCTGGTGACCAGTAAAATAGTGCAGCCACTTTGGAATACAGTGTGGCAGTTTCTCAAAAGGTGAAACTTAGAGTTACCATCTAACTCGGCAATTCCACTCCTATTACATATCCAGAGAAATGAAAACACATGTTCACACAAAGACAGGTACACAAATGTGCATAGCAGCACTATTCATAATAGCCCCAAAATGGAAAACCCCAAAATTTCCATCAACTGGTGAATGGGTAAAACAAAAACTGGTATAACCATAGAATGCAATGTTTTTTTGGCAATAAAAAGGAGTGGAGTATTGACATGATACATGCTACCACATGGGTGAACTCTGAAAATTAAGTGAAAGAAGCTGAACAAAAGGCGACATATTGCACATAATTCCACCGGTAGGAAACGTCCAGAAGAGGCAAATCCACAGAGACAAGCAGATCCGCGGTTGCCGGGGGTGAGGAGGGTGCGGGGTAGCGGGCAGGGACTGCTAAAGGGTGCAGGTCTCTGTTTTGTTGTTTTGAGGATGATGAAATGTTCTAAAACTATAGTGATGGTTGCACAACTCTGTGAATACACTAAAAGCCCACTGAATTGTATGCTTTAAGCAGGTGAATTGTGTGGTATGTGAATTTATACTTTAATAAGGCTGTTATTTCAACAAAACAAACCCTCTGTGGGTGCAAGAGCTGAGAGGAAAAGGGAAGCCCTAGGTGGGCTTCGCACCACAGTCTGGAGGCATGAATGAGCCCCGAGGACGTGTGCTTCCTCCCAGGCTTTCTGGTCCCCCCTGAAAGAAGGTGAAGGCCAAGGTGGCTGGGCTGCTCAGACAGGAGGTGAGCGTGCTGGGGTTGGGAGGGGTTCAGGACAGGACACCCTGGGGCCAAACACCTCCCTGAGCTTGGGTCCACCCTCCTTCCATGAACCTCCTTGGGGCCTGACACATAGTGTGAGAGGTCACAACATACAGCCAGCACGAATTGGGAAGAGGTTGGAAAGGAGTGCTGGCCAAGTAGGGAACACGTGGCCCCCCAGAGGGCAGCCATGACCCAGCTCCAGCTAGTTCCAATGTCACCTCATGGACACTGGAGCCAGAGTTGGTTTTTATTGTGATATTTTAATGTTTGGAAGTTGGAAAGGATGACAGGAAGAGAACACGGGGACCCCAGAATCCTCACTGGGGGCGGGGGAGGGGGCAGGTGGCACCTACCAGCGGGGCTATCCACTCGAAGAGGTTGATGCTGTCCCCGTCATTGATGTAGTACGCCTGCCCACTCTGAAGGGGACACACGGGAGGGGGACAGTCAGGCTCCTGACAGCTGCTCCAACCCCTGGTTCTCCTGAGCAGCCTGGGGACAGAGCTGGGCCACTCTCTGTGAATTCTGGGGCCACCACACTGACTAGCAGTGTGACCTCGATGGAGTCGCTACCCTCTCTATACCTCAGTTTCTTTATCTGAGAAATGGGAGGATAATTATGGGACCTCCCTTTTGGGCTGTTGTGAAGATTAAATGCAACCATGTATATAATTGCTTAGCATTTGGTGACTGTTAATTCTGCGACCAACAACACCTACCTTCCAGGGTCACCGTGCAGAGCTAAAGATGCTCCACAAAGAACTTGCCCCAAGCTTCCCTTGGCCACGCCAGCTTCCAGCTGGGGAAATCCCGTGTGGGCCAGGGGTGCCCTCTGGACGGGGATGGGCCCCCTGCCTGCTGCAGCCCTGGCTTAGGGGGGAGGGGGCACCGCAGGGGACTCACAGCCACATAGCCCTTGGCTGCAGTGAGCGCCTCGGCCGCCAGCACGTGTGCCTGCACCAGATTGCGCACGTGGACCCAGTTCATCCGTGTCCTGCGGTCCCCAAATCGGAACATGAACAGCATCCTCTTGATGTGGCTCTGGTGGGGGGCGGGGAGGGAGCGATTGACACAGGCTCAAGCCTGGAGTGGCTTCATTCACAGCCCACCTCTAGGCTGACGGCTCCCAGATTTCTAGCTCCAGGCCAGCCCCCCACCCCCACCCCGCCCCACCCCGCCCCACCCACCGCCCCAGACTCTTGGATCGCCGGCTGCCTTCCCGACATCCACACCTGGTTGTCTAACAGACATCTCAGCTTACCGGATCCTGGCGGGAGCACCCGCCCCTCCCTCCTTCCCAGCTCACTAAGTTCACGCCACCGCTCAGGCTAGAACCCCGAACCCTCAACCTTCCCTTCTCTCACACTCCACGCCCCACCCACCTGCAAATCCAGTTGGCTCAACTGTTAAAATCTGTCCAGAATCTGCCCACCCTGACTGCCACTCTCATCCCTCACCTGGACACTGCAGTAGTTTCCTAACTGGTCCACCTCTGTCACCCTCAGCCCCTGTGGCCTGTTCTCTGCACAGCCAAGGGAATTCTTTTAAAAAAAAAATTGATTTTTTTTTCAGGCTATCATTGGGCATGAATTTTTCGTAGAGATGGGGTCTTGCTATGTTGCCCAAGCTGGTCTCAAACTCCTGGCCTCAAGCAATCCTCCCTCCTCAGCCTCCTAGAGTGCTGGGATTACAGGCACAAGCCACCATGCCTGGCCCAGGGGCATCCTTTTAAATGCTGACCCAGACCATGCCTCTCCCTGGCCAGAACCTACCAGGGTGCCAGGCTGGACGCTGCAGTCCTGACATTGGCTGACAAGCCCTTCCTGACCGTGCCCCAGCTACTCTGTGACATCACCTCCTCCTAACCACACGCTGTTCCTGGACGTGCAGCAGGTTCCTATCTCAGGGCTGTCTGAAAGGCTTTTCCTGAAAACACCTGCATGATGCGCTCTGTCACCTCCATCAGGGGGATGCTCAAATGTCACCTCCCCAATGAGTGTCCCTTAACTGCCTGGCAAGCCCGATTCCCTCACCCTGCTCCACCTCTCCTTTCTCTCCATGGCTCCTGGCACCTTTGAACACACCTCATAACCTAACTCGGTCACTGTTTATCGTCTAATCTCACGTGGGAAGACAAGCCCCACAAGGGCAGGCATCGCCTGTTTTGCTCACCGATCTCTCCCTACACCTAGAACAGTGCTGGGCACATAGTAGGAGTTCAGTATTTGTTGAATCAATAAATAAATGAATAGGGGAGAAAATCATTCGGGTTGACCCCACATTCCTTGAGAACCCAGTTAATTAAAAAAACTAAAACTAAAACAGACAGCCCCAGCAGAGGAATGTTTTGACACTGCAGACCGGAGCTGCACCCCCCAATCACTCTCCATGGCCCCCCAGGACCTCGCACTCCCAGATCAGATCTGCTTTCTAAACCCACCACAATCTTTCTCATTTCCAGGTTTGTGTCCCCACTGCCTCCTCTATTTGTCCTACTTCCTCTCTACAACCCCATTTCCTTGGTTAATTCCTTCTTCTTTTTCCAAACAGCACAGGCACCACCACCTCCATGAAGCCCTCCTGGGCCTCTCCTGCTAGGCCCATCTTCCTGTGCTCTCCTCTACACAGCCCTTACCTCACGGAGGCTGTGACTATGGTGTCTGTCGCCCTGACCAGCCATGAGAAATCTGAGGACAGGGCCTGGAGCCCCTTGTAGCTATATTCCTGGCACCGGCTTTCCCTAGAGAGAGGTTATCTGCACGATGACTCTGTGCTGCCGGCATGGGTGAACCGTCCAGCCCTCAGGGCGCCCACACGTGAGTGGTGGCAATGGGCTCCCTTCTGTCTCTGTGGGGTCACCGCTCCATGTCTCCCCTACCCGTGCCTGGGTCTGCGTGGCACACACTGGCAGCTCTGTTCCTGGCAGGGGCATCTCCCAGAACCAAGGGTCCCCTCCCAGAACCAAGGGTCCCAGGCTCGGGGGGCCCTGCCTCGAGGCTGACGCGGTGTCCGTGCTCTGGGGGCGGGGGGTGACATACCACCACACGGGGTAGGTGCTTCTGCTCTTCAGGGCCATAGATCCCCGGGGGCCGGAGCACACACGTCCGAAGAGTGCCTCCTCCTAGGACACAGGGGAGGGCAGGCAGCAGGCCGGGTAAGAGCAGCTCGGCAGGGAGAGAGAGAGAAAGGCTGTCCACACCCCCCAGTCCCTACCTAGACAGGTTAGAGGGAAGACCAGCTCCGGGGTTTCTGCATTCAATTAGTTATTCTCCCAGTAAATCAGTTAGTCATTCAACAGACACTATTCAGAGTCCCACTCCCACCCCTTCTGCCGCCCTGGGTGGGAGCTGTGATGAGTATAAGGTCCCTGTCCGCACAGAACTCACAGGCCAGTAACAGAGTTAAGACCCAGATGCAAATATTGGCACGGCCCGTGAGAGTTTAGCAAGCACAGGACAGTGACCTCCTTCCACTCCCCCGGAGTCTCACTGTGCCCACTGCACAGATGCACCCAGACCCACACCCCTCACACGACCGCTCTCGCCCTTTCCTCGTTCTAACCATCGGGAGAGGCCCCAGTCTAACAGATAAGAACATCTATAGATGTCTAATAGATAAGGACCATCAGGGAGCTCCTACTACGTTCCTGGTGCTCTGGGAAACTGGGATTTTCTCTCTTCAAGGCAACCCTACGAGGTGGGAGCTGTTACTATGCCTGTTTTATGGATAAAAGGCAGCAGGCTCAGAGAAGAGATGTGATTTGACTACAGTCACACCGCCCAGCATGGTGGAGCTGAGATGGGGACCAGAAGCCCACGCCTTGTCCACTGATGCCCCTGCCTCTCGGGGGGGGGGGGGGTGGGGGGCGCTCAAGTGATCATCCTGCCTCAGTTTTCCGGACAGCTAGGACTACAGGTGCACACCACTGCACCTGGCCAATTGCTGTTAATGATGGTCGTCCCAGAGAGCAGCAGTCCCCAGCCTTTTTGGCACCAGGGACCGTTTTCATGGAAGACAATTTTTCCACGGACTGGGGGCGAGGACGGTTTGGGGATGATTCAAGCGCATTACATTGATTGTGGGCTTTATTTCTATTATTATTACATTGTGATATATAATGAAATAATTATACAACTCACCATAGGTTGGGGACCCCTGCTACAGTGCTAGAATTTATTCTTTTAAGAGTTTCTAAAAAGATTTAAAATGACTTATTTTACAAATTGTTTGACTCTCAGCCCCAACTCCTTAACTGAAATGGAACCTCCTGGAACGTGTTCTGCTTTCCCTCCCAGGACTCGCATTCCCAAGGGGCTGCACCTCGGTACAGGGAGCCCAGCGTGGACCTTTGGCAGCCGCTGCCCCTCCGCAGGAGGTCTTGGCGGGGGCTGACAGTCTAGACGGTGGCCACAGGGTGTTCTCACCCAGGAGTGGGACTCGCAACATCACTGGCACCAGGACCTAGGATCCTAGGAGTGGATTCACCCTGAGGAGACTGGTCACTGGCTCCCGCCACCCTGGTCCTGACACTGTCCTTTCCAAGCCCTGGTGGTCATTTTTCTAGAAATCAATTTTCCAGAAGCTATCCTATATCCTTCCAATATACATTCCCTCTTCCTCATAAACGAGCCAGGGCCGGCGTGGGTCATAACCAAACACCCTGACTGCCGCGACCTCCACCCCTCACTCCGCAATGGGGCCTAGTGCACTGGGTTCCGTGGTGGCCTCCCCAGAAGATCTGTCCACATCCCAGACCTGTGAACGTGACCTTATTTGAATACAAGGTCTTCACAGATGGAATTTAAGTCAAGGGTCTCAAGATGAGGTCACACTGGATTATCCAGGTGGGTCCTAAGTCAGTGACAATGGTCCTTCTAAGAGACTCACAGAGAAGAGACAGAGAGGGCAATATGAAGACAGAGGAAGGGCTCGGAGTGCCGCAGCCACAAACCAAGGAATGTCTAGGGCCACCAGAAGTGGAAGGAGATGAGCAAGGTCTCTTCACTAGAGCCTTCGAAGGGCGTGAGGCCCAAATGACACCTTGATTTCAGACTTAAGCCATCAAGTTTGTGGTAATTTGTCACAGCAGCCACAGGACATTGACACTCCCAGAGACAGGAGGACACAGCCGCGTTGACACTGAGCTGGGCGCTGTGGGCCTCGGGACTCTGCTCCCGGGCCCAGGAACCTCCGTGCCGAGTTAGAAGGACCGCCTCAGGGAGCAGCTGGGGGAGCAGGGAGTGGAAATCACCTGGGGTGACCGTGGCTGGGCTCCTGGAAGGCCCGTATCTGGTGAGCTTTTCTGCAAAGAGCCTGCAGCTAATTTTAAACTCTGGGTCACCTGGGCACAGTGAGGGGCGGTCGGGTTGCAGCTGATGCTGGCAGGCGGGGCACTGGGCAGTCACTTCACGGAGGGGCCGGGCCCAGGGTATCCGTGACTGTCCTGACTATGGAAAGTGGGGGTGCTCGCATAAATAATTCTTGGCCAGAGGATTAGGTGTCTAGCACGCAGGCTGCCGGGCCGGCCAGGGAAGGCCGCAGGTAGGGAAGAGAATTCAACTGCACAGGCTCAACCCCCTGGGAAACACAGCTGGATGTTCCCACTGGGATCAGGGGGCCAGGCCCAACTGGCCCAGGGTGATGGGGATGGGGGAGATTTTAGGGAAAAGAGTCCACGCTCCGGGACCCACTCAGCTGTGGCTGCAACGTTGTATAGCGGTTAGACCCCGGGCTCTGGTGTTAGACTCCCCTGGGGTTCAAATCCTCCCTCTGCCACCTAACAGCTGTGTGACCTTGAGCTAAGTCAGGTCATCAGTCTCAGTTTCTCACCTGTAAATCAGGGATTCTAATTTTAACCATCCTTCGCTTCCCAAACCCACTTGGCTCCCAAGTTTAGATGGTTTTGATAAGGAAGGGAAACCAAGGTATCTGATTCTTTTTAGTTTCTGAGTTTCCAAAAGCAAGTAGCAATAATTTGGATAGCAAGGAAGTTATCTAGATAGATTTGGCTTCTGGCTTCTAATCTCTAGATAGATTAGGCAACCAAGGGATGCCTAAGGTTCTTACCTAATAGAGATGTTATGAAGAGTTCATGAGACTTTTGCACATAAAATTAGCATGCAAAACAGGGCCTGACACGTAGTAAGCACTCGATAAATATGGACTATTTGTATTCTATTATTTTATCACTTCTCTGTAACCAGAAGAGGCAATATATTGCCTTAATGTAACAAGACAACCAAGGCAGATTTTTCTGGGAAGTTATTGAAGGTCAAGTTTTAGGACCCCTCGGGTCTTGCACGGCCGTTACAGACCACTGCATCTTATCCATATTCCTAACTTCATACTTTGTACTCTTTTATCTGAAGAGGACCCCTAAACCTCGATTCACTCCTGTGCAGCAGAAAAGACATCTAGACTTAGGTTAATGCCAGTCTCTTCCCTGCCAGACTGTGGGTGATGTGAGGGCAGACGCTGGGCCTGACTTTTTCCAGGCTGTGTCCCTGGCAGGGTGCTGGCACGTGACAGGTGCTCAGAATCTGTTGAATGATCAATGGCTACAGCTCTGGGTCCTCCAGAAGGAAGGTGGGTGTCAGACACACGTCAGCTAAACGCTGGAATCACACACATACCTCGGGGGTGGCAGCAGTGGCAGGTGCATTTGGGGCGAGCAGAGCCCGTAATACTCACCTGGGAGAGGTGTCCCGTTGGCCATGAGGGTCAACTGGTCGGCAATGGCTTTGGTTCGGGAGTAGTGGTCCACGTGCTGCCAGAGCACAGGGAGAACAGAGCCACCAGAGAGGGGTCAGCGATGCTGCTGGCAATACCTACCCGGCCTGGCCCAAGACTGCACCTGCCCTCAGACCCCCCCCAGGGACTGGACTCTGGGGACCCCCACTGGGATATGGCCAAGCCCTGGGCCCGCCCTGCTGCCCCTGCTCTCCCTCTGGATGGCAGGAGAGGGTGTCTCCTTCCGAAGTCACAGAAGCGCTGGGCTCAGAGAGCAGCAAGGCCCAGGGCACCTTGAGTCAGGGACGCTCCTGCCAGCTCCAAACAGCCTGCCCTGCGACGCCAAGGCTGGACGTGCACTCGGTGACTGACTTATGTGTCACCTGTTAGTGCTCACGCAGCATTTTCACATACACCATCGCATCTCCTGCTGTCCACAGCCCCACGGCGATAGCGATATCATGCCCCGATGAAGACACAGGCTCAGGGCACTCAGTGACTTGCTCAGGGTCACACAGGTAGGAAGTGGCCAGGCTGGAGCTCAAGGCCAGGTCTGTCTGCTTTCAAAGCCCCTGTGGGCGTGGCCAGCTGAAACTGGAGCAGGCTGGTGCCACCCAGGTTTGGGGTCCCCTTCCTCCTGGGACTCACCCCAAGTTGTGAAGTCGACCCCAGCTTCACCCATCCCTACCCTTTGGGCCGAGGGTCCCAGGCCCGTCGGCCCCGCCCACCTCTGCTGGAAGCCGAGTACCTTGTCCAGCGGGAAATATGGCACAGAGTCCTCGTCGCCCTGCTCTATGGGCTTCCCACCGAAGACGACGTTGACGGTGCTGGTGTAGATGAGCCTGGGAACCCGCCGGCGAACGCAGACTGCAGCGACAGGTGCACACGGTAACACACACGTGCACAAAGACAGGCACACACCCGGGGCCAAGTGCGAGGAGGGAGTCAGCGGACGAGGTGCCCACAGGGACCTCTCTGGGTGAACCCACCGATTTCTACCCCATCTTCAACACATGTCTTGGCCCCCAGGGCCCTCCCAGAATCCAGAGCTGCTGGAGAGGGAAGGGCTTCCTGCCCTGAACTTGGGGTGTGGCACAAGTCCCTACACCCTGGGCCCCCGAGGGCCAGGCCTGCTCCTTATTCTTTCTCAGTGTGGCTTTGGCCCCTGAGCTACCTCGCCAGGGACAAGTCAGAAGAAGCTCTCACTCAATGGGGACATAGAAGAAAGACATTCTAGAATCAGAGAGAAAAACGAGATGCAGAACAAGGCAGGACATACTCAGAGACCCCAGACATGGATCTTCTATTTTGGCGCTTTGGCAAATTTTCTTCCTCCCCAGCCCCTAAACCCCAAGTGCCAACTCTGCACCCTGCATTCCCAGACACACCGAGGCCTGGCTGTCACCACCCACGCAGGGCTCTGGGCAGGTCTGCAGTGTGGGAAGGAGGTGAGGCCCACAGGCCCTCCGTGGGAGTGGCCAGGAGGGTCCCAGCTCTGACCCCCACCCCCACCCCTGGGAGCTGGGCCTGCAGCAGGAGCGGGGCGAGAAGGGGAAGCGCAGCAGGTCACACTCGGCTCTGAGCACCTACCATCGATCACTCGTTTGGTGCCTCCGACATTTATTGACTCAATCTGCTCTTTTTGCAGCTAAAAGACAAGATGGAGGTGGGAAAGTCATGCCTTGTTGCTGAAGCAGAGGGCTGGGCTTAGGGTCAGGTGGGGCGGGGGTGGCAGAGTGTCCAGCTCAGAGGCAGGGGGTCTGAGTGGCCCACAAGCCGTGTGCATGCCCAGCTCCGCCACCATTTCCCTGGGCAGCCAGGACAGGCTCTATCCCCCATCTGGCCCTCAGCTCCCTCATCTGTCAGTGGGGTTGAGCCTCTGGGGGGTCAGCAGTATTAAATAGGACACTTGGGAGGACCTGGTGTAGTGCTTTGCACATAAGAGTCACTGAAAACCTGCTGGCAAGTTACCTTGTTCTAGGCCACATAGCTAGGAAGCGGCAGAACTGGTATCTCGTCTCATGGACGCAGAATGCAGGATGGGAGTAGCCCAAATCCTCCCCAGAGTAGGTGAAGAGTGATGCGGGATATATGGACATGAGGGGGTGTGGTGGGCACAGCCAGGACACGAATGCCACTCCGTCCAACTCCAGGCGTTGCACGTGAGGGGCTCACCTTCTCCACACCGGACATTCCGTAGGAGGCCATGTGGAAGACACAGTCCACCCCTTCGAAGGCACGGTACAGGGTTTCTTCATCTCGGACATCAGCCTGAACCAAAGAAGAAAGAGGCCGGGGGTTCAAGGCCAAGGCCAACAGAGACACCAACTCTGCACCTCGTCTGGTCCCAGAACTGTTCCCCACACCTTCCCCCGCCCCCACCACCCATAGCCCAGGCCAGGCCAGGCCTCTGCAGCTCAGGAAAGGCTGGTGGGGCAGGATTCGCTAGACAGCTCTCCAGACCAACCGCAGCACCACTGGCCCAGGTATCATGTGCTCTAGGTCACAGGGGCTGTGCTAGGTGTTTTATCATCTTGTCATCTCCCTGTGAGACCTTGTGGAGCCAGTATTATTACCGTCCCCTGTCTGAAGATGAGGACAGTGAGGATCAGAGATAGGGAGCTTGAGGCCACAGCTGCCCAGCTGGGAAGTACCAGAGCTAGAGTTGGAGCCCATGCTCTGAAACTCCATGCCACTGGTTTGACATCAGACACTGTCCCTGAACACCACCACTGGTCCCCAGAGACCCTTGACCCCGCACCTGGATGAATTCGGTCCCGGAGGGCAGTGCCCACTCGGGTCTCTGGAGGTCGAGCAGAATGACGGAAGTGCCGCTCCTGGCCAGGCTGGAACCCAGGGTGAAGCCCAGGTAGCCTCCTCCTCCAGTCACCAGAACCTTCTGCCTAGGAGCCTTTGCAGGTTGGGCTTGAGTCTTCTGCTGCAGCACTGGTGCTGAGGTTGTCATTGATTCACTGGGTTTGAGCCCAGTCCCAGACCCCCATCTGGGCCCAGGCTTTACCTCCGGCCCAAGTAGTGACCCAGCTCCCGGCCCAGGGCCCAGACCTGGTCCAGGCCCCAGAACAGCACCAGGTCCCGACCCAGGTCCTGGAATAGCACCAGGTTCTAACCCAGGACCTGGAACAGCACCAGGTCCCAGCACAGAACCAGGCCCTGCCCCTGGTCCTGGAATAGCATTAGGCCCTGGCCCAGGCCCTAAACCTGACCTCGGGCCTGAGACCCCTCTGCAGGCCTGGCAGACAGGGCAGCTCTTCTCGCCCTGGTCTGCAGCTTTGCGGGCCTCTGGGGAGGAAACTGTGGGGTTGGGCTTCATCCTCTACAGAGCCATACAGACCCAGAAACCGTCTCCAGCTGTGGGGAAAAAACAGAAGAAAGAACATTCTAGAGGTGTCTCAAGTCACATAGATTATCAGACCCCTAGGCCTGAGGAGAGAACTCCAGGTGGAAATTAGAGACCCTCTGAATTCCCAGGGAACCTGTCCCTTTCGGCATCTCAAGAACTTCCAGGGTGGCTACTGCCTCCTGTACAGGGTCGGAGACAAGGCAGCCAAGCCTTGGACTTTAGAGCTGGGTAAACTGAGGCCCAAAGTCACACTTCGTGACTGAGATTTATACCAAGCATTCCTGACTTTACCAGTTCCTTAAAATCCCAGTTCCCAGGTAGACCAGAGGAAGACAGGTCACATCATGCCAGAGGGAACCTCACCAGACTGGGAGGTGACTGTTTTCTGACTGGGGACATGGGTCGGGGGGCTTTCTGGAGGAGGAGGAGAAGGAGGAAGGGGGGGAGGAGGAGGAGGAGGAGGAGGAGGAGGAGAGGAATCTGCGTGGGATCTGTAAGGGCTCTACACCCTGGAAACCTGTACCTGATTTCAAGTGCTACGCCTGCCCCTGCCCCGACCCCTGCTGCCTCTGGTTCTCCCAGGCCCCACAGAAGTGCAGGTGGCTGGCATCGCAGGGCCTGCCCCAGCCCCCTGCAGGCTTTAGGGTCAGGTCTCTGGGCCTAGGGAGACAGCACTAAGGATCCTGTCCTCCTTGCTCTAGACTTAAAGTGAGCCAGGCTATTGGTCACTGTCACCACCAGCACCCCCCACCTCCCACTCCACCTGAGGCTGAATGAGGCTGGACCTGGGGCCAGGTCATCATCATCGTCATGATCATCATCACAATAGCAACTGTGTTGTAGGGGCCTGCTGTGCGCCAGCTGGCTGCATGACAGAACAGGTGTTTGTTGAGTGACTGACTGACTGATAAACCCCATGGTTGCTGCTCATTGTGGTCACAGGGCAGGGACTCTGACAGCCACTGGGGCTGAATCTGAATTTTAGTCTCCTCTGTCACTGCCCTGCTGGTCCAAGGTCTGGGTGAGGGCTACAATCATGCCCCGAACACGCACGAGCGTTCATGGGCTTAATGGAAGGACACCCCAAATCAGAGCCATCACAGAGGATGGCCCTAATTCCCGCAGGGGCAGGAGAGGATGCAGCTCCAGAGTGGAGCCCTCCTCTGTCCAGACCCAGAGCACCCTTCTGGGGAACGGTCTGTGGGACCAGAGCTCTTTCTACCCAAAGGGGATGACTTTTGTAGCAAGGGCTGAGACCTGGTCTCAGGCACCCATTTGCTGGGGTGTGCCCTTGGGCAAGATCCCTAAAACCTCACTGCACCTCAGCTATAAAATGCACCCAAATAACCCTGGCTGCTCCTCTTCCTCACAGGGTGGTCATGGGAGAACAGATGCCCAAGAGCTTTGCAAACCTGGATGCAAGCTCCGTAGTGTCCCCGGCACCTAGAACAGTGCTGGCAGCCCAGGGAAGCAGAGGTGGAAACTGAGGCTCAGAGAACCTTAGGGAAGTTTGATGGAGTCACTGGAAATGGCTCGGCCCCGAATCCAGGTCGATGGGGACCCCATCACAGACGACCCCCAGGTCAGGAGGAGAGTGCCCCCGGGCAGCTCGAGGGTAAGTCCCCACCCCAGGTGGCCCCCTCGCCCTTCCTCTCTCGCCCACACCCGCGTCCCCAGCCCGCGCCCGGGCTGCGCTCACCTGGCCTGGGCTCCCGCAGCTATGCCGGCACCTGCGCCGCGCTGCGGGGCTCACGCCGTGTGGGGCGGGGCAGAGCGGGGCGGGGCGGGGCGGGGCCCAGGACCGCCCCGCCCGCTCTCTCACCTTCTCCTGCGTCCCGCCCGCTCCCAGCGCGGGAGCACCGCGTTCTTTCGGGCGGGTTGGTCGGGTAGGGATGGGGCGAAATGGGCTGTGCTTCTGGGGGAGCAAGTAGGCAAAGACCCTACGTGCCGGCCTCTGTCCTGCCCGCACAGTCGTCCTAAAACCCCCGAGCACTGTTCTTTCCCCACGCCCCCATCCATCTCCCACACGCTTCTTGTTCAGCCTGCCTTGCTTCCTCCTTCCGCCCTTTCGTTTATCCATCATCCCGCTTCATCTTCCGTCCGTCTCTCTTTGTCCACCCATCCATCCTTCCGTCATTCCATCCGTCTCTCCCTCTATCATTCAAACTTCCACCCGTGCATCACTCCATCTGCTCCTCAAGCCACCCCTCCATTCATCTCTCCGTCCACCCTCCCACCTATCTGCCCAACCTTCCATGCCCCCAATTCATCCCATGTGTCTTTCTTCCACCCATCTGTCTACCCTTCCTTTCTTGCATTCTTCCCCCAGTCTCTGTCGATCCGTTCACCAATGCCATCATTTCACATTTAATGGGCGCTTCTACACTGGTGGCCTTTCCCCTGTTCTGGGAACCCAGATGAATCACACCCTCCCTGGGAAACTCATTCAAGTGGCAGTAGCTGAGGGGCAGGCACTTGTCCACAGAGCTGCTATAATGGAGCTACAGGGGCTAAGAGCAGGGAGCGCTGGTTGCTTTGGTCCGAAGAGGGTGACTGGAAAGGCTCCACCCACATGGCACCCATTGTGGGCATAGGTGCAGGGAAGAGAAAAACAAAATGGTAACCCTGCATACATCATGTGTCAGATGGTAAGGTATCCTGTTTAACCCTAACAATTCTGTGCTAGTGCAATTTTAGAGACAGGGAAACAGGTTCAGAAAAGGGGCTCAGAGTGTGGTGGGAAAAGGCCATGGGTCAGCCCTGGTTTTTTTTTTTTTTTTTTTTTTTTGAGATGGGGTCTTGATATGTTGCCCAGTTGCTCAGGCTGGTCGTTAACTCCTGGCCTCAAGTGGTCCTCCCTCCTTGGCCTCCTAAAGTTCTGGGATTACAGGCATGAGCCACTGCGCCCAGCCGGCCCTGCGTTTCAATCTTGACTTTGCACTTCTTTGTCGTGTTTCTTTGGGCAACTACAAGGCTCAGTTTCCTCATCCATAAACTGGAAATGGTGTGTACAGTTGTAAAGTTGAGAGGCTTATAGCTAACATGGTATATGCAAAATGCTGAGCATGGAGCCTGCTCAATCAGTGCTCAACTGATGGTAGCTGTTACTGTCGTTATATAAATGAGGTTGGGGTTTGAACCTAGGTCCTGCACTTTACCACGTCACAAGTCGTGTCTCTGGTCCATCCTTCCATTCACGAGAAGCCTCTTCCTCTGCCACCAGCAGGGCCAGAGAATTCACGTTCCCCAGTACCAGCTGCCGGTGTTGTCTTGCAAGAAGCAGCATAGTTTACAACACAACTGCGATGGATTGAATTGTGTCCCTTGAAAAATTTGTATGTTGAAGTCCCAATCCCCAGCACCTAACCCTAACTCTGGAAATAGAATCATTGCAGATGTGATTAGTTGAGATAAGGTCATCATGGAGTAGGACGGGGCCCTACTCCAATATGATTGGTGTTCTTACAGAGAGGGGAAATTTGGACACACACGTGCGCACATGGAGAACATCACGTGGACATCGGAATTATCCTGCTACAAGCCAAGGAGCTACTGGAAGGGAGGTGGGAAGCCTGGAATGGATCCTTCCTGGTGCTCTCAGAGGGAGCATGGCCCTGCTGGTACCTTAATCTCAGACTTCCAGCCTCCAGAACTGTGAGACAATAAACTTCTACAGTTTCAGCTACTCCGTTTGTGGTACCTTGTTATGACAGCCCTAGCAAACTAATACGACCACCACAGGCCATTTTCTCTGTGTTTACAGACGAGACCCAGAAGGGCAGCTGTCCAAGATGGACCAGACTGAGATTCGCCATGGCAGGGGCTGTGGGCCCAGCACGGAGCCTGCTCAGAACAGGAGCTTGTCAAGCCTTGTCAAGTAACGGAGTGTCTTTAAACACCTGGATAAATTTTCACTTATGTATACCCCAACGTAAGTACTGCCCAGATCAAGGTATAGAACATTTCCAGCACCCTGGATGTCCCGTTTGTGACTCCCCCACCACCAGGGTAACCACTATTCTGACCTATGTCACAATTAGTTTTGTCTGATCTTGAACTTCATATAAATGGCATGCAGTATGCATTTTGTGTCCAGTTTCTTTTGGCCAATATTGTTCATGAGATTGATACACCTTGTTGAATACAGCTGTTGCTCATTCTTTTTAAATTGTGTAGTATTCCCCTGCACAAATGTAGCACCATTTCTTTACCCATTCTACCACTGATGGACATTGGGTAGTTTCCAGTTGTGGGCTCTTAGGAGTAAAGCTCTATAAACATTCTTGTATGTCTTTTGTTGAACATGTGTCCTTATTTCTCTTAGAGTAGAACCGCCAGATCATAGAGTAGGCATGTTTTACTTTAGCAGAAATTGCTGATTAGTTTTCCAAAGTGGTTGAATCAATTTACACTTCCTGGCCCCTTCTCCTACCCCAGCAACATAGGAGTTTTCCAGTTGCTCCATGTCTTGATATTGTCAATCTTTTTCTTTTTAGCCATTTTAGTGGGCATGTAGTCATGTTTCACTGTGGTTTTAATTTGCATTTCCCCAATAGGTAAGGCTGTTGAGCATCTTTTCAAATACCTATTGTTCATTTGTGCTTGAATCCTTTGTCTATTTTTTTAAAAAATGGGATGTTTGCCTTTTAGTTATTGATTTGAAGTCCTTTATGTCTTCTGGATATGAGTCTTTTCTTTCTTTTTTTTTTTTGAGACAGAGTCTCATTCTGTCACCTGGGTTAGAGTGCCAGGGAGTCAGCCTAGCTCACAGCAACCTCAAACTCCTGGGCTCCTGCAATTCTCTTGCCTCAGCCTCCTGAGTAGCTGGGGCTACAGGCACCACCACATCTGGCTAATTTTTCTATTTTTATTAGAGACAGGATCTTGCTCTTGCTCAGGCTGGTCTCGAACTCCTAACCTCAAGCAACGCTCCCGCCTCAGCTTCCCAGAGTGCTAGGATCACAGGCTGATTCACCGTACCTGGCCTGGATATGAGTCTTTTAATAAAGTTTTATCTCACCAAAAATTTATACACATACACCCCAATGATCACTTCAAACAATTAAAGTCACTTTGATCCTATTAATGAAATAAAGCAATTTTTTAATTTTAGAAAATGACCCCAGATGACATAATACATGACGCATTCATTTCATAGGTACCCAGTGGGGCTGGGCCCCGAAGACCCAGTCTTATTTTTACATCTTGAGCAGAGCGTTCGCTCTGGACTGGGTTCCAGAGCAGCCTTCGGTGCAGTTTGGTTGAGCAGGTGGGGGGGGGGTGGCACAGAGAGGATGGGCTGATGGTGAATCCGCGTTGGTCCTCGTGGTCCAGGGTGGTGGAAGCACGGAGAGGACCGGGGTGGAAATAACCCCGTTCGGCTGGTTGCCAGAGCTGGGCTCCGCAGCTCAGCCGGATGCTCACTGTTTACTATGTGCCTGCCACGTGGCAGGTTCTGGGGGCCCCACAGTCTCATCCTGAGGGAGCTCACGGCCAAGGAAAGAGGTAGGTAAGCGAGCGAGGAGTCACGACATGCAGTGCCAAGTGCAATGAGGGGTATGGCCAGTTGGTACACCACGAGAGGGAGGCTGGAGGCTCCCAGCACTGCCTGAAGGCCTCTCTCTCTAGATGGCTCCCAGGGACATCTTCACAGTGGAAAAGATGATGTCATTTGAGCTGTGCCTTGGTGGACAAGCAGGAGTCACCAGGAGAGGGTAGCAGGAAGCGCGTTCCAGGTGGGGAGCTTGGTGCAGGACTCCCCAGCGAGTGACAGTCTTGTGGCTGGAGTGTAGGGTGCATAGGCGACAGGGCAGGAGAGTTAGGGTAGACTCGGGGATGGCCCCACACACAAAGAACAGAGCCTTTCCCTCCTCTGCTTCCGGGAAACCCTGGTGCCTGGAACCGTGTTTTCTGTGGATGAGGTGTAGGCCACTGCTTTCCATAACATCCTGCCCTCAGGGCCAAGCCGCACTCAGTGGGTGGTCCCTTGTAGGATGGCCTTTCTGCTTAGGGGAATCATTATTTCTGGCCCAGCCCACCCCTACAGGTACTAGTGTCCACAAAATAGCGCATGCCGCCTGGCCCTTAGATGCTCGATGACCTGTACAAAGTCCCTCCCCTCCCCTTACCTGAGAGTGCTTCTCTAAAGAGGAGCGACCTTTGGTTCCACGTTGTTTTGCTTCTGGAGTTGGGATCTGGTGGGCAGGAGATGAAGGAAGATGGGTCCCCCTAGTGCCCAGATTTCTGGGCTGGTGGGGAGAGGCAGGGCAGGAGCTCTCGGAGCAGGGGTGTGGTGACTGGGCAGGCCCTTCTTGATCGGGCCCAGAGTCTGCGTGGGCACAGGCACATGGCAGGTGGGAGGGGCCACTCGGAGGGCGTACCTGAAGGACTGGGCCTGCCACAGGAAGCTTCTGGCCTTGGTGATCTCTCGGGCCAGTCTCCTTAAATCATCTCCTTCAAATGGTGGCAATGCGGGATCCTTGGAAAAGGGAAATGAGAGTGAAGTTCCATCTGTTCAATAACTGGATGGGACCTGATAATCTAAAATCTCAGAAGAATTTTAGATCTAATTAAATGCAGCCTCCTGCCCAGTGCAGGAAATCTTGTGGGCCTCAGCATGTATGTCTCCAGGGATGGGAAGCTCACTACCTAGCAAGGCAGTCATTCAGCCAATGGGACACTTTGAAATAAGATGTCTGAGCGGCAACACAGAGAGGGGGGTGGTGGCCAAGCAAGAGGGTCTCTGAAGCTGAGTGAAGCTGGCACCTCTCCAGACTCAGTAGAACTGAAATGGCATCTCTCTGCCACTCAGTAAAATCTGTTCAGGCCTTTCTCCTTTTCTTCTAATAAAATAGACATTCACAGGCATGCTTTTGTGTGTGTTTGTTAACTATTAATAATAAAATTTCAGAGACTAGCCTTAAAAATACACGTCTCGGCCGGGCGTGGTGGCTCATGCCTGTAATCCTAGCACTCTGGGAGGCCGAGGTGGGAGGATTGCTCGAGGTCAGGAGTTCAAGACCAGCCTGAGCAAGAGCGAGACCCTGTCTCTACTAAAAATAGAAAGAAATTATCTGGCCAACTAAAAATACATATAGAAAAAATTAGCCGGGCATGGTGGCGCATGCCTGTAGTCCCAGCTACTCGGGAGGCTGAGGCAATAGGATTGCTTAAGCCCAAGAGTTTGAAGTTGCTGTGAGCTAGGCTGATGCCACGGCACTCACTCTAGCCCGGGCAACAAAGTGAGACTCTCAAAAAAACCAAAAATACCACACACATCTCAATTAAGTTCCAAGAAAGCTATGAAGCTGTCCCTTTTCCCCGGCAGTAAGTAGTAGCAGTGATCCCACTCTGCAAACAAAAATTCTTAAAGAATCAGACTTGATAGGTACTAAACTGAGAACCTTCACGGTAGACTCGTTTGTTTTCCTGTGTCATAAGGACCCTCGTGTGACTATTCATGACTTTTACCAACTTGTTCTGCTGTCCGTGTTATTGGTAATCTTTGTCCCTAGAAGAGTTACTCAAACAAAGCAGTCATTATAAGGCCACCCACATGTCAAAAACTGTGGCATATCATGTGAAAGTAACCTTTAACTTCCAAAAAGCAATCTGGAATTCTGATCGATTATCTTACTCGATAATTTGTTGCCCTGGAAGTATTATCGTTGGCAACACTGCATTCCTAAAAGATACAAATACGGGCAGAAGTTTTCCATCAAATCAAAAGAGGGTCACCAGAACCAGTAACTTTCCTGGATTTATTACTGAATAGATAACCTATGACTGTACTAAGACCTATTGCTTAACAGGTAATTAGAACATCTGGGTTTCAATGAATTTATAGGAATGAGTGCAATGTGCAGGAATTAAAGCACAGAGGTTACAATCGCAGGTGTCTTGGCTTCGTCAGCTCCTATGATGTCAGGTGTATGCCTAGACCTCCCCGAGCTGTTCATTCATCTGTCAAAGGGTACAATGATTAAAAGAGATAATCTATAGAAAGCAACATGAGTCTGGTCTGACCATTATTAAATAACGCCCCCAAACCCTGATTGTTCCCCAGGCTTGAAGAGAGTTGGCCTAGCCTAGAGGACAGCAGCAAGGAAATCCCACATTTTTTAATGCACGCTTTGTCTCACAAGAGAAGCAGAGGTCTCTTTAGTGAGAAGGGAAACCGCTCGGCTGTCAACAGACCTCGTAGCTCCGCAACCTACCCTTTCCTCGATGAAGCCTTTGGTCAGCAGGCCGTGGATTGTGGCGAGCGTGTCCTCACCGGCAGGGCAGTGGTAGCGGCCCCCGGTGAGCGAAGCCAGCTTTCTCAGGAACTCAACCGCGGCTCTGCGGGGAGGAACGGAGGCCGTACCAGGCAAGTTCGCTATGAGCCCCCAGTCCCACGGGGAACTTAAGTCTGTGGGGCTTAAGAGAAAACGGCCTGGCAGTGGGCCTCGGCTTGAGCCATGGAGAACACCGTGCACGTCACCAAGTACACTCTCCCGGACAGTGCCCTCCTGCCCCCATTCCCCTACTAGACATCTAATTAGTGCTTACTATGTATCAGGTCTGTAAGCGACACACTGTGACCTTTACGGAGCTCATGGTTTAGACGGGGAGATAAAATATGTAACTATGTAACCCATTTTGCTAATAATAAGGCTTTTTTCTAAAGGAGCTTAGTCTCTCTGGTTTAACCATGTTCTATAGTGACTGTTTATGAAAATACCATAATGAGGCCGGGCTCGGTGGCTCACGCCTGTAATCCTAGCACTCTGGGAGGCCAAGGCGGGAGGATCGCTCAAGGTCAGGAGTTCCAGACCAGCCTGAGCAAGAGCGAGACCCCGTCTGTACTAAAAAAAATGGAAATTAGCTGGACAGCTAAAAATATATACAGAAAAAATTAGCTGGGCAAGGTGGCGCATGCCTATAGTCCCAGCTACTCGGGAGGCTGAGGCAGAAGGATCGCTTGAGCCCAGGAGTTTGAGGTTGCTGTGAGCTAGATTGATGTCACGGCACTCTAGCCCGGGCAACAGAGGGAGACTCTGTCTCAAAAAAAAAAAAAAAAGAAAAGAAAATACCATAATGATGTTATATTAATCTGTTAGGTTTTCCCCTCTAGCTTTTTCCCCTCAATAGTCACATGTGTTCCCAAGAAAGATGGGGAGGGAGGCTATGACGTGACTGTGGGAACTAGGGTGCAAATGTGTTTCCAGGCTGTAGAAAATCGGGTGTGCAGCCCACCGGTGGGTACAGTGAGGGCGGAGAGAGGGGCTGTCCCTCTGTGGTGCGCTGCCTGCCCGGGCCCTCTAGGAAACAATGCTTCTCCTAATTTCTCACTTACGTGAGTAGGGCCCAGGAGAGACGGCGTCTGAGTGAGTCCCCGGATTAGGTGAGGAGCTCAGACTTTCCCCCGTGGGAACAGAATAAAACTCAGCACCGATTCCTTCCTGCCCACCTGTCTGAGCAGTTCAAGGAAATGGTGTGTACTTTCACGTCTCTCCTCTCCCTGAGTCTTTGGACCTCACTGAGAACAAGGCTGCAGCTCGTGTCTGGCTTCCCGTCGGTCAGGAGGTATAATCCTTCCAGGTTGTGAAAACTGAAAGCTTTCTGAAAGAGCACAGAAGGTTGTCAGGTTGTCAGGAGCAGGGGAAGGGCTCACCCACAAGGACAAAAACCAGTTGCCTGAAGGTGGGGCCTGCTGTCCCCAGGGAAAACATGTCTGGCTGGATGCCACTGATTTGTTGTCCGGTGAGACTGAGAGACTCCCCTTTCAGCCTAAGACAGACCAAGGAAGCTGCTAAGGTTTAGGAGGAAGAGCATGGCCCACGTCCTAGCTGGTTAACCCCAACTGAGTCACCTAACCTCTCTGAGCCTCTGTGTCTTCATCTATACAGTGAGAACAACCAGAATCCCTTCCTCACTGGGTTGCTGAGAAGATGAAAGGAAGTCACACTTTGTAAATTCTAAAGTGCTCTTTGTAAATCCTACAGCATCATGCAATATCAGTATAGGGGACGATGGCATTTGCTTTGCTTCGGGGTTGGGCTCAGTGGTAGAACTTGCCAGCAACGCTTGCAAGACTGAGGTGCTCCCCTGAGCTTGCAGGTGGGTCACCCACTGCATAGCCTTGTGACACGCTGCATCTGTGGTCTCCACCAGAGCTTCCTGCCATGGCTGAAGGCCGTCTGCAAAGCTGAGCAGGTTAAAACTGGAGGGGTGCAAGGGGAGAGAAGATTGGTTAGAGCAATCTGAACTGAATTCAGAGGAAGTCACCTTCCTGAGGACTACTGACGCCTGCCACTGAAGACCCCTATGACGAGCCCCGTGGCCCCTCAGGGAGAAGGCTGGGGGCCCCTTGAGAACAAGAGGGGCACACTGACAATAGCAGATGCAGACAGAAACAGGGTTAAATCCTGTTCAAATCCTAGCTTAGCCACAGACTGGTTATGTGATCCTGGCAAATTACTTAACCTCCCTAACTCCTATCTTCCTTTTTCCGGAAAATCAGGAATAATAATAGCAAAACCCTATAGGCTGTGAAGATTGATGAAATCATGCAGGTGAAGCACTTGGCACACAGAGAGTGCTCAATAAATGCTTACTCTTATTAAGGCAAGAAAGAGTCCCACCCTGGGACCAGAGTAGCCTGCTGTCCTCTCAGGGTCATCTCTTCTGGATAGAGAGAACAAACAACTTCCCCCACTTAAAAATAAAGTTCACAAAAATAAACAATAATACCAATCATAATAAAATTCAGCTGAAAGCCATGATTCAAGGCTGCGTGGTAGTCCTTTTGCTGTGTCTGTGATTATTCCTAGGCCTGAAATGGATTCTAAAAATTGTTCTCTTTCTGCTGCAGAGCAGAATACAGTGGTCTTCCCTGCTCAGGGAAGCTACTTGGAGGAGCATCTCAGAAAACTCCAGGCCCATTGGAACCCAGAGGAAGGAGCATGTCCCGCCAGGGAAGCCCCAGAAACTGCCCCTTGGATCTCCTTGAGCCCGGCCCAGCCTCCTACCTGTTGCAGCGCTTCCGCACCTGTTCCCAAATCAGCAGAACCAGTGCTGTTTTCACCTGCTGCAGGTAGGGGCCCATGGACCCCGATGTGTCCAGCAGGATGCACACTCTGCTCTCCAGGATGGCGCCGAACAGTCGGCGGCTCCCTGCTCGGAAATGGGAGGGGGCAGAGGCAGGACGTGGTGAGGGGTGCTCCTGCTGGGTGGGCTTCCTCGCCGTGTCTGTCTTACGCAAAGTCTCACAACACCCGTCGCCTGCCTGATAGTGGAGCACACATCACCCCACGTGGCAGGGTCAACTGTCCCAGGGCAGAGCCAGTCGGTGGCTTGGGCCCCTGGCTTTGCCCATGATGATTTGCACAAGTGGTTATAACTTCCCCGGGCTCCAGTTTCCTCATCCCTAAAATTGAGTGACTGTATTAAATAGTGTCACAGTATTATTTGGGGCTGGAAAAGATGTTAGGGAGCCCGTAGTCAGTCAACCGGTCCTCAGAAGTTAACGGAGCATTTGCTATGTGCCTGGCACTGCACGAAGTATGGCGGTGAACAGGAGAGGGTCCCTGCCCTGCAGAGGTTATGGCTGGGCAAGGAAGACAGATGTTAAATAATTACAATTCTGCCCAGGGTTAGGACAAAGGAGTGCCGTGGAAGCACATAATGGGGAGAACTGAAGTTATTAATGGATGGATCCAGGGTGGGGTGCCGGGAAGCCAAGGAAGGATGTGCAGCAGTTAGCCACGGTCGGCAGACAGAGGGAACAGCCTGGACAGGACGTGAGGACAGGGAGGAGAGTGTGGCCTGCTGGAGGGGCAGAGAGAAGCCCATGTGGGGAAATGACAAGGTTGGACTGGAGAGACCCGCGGAGGGAGGGATGAGAGATGAAGCTGGAGAGGTTGTTAAAGGGCTTGGGATTCAGCCCCAGGGGACACCCAGAGAGCTGGGGACTTGGCGGATCACACGGGCTGGCAGAGGCAGAACCGAGATCAATACCCAGGTGCTCTGACCCACACGAGAGTCAGGCCACCTCTGGCCCTAGTCCCAAACGGCGCTAAGACGGGGAAAGCCAAGCAAGCAGAGGGTGATGTGTCCAGTGTTCTGGAAACACACCCCTGGCGGCAGTGGAAAAACTGACAAACCACTGCAAAATGGAACAGCCTGAGCCGGCTGCACCTGCTGCCCGGGAGCCGCCAGGACTCATGTGGGATGTTCTCTGGCAATGACTGTGACAAAAGGAGAATAAGAGGTGAACCTTCCCGAGGCAGGGGGTTCCATGAGGATATCCATCCAGCCAGTCTGCCGGCGGGGGACCTCCAATCACGAATGGCCCGAGGTCCACCTTTGAAATACTGCAAGCCACCAAACCCTGTCGTCTTTTATCTCCCAAATCTCTCTGACTCTGCCTGCTCCATCCATGTCAATACCTTTTCCAGCTCTCTTAATCTTACACCTGGGCAAGACTAGGTCACCCTGATTCCACTCTGTGCCCTCAACAACTTATTTCCCACATGGCAATCAGCCAGATTACTGCAGATGCCAACCTGATCACTTTCCCCCTCTTTAAAGCCAGTTAGTGGCTTCCCATTGCTCCTAATCAATAGCGAAGTCCCTTCCCTGGCCTTGCCTGTCCAGGAGGGCCTCGCCCTTCACTCCTCTCACTCTCAGCATCCCCTCCCCACTCGGGACACCTCAGCCCACGCCTGTCCTGCCGCTCTCTGCCCAGGGATCATCTATTCATTCTGCAGATCTCAGCTCAAATATCACCTCCTGGGGAAGCCTTCCCTGACCTGCCTGCCCAGGCCCACTGCCCCTCTTGAAGGGTCTCCAGCCCATGCCCGCTTGTGCCCACACTTGTCGCAGTTGCCACATCAGACTCGTTTGTGACTCTTGGGTTAACGTCTGTCTCCTCCGAGACTGTACGCCCCGTGAGCTCAGCGACCATGTTGGGCTTTCCTTCTACCCTTTCCCCGGCGCCTAGCACGAGAGCAACACTCACTCACAGAAGAAGGAATGAAAGAGAGAATGAATAAATGGATGAGGCATCCCGGGGGAGGTTCTGAGGTGTGAGACAGCGTTTGTATGTGAGCTGTGGGACTCGTTCTACGAAGGAAGTGGCTGCATTTCTGGGGTACGCGTGAACCGGGAATGGGGAGAGGCTCACACCCACTTTGTCTCACCTCAGCCTCTGACTCGCAACTGGAGCCTACAGCCCCTGCAGACCCTTTGGGATCAGCTGTCATATGGCTGCGCCCACTACCTGTGGCCTGTGCCAGGTCCTACTGCAGGGGACTGGACCTGATGAATTTGCACAGGAGCCTGCGTGGCCCACACAAGGCCACCCGTAGGGTCTCCGTATGACTCCCTCCTGCCTCCCAGGCCCCAAAGCCTAAATCCCCTCCTGTCTGGGTCTAGCTGTCTGCCCGGCCTCTTGGACTTGGTGCTTCAGACCGTCTCGTAGTCCCCAGCCCTGGGACGTGAGCCTGTTTCTCCTCAGCCAGCCCTGTCCCTCCGCCTCTCCTGGAGGGCCTGGGCGCTCTTTGTAGAGAGGAATGGAGGCTCCTTCTCTATCAGGACCCCTCCTGTCTCCATCTCCATCTGCCAGTTCCACGGGGCCAGGTCAGTGCTAAAGTAAGCTCCTCCGGGTGAACCCCCTGTCACATGCAGGCAGACGAGCGGCAGACTGTGGCCTTGCAGAGAGACCTTGCCAGGCATGTGTTCTCTCTGGGGCCCTTTGGCCCCTGCGCCCCTGTCATCCAGCACCTCGCTGGACCTCTGAACCCAGAAGCCATGTTGTACCTGGATGACTCTCCTGGCTCAATTCCCTGATCTGACACTCTGCGAGGGCCTGGCCTTGGAAGGACTGAGCCCAGGGTCCCCGGATCCTCCCCTTCCTCTCCTGCCCCGCCACCCCCCAGGACGGTGGGCAGGCTCACCAGACAGCAGCCACTGCAGCCTCTGGACATAGCGCCTCATCACCTTCTCCACGCACCTGACGTACACCTCCATGTCCCTGGGCGTCCAGTGAATGTGTCTCACGACGCCCTGCAGCGAGGCAAGTGAAGGCAGACAGCCACCCCTCAGCTGTCTCCTTGTGGCCCCACCACCCCTTAAGACAGTTATTCCACGTGGTTCACGACTCCCAAAACATCTGTTAAGCATGTATTTTTGTTGGTTTAAAAGCCTTTTTTGCTTTTATTAAACTAGTAGATTTATGGTTCTGCAAAGGAGCAGAGGCATGAGGAGGACGGTTTTGTGGCAAAGGCAGTCACTGTAGTGCTAAGAAAATACAATATCTCTAACTTTTAAAATAGAAAACCCTGGGTGTCGGGGCGGGATGTCCATAAATTTCAGACCAAAAGATGACTTCGACGGAGAGGGAGCAGCACGCTAGAATGACCGTAAGTTCTCTCCGTGAGTCATTTTGAATTTCATGGCTATTTTAGTTTCCCCTAATGTTGATAACACAGTGCAAAAGGGCAAGGAGAGAAATGATTAGCTTTTCATTTTGTATTAACATTACTTGTTCCAGTCTCAAAGCAATGAAAAACATTACCCCCAAGTTGGAAAACAGAGACGAGAACCACCTCACTTCCTACCATGGCCGCCGTTTGCTGCCATCCGAAGGCACCATTGTCAGTGTCGGGGTACAGAGCGCTCAGGGGTGATTGCAAAGCCACTGCCGTCTGTGCCCAGCAACTGTTTCTCATCCCCCTCCACGAGCCTGGCAACCCTGGAGTGGGACTCAGGCCTCTGGGGGGCTGGCTTTTCTCCCAACAGGATTCTGCGTCCCCTATTTGCTGAGGGGAGCCCCACGTTGGGGGTGGCGTTCTTCCAGGCAGGAAGAGATGCCACGGTGCTGTGCACTGCTCTCTCCCACTTGCAGCTGAGCAGAGGCAGGAGCTGGGGGGGAAGCAACAGCGACAGCAACTGTGACTTACATTGACCTCTATGCTGGGGAAGACACTGCAGTGCTTGGCAGACGCTGATCTCCGTGCTGACTTTTGATGAGCGCAGCTGGGACCGAGGCATCTGGAGATCTCCAGCTTCAATTTTTTCAGCCCATAATTTGCTACCCACTTTGGAATAAAGGAAAGAACTATTATCTTAAGTAATTGAGGCTTAATTGAATGATTGACTCTTTTTTTTTTTTTTTTTTTTTTTGAGACAGTGTCTTGCTCTGTTGCCCAGGCTGGAATGCAGTGTCACCATCATAGCTCACTGCAGCCTTGAACCCTTGGGTTCAAGAGATCCTCCCACCTCAGCCTCCCAAAGTGCTGCGATTATAGGTATGAGCCACCATGCCCGGCCTGGCTCATTTGTTAAAACCTCATATTTGGCCAGGAGTTTGAGACCAGCCTGGACAACATAGCAAGACCCCATCTCTGCAAAAATTTTAAAAACCAGCTGGGTGTGTTGGCATGCACCTGTAGTCCCAACTACTTGGGAGGCTGAGCCAGGAAGGCTCAAAGCAATTAGAGCAGCATGACATCCAGGATTTGCACAATCAGAGCCAGGCTCAGGCTTCCATTAAATAATTGTGGGAAGAAAGATGTTCTATCTTCTTATAGGAACAAGTAGGGGGATTTCTGTTGCTTGCAACCAAAAGGATCTGATACCACTAAGTACTTTACACAAAATACACTTTAATCCTCACATCAATTTCCTTAGTAGGTACAACTGTCTTCATTTTACAAATAAAGATTTTGAGTGTAGCTAAGTGAATTGCCCAAGGTCAGGCAACTAGGAAGCAGCAGACCTGGATTTTGAATTTAGATCTATTTAACCCTTATCACATCTGCCGCAGTAAGCAGTCATTCTTTGCAAGTTTGTTCTTGTTTCCAAGCATGCCCCTCTCCTAGAAGTAATGGTTGGTGGAAGGAATTACAGTATTGCCTACAGGGCATGTGCTGGTGCAGACATCTCAGTACCTCTTGGCTTGAGCAAATCATATCCTTTCTGGGTAACTCAATGGAAGAATCAGTCCTTCTCACAACCCTTCCTTGAGGGTACTTCTTGTACACTGTGCCTAGGAGAAACAGAGCGAGGTCACTGCTACAGTTTGGATGTTTGATCTCTCCAAACCTCATGTTGAAATCTGACCCCCAATATTGGAGGTGGGGTCTAGGGAGAGGCTTTTGGGTGGGACATGGGGGCAGATCCTTCATGAATAGATTAATGCTCTCCCTGGTGGGATGGGGGGAGGGAGTAGTTCTATTAGCTCTATTAGTTTCCAGGACAGCTAGTTGTTAAACAGAGCCTGGCACCTGCCCTCTCTCTTGCCTCCTCTCTCCCCATGTGATCTCTGCACACATTGGTCCCCTTTGCCTTCCTCCCCGAGTGGAAGCAGCCTGAGGCTGTCACCAGATGCCCAGTCTTCCAGCCAGCAGAATCGTGAGCCAAAGAAACCTCTTTTCTTTATAATCACCCAGCCTCAAGTATTCCTTTACAGCAACACAAACGGACTGAGACAATGCGCACCTCTGTCCCCTCGTCCTCCCCCAGCTGCTCCCTTTCTCCTGTCAGTTCCTCTGTCAATCAAGTCAGCTGTAAAATTCCTTAGGTGCCATTTGCTGTCAGGTGCTCAGGGCCTCCCAGCTGGCATGAACTGTCGCTGGGTCTGCACTCTGGCAGCACTCAGTCGGGCTGGCCTTGGGGAATCATCCCCACCTGCTTCCCCATCTGCCTCCAAGCTAAGGAAACCGCCCCTAGTGGATGCAGCCAGAGTTCCCAAGGGTCTCAGAGGTCGCATCTTCAATACTGACTTGCCTCATTCTCTGGCCAGCGCCAAGACTTTGCGTGGCCATCTCCCTGGGCTGGGAGAACCGCATCGTGTGAGGACAGCCGTGCTCCAGAGGCACTGCGGCCGGTGTCCTGGGACAGCAGGAGGGACCTCCTTCTGGTGGGGCCCGCTGCCCTTCAGCAGTTCCCACGGGGCGAAGGGGCTGGCTGCACACTCGCACAGCCCCCAGCTTACCCACTTTATTCCCTGCGTCCGTGTAGAACAGCGAGAGTGCTGTCTCTGCTTCCCGCGACTTGGTCTTCCTCCTCTGCTCTGTCGTCACGTCCTGCGCTGGCTGGGCTGCAGCTAGAGGACATTGGGCTTGTTGGCTGGAGCAGCCCACTGAGTCCACGTGATACAGCTGTCCAGCCTGACTTAGAGACTTCTCAACTCCAGCCAGACTCCACCCCAGGAAGTGGGGCTCCAAGATGGCTTTGATGTGCCCCTTGTCCCCATCCCAAGTCCTCTGGCCTCTCCCGGATCAGCGATAGCCAGAGCCGCCACGTACTGAGTCCGAATGTTCACCAGGTGTGGCGCTCAGTCCTGGCAGACCCCGCCCCACTTCACCCCCCAGCCCCTGGACTGCAGGTGAGGGAAGCGGGACTCAGAGCTGGTCAGAAGCAGAGCAGTGATCACCCCCTGGTCTTGCTGACTCCAGAACTCAGCTCTGAGCCACTCTGCCATGTCTTTGACATTAGAAATAGGATACATGGTCTTAGGTTCTTTCTTTCTTTTTTTTTTTCTCCTTTCTTTTTTTGAGACAGGGTCTCACTCTATCACCCAGGCTGGAGTGCAGCGGCGTGATCCTAGCTCACTGCAACCTCAAACTCCTGGGCTCAGGCGATCCTCCTGCCTCAGCCAGCCACCCAAGTAGCTGGGACTACAGGCATGTGCCAACATGCCCAGCTGATTTTCTATTTTTTGTAGAAACGGGGTCTCACTACATTGCCCAGGCTGGTCTCAAACTCCTGGTCTCAAGTGATCCTCCTGCTGTGGCCTTTAGCTGACTACTTTCATAAATATCATGCTGGCCCCATCATGACCAGTGGCACCTTATCCTTAGCCCCTCCAAGCCCGAGTTCCTTTAGGTGAAATGGGAGCTGATCGAGTACTGGGCACAGGATTGTCACAGGCTTTAAGCCAGACAGTCTCATAGACGGGCCGGCGTGTGATCGAGACTCATGCCTGATCACAGATAATTTTCAGTGCTATGATTATTAATCCATGCCTCAGCTGTGCCCGTGCCGCCCCTTCACCCCGCCTGACCGTGAACATGCCTTACCTGGCGAGGTGCCTGCTCTGCCGCTGAGTGGACGCCATTTCAGAGCCTTTGAGGGGGGACTCTTCTCTCTGTCAGGGTCATCTTTAATGTCCTAGAAAACAGGCCGTCTCTCCCATCAGAGGCCTGTTCTCTGTGGCGGGCAGTACCCCACTCACCCCAGCCTCAATCTGTCAACGAGGAACTTTGCAGGGAGGAGCCTAAGGGAGGGGACTCCTCAGACAGGCCTGGCTCCTCGCCTGCAGCGGATTCAGAGGGGACTCTGGGTTTTGAGGCGAAAGAGTGTGCACCTGTGCATGCGTGTGCGTGGCAGGAGAGAGCGACAGAGTGTGCTGGGACAGTTGGGGGGGGTTGCTAACTGCGCCAGTCGCCTGCAACTCTTCCTACCGGCCTGGGATATCAGGGCCTCCAGCATGTTGAGCAACCATTCGGGTAACTTCTATGCCCTGCTGGGCACCTCAGTTTTAAGGGAGGAGTTTCATCATTACTGGGCACAACTGGAGTGTCACCCAGGGTCCTGTACCAGCTATGGAGATCTCTGGGTGAGCTGCTGGGACAGAGACCTGGAACTGCCATCCAGAGAGCCCCCAGCCTGGTATCAGGAGGGCCTATGAGAGGTCCTGTACAGCCTCAGCCTCCTCACAGTGAATCACTCAGGAACCACTGGCAGCCCAAGAGGTGAACCCTGAGATCCCAGCGTTTCACCCCAGAACTTGGGAAGGCAGGAGAGGGTGATGTGCCTGGGCTGGCTGCTGAAATCTGGTGTTCTCTGGATGAGGGCAGCGCTTGTGTGCACAGAATGCCCTGGCAATGCAGCCCTTTGGCTGGGAATAAGCTACGTACTGTCTGGGACGGACGTCCTCATTTTGGAAATGTGCTGTGTTCACAGGGGCCCGCCAGCCAGTGAAAGGCTGAAGAGCTCACGGGTTTCTGCGCCCCTTCGGCTCACAAGCACAGCTGTGTCTGGGGTCTTCCCTCTGGAGGCCCCCTGACCGCCGTGGCGGGGTGGGTACTTCATGCAGGACAGATGTGACAGGCCAGGGCTGGGGCTAAGCCCCAGCAGGCACAGGTCCACCCTCAGCCTCCTGCCAGGTCCCTGCTAAGCCTTGGGCAGCAGCAACAGAGCCCGTGAGAGACCCTGATTCCCTCTCCCTGAGAGACCCTCCAGATGTGACAGTGGCTGCCAGTTCCACGGCATCCTCAGGACCAGGCTGGGGACGATGCTGGGATAGGCAGGCAGAGCCAAAGGTGGGGAGGGGAGTCCAGAGGAGCCCCCGGAGCTGAGAAGCAGGTCCCGCAGGGGAGTTGCCAGGGCAACAGGCACCCGTGGGATGTCACCATGGAAGACCCCGCCCCCACCCCTGCTGGCCCTGGGGCCCGGGGCCTGGCCCAGGCATCTTAAGTTCAGGAAAGACCAGGAGCCGAAGTGGAAACCAAATGCTCTGAGTGTTATTAGGGAGGGGACTCAAACCATTCTGGCCACCGAGGGGGCCGTGGACTTGGGAGAACAGAGTTTCTTGGGCTGACTTCTCTGCGGGAGCATCTTTGGCTTTTCTTTCTGGAGATCTGCACTTTCCTTTTCTTTTCCTGAGCGGTTCTTCAGGGAGGCCACCAGGAAGGCACACTGCAACGGGAGTGGAGGGTTAGCAGCACCCCAGCCACCGTGGACGGACAGACGGACAGGCACACACACACCTGACAGGAACGCTTGGGCCCATGGAACCCCTGCCATCTCCTGGACTCCTCTTTTTGTCCCTAGGAAGCCACCCGGGGTGACAGTGCTGTGGATCAGTCCTACTAACCGTAAGTACCAGGCGTGGAGGGCCTGGGACGCACCAGGCACTGGGCTAGTTAATGTCACGCCAACAAGAACACGCCAACAAGAACACGCCAACTCTGCCGGCAGGGTCGGTGCTACCTTATCCCCATTTTATGGACGAGGAAACCAAAGCGCTGTGAGCTTAAGGTCCTTGTCCAAGGCGACACTACCAGTATGTAAAGAAGCTTCAATTCAAACCCAGCGCCGGCTGGTTCCAAAGCCAGCGCTCCTTCCGTGGTAAGGCACTGTGGCCCGCGCAGGGGCTGGTCAGCTCACCGCATGCCAGGCTGAGTCCAGATACTGGCACAACAATGGCGTAATACTGGGTTCCTTTGGCCTACAAATTTCTCAACTGCCCAAAAGGTCCTCCAGTAATGTCAGTGAAAGCGCTAGAAGACACCACTCAAGTGTAAGTAAGCATCCTAAGGAAGGGTGGATCGAGCCGTTACTGCCCATTAACACCTCGCGAATGCGTGGTTCAGGTGAGGGCACGGCACTGACGTGCACCTGAGGAGAAGGGACTTTGCAAACCGCCGAAGGGTGCTGGTTCCAGGACAGCTCAGGCAGGTGCAGCGGAACCACGGATCTGCCCATCCAGTGGCCACAGAGGAAAAGAACGTGGAGATGTGGCCCTGCCCTCCCAGGAGTCCACAAGCCAGCTGGGGACATGAGTCTTTCTGCAAATGTGCCTTGGGGGAGAGCCCTTTGCAGACACCTCCCCTGCCTGGACCGTGGCCCCTACGGGCTCTCTGTCCATCGGCATGGCTTCAACTGCCCCAAGTTGCTATCTCCAGCCATAGCTGTTCCTACCTGCCCACAGGATACCCTCACTTCTTGATTTCAAGGCTCCACAAACTCACCTTTGTCCCAAGTCCACCTTGACCTGCACCACCCCCCAGGGGGTCTTCTACTGTTTTCTCTGTCTGGGTCAATGGCACCACCGTCTACCGGGTCCCCCAGTAAGGAACCTGGGAGTGTTCTTCCGTAAGTGTTCTCATGTCTGTCCCCTTGTTCCCATGCTCACGGCTCCTACCGTGATCTTCCTACCTAATTGCACCTTGTACCGCTCACCTGCCTTCTTTGAGGAAGTGACATTTTAGTGCATCTCAGACAACAAAGAGCAAGCCACGGAAGGTCTAGGAGGGGAATGGTGGGCAGAGGAAACAGCAGATGCAAAGGCCCAGAGTTTAGGAATGAGCTTGGTGTGTTCAAGGAACTCAAAGGAGGCCAGAATGTACAGCACCCAGACCCAAAACCAGTGACTTGTGGGAAACACTCATGTTTCGCCCAAAGCCTTGGGTGTCAGTGGATCAGGACATGAAGAGGGAAGCTGACATGGGGTGAATTGTGTCACCTCAAAAGACAGGCTGAAGTCTGAGGCCCCAGGACCTGTGAATGTGATCTTACTTGGAAATAGGGTCTTTGCAGATGTAATTAAGTTGTAAATTAAGATGAGGTCATCCTGGAGTAGAACGGGCCCTTAACCTAAGATGACTGGTGTCCTTATAAGAGGAGAAGGGCTACAGACACACCCAGAAGGGAGACAATCATGTGAAGATGAAGCAGGGGTTGGAGTTACGCTGCCACAAGCCAAGGAACATCAAGGATTGCCGGTGACAAGGACTCCCTCCTTGACCAAACTTAGGTTCCTCTGAGGCTCCTTTTCAACAAGGCCTTGGCCTGCTGAACCCAGTTTTAGCAAATAATCCTGCTAAGTCTGGTTATTCAGACCCACTCCACCCTTGATATCTGATCAAATTCCTCATCTCCCACCTTGATATTAATGTCTAAGTCCTTGGCCAGCCTTTAGCAAGAATCCCCTTCCTGTGACATCTAATCAAGTTCCTCTTAGTAATTTTCTATCCACTGACTCTGCTCATCGGCTATAGATCCCAAGGTATCATTGTTATTACCAGAGTTGAGTTCAATCTCTCTCCCTTATTGCAATAGTCTTAAATAAAGTCTTCCTTGCCATTTTAAATGAACATCCAGTGCCATTTAAAAATAATAATAATAACTGGCCAGGCACGGTGGCTCATGCCTGTAATCCTAGCACTCTGGGAGGCCAAGGCGGGCGGATTGTTTGAGCTCAGCAGTTCGAGACCAGCCTGAGCAAGAGCAAGACCCTGTCTCTACTAAAAATAGAAGGAAATTAGCCAAACAACTAAAAATAGAAAAAATTAGCTGGGCATGGTGGCATGTGCCTGTAGTCCCAGCTACCCAGGAGGCTGAGGCAGGAGGATCACTTGAGCCCAGGAGTTTGAGGTTGCTGTGAGCTAGGCTGACGCCATGGCACTCTAGCCCAGGCAACAGAGTGAGATTCTGCCTCAAAAAAAAAACAAATAAATAAAACAAAAATAACAGTCACCCCCAGAAGCTAGGAGGAGGCAAGGAAGGATTCTCCCCAAAGCCTTCAGAAGGAGCATGGCCCTGCTGACACCTTGAGTTCAGACTTCTGGTCTCCGGAAGTATTTGAGAATAAATGTGTGTTGTTTTTAGCCACCCAGTTTGTGGTAGTTTGTTTTGGCAACTACAGAAAATGAATACAGAAGCCAGTGCCGTCACTTGGTCCATGCCCACGGCATACCTTTTGGGAGTAGTTGAGCGCCTTCTCCATCTCGGACACAATGGAGTTGATGTCATCGCTCTCATAAATGCCTGGAAACAGAGCACACTGTGAGCGTGGGGCAGGGCCTGGGTCCTGCACGTGTCCACATCTGGACGCACCTGCGGAGGCCACTGGAGTCCGAGGAGCAGGGTGGGGCCTCAACGGGCTGAGCTGACCAGCCCCCACCCCACACTGTCCAGCGGGGAAGAGGATGGGCAAGTGTGATGTGGTCACCAACAGTGAGGCTGGCCTTGTGACCCACGGCCCTGGCACCCACCCACAAGAAAAGCAGGTTAGGTGCAAAAGCCCCACTACTCCAATGAACAAAAGGACCTACCCTGGAATTATCACAATATGTAATGTCTACAGTGAACACTGATGTCTCGTTCAAGAGCGACTAGAGTATAATGGCTACGAAGACAGACTCTGAGGCTGGGCTGCCTGGGTTCAACTCCTGGTTCCGCCACTTAACTATCTGTGTATTCTTGGGCTCTGTGTGTCAGCTTCCCCATGTATAACATGGGATAATAATCACCTACTTCATTATCTAGTTTCTAGTTAAAAAAAAAATAATAATCACCTACTTCATAGGGTCATTATGAGGAACAAATCGTAATACAGGTTGGCATCCCAAACCCAAAACTCTAAAATCCAAAATGCCCCCAAATCTGAACTTTGAGCATCAACATGATGCTCAAAGGAAATGCTCATTGGAGCATTTCAGATTTTGGATTTTCAGATTTGGAATGCTTAACCTGTAAGTATTCCAAAATTTGAAAAAAAATCCAAAATCCAAAACACTTCCGGTCCCAAGCATTTAGGATAAGGAATACTCAACCTATATCTGTAAAATGCTTAGAACTGTGTCTGGTATATGATAGCTAGCTGTTGGGTAAGCGTTTGCTATTATTAGTGATAATTACCAATAGTAACTTAAATGTACGTGCCCAGAACTTTTCACGAAAGAACGAGCTGGGAAACAGGGCCCCAGCGTATAACCGCTGACTTTGTAACCACGGGCACATCACATCCCTGGGAGTTACTTCACTTAGGACTCAAAGAGGTTGGAATGCACTAGTGTGTTCTAGCTTCAGTCACTCCCATGTCACTGTCGTGGTTTTGTCTTGTCTGCATCCCACTTAAACCATGATTTACTTCAAATGTATATTTTAATCCATTCACTTTTGGTTCACTTAAAAGTACAGTCGTGCACTGCTCAATGATGGGGACGTGGTCTGAGAAATGCATCGTTAGCGATTTTGTTGCTGTGTGATCACCGCATGCACTTGCACAAACCTAGATGGCGTAGCCTGCTACACACCTGGGCTACATGGAACAGCCTATTGCTCCTGGGCTACAAACCAGCACAGCATGTTGTTGTGCTGAGTACTGTAGGTGACTGAAACACAATGGTAAGTATTTGTGCATTGAAGCAGATATAAACACAGAAGAGGTGCAGTAAAAACATGGCATGATAATCTTATGCTGTATGTTCAGTCCATCATTGACTGAAACATCATTATGCACTACATGACTGTATATTTAAAACAGAAGATTTATGTCACTGCTGACAATGGAAAAGCCAGTATTTTTCTAAGAATGTTAAAACAAGCATATAACTGTCACAATAAAAAAAATTGCTTCATGTGACATTTACAACTATCTTGCCACCACCTGTTGTGAAAATTCTATGCTTTGGGAAACATTAATCTAAGGGATTTTTAGGGCACCTTCCAGCTCTGACATTCTAAAATACTTTTTTTTTTTTTTTTTGAGACAGGGTCAGGCTTTGTCACCTTGGCTAGAGTGCAGTGGTGTCATCATAGCTCACAGCAACCTCAAACTCCTGGGCTCAAGTGATCCTCCTGCCTCAGCCTCCCAAGTAGCTGGGACTACAGGCATGTGCCACCACACCCAGCTAATTTTTTTATTTTTTGTAGAGATAGGGTCTCGCTCTTTCTTAGGCTGGTCTTGAACTGCTGGCCTCAAACCATCCTCTCACCTCGGCCTCCCAAAGTGCTAGGATTACAGGTGTGAGCCACCATACCTGACCCTAAAATACTTTTAAAGTTTTACTTTTTCTTTGTTAACTTTAAAAAAAATTGTGGTAAAAATATATACAACTGGCCGGGCGCGGTGGCTCACGCCTGTAATCCTAGCACTCTGGGAGGCCGAGGCGGGTGGATCGCTCGAGGTCAGGAGTTCGAGACCAGCCTGAGCAAGAGCGAGACCCCGTCTCTACTAAAAATAGAAAGACATTATATGGACAACTAAAAATCTATATAGAAAAAAATTAGCCGGGCATAGTGGCGCATGCCTGTAGTCCCAGCTACTCGGGAGGCTGAGGCAGTAGGATCGCTTAAGCCGAGGAGTCTGAGGTTGCTGTGAGCTAGGCTGACGCCACGGCACTCACTCTAGCCTGGGCAACAAAATGAGACTCTGTCTCAACAACAACAACAACAAAAAAAAAAAAAAAAAAAAAAATACACACAACAAAATCTATCATTTTTCTCATCTTCAGGATGGGATTAAAAAGAAATTTTTAAAAAATTGTCATTTTGATTATTTTTAAGTGTACAGTTCAGTGGCATTAAGTACATTCACGCTGTTGTGCAGCTACTGTGACTGTCCGTCTCTAGGATAGTAGTTTTACATTTTAAGATGTAATTTTCACGCAACGCTTTTCTGGATACGTCTATGGTGTAAGGGAGCTCTGTTGGCGCTGAGACAACTGTCTGGAAAGAGATGAAGGCACCAGACAACATCACATACCTGTTTCTCCAAACCAGTGGAACCGGCCACCAGCAGCCTGGGTGACCTCCCTGTAGGCAGTGGCCGTGTCATTGCGGCTGGCATAGCAGGCGGGGGGCGTGGTGTCCATCTGTGGCTCACCCACGTAGAAGAGACACACGTTCAGCTTAAGGTCGTAGCCCCCACAGGCCTCGGCCACGTAGGAGCTGAGCATGGGCTGTGAGGGCAGAGAAGGCAGAGGGGCCCGAGGCTGAGGGCCTTGAAGCTTCCAGGCTCTGGTCTGTCCAGCCCAGTAAACTTTCCTGAGGGCTTACTGTGTGCCTGGTCTAGTATTTGGCACTAAGGATAGAAACATCTTCATAGGGTGTGGCCGGGGAGCTGGACCAGAGAGCCCGGTTACACCAGGGGAGGTCTGCAGCCCAGCAGCATGGGCACCCCCGGGAGCCTGTTAGAAGTGCAGACTCCCAGGCCCCACCCAGACCTACTGCACCGGCCCTACAGTTTAGCAGCACCCCCGGGTGCTGGTCCGCACACTAAAGCTTGGGAAGCGCTGGTTTCCAAAATCAAGCTGGAGCAACTGCTGTGAGGTACCCAAGAGAGGATGGATGGGGTCGCAGAGGATGATGGACACCCAGGACGCAGCCTACCCACCATGTCCTGGTCGGGGATGCCCCCCGTGAAGAGGTAGATGCCCTGTAATTGGTGCTTGTCTTTGTCCTTGAAGTCCACTTCCACAGCCTTCCGCAGGGCACCGAGGACGTTCCTGCTGCCCTGACACTGCAGGTTCAGGGCCCACCTGGGGAGGCAGAGACAGCCGTGCTGCAGGAGGCCCCCCACGAGCCCCGAGCAGAAGGCCGTTGGTTTCTGATATCTGAGGACAGGGATGCTAGAGAGCTCTTTCCCGGTGGAGAGGGGAACAGAGAACACAACACCTGTCAGGCTGCCCCAGGACACAGCAGCACAGACTCCGCCCGACACCTACCGCCACGCGCTTTGTAAATTGTCGTGGCTCACGGGAACCATCTCCGGCCTCCAGCTTTCGATTGCGCTTCCAAACCTTTGAAGAAGCAAAGAGGGCTTGTTCTTAGGCAGGGACCATGTCTGCGCTGTGGCCCAGTGCTCTGGGCTCCACAGGCTTTTAAGGGGGCAAAGTTCTGATGACACTCCCAAAACGTCAGGATGTCACTGGCCTGGGCCAGCCACGAAACTTCCTTGCTGGTCACCGACACATTCCAGCACGAGACACAGCACGAGGACCGGCTGGGGTCGGCTTTGAGCTCCAGCCTGTGTCGCCCCTCCAACCCCCACCATCTCCCCTTCTCCTTTCATACTATAATTCCTTTTAAAAAAATATACATCATCTCATTTGCCCTGTAAGACAGAATTTAAGACCCTTGAGAAGAGGATTTATCCCCGTTTGTCAAGGAAAAGGTGTCATGTCTGTCGTTCAAGATCAATTCCTCCACCGGGGCTCCAGACCTCCCCGTTGCCAGTCTCTTCTGACACTGCCCCTCGGCTGCCCCTCACATGGACACATCCTTAACTGCCCTGAGCTCCCCTCTTCCCCCTGCCTCTCTGTATACATGTTTAAGCCTCTTCATACTTAAAAATAGCTCCCTCCTTCCACTGGGGAGCTATTCTTCCAGCAACTTCTCTCTCCTTCCTCTTTTCCCTTTATGACAAGCTCCCTGGAAAAACACTATGCGGCACTTCCTCACTTCCCTGGCCCTCTGCAGTCAAGCTGCAGCCTGGGGGGTGGGGGTGGGGGCTCGACCGGAACACCCTTCCTCCCCACTACCCCATCATTCCCATGTGCTGGGCAAACACCTACTCTCTGGCAAGACTCAGCTAAAGGAGCACGTCCTCCATGAGGATTTCCTGGCCCTACTCTGCCAAAGCCAAGCACGGTGGCTCATGCCTGTAATCCTTGCACTTTGGGAGGCCGAGGCAGCAGGATTGCTTGAGGCCAGGAGTTGGAGGTTGCAGCGAGCTATTACATGATTGCGCCACTGCACTCCAGCCTAGGCAACCCTGCCTCTGAAATAAATAAATGAATAAACAAACTCTGTTGATAGGATAGATAAGTGAATTGAAATACTCTCTAGATGTTTCTCTAACCATTTTTCTGTAGAATTTATTAGGGAAAGATTAGGCTCTGTTATAGAATAATATCTCAAATTAACTGCTGACATAATAGGTTTAGAATAAGCTCTATTTCGTGTAAAGTTGTGTAAAAATGTATACTTCAAGTGTCTTCCCTAATTAGTTAAAATGGTATACAATTCTAAAAACTATAGGCCAGGAGTGGTGGCTCACGCCTGTAATCCTAGTACTTTGGGAGGCTGAGGCAGGAGGATCACTTGAGGTCAGGAGTTTGAGACCAGTCTGAGCAAGAGTGAAACCCTGTCTCTACTAAAAATAGAAAAATCAGTCAAGCATGATGGTGCATGCCTGTAGTCCCAGCCACTTGGGCAGCTGAGGCAGGAGGATGGCTTGAGCCCAAGAGTTTGAGGTTGCAGTGAGCTGTGATCACGGCACCACACTCTAGCCTGGGCAACAGAGTGAGACCCTGTTTCAACACAGGAAGGAAAGGAAGACAGAAAAGAAAGAAAGAAGGAAGGAAGGAAAATATATATAATATATAATTTTAAAACTATAGTTTTAAAAAATTGCATACCATTTATAAATACATAAACTTAAACGTAATACATAAGATTTGTATTTAAACTTAGAATTAGAATCCTAAACGTTTGAAATGGCATGGCTTGCTAGAACCGGGCTGAGGACTAAGATGCAGGCACGGTTGGGGACCTGCCTTCTCTCTTGCATTCACCGGCTCCAAAGCCAAATGGGGCAATGAGTTACTTTATCCTGGCTGATCAAGCCTTGTTTTTTGGGGCCACTTATCACCTTTGGCCCAGTGGGACAGTCCTGCAACCATTTAATTATTCAGTGCCCCAAGCAAGATCACCCAAATCAGATAAACGGATGGCCATCCTAGGATGCCGGGTGCCTGTAACTTCAGTATCTATCATCCAGCTGTGTCCCGAAGCCGCAGCCCAGTGATGGCATCCAAACGCACAAGACCCACCCTCGCCGCCGCAGACCCTGAGAAACATACGCGACGAGGTTGAAGCAGTCCTTGTTGGACAACTGCTCCTCCAGCAGCAGTCGCAGGGAGTGCTGGATATGAATAATGTACATGGAATTGGTCACAGAGACATCGAGCAGTATAACCACCCTACAAGGAAACACAAGCTTTACGGGGAGAACCGAATCTCTCAGATAATGTTTATTTTGTTCCATTTTACTATTTAAAGTTTTTTCCAGGGGAATTTTGCATGCCAACGTCACAGCTGGCCAAAATCTTCTCTGTTGTTTGAGGGCAACAGAGGTGGGTTTATAACAGTAGACTAAGGGCGTTGTGGAACCTTCTCTCCCAGGAGGTTCTACAGTGGAATAAAGTCTCGTGGTGGAGATGATTTAAGGGGTAGTGGCTTCATATAGTGATTTCCATCAATTCTTTAAAGAACTAGCATTCAATATTTTTATAGGTTGGGATCTTTATAGGGAAAACAGAAACCAGGTGAGCAAGTAAGATAAGGAACTAAGTGTATGTGGGCCCCTTGGGAAATGTTTTTATCTTTTTGTTTGCTCTCTCTCTAAGATTCCCAGCCCCATTTGGTCTTTGTCTCCTTTTACTACTTTAAATCTTATATTCCCACCTCTTCCCCCCGATTCTCCTTTTGAGACAGCTCAGGATAACAAAAGAAAATCCACTGGATTTAGAATCAGAAGACCTTGGTTCAAATTCCACTTCCTACAGCTGTGTGGCCTTAGGCAAGTCACAAAACCTTTCTGATCTGTGATGTATTTAACTATAAACTATTTATACTAAGACTCCTCATAGGGTTGCCTTGAGAGTTTTTTTTTTTTTTTTTTTTGAGACAGAGTCTCACTCTGTTGCCCAGGCTAGAGTGAGTGCCGTGGCGTCAGCCTAGCTCACAGCAACCTCAAACTCCTGAGCTCAAGCGATCCTCCTGTCTCAGCCTCCCGAGTAGCTGGGACTACAGGCATGCGCCACCATGCCCGGCTAATTTTTTCTATATATATTTTTAGCTGTCCATATAATTTCTTTCTATTTTTAGTAGAGATGGGGTCTCGCTCTTGCTCGGGCTGGTCTCGAACTCCTGAGCTCAAACGATCCGCCCACCTCGGCCTCCCAGAGTGCTAGGATTACAGGCGTGAGCCACCGCGCCCGGCCGAGAGTTAAATTATATAATAGATGTATAATATTACAAAGCATAATATTTTATAAATGGTGATTCATGAAATGAGGTACAAAATGATAATAATGGCCTATTATTTCTCCCTATTCAGCGTCCCTTACCTCCTCTGGCAACCGTATCCTGATTTTCCTTTGGGAAACACTCTGCCCCCAACAGTGCCTTTGGGTTGGGTGAAGCTGACCCCACTCCGAGCTTCCAGGGTAGGTGCTTGACCCTGGACAATCAGAACATCTCATCACCCAGGCCAGAGTGAATGGCTCTCGGATGGGCTGGTGCCCGCAGCCCTGGGGTGCTAAGCTGGTAGAAGGTTAAGTTTGGGCGCTTCGGGTGGCCATCCTGCCCCTGATCTGAATAAACCTGTGAACCCAGCCATGCCTGAAGACAGAATCAAACCTATTCTAGCATTTTCAGTAACCTTAATCAGACTGGTCTTGTTTAAGCCAATTTGCATTTAGTTCCTGTTGCTCTTTAACTGCCAGAATCCTGAGTGATACAACGATCATGTTATCAATGTTCACGACGGTGGTGGTGACTTTTTCTTCCTCCGGGGGTTCCACTGAGAGATTTCAGATCCCTAATCTAAGTGATGGCTTCTGGTGCTACCAACAGGGAACTCAGGAGTTGGATAAATGCTGTGTCCCGCCCCCCGACACCAGACCCATGAGGGACAAGAGCACTGCCCGGGGAAAGGTACCTTTTTTCACAGACAGTGCCCCAGATTCTCCTGCTGGCCAGAGAGAGCCACTCAATCCGCCTCTCGAACGTCCGCATAGCTCTGCTGAGCTGTTTCTGCGAAAGCACGGGCCACAGTGAGGTTCGGCGGGTGGGCATGAAGGGCCTGGGGGAGGTGGGCACACGCCAGCCGGCTTCTGGGAGGGGAGTGCCAAGTCCCCCGGTGTCCAGGTAGTGTGACTGTGCTACTAAATCACGGACAAATCTGCCAAGACCAGGAAGGGGAGTCAAAGTATTTGACTGTGTCAAATGGAGAAGAGGTAGATCTTGCCCCAGAGGATTATGAAACTTTTGTCTGAGGCATCTGGGTCCCTGGCTGGGGAAGTGGGTGGAGAAAATTCCAGAGGCGCCTGTAGGTGGTGCATACAGTGTCTCCTTACAGCAGGGGGCTTGGTCAATGGCCTGGTGTCCCCACAGCCCACAGCACTTTCCTCCCGTTCCCCTTTCCTGCGTCCCATGTTCTGACGGATTGGACCCATCGCTGACCTGGTACTCATAGAGGAAGGGCAGGTCCACGTGAATATTCTTCACTGTCCCGTCGTGCCATTCGAATTGCACCATTGCCTTCTGCGCTCAGCAAGGGTGAACAGAAGCATGTGTGGGAAAGGATTTCCAGTTCAGTTTGGGCACTGAGTTCTCCAAATCAGATGCACGAGAGGAAAACGGGCTCTGAACGTAGATTCGGCAGATTCCTCACCCCCACTCCCCACCACACACACGACCACCACCACGCAGCCAGGTCATCGTCTTGTCTGGAGCTGGCAACAGAGGCCCTTCAGGAGAGTGGTCCCTGCATGAGCTGTGCCCGACAGCAAGCCAGCCTTGCTGGCTCTTCTGAATGTCACAGTCACTAAGATGTGCTCGCAGGGTGTTGGCAATAGAGAGCAGAGTCGGAGACCTCAGAACATACTGTTCTGGTTTCTTAGGTTTGGGAACCCAGATGGGCCTTCACGGACATTTGTGACTCTTGTTGCCAGAACATGTAGGAAAATGGGAAAAGCCACCAAGGAGCTCCCCTGCAGGGCACTGGCGAGAACGCTGAATGAATGCGAATTACCTCATGGATAGTGGATGACACGGTTTTCTGGAGAATAGGCACAAATTCCTCCACAGGAGAGAACGCATTGGGTGCCAGGACCTGATAAAGGCTTAATTTCTTGGCTGAAAAAATAAATAGTGGGGGTGGGGTTTGAGGCACTGCCCAGGGCGCCCCAGAGGGTTTAAGCCTTTTAGTTGGTCACCTGTGTCCCAGGTTCTGCCCGCTCTGGGGATTTACCTTTCAGACCATTGACCTTTAGCCATTCTGCTGAAGTCACGTCCAAGTTTGGGAACTCGATTGTGAGAGGAGCTTCATGCTTTGGGGGTTTAGGCAAGAGACCTGTGAGTGGCCCTTTTGCAGTCTCTGTAGAAATCTAAATGAAGTTAGAACAGCCTCGTCACATAATGGTATTTGGGAGCTGGGCAGTCTCTGCCACTGTCCAGCCTCCCCGAGTGGAGCGTCTCGAAACGTTACCTGGCAGGTTAAAGGCAGTTCTGCCTTTCTCTCCCCCTTTGTCCCTGTCCCCTTCCTTGGAGATTTCTGGTATATCCAGGGGCAAAGGGGGACATACCCTTGCAGCTTTCATTTTCCTATCCTCCTTGTCCCTTCCTTATCTGTTAAGACCAGCACCACAGACTCCAAGATGACAGGTCACCCCTCCGAGGGCTCAAAATACAGTTACTTTAGGGAACTGAAAAGTAACTCCTACACCGACTCATTGAGGGAGTCCTCATCCAGCCCAGGTGCCCCTTGCCCACATTTACAAAGTGAAAAACTACGATTCTGAGAGGTTAAATTACACAGCTAGCATAGAAGCAAAACGTAGAACAGCAACTCCCAAATTTCAGACATTTGAGCACCACCTTCATGAATTTTGCTGTATCTGAGTACCAATGTATTATTAATATTTTTAAAAAATTAAACATGTGGCCTGGCACAGTGGCTCATGCCTGTAATCCTAGCACTCTGGGAGGTCGAGGGGGGTGGATTGTTTGAGCTCAGGAGTTCGAGACCAGCCTGAGCAAGAGTGAGACCCCGTCTCTACTAAAAAAATAGAAAGAAATTATATTGACAACTAAAAATATATATAGAAAAAATTAGCTGGGCATGGTGGTGCATGCCTGTAGTCCCAGCTACTTGGGAGGCTGAGGCAGGAGGATCGCTTGAGCCCAGGAGTTTGAGGTTGCTGTGAGCTCGGTTGACGCCACCACACTCTAGCCGGGGCAAGAGAGTGAGACTCTGTCTCAAAAAAAAAAAAAAAAAAAAAAATTAAACATGCTAACATTAAAGATTTTTAATTATGAATTTAATGCTTTTCTTAGAGACTGGGTCTTGGCTCTGTTGCTGAGTCTGGAGTACAGTGGTGCAATCATAGCTCACTGTAACCCCTAACTTTTGGGCTCAAGTGATCCTTCCATTTCAGCCTCCCCAGTAGCTGGGACTACAGGTGTTTACCACCATGCTCAGCTATTTCTTCCTTTTTTTTTTTGGTAGAGATGGGGGTCTTGCTATGTTGCCCAGGCTGGTCTTGAACTTCTGGTCTCAAATAATCATCCCACCTCAGCTTCCCAAAGTGCTGGGATTACAGGCATGAGCAACCACGCCAGCCCGGTTGTATTTAATTTTTAGAATCCACTCTCTTTCACACTCAAATAATTTTAGAAAGCTCTATTACAACCATGATGAGCTAGTTTTAAATAGATAACATTAAAAAATATATTAATCTACGTCCCAGCTAAAGCCATCTGGCAAACCACGAGTAGTACAATCACTTCGTTTTGGGAAACTCCTGGCAAGATTTTGGCATCAGAGAGACCTGGGTTCAATCCAAATTCAATCTATTTCTATCTCTGTAATTTTGGGCAAGTTATATAACCACTTAACTTTAGTTTTCTAATTTGTAAAAAGTAATAGTAGACTTAGCTCAGACTGTTGTGAAGATAAAATAAAGGGATTTAAAGAATTAAACATTGTGCCTACCTTATAATGAACACTCGGTAAATGAGAACTATAATTATAATACTAATAGTTATTATGATTTATAGATAATCTATAGAATAGTTGGAATTAAAATTTAAGGTCCCAGACTCTCAGTGCTCTGTTTCTTTCACTACCGTTGGTCAAAATGCCTGGTACTTCAGATCCACACCTTCAATCAATGAAGCTATAAGTGCATGCTCACTTTTCACCTGTACACAGCAAAGTTTTCTGTGTAGTATACACAGCATTTAGCTTTTACAGCATGTGCATTCATGTGCTGGTTGAGTTATTCTGCTGATGTTAAATGAACCAAGTCGCCAGGTGCACTGGCTCACACCAATAATCCCAGCACTTTGGGAGGTTGAGGTGGGAGGATCACTTGAGCCCAGGAGTTTGAGACCAGCCTGGGCAACACAGCGAGACCGTGTCTCTATAAAAGATTTAAAAATTAGCTGGGCATGGTGGCATGTGCTTATAGTTCCAGCTACTCAGGAAGCTGAGGCAGGAGGATGCCTGAAGCCAAGAGTTGGAGATCGCAGTGAGCTATGATCATGCCACTGCACTCCAGCCTGGGTGACAGTGTGAGACCCGATCTCGAAAAAATAAAAAATAAATAGGAATGCTTGACCTACATGAGGTGCTTGGAGTGGGAATGATTCTCTTCAAGACAGTCTGTTCTATGTGGTTGAGGTTTTCGTCATTCTGCAAGGTGTGGGGAAGAGAAGGGACAGTGACAGGATGGAGGGTGTGGCAGGAGCCGGTGGGTCTTTCTCTGAAATAAATTTTTCAGTTGGAAAATCCACCAGGATCTTTGTGGCCTTGCCTTGTTTTACTTTCAGGAAGTGAGGGCATTGGTAGCTGTGCCTTGGAAAGACAGGTGAGAGGGCAGGATGGAGGGAGGCGGCCAAGTGCCTCTGGGGGAAGGTTCCAGAATCCATGCCCGCACTACCTACCTCCCTCATCATGCAGGTGAGCTCCTCACAGGGGTTGCTGGAGCTGCTGCGATGCAGGGCTTGCACGTGGCTGAGGACGCTCTGGGCCTTCTGGGTTTCTGCCAGGAGCTCATCCACGTCCCGGCTGGCGTAGAGCTGAGGGCGGGGGGAGCAATCAGCCGTCCAGAACTCACCTGGCTGCCAGCAGCCTCCAAGGCAGGAAAGGGCAGGCAGCCAGGTGAATGCCTGAAGTTAAGTGGCAGCCTGTTTAAGCCAGATGTTAACACCTGGGCCCCGTGTGCCAGGTGGAGCCTGCAAACGCATTTTGTTCCTTTGCATGGTATCAGCCTGCAGCGCTTTTGAACAATTGAAGGGTTTTCTAACTTTACAAATGCAAAGAAATTCTTTACATCCACTAGGATGGCTATGCTAACAATGATAATTTTATGATCATGGTATCTCCCCTGCCAGGTAAGTATAATGATAATTTTAAAAAATGAAAAATAACAAGCGTCGGTGAGGATGTGGGAATTGGAAGCCCTGTACATGCTGCTGGTGGGGATGTAAAGTGGTGTAGCTGCTGCGGAAACAGTTTGGAGTTTCCTCAAAACGTGAAACATAGAATTATCATCTGATCCAGCCATTCCACTTTAGTTATATGCCCAAAGTAACTGAAAATGGGGACTTAGACACTTCCACACTCATGCTCCTAGCAGTGCTATTCACAATAGCCAAAGGTGGAAACGACCCCAATGTCCATCAATAGCTGAATAAACAAACAAGATATGGTATATCCAGACAATAGAATATTATTCCACCATAAAAAGGAATGAAGTTCCAATACGTGCTACAACGTGGATGAACTTTGCAAACATCGCGCTAACTGAAAGGCAGACACACAAGGTGTATGATTCCATTTATGTGAAATGTCCGGAATAGTTAAATCCACAGAAACAGAAAGCAGATTGGTGATTACCAGGGGCTGGGGGAGGGGAAATGGGGAGTGACTAGCTTAATGGGTACAGGGCTTGCTTTTGCGGTGACAGAAATGTTTTGGAACTAGATAGAGGCAGCGGTTGTACAATCCTGTGAGCGTACTAAAATGCCACCCCATTGTTCACTTCAAAGAGGCTAATTTTATGTTCTGTGAATTTCTTTAATGTAAATACATCACACCCACAAATCATCCAGATATCTGGCTCTTCCTGAAACGTCAGAAGACCTGCATACTGAAGCCACATTCCCACAGAGCAACCACGGGCTGGGGCTGAAGAGGCCGCCTCTTTAGACCGGTGTATGTGATCTAGTTTGTCACCGTCCCTGTCGCCACTCTCTGTTGCTCCCCGTCAGAAAATCAGTTGTAATGTTTGTCATCCTTGCACTGCTTGTTTTGCTCATATTAAAGAAGAGCGTCTCTCCACCCAGAGCAGGAAAACAATAGGTAAGCCAAGAGGGCCACAGGTTTGAAGATAAAATATTTCTCAGACCAGCCAGTTTCATTCATTTACCTTCTTAGCCTCTGGGGTCTGTGGCACCTACAAACAGAGTCTGGGCAATGACAGGTGTCAAGATGGGGTGTTGCCTGACCTTGGGTCAGTGGGATGAAATGCTAGACTTTGTGATGCTTGAACACACTTGCGGGATGCAAACACTCACATACTCGTGGTTATCAATGGTAGCCAAGGCACAGCCTGTTAGCTGAGCAGACGGTCGGATTCTCCATCTGCCAAATGGGTCTGCATCCATGTTTGCTCATGGCTACCTCCATTGTGTACATGGGATGTAGTTATTAACTGGGACAAGGACACTAATGATTGGATTGGTACAAGATCGACTGCTCATTCTGCCCTACTATGGGTCCCTTGCAGCAGGAGGGGTCTAACTAGGAGAAAGATTGAGGCAATTGTTTTAGACTCAGGGCTTTGGTGGGGGCACAGGCAGGGTGAGACCTGTATTAATGGCAATAGGACAGTGATTGAGGATTCTGCCAGCCAAGCTTTCAAAGGCCTCTAGGCTCCCAGGCATGCAATCAACTCAACGTACACACTGACCAAAGGATCTCTTGTGACTTCAGGTTGTCCCTGCTCCTCCCATATATTCATTTTAACCTGATTTACCTGCATAAACCCATTGAATATGGGTCGGGTGGGGCGCAGAGGGAAGAGGGAAACAAGCACACAGTAAGGCCGTGGCCCAGACGCCCCGGCGCAGCCCGGAGACAGGCAGGGAGAGAAAGGAGGAGGGGCAGTGCTGGCAGGGGGCTTACCTCCGTCCCTGGGCCGTAGCAGTGGTAGTAGCCCCCAACAGCTTCTGCAAGGTTCTTTAGGACAGCCTGTGGGCATGGTGACAGGGTCAGCCCTCCCAGGGCAACGGCAACACTCTAACAAGCTTTTTCCTTGACTGAACCTCCCAACTCCCGTTTTACCAAAGGAAGAACCAGGCCCCAGGGGAGGTGTGTTCTGGTCCACAGCCTGGGGGCCTGTCCAGGCAGGGAGCCTCACAGGCCGGCCCAGCTCACCGCTGCCAAATCCAAGGGAAATCTTGGAGAATCTCAGGTACGTACAGGGGGCACCTGATCACCACATTTGTAGGTGATGACGTGGGTGATGAGGTCCCTTCCCATGCTGGACTGCTGGATGTAGTCAGATAGGATTTCACAAGGCTGGTCTGGGCTGCGGAGGAGACAGGAGAAGAGAAGTGGGCACCCCACGTCACATCACTTTGAGAACATTCCAGAGCAAAACGGTAGCTCCCAGAAAACATCTACCCATTCTTCACTGACCGTCTGTGACCCCGGTCACCTGTGTGGGATGTAGGGTTGGGGGGACACAGGCCCTGGCTGCCCCACCCCACCTATGGGGGGGGTGGCCTGTGAACGACATCCTTCTCTCAAGCATGTGTGAAGAGTCAGGCTCCACGATCTTTTCTCAAACAGCAGTTGGGTTCTTCAACCTCCTGCATGTAGTCTGTTACCCACTTAGGAAAGTAGACCTACCAGCGTCCCATTATGGCCACCAGGGAATTCAGCCCCTTTAGGGTGAAGATTTTCTTCAGGGCTTGCAGCAAATTGCTGCCTCCGTCAGGTTGCAGTGTCTTTACCCAGAACTTGAGTTCCTGGAGGCTGGGGGGAGACAACAACAGTGACCTAATTATATACTCTTATTAGGGGTCAGGCCCAGGACAAATACTAGCTCATTTAAGCCTAACAATAACTCATTGAAGTGGTTGGTCTCTTTATTCCCATTTTGTAGATAAGGAAACTGAGGCTCAGAGTTAAGCAACTGCTGTATGAGGGTCTGAGGCTGAGTTCCCTCTTCCCCACCATGCCACACCCAACTCAGCATGAGGCCTGGAGTTCATCCCCCAACCCCAAGAGGGCTCTAAGAGAGGGCGCCATGACTGTGTGGCCACGTCCCACATGGTCTGGGATATACACCACTGGTAAGAGGAAAAATGACTTAACTTGGTACTTTCTTGCTTAAATAGCTTGCATGGCACTAGTGAAAGAGTTCTGCTCTCTCTACCTCAAAAAATCAAAATTCTCAAAAAGAAAATCTCAGGTTGGTGCTATTTAATAATAAGTCTGTCTTCCATTATCATAACTGTTGAGTCTCCCTTTTGAACAGTGAGAACAAGTCCCAGGCCTCGTGCCTATTCCAGCCAATAGGTTTCAGGCTGGAATTTGATGTCTTTAAATTGTTTTGCTTTCATTGTATTTATTTATATGGCTACTTTCTAATTACGGCAAGTGATATGGGCATCTCAGTGACGGTATTGATAGAAAGTTTCCTTCAATAATACATCGAGTTGGTAATAAAAAAAAAAATTTAAAAATAAAAATAAATAAGTAAACTGATAATAGTACAAGTGGCAACAAGTAAAGAATAGTACACATGGCACAGATGTGACACAGGGATATGACAAGTGAAGCTCAGGAATGACCAGTGTTGAAGAACTTTTGGGTAGGTGATCTCAAGGTGACTTCCAGGTCTAACCAGAGTGGAAATCAGAGTAAAAAATGTCTCATTCACTGAGGACCTGCCACGTGCCAGGCATTCATTTTTCATTTCCTTCTCACAACAATTCTGTGAAAAGTAGGTACGGTTGGCTTTGCTCTGCAAATAAGAGAGTTAAAGGACTAGTCAAGATCCCCCAGGGACTGTCAGAGCTGGGATTCAAAGTCAGAGCTGCCAGGAACCCAGGGTTTCTCTACTTGGACACGACACAGTGCCCTTTACATCTAGTGCTGGGAAAGGGGCCTCCCTCCCGGGAAGCCAAGCAGGTGGTTTCTCCTGGGATCTGAAATCCAAGCGGGGCTCTGCCACTTTGGGCATCTTCCCTAACTGGAGTCTGAGCTTCCTCATCTCCAAAACGAGGATAATAATCCTATTCCATGGGGTGGCTATAAATATTAAACACAATCATACGTGTAAAGTGCCCATCATGGTACCTAACACATGGTATGCGTGATTGAGCATACTGCCTTTGTGGAAAAGAAATTTCTACTTTATTGGCATAAGGACGTAGAAATTCTTACACACCTCCCCGCCATCCCTCAAAAAACCCCCAAACTCGAAACTCCCAAATAAAGGATGTTTATGCTGTGGAATACTATGTAGCCATTAAAACAAATGAGGTAGATCTCTATGCACTGCCAGAGAATGATATTGAAGGTTAGGTAGAATGCCAGGGTGCAGACCAGTGTTATGTGCTCCTGGTTATGTTTAATAAGAGGGTAAACACGCAGATGCATGTATATGTGCAAAGACTGTCTGTGGAAGTAGATACAAGAAACGGTTACTGGAGACGAGAAGTGGTCTGGAGTGAGAGGGAGACTCATTTATTATTATTTATCCTTTCACACTATTGGGATTTTTAAAAACATGCGTGTGTTATTTTCACAATAATACAACTATCTTTGCTAGTCGGCTGGATAAAAATGATGTCTTGTGGTTGTCTTGTCTTTCATTTTGTGGACTGCTCCTAAGGGTGAACATCTTTCCAAAAGTTATTGGCTACTGTGCTTCTGCTTTTGTGAATTGTCTCTTTGTACTCACTTAGCTATTGGGGTCTTGAGGTTTCTACCGTAATCATTCAACTACGACACTGACACTTAGGGAGGAAAATGAACAAGTAAATATCCTGGTGGAGCCTGGGTAGCTACTCACGTGGAGGGGTTGACTTCCACGGGGTCTGGCCAGAGGGACTGGGTCGTGGTGCCAAAGGACAGGACAAACAGCTTCTCCTTCTGGCTTAGCTGTTGATCAATGAGGCTCTGTGGGATAAAAGGACGTCAGTGGCTCCCAGAGCCAGGGGCACATGGAGCCTGGCTTCACTTCTCCTGCCTTGCTGGCCCCTCTGGGCTGGGCTGTGAGCTGTGCTGAAATAGTGCTGCTTGCGGCCCAGCTCAGCGGCTGGCCCCAAGCTGACATTTGCTTCCCGCCCACTGGGTCTCCTGTGTGTGGGGTCAGCATCTTGGCTGCCCTTCTTGGCATGTGCTGCGGCTGGACCTTTGGCACTTAACTGTGGCACCCAGGGAGGGAGGACAGAGGTCAGGGGCAGTGGTTTCTCTCCAAGGCAAGTGAGTCAGGGATGGAGCAATGGGGACGATGTCAGCCTGTTCGATGCTCTCGAGCTACAGCTGGTGAGTATCCAACAGGAGCCTGCACTCCAAAGAAACCAGAGTAGCTCCTCCATCCAGCAAGGTCCGAAGCCCTTTGCTTCTGTTCTGCTGTGCTGGAGTCAGCCACCAGCTGATTGCTGTCCCCCTTCCTCTTTCCAGGGATCTGTGGGCTCTTTGAGGCAAGGTGTCTAGTTGGGAAATACTACTGTGGTGAGAATACTAGAAGTTCACGCTGCAACCGAAAATGACTCTGGGGTTGGATTTCTTAGAACTCAACAAATTTCTTTAACCAGAGGTGCTAATTAAGTGTGAACTGTTCTTTACAAAATACCCTGTTTTGCAGGTTAGTAGGCTCAGGAAGGGGACGGTGGGGGCGGTGGGGAGGTTCCATTATTCTCTGTGGCAGAGACTTACCATGAGGTCACTTTGGAACTCCTCTTTCTGAGGGCCACTGCTGATGGCTGACACATCTATGAGGACACCGACTCTGGCCCCCCTGATGAGGCCAAATGCCTAAGACCAGAGAGGGCATTCAGGAAATTCAGGAACAGCCAGCACAACTCTGTTTCTCCTGAGCCTGGCCCAGAAGCTGTTGCAAACGCCCCCTTGCCTCCCGGAGAAGCAGACAGAAGCCCCGTTTTATAGGGGAAAAAGCAAAACCCAATGTCCTGACTTCATGCTCCTACTTCTAGGCAGCCTATTCTTTAAACGGTTTTTTTCCTTAATAGTCATGGCTCATTCTTATAAAGTAACATATATTTATTATAGGAAATCTGGAGACTATAGAAAAGTATCCTTTGCTTGAAGATATAAAGTTTGATAGCTAATTATATCAGTTTATCTTCTTTCTCTATATCCTCATTTATTTTTTGCCCTCTCTACCAATGAAGGTATTTTTGTGAGTTTCCTGTTATAACAGCTGTCACTATACAGATGCTTCTCGACTTACAATAGGGTTATATCCCGATAAACCCACCGTAAGTTGAAACTATTTTAAGTCAAAAAACTCATTTCATACCCTGACAAACCCATCGTAAAGGTTTAAAATTCCTGAGTGGAGCCATCCTAAGTCGGGGACCGTCTGTATGTTAATACATGTCACTGCCGTTTGATTCTGCACACGAGTGTCCATCCTGTAGAGCTGCACTGTGATTGAAACTGTCATTCGTATGACATCGAAAGTTGTTTAGGGGTAGCAGGTTCCATCTCGTGTCTTTTGCCTTAAATCCTACTTTATTGGAGACCTAATTTGCCTGTTCAGTTCACGCTTCTCCTCTCAGAGATGAGTATTTTACATCTCACACCTCCAACATTCCCAACACACCTCCAACTCTCCCGTCAAGCGGTTTTTTCCTCCAATTTTACTGAGAAAACAGAAACAGGCAGGGCGCAGTGGCTCACGCCTGTAATCCTAGCACTCTGGGAGGCCGAGGCGGGTGGATCGCTCGAGGTCAGGGGTTCGGGACCAGCCTGAGCAAGAGTGAGACCCCGTCTTTACTAAAAATAGAAAGAAATTATCTGGCCAACTAAAATATATATATATACAAAAAATTAGCCGGGCATGGTGGCGCATGCCTGTAGTCCCAGCCACTCGGGAGGCTGAGGCAGTAGGATCGCTTGAGCCCAGGAGTTTGAGGTTGCTGTGAGCTAGGCTGACGCCACGGCACTCAATCTAGCCCAGGCAACAAAGCGAGACTCTGTCTCAAAAAAAAAAAAAAAAGAAAAGAAAACAGAAACAAACTAAAGAAAATTAAAAAAATTTTCTTCCATGTAGAACCTACCAACCTACCTGCCTCTATGCCCACACACTTTACCTTTCCCCAGTTACAATGCATCTAAGGCCAACCCTTTCACTGTCACAGGTGGATCTTCTCTTGCCAAATAGGGACTTTGCTCCTGTCATCACTCCTTCCCCAGATCGTCATTTTCTCCCCATCTATTGCACAATTTCCTTCACCACATACAGGCCACCATAGTGCCCATCTTAAAAAAAAAGAAACAGACCTCTCAGGATCTCACCTCTCCCTCCTGCTGCTGCTTCATTTCCCTGATTTCCATGTTAGCAACATGTCATCACCTCCCATTTCTCTGTGACCCACTCAGATGAGGCTCTCACCTCCCCACTCCTCTGAAGCCACACTCATCCAGGTGATGGATGACCTCCCTCTTGCCAAGCCCAATGGCCAAAGCCCAAATCCTCAACTTTCTTGAACTCTGAGTAGCAGATGACACAGTTTGAAACCCTTAGGACGCGTGTCTTCCAGGTGACCGTGTTCTCCTGCTTTTCCTTCCACTCACTGGCCAGTCCTTCTTTGTCAGAGAGACCCTCCTCCTTGTTCCAAGGTCTGAATTACTGGAGTGGCCTGGGAACGTGCTCCTGAAGGTGTGGGCTGCAGACAAACAGGGTTTGCATCTCCCAGGAGCTCATGAGACATGCAGAATCTCCGGTCCCACCCCAGACTTACCTAATCAGCGTCTTCGTTTTAGCAAGACTACCCCCAGGTGATTTGGCTGCATGTTAAATTTGAGAGGCACTGAGCTAGGGCTCTATCTTCCGTGCTCTTCTTTATCTATGCCAGGCTTTGCCAATCACACTATTGACATTCAAGGCTGGATAATTCTTGTGGTGGGGAGCTGCCCTGTGCACGGTAGGACGCTGAGCAGCATCGCTGGCTGCTGCCAAACTGGACGTCAGTAACACCCTCTCCTCTCCCCCAGCCATGACAACCAAAAATGTCTCCAGACATTGCTTGCCAACCCCTGTTCTGCACTCCCTCCCTCATGAGCTCACAAGTGTCACGTCTTTAAATACCATCTGAATGCAAACGATTACCCAAGGTCCATCTCCAAGCAGATCTCTCTTGAAACTCCTGACACATACGCCCAACAGCCTGCTCCACATCTCTGTCTGATGTCTAGTACATCCCTCAGACATCACATGTCTGGAACAAGACCGCTGGGCTTTCCTCCGCATACTTGTTCCTCCCTCAGCCTTCCCCATCTCAGTAAAGGGCCTTCAATATCGGGCCAGCACTCTGGCCTGCCCCAAACCCATCCAATCCATCAGCAAGTCCTGCCAGCTTGACCTTCCTGCTGTGCCGTGAATCCACCCTTTCTCATTCTATCCACACTGGTGCTCGAGTCTAAGCTGCCATCGTGCTCACCTAGCCTGATCTTCCTGTTTCCACCTTTGCTCTCCATAGTCAGCGGATGCAGCAGCCAGCGTGATCCTTTCAAGACTTCTCAGATCATGCCCCTGCTCTCCTGCTCAGAACCTCACCTTCGGAATCAGACCCTCCCTGATCTGAACCTGCCTGTCCAACCTCATCTCTTCTCCCCACCTTGCTCACTCTGTCCTCACTGCACTGCCCCGTGTGCTGCTTCAGGAACATGCCAACCTCATTCCCGTCTCAGGACCTTTGCACTTGCTGTTTCCTCCACCTGAAACATTCTCCCCTAGGTCTCGGCAGGGCTCACTACCTCACTGGGTGTCTGTTCAAACATCTCCTCCTCAGAGTGGGTGCTTTGACGGTCTGTTTGAACAGCCCTCCTTCTGTTCCCCTCTAGTCTCCTACTCGGCTATATTTTTCTCTAGCACTACCACTAACCGACCTTGTGTATCATGGGTTAATTTGTTCATTTTCTGTCCCCCTCCTCTGGGCTATAAGTTCCATGAAGGCAGGACCTTCATATTGGTCACGTTCATACCCTTGATCCTAGACAGTGCCTGATACGCACTGACAATAAAGATTTGCCAAATCCATGACCCAAATGGAGCGTGAGGCTTGCCAGCATGTTGCCAATCCTGAGTGGGTGGCTACAAGAAGTTAAAATTTAGAGCCAGTTCTTTTCTTTTTAAATTTTAAAAAAGCTGCCATCAGAGCTTTAGAGCTTTTGTAAGTGAAAACGTGCGTTCCATACACCTGGCCATTGAATGTCTAGACATTTATTCCATAGAAATAACTGGACAGGGACATAAGAGGGAGTTGGAGCCCAGCAATTCCAGAGATTCTCATCTTTCAAGAGACATAAAAGTGAAATCCCAGGATTTTAAAATCTTGGCAACTAATTCGAAAAATATTTAAAACTATGGGGCCAAGAAAAACATGGCTGTGGGCCAGATTCATCCTGCCTACCACTGGTTTATAACCCCTGCGTTCGTCCTGTGCAGATCCAGATCCAGAGAAGTGAGGCCACTTGCCCACAGCCTTCCCGACAGAGCAGAGGGGAAGTGGGACCAGTGATGGTCTGTCCCTCACTCCAGGCTGCCCGGGCACCCGAGGCCTCGTGCGTGGATTCCTTTAGAGGTGATCACTTCCCTGGGATGCTATCTGGGCTCTTCCCTGGCTTCTCTGTAGCTCCATCGGAAAGGGGGAGGGGCAGGAGGGGCCTCTCAATCACTGCCCACTCTGCAAAGGAGCCAGTACGGGCGTTATGGGGGTGGGGAGGTGAGAGCAACATTCTCCAAATGGATGTGTTTGGAGCCCGTGAGGGTTCCACCCCGAGGTCCTCTTGGCCTGTTGCCATGGGCAACCAGAGGGCGCGTGCCATAGCTGGAGACACGCATGCGCTGAATAGTCTGAGCCAGCGAAGGAGCCTCTTAGCGCTATGTTGTCACCTACTGGTCTTGGGGAGAGGCGGGGACTGGGGAAACATGAATTTCAGCATCTGCCTGTCTGAGGGTTTAAAACAAGACTTGAAGATTGTGCCTAAGGGTGTAAGCAAATGGGGAGCCAGAAAAGTAGCAGTTGGAGGAAGTTAAGCTAAAACAAGCAAAGGTTGATTTGCTCTTGATCACTCTTCTACCCTTGGGGTCTGAGGAAAGTGTTTAACCAAACTTTTAAGGAAAGTTATGTCCAGATAATCCACCTTAGTCTTATAAATCTCATTACGGGTCTGAGGGTCAGTGGTCTGCGGTTCTCACCTTCCCAGGATCTGTTCCCCCTCCTAGTGACGGCACCCTGGCTTTCCACGTGCACCTGGCTGCCTTTCTCAGTCCATGAGGTTTGCGGGGGGCTTCCCCAGTCACCCTCACTCCCCCAACCCCTGCTTTTCCCCAGGAGTGAGCGCTCATTCCAAGCCCAGACAGTTAGTATATTTCAACCCCTTGGCTATGGTCCCAGGACTTGGGAGGGGGTACAGGGAACAGGAAGTGAGGTCCCTTTGGACTAGAGATGTCTAGCTGGTGACACGTAAGCTTAGAGGTGCTGGTAACCATCTTCCCACGCCGTTGGGAGAATAAAACCACCCCAGAGGAAAGCAAATCCCAGAGACAAAGTGATGCCACCATCTGAGTACCCGGATGCAGCTGTGCCTGGGTTTTTCATTGATGTAGGTTAAGATTTTTTTTTTTTTTTTTTAGCTCAAGGCAATTTAAGTTGGAGGTCTATCATTTGCAACTGGAAGGCTTCTGACAAGTAGGGATGGAATGAGTGCAAGGGGCAAAGAAGGAAATCCATGCCTGTTACCTTCTTGCTGTTTTCTGTGAGCCACTGAAGTCTCTGTTGATAGAGTTCAATAGCTCTGTCAAATACCAGAAAGACTCATCACCCACAGTCAGCTTCGTCACTGAGCAACACCCACTTACACACATGGGAGGAAGGTATGAATGGGATTTTTTTTTAAATGTGTCTAAGGACTTGGGAGAATGTAAAGCAAAATGTAGCAAAGGCAAAACCGAAGATATTAGTTTTCTAGGGCACCAGGTGAAACGCCGAGGGGATTGTGAAAGGGATTGGGTGTGGAGCTGCTCTGTTGGTGATGCAGTACACACTACAAATGACCTGGTTTGGTGGAACAAGGCGTGAGCGGCCAAGTGAGGGTAGGTCTCGGGGCATGGGGGAGTGCGTTCTCATGAGGACGGTGGAAGAATCCCCTTGCACTTGCTCAAATCTGTGTCTTCTCAGATGAAACTGTTTCATCTGGAGATTGACCATAAAGGCCCAACAGAGGCAGTTTAGCAGCAGTTTCTTGCTGGATTAATAAACAAAATAACTTAGTTTCTGAAAGTAGCCAGGGGAACCTCTTGAACTTCCCTTATTGCAAACCATCCGAATGGCTGGTTGGAGACCAGCACCTACCAGGTACACAAAGTAAGGACTCAGTCACTTGAATTTCACTGACTTGCCCTCACTGAGGGCAGGTGGGATTTGGGGGCCTAGAAGGGGAGGACAAGGAAGGCCTTTGGATATGACATCATGGGACAGTCGGTGGTGGGTACAGTCAGAAGGGATACATGAATATGAATAGAGCTAAGAGAATGAGCTTTATGCTGAGACATGCTTGTGTCCAAGATCCAGCTCCGCCATTTAATAGCTGTGTGACCTTGGACAGGGGCGGTAACCTCTCTGAACCCCAGTTTCATCACCTCCAACATGAAGATAATAGCAGGATTCTGTCCAAGTCAATTTGCCAAAAGTTAATTTACTGAAAGCCAGCTCTCTGGAAATCAATTTGCCAAATGACCAATTAGCTAAATAGACTTCCTTAAAATGCTGAATTCCCAATTAAAACTAATCAACCAGAATATTGCAGAATTCTTTAAAACCTGTTTAACTTTCCAACCTTATAAAATCTACAGTTAAAAGGTTTTGACAAATTTGGCAAATGGCTCATTCTCTGAATGGCCATTTAGCAATTGACTTCTGGTTAAGTGGCTTGAGAGTAATACAACATTTGACTTGTTATAGGGGTTAAATAAGATAATGCATGAAGCCTTAGCAGAATTTCTGACACATTAATAAATGTTGCCGGGCGCGGTGGCTCACGCCTGTAATCCTAGCACTCTGGGAGGCCGAGGCGAGCGGATCGTTTGAGCTCAGGAGTTCGAGACCAGCCTGAGCAAGAGCGAGACCCCATCTCTACTAAAAAAATAGAAAGAAATTAGCTGGACATCTAAAAATATATAGAAAAAATTAGCCGGGCATGGTGGCACATGCCTGTAGTCCTGGCTACTTGGGAGGCTGAGGCAGGAGGATCGCTTGAGCCCAGGAGTTTGAGGTTCCTGCGAGCTAGGCTGATGCCACAGCACTCTAGCTCGGGCAACAGAGTGAGACTCTGTCTCAAAATAAATAAATAAATAAATAAATAAAATAAAAAAATAAAAATAAATGTTAGCTATTATTATAAGTTTTCAAGAAACCTCTGGCAAACAGTAATCATGAATCCCAGATCATTATAGCTAGGATAGAATCTTAAGAACCATCCTATTTACTGATCAAGTAGTTTATTTATCAAGAGATGTGTTTGTGTGTATATATTTGCATGTGTACACGTGCTATTAAAATGTGGTTTAGCAGTGGGATGCATGCATATTTTGGCATACACAGGAATGAACCCAACCAATTTGACATTGAAAGCAGTCACTTTTTTTTTTTTTTTTATATAGAGATGGTGGGTCTCACTCTTGCTCAGGCTGGTCTCGAACTCCTGAGCTCAAGCGATCCTCCTGCCTAGGCCTCCCAGAGTGCTGGGATTCCAAGTGTGAGCCACCGGACCCGGCCCAAAAGCAGTCACTTTTAACCATCAAACATCAGATGAAGCCGTGAGGTTTTAGGTGTTCATCCAAAGAGAACATGGATTTTTTTTTTTTTTTTTTTTTAAAGGCCGGTCAAGTGAAGCAGTGGGAGTGGAGAAGGAACAAAGGAACCTGTAACTGGTTGTGATCAATTAGTTGTAAACACCACTGCACTCGGACCAGCTGGGACCATGGATTTTTAAAGACTGAGAGACACTGATCTGATCCAACCTTTTCATTTGACAAAAGACGAAACTGGGGCTAGAAGTGGGAAGAGACCTGTCCAAGGTCCCACAGAGAGAGCTGTCTGACAAAGTTACTTTCAGTCTGCTGAAATGAGATCATTCCTGCGCTCTAGTGTGTTGGGAGGACATTGACAAACATACTTACTCAGAAAGCTTCGATTCAAAGTGGCAGATGAGCTGGGTGGAGAGATGCATTTTCTGCAGGACACTGGTGCCGTCCTCCCTGAAGAAGCAAAGCCTTATGAGGGGGTTGCTCAGGTCCAGGGGGCTGCACCTGTCACAGCAGCCTTGTGGGGGGCGGGGAATGGCTTCGGACTTACGGCACTGCTGTGCCCTGACTTATCAGGTCGGCCAAGGTGAGTTTCTCAAACTTTAAACTGTGAGTCGAAAGCCAATCTTCAGAGTCCCCCCATGCTGAAAACTGGGGCTCGTTCCCCTGCAGCCTCTGCAAGACAAAAGCCAGAGGCAAACGGAACGCTGTGGAAAGAGAGCGCCACGTTGAGAGGGCGTGGCCCATCTGTATGGGTTCCCTTCATACAGATCCCCAAGCGTTGCTAGCTTCGACTGACCTTCCTTAAAGCAGTCTCAAAGTCCGCCTTGCTGAGGGAAGGGATGAATGAGGAAGCCTGTGCTCTGGATCAGTTTCCCTGGGGAGACCGTCCATTCCTGACCTCCCACCCCATCCCTGATATGTGGCTATGTCGCTCGCTATGTCCTGCCTTGTTTAAATTTACAAACATACAATGGCCAGACAACGCGACAATAGAACTCTGACCCACAACTGCTGCAGCAGTTGTCCCAGAATGGTCAGGGTTGGGTCAATGACTGCCAGTTTCCCTATTTTTTGTTCCTGCTTCCAACTCAGAACTCACTGAGAAAGCCAAACACGCCCCCAACCCAACCCATCAGATGCCCCACTTCTAACGAGCCTGCCTCCCGCCCCTCTGTGCCAGGGACCTCCAGCCAGGGCACACCTGAAGCCTCCCATTTTTTGCATGACACAGCTTTCCCACTCCCTGCCTGCCTCTGAGTCTCTGCCAAACACAAGTGACAGTGGCTGACTCCCTTGCTAGAGCAAGCTCTGAATGAATTGTCTCTGTTCTCATTCGGGTGGTCTGTTTATTTCTACACTTGTGTTCTTTGTCTTTTCAGGTGTGTGGGTTCTGCCTCCTGTCACTCTAAGGATCCTCAGCAAACGTTGGTTGGAGGACAAGGGAATGAGTGTATTCTGTCCGTCCTAGAGGTCAGAACTGGGAGCAGTGAGTAGATGTCTCAGAGGAAGAATTTCTCAGCCACCACAGGAGTCTGGCCGTGAAATGGACTACACTCCCTAGATGTACCTCGTGACATCTGTGTCACTTACATGGTGCTAAGCTTGAGTTGTGGGCGGTGGCCTTGGTGGTAGAGCTGAATCGTTCATGGCAAGTATTCAACACCGGCAGTGTTTTCTGGAAGCCAGAGGCAGAGTCCCGATGGGAGGCTCTGAGTCTGCTGTGCCCTGTTGACCTCTCCCCGAGGCTGCCATTTCTTCCTTCCTTTTTCCAGTGCGCATCTCTGAGCCCTTGACTATGAACTAGGCACTGTCCCTGGTGCTAGAGCTACCAGGTGAACAAGATAGAAACGTTCTTGCCTTCTTAGAACTTACATTCTAGTGTGGACAGATGGACAGTGAACAGGAAATGAAATCAACATAGATGATGTTAGGCTTAAAGAATTCACCCTCCCCAAACTTCCATCCAAACCTATAAAACCCACCCCTCTCCGCTTCCTAGGGGCGTATCAGGCACATGGACTTTGCCAGAACCCAGGGAGACAAGGGAATGAGATGGAAAAGGGGAATTTACTTTCCTTATCCCTCCTGATAAGGACTACTTATCCCTCCCTGTTGTTCCCTAGGGGGATAGAGGAATGGAATGCAAGAGAGAAACTTACTTTCCTTATCCCTCCTGGTTGTTTGAAGAGGATTTATTTATTCCTCCCAGAAAACCCTCTGTAAAACCCAAGGCTCTTCCCTTTTCTCCTGTGACTGCCTTTTTCACCTCCACGCATCTGCACCCAGATGTTCAAAATAAACCGCATTTTGCTACACATGAGACTTCGTGTGTCTCCCTCTCGGCTCCGTACCTAACACGTAACACTTTCAGAAAGGAACAGTTCTATTAAGAACATAGAGCAGGGTGGAAAAAAACAAAAAACAAACAAACAAACAAAACCCACAAAGCAAAACAAAACCTGTCTCAGACCAAGGCTGAAAACAAAACCAAAACCAAAAATAGAGCAGGGAAGTGTGGTAGGAAATGACTAGGGCGGAGAGATGAGGGGGCCACTTTAGATGGGGGTGGGGGTCAGAGAAGGGAGCCGGCCCTGCCTGTGCCTCGCTAGGGACACGGTCCAGGCAGAGGTGTGCAGGTGAGAAGGGGAGGGAGGGTCGGAAGAAGGTGGCTGCTGTGGTTGGACTGTAGTGAATACGGGGTAGCATGACACAAGAAGAGGCTGGAAAGGCGTACGAGGCCTGGGTCAGGCAGGAATTCTGCAAGAATTTCCAGTGCAGCCAATGTTACATGGAATAGATGGGCCTTAAATGTTGCCAGCGTTGGCTATGACTCACTTGGGGTATGGAATGACGTCATAATGAGGTGAGGCAGGGACACCTCTTAGGGGCCTTCCAGTCTCCCCCCAAGCATGGAAATAAAGGAAAAATCTTGAGTCCCTTCAGGGGAAATTCTGGGCACCCAGCTAGCCTTAGAAAGTAAATGAGCAACTCTGTAAGCAAGAAGACAGGAATAACTTAAACAACAATAGTCTCCCAGGCAAGTAAGAGTCACAAGCTGTTTTGGTTTCCTATAGAAACTAAAAGATAACATCTTAACATATGTTCTTGAGTTGTTTTTCAGAAACCAGGATTTCCACCAGAGGGAAAATGCCAACTACTGTCACGTAGACAGACTTCAGATAAGAAAGAACTGAGGACTGAACTTTGATCACCTTTCTTTGTTCTAAGTTTCTTCCTGAGGGCCTGGACAGGGCTGTGCCCACAGGCCATCAGTCTTACTAAACTGGTCACTCTGACTCCGTAAATTATGGCTTGCTCTCACACAAGACTCTGGCACATGATGGTTAACAGGTTTCCTTATCTTGACTAACACATGTTAAGTCCAACCTTAACATTCCTTTCTACTGACCTCAAGTTTTTAGACAAAGCCGTCCTTCCTTCATCAATGACTAATCAAAGAATCTCTCACTCCACCTATGACCTATAAGCCTCTACTTCAAGATATCCCACCTTTTGGGGGCCAAACCCATGTATAACCTCTTTTTTTTTTTTTTTAATTGTTCATTTAGAGATAGGGTCTCACTCTGTCACCCAGGCTGGAGTGCAGTGGCATGATCACGGTGAATTCCTGGGCTCAGGTGATCCTCCTGCCTCAGCCTCCTGAGTAGCTGGGACTACAGGTGTGGATCATTGCACCCAGCTAATTCCCTTTTTAATTTTTTGGAGAGACAGGGTCTCGCTATGTTGCCCAGGCTGGTCTTGAACTCGCGGGCTCAAGCAGTCCTCCCACCTCGGCCTCCCAAAGTGCTGGGATTATGGGCATAAGCCACTGTGCCTGGCCCCATGTATTGATTTGCAATTTTGCCCATGACTTCTGCTTTCCTGAAATGTACCCCTGCCTTTAAAAACCCTTACTTGTAAGCCATCGGGGAGTTGGGGTCCTAAGCATTAGCTACCTGTTCTCCTCACTTGGCGCCCTGCAATAAATGTCTTTCTCTCGCTGCAAATCTCGGTGTCAGTGTTTGGCTTTGCTGCACCAGGCAAGCAGACCCAAGTTCAGTTCAGTAACAACAAGGGGAGATCGGCTCAGTCCCACTGCGACAGACACTGCCCTCCAGCATCTGATGGCTGTGGAATGGGCCCGAGCACTGTTTAACCCACTGGACCCAAGTCTGGGTTCAAAGATGTCTCTTGGGCACCGGCTTGAACGCTAAGTCGGTTCTGTTTAGGCTTGTGTATGCCAGGGCTTTCATTTTTGCAGGTGGGGTGGTGAAGACGGGGTTGAAAACTGCTGTACCTGAATGAGCCACATTGGACAGGACAGAGGATGTGGGGGACGGACTAGGACAGAGGGTAGGTGCACACAGAGACAGTTACTAGCTTTCTTCCACCACTGGTGATGTAAAGCCGTGGTGTAGAACATAGCCTTGAGTGTTTCTGCGTAAACAGTTCTCACCACTGATCCTATTTCCCCCTCAGGTTTGGTCATAAATAGAAGGTCACCGTAAAAAAAAGACAATGAATATAAAATGCTGCCATTATATTCCAGCTAGATAGCAGTGAATGCCTTAAGTTCTATGCCTGAGGCCTGCTCCACCCTCTATTTCAGAAGAAAATTAGCAAGCGTTAAAAACATGTGAAAAACACACACATAATCACAGCAAACTTAAATAGCACTTATGACTAGCAAGCACTTTCCCTATGTTAACTCATTTAATCCCACAAAGTATCTGCCATCATTATAACCCCATTTTACCGACAAGTAAACTGAGGCACAGAGAGTTTAAGTAATTAGCCCAAAGTTATCCAGCTAATGAGCGGTGGAGCTGGGAGGCAAACCCAAGCTGTAAATCTCAATGACCTTTCAGACCACAACACTGTATTGCCTCTCTAAACTAGCACCAAACTTGCAACCCTAGCACTCTGGGAGGCCGAGGCGGGTGGATCATTTGAGCTCAGGAGTTCGAGACCAGCCTGAGCAAGAGCGAGATCCCGTCTCTACTAAAAATAGAAAGAAATTATATGGACAGCTAAAAGTATATAGAAAAAATGAGCCGGGCATGGTGGCGCATGCCTGTAGTCCCAGCTACTTGGGAGGCTGAGGCAGGAGGATCGCTTAAGCCCAGGAGTTTGAGGTTGCTGTGAGCTAGGCTGATGCCACGGCACTCTAGCCTGGGCAACAGAGTGAGACTCTGTCTCAAAAAAATAAAATAAAATAAAATAAATAAACTAGCACCAAACTGTGACCATCTCCATGAAGGACTGAGAGAGAACAGGTGATAGCATTACTTTCTCATCATGTGTTCTGTGCTAATGCATGTCCTGCCCTTGAAAAGCACAGCCTAAAATCACAGTCCCTTGTCATACTCAGGGCAATGCTGCTCCGCGTCATATGAACACTAGGTGTCGCTCTTCTCATCTCTCCGGACTCGACCGTCTCCCAGGTTGGTAACACCGAGGATGGTAGATTTTATAATTTACCTTTCTTCCATCTTTCTTGCATTTGAAATGATCTGTCGTGTTTTAGGACATGGATTTTATATTACTGATACTTTAAGATCCACTGTTAAACACATTTAGAGTTTGACTGTAGGCATGCTGATTATATACGAAATTAGCCGCTTTACATAGAGAATGGTAAGATTTTCATGCTGGGGCGATACTTTCCCTCTTTCCCACAGGTCTTCGTTTGTGAGGCAAGGAGGCCCCAGATGTGGCTGATAAATGTAAGAATGGTCCTTTGTACGCCTGGAAAGTCAGGCATTTTGACATAAAATTAGATGAAATAAAGACCCATGACATCGTCATCTGAAGTCCTTGAAAGATTTCTTCAGAATCTCAAGACTCTATCAAGCCCTTTCCTCATTTCCCTTTAATGAAACTTGCTTTCCTGTAAGTGTCAAAACTTGAGAACAGTGAAACATGAGTATTTTTCTGACTGTTTAATTGCCAGCATTGTAACTGTCTGGTTTTCAACTGATGATCTTTTCAGAGCTAGCATATTTAAACTCTAGGGTAGAGTGGGTGGATGGTCGTGGGCTCACCTTGCACCTGACAACTCCTGATGGCAGTGGTTCCAGGTAGAAGGAACTCTGAGTTCTGGACAGTCTACTCACTCTCTTGGGAAGGCAGCTCACTGACACACTGAGAGTCAGCCTAAAGCCATGGTCTGGTTATTCTAGAGGCTAATTCTCCTGTCATAACCCTCTCACTCCAAGGCGTTTCCTGAAATGGATTTCTGGCTCTAGATTTTAGGGAATCCCAAAAGAAAAACAAATCTCAGGAAGGGGAATTTTAAAATTAAATGCCTTAGACGTCAGGCTTTGATAACATAGTCAGAGTCTCCACATGCTCCTGAATATTTAGTGATGGGGCCAAGTAGGCTATAACATTTCTATAAATACCATAGAGATTCTTCAGTCATTTCTAAAGGCAGGGGATTAGAGATGAATGTTTAATTAATCTTTTTGCAGTCCTAGGGTCCTATGAGTTGAAGACATTCTGCATTCCCTGGCCATGATTTGCAAGCATCACTACCCAGTTAAAGCGCTGTGGTTTTTACCAGTAGGTCCCGTGTCTGGTTTACGTGTGTAACTAGTAAGCCATTGTCTGACTTTTGACCAAGTCCATTCATTTCCTTCTGCTTCAGTTGCTTCTTTGGCTCTGTGTCCGTGTTTCTTCTCATGCTACAAAACAGAAAGTGACGTGATCAATGCCCCAGCCCTGGACACTGACTACACGCTCTTCCTCTCTTTCCCCTCCAGGGATTCCAGAAACATTTTTCTGTGCTGTAACTGAGAAGAGTTCCTGTAGAGTCCTGATGAAATGTGGACTTCAGGTTCATGAGACATTTTACTGTACCATCCTGGTAATTAGATAACTAAAGGCGCTCAGGTAGATAAAAGATGATACAATGACCATTTGCCCAGTCTCATTTCAAGGCAGGTAATTTCCCCCCTAGCCTCCCATGAGCAAGATGTTGTTGCTGTTTTCATTTGAAAAATCAAAAATATTTGCTTACCAATGATTTTCCAGAAATGTATTATCTTGAGTAGGGAAGACATGACTGGTTTGTGTAGCCAGTGTAAAAACACCCAACACTTATGTTCCTAAGGAGGAAAAGAATTCCAGAAAAGGGAATAAATGCAGCATACAGACAATAGCTTTGGGGTATATCTATGCTCGACTCAACTCTTCTTTAATTAATTAATTCAATAAATAATTATTGAACACCTACTAAGTATCAGGCCTTATGCTTGGTGCTAAGGATACAATTGTGAAAAAGATAACAAGGCTTTCTCAACCTTGGCACCTGTGACTCTGGGACCAGATAATTCTGTGTTGCGGGGGCTGTCCTGTGCATTGCAGGAGGGTTGGAAGCATCCCTGGCCTCTACCTACTAGATGCCAGCAGCCTGCCTCCCCACCCTGCCCCAATGTGATGACCAGAAATGTCCTCAGACATTGCTGAATATCCCCTGGTGGGGTGTGTGTGTAAAATTATCCCCAACTGAGAACCACTAAGATAGACATTGTCCTTGTCCTCATAGAGCTTACATTGTAGAGGGGAATCTGATATTTACAAAATTAAACAAACTGATTACAAATCATGAAAAGTGCCATGAAGGAAGCAAACAGCATGAGAGGACAGAAAGTAGTCAGGAACGGGTACAGGTAAAGAGGTCAGGGAAGGTGCCGTAGGAGCCTAGGCCTTCTTGAAGGATAGAAAGGAGGTGTCTGTGTCAAGATATGGTGAAGGCTGGGCTACAGAGAGGGGACAGCAGGTGTCAAGACTGTGAGGTGGGAAACAGCTTGGCCTCTACAGTGAACAGACAGAAGACCATTTGGCCAGACCAAAAGGATTTCAAGAAGGGCTGAGGGAAGAAGAAAACCTGTTGAGAGGAGGTTGAGTTCTCTTCTCTGAGAACTGCATCTACACTCGGAGGGGTGAGTCCCCGCAGCCTAAAGTCACAGCTGATTGAATCAGTGTTAGACACATATCCAAGCTGGATCAGATTCTCTCTCTGGGAATTCGGAATTAAGAGCTGTGAAGCTACCTTGTACCTTCAGAAGCAGGAAAAGAAAAGTGGAGTGAACGGTCATTCCCTGCCTTGGTTTCCAGGCGCCACTCTCTCCCGGCGTCCTCCTGTCTGCTTGCTCCTCCTCGGTCTCTTTCAAAGGCTCATCCTCCCTCTACGTGGCCACTGGTGTCAGTTGGTGTTCTTTGAGGCTACATAGTACACACTCTTCTCACTCTCTCCTCTCTTCCTAGGCCATCTTATCCATATCCATCGCTTCAACTACCATCCATCCTTCAAGGACTCCCAGGTGTACGGCAAGAGCCCAGACTTCCCGCTCTGACTGCAGACCTGTGCACTCACTGACACTGGCTATCTCCACCTGGAGCATCTCCAACTCGACGTGTCCAAGACCGAACTTGCGATATTCCCTACAAACTTATTCTCTTTTCATTGTTCTCTAGCTTAGAGGAAAGAACCACCATCTATTAATATTTATGAGTAAAAACCGAGGGATTATTCTTGACACTCACTCACCATGTCTAATCCATCACCTAATTTTGTTAATTTTACCTCTCTCCAATCTCTCTACTTCTCTGTCTTGGCTGACATTTCTCTAGCCCAGGCCACTGTCATCTCTGCCATAGACAATTGCAGCAGATTCTAACTGGCCTCTCTACAGCCCATTCGTCCTCCCATCCAATCTGTTCTCCTTACCAAAGCCAGAGTGATCTTTTAAAAACATAAATGCAGTGTCTCACCCTCTTCTACCTCCTGCTTGAAACTGTTCAAAGTCTTCTCTTTATTTCTAGGATGAAGACCAAGATCCTTCTGAGGGCATTTGAGGCCCCACAAGGTCTGGCCGCTGCCCACCTGCCTCTCTAGACCTCCCAGGTCACCACTGCCCCTTGCCCTTCTCAGTTCCTGGAACGCTATGTAGTTCCTTTAACCACAGGGCCTTTCTACGTGCTGCTGTCTTTGCTCTGGAACATTCTTCTCTTTCTCCCTCCATTCTCATCCTTGACATTTCAGCTCAGATGTTGCTTCCGCCAGGAAATCATCCCCAGCATCCCATTCTATTTCAGGTTGTTTGGTTTTATGTAGACTTTCATAGAACTGTGCTCCTTTTTTTGAGAGCACTTATCTTAATTTGGAATGATACATTCATTAGTGTGAATTTAAAAAATTTGTGTGTCTCTCCCATTACACTGTAAATTACATGACAGCAGGGACTGCCAGGCACTCCATAAACATTTTGAGGAGCAGAGGTGAAGGGAAAGGAGGAGGTTGAGAAACTGCCTTGGTTCTCAAATTTTTAATTCTTTATCGCAGGCATGTGTAAGAACTGACTTCACTTTCTGCTCTTGGGTTCCATGAGATACTCTGTTCCTTATAATTCCCTTTTTCCTTAAACGAGCTCATTTAGGTTTCTGTTACTTGCAACCAAAAAAAAAAAAAATACCAGTTAAGGCACAGCAAGTGAGAAACTCTGAATCAAGTTGCAGCTTAAACATTAATTTAGAGCATGTGTTCTTGTGAAATCATTAAATGAAATAGCCTAATGGTTCAGCAACTTGCTTTTCTTGTTCAGGTCTTTAATCTTTTATTCAGAGGATGCTTTGTTTTCTGGGAAGCACCAGGAAAATGTGGCAATGTCTTTAAAAAAAAAACAAAAACAAAAAAAACTGGCTTTACTTCAGTAAGCTTTCCTGGGAGGCTGTAATGGCAGGGACTGTTGAAACAGAAACGCTACAGGAACACCGGACACCCTGTAGTGTCTCGGTTCCCTCTTTCAGGTGAGTGATTAACAGCTCTTAATGAATTCAGAGGCCTGCACGACTGGATTCTGGGGGGACTTGTGTGGGCAGATAGATGGAGAAGGGGTTGAATTGCACAAAACTTACAAAACAATGTCGTGTGCTAGGAAAAACTCTTATTCTTTGTTTTCTCCATCTGCAGAATGGAATGGGGGTAATGCTAGCTGCCCTGCCTCCTTCAACTTCATTGTCAAGAGGATCAAATAAAATTGAGAGTGTAAAAATGCTTTGGAAAATACAAAGTACTATAAAAATGTAGAATACCATAAAAAATGTGCTGCATTTTCAAGCAGTTCAGAGTACGAGATGGAAGCTGTTATTTGTGTCATGAACACTTAGAGTGCCAGAGAGAGCTAGTGCTGGGGAGACAGGGGACAGGGCACCGTCCTTACCCTCTGGCCTTTGCTCAGATGAACTTATTAGAGAGGCCTTCTTCGAGTACCGGAAGTCACCTGGCACCCCTTCCACCTTGCTCTCTCTCCACAGCACAAGCCACCATCTGATGTTCTATATATTTACTTATTTACTCTCAGGGGGGCGGGGCACATAAACACACTAGAAGATCCATGAGGGCAGGGACTTAGTAGTGTTTGCTGCTAGAATACTTTTGCCTAAAACAGTGCTTAGAACATAGCAGCTGCTCAAAAAACATTTGTTGAATAAATGCACTAAGGACAGGTCCAGAGTTTAGGCAAAGGTGGGCCACATTACCCTGGGGGAGGGAGTAGCTGGACGAGGGGAAGAGAACAAACCCGTCCATGGCAGAGAGCACTTAGCTCAAAAGGAGAGAGGGAGTCTTGATTATTGGATAAAAGAAAACCTTCTGCTAACTTTCTGGCTTGTTAACAGCTGAATCTAGGATTCTTGTAAATATGTATCCAGGATAAAGCCATCCTCAGGGTCTACACTTGTAACTACAAAGTTACTTCTATTCATGGCCCCATCCAATCCACTCCAATCCATGCTGCCACATGAAAATTGTTCCTATTAGTACCTGGTTAGAGCCCTGCCATGGCTCTGCAGCATCCCAGGGTGATCAAGGTGGACCTTCTTTGCAAGGCTGCTCATCCTTCGGGATCCATTTGTCACGCACCCCTCCACCCCAAGTCCCACCCTCCTCTGCTCCTTGGCAACCCCCACTTACACACACCTTGCTGTTTCATAGCCCCCTGTGCTCAAGCTTTGCCCCTTTAGTCTGACAAGAAAACTCAGGCAGTCTTTCCTGAACCCCACTCGCTGTCCCCAAGCCGTCAGGAAGGAAGCCCTTCTCTCCCGTGGAAGTCCTCAGGTGGCTGTCCCCTCGCTCTCTCACGTGGCGTTGTCATGGTCTGTCTCCCTGCCAGCTCCACTACTTCCAGGTCTGCTGTCGTACCCACAGCGCCTAAGACAGTGCTAGCCATGTAGGGAGCGGGTGCTTAAGACCCCAGCCTCCCTCGACCTTCTCCCTCAGTCCAGAGCTTAGCGTCTGGGCCTCCCCCACCCTCTCTCTCACCACCCCTGTGAACCCTAGTGGCACTCACCCTCGCTTGTACTTCTTCATTTATTTCTCCATCTTTGGAAAAAGGGCCCCTGCTACCCCAGGGCCTTGCTTCTCCCAGTTCTCACTTCTAGTTTGTCCAAGCTCCTCCAAGCAAGGCAACAGTGAAGCTTGCCCCGCGGGATGTGTTAGCCGGTCTCCAAGGTAACAGACTGCACCACTGCAGCTTGGGGTAGGGAAAGGGAGAACCTTCCTCACCCCAGGGGAGAAGTTACCACTTTGTTGTTGATAACCACCTCTCCCGGATCATTCTGCCTTTCTCCACGCTCATGAAAACCTGGAAGCAGGATTTGGACCTCTTGTCTATTTTCAGAACCTCTTGGTCCGCAGAGAACTATGGTTTAGGCCAATAGAGCCCTGGTGCCTGCTGCCTTCCTGTGGTAGGAACTGAGGAAAAATATGAGAGAACCTGTCACATGTACGAAGGGCGGTAAACATCTTCTGCTCTTCAGATTGCCTGGGAGAGGTCTGACAGCCTTCTACCCCCACCAGGTCCAGACCCACCCAAACCCGACTAGTACAGCAAGCTCAGGGAGCTCTTAGCCTCAGGAGAGATCATCTACTACAGTGGCTCCTAAACCCACGTGCCCATCAAGATCACCTGGGTTGTTTGCTAAGAAAACATTCCCATCCAGGAGATTGATTCAGAACCATGCTTAACTGTGGAAACATGAATTTTTCACAATGGCCCCAGGTGATTATGATGTAACTAAGTCCTTGTTCCATAGTTGGGGACCTCTCCAACCCCTTCTTTTACAGAGGTCAAGAGAGACAAACTGATGTATCCAACGTCAACTAGCTTGTAAGTGCTACTAATTTTCTCTCATCCAGGCCATTTCTCAAATCAGTCTTTACATTCTGAACCTGTAGTTTTACTAGTTAGAACATGTGCTACTTGCGGTGGTCATTACTGAGTAGAGAACCTTCAGGTGTTGACCCCAGCAGGCCAGGTCAGAAACAGCCAAACTCCTCAAAATAGGAACTGCTTATTAACCACCAGTTACCCTGGGCAGAGCAGTCGTGGGCTGAGAGCAGCACCGTGTGTAAATCCAAGGTGTTTGTCGTTTGGCCAACACCAAAAGGCAGAAAAGGAGGAAGAGCAGAGAGAGGTAAGGAAGTCACAAGAGGCTGGGAGCAACCAATGGCTACTCTGTGGACAAGAGGTGAGGACTCTTGTGCCCACCGTGATGGAAATTCTGGGTCGAATGGGCTGGCTAGCTTTGAGATGCCATTTTTCGTGACACGGGAGCCCCAGACAGGTAATCTACCATCCTCGCAACTTTCTTTGCTCCCTGGATACATGGGTTTTCAACATTGTACAAGAAGTAAAATCCAACGCTGAATATTCTTTGTTTCTGGTTTCTTCTGCTTGATCTTATGTGACACACTCATTCTAGATATATTTGTGCCAGAGGGATAAAGCACAAAGACTTTCAGCCTGCTGGGCCAGCCAAGAGGAAAGCTATGCATGGGCACCATCTTTCTCAGCTCCCCTCAGGATGTACATCAGGACTGGCCCCATGTAAGGCATCAGAGCACGACAGGAGTTTCTCTTACCTTAGGTTCTTGGAAACTGATCAGCGTCAACTCATCTCTGGTCTTTTATTTAGGAGCTCTAACCTGGTCCCATCCCCAGGAGTATGGTGGGATATATTTTTTTAGATATTAATTTGTGTTTTGCTTTGTTTCTTTCCTCCATTTCAAACCAGGAGCAGGTGCTTTTTTGCCGGGGCGGGGAGGGGGGGTTGAGAAGAAGCATCCTGAAGTCAAGGGTTTTTTATGTCTTTTGTAAAAGCCTAAGTGAACTAAAAGATTAAGGTGACGTGCCAAAGCAGGGGAAGTGAGGAATGTGTTTAATGTCAAGAGGAAAGTGGGAGTGTAAAGATTTTTTTTCAGTTAAAAGAGACAGAAACCCAACTTAAACCGGCTTAAGGAGAAAAGGGAATTTATTTGCTCAAATAACAAAAGAATCCAGGGATAGTTATGGCTTCAGGCATGGCTTGATCCAAAGGCTAAAATGATGCTAACAGCACTCTGTCTCCATTTCTCATCTTCCTTTCTTCTGTGATGGCTTGATGCTTAGGCAGGATCTTCATGCGTGGCTGCCAGCAGTACCAGGCTGTTCCCCCTGCCACTTAGCAACCCTAAAGGAAGAAGGACACCTCTTTCCCCAGGAGTTTCAGTAAAGTCCCAGGCTGGTCATATGCCACGCTCATTTCTGAACCAATTACTATGACACTGATTGGCCAAGTTTATCTTCTGTGTCCAGCTCTGGAGCCAGAAGGTAAAATCAGCCCCATGAAACCACATGGCCCAAAGGTAAGAAAGGAGTTTCCCCAAAGAAAAAGAGCCTAAAAAAAAACAAAGAAGGAGATGCAAGTACTAGGCAAACATGTCTCTGAGGGAAGCCAAAGGGGAGAGCATATTCTCCCAGAGATTAAAAAAAAAAAAAAAAAAATCAGATTTCTGAAAATCAGAGGGAATAGAGACACTCGGTGTTTGGTAGCAACACTTTGGTAAGATGGCAAGACCTACAAGGAAACGGGTCTTAGTACACTCAGGGAGACAGTCCACAAGCACAGGAGTTCCCAGCTCACTGAAGTTTATCATGCTTCAAGCATGAGATGGACACAGCAAAACTACTGTACCATCCAGCCTGGGGCAAAAGTCATCTTCCAACAGATGACAAATCGTTGGAGGGGGCTTCCTAACGTTTGCACCACGGAACTCTGCATGACCTAGGGTCCCTAAATAACAAATAAATTCCCTACCAACATGGTAGAAGAATCCAGTTGGTTTTTAAGTGCTGTGGGAGCGGAAATGGGGAGTAGCCTGTTTGGGAAAATTTCCCTGGGTGCTCCAATCCTGAAAGGGCCCCAATAAAATCAATGGGTCACCTCATCGAGCTTCACTAATCAAGGAAGTTAGCCCTATAAAATGCCACTGAACAATGATGCTGAAGAGAAAGCTTGACAATGAGAGGGGAATGATGGAAGATTAGACACAAACAAGTAGGAGGCTTTTCTTACATGTTTTTTTCCTTTCAACAAAGTAGATAATATTCACAAGTTGTTCCTAAATAGAGACTACCTTTTATGGTTATTTGCATTCCATATCCATAAGAAGCACACCATAGATTTAGCTGCTCATGTTTGAGCCAAGGAATCATGCAACTGGGACGAGCTATTTTTATTTCCTTTAGACTAGCCAAACTGGCAATGTGGGACAGGAGAAGGAGTCCTAGATCTGAAGTCAGGGAACCAAGGTCTGAAATCCAGATTCACCAGTGACTAGTTACAGAAGCTTGAGCCAGTTGTTTACCCTTTGGATCCTTAGTTTTCTGGTCTATAAAATACCACCTCTTACTTCACAGGAAGAGGATTAAGATGATTTATGGAAAAGCACATAATCCATCGGTTTAATGTTAATTTCTTTCTCTAAATGTACTGAATGCCACTTAACCACCATACTTTTGAAAATATGAATTGCTTTAATAGAGCAGTTGATAGGCTTCAGTTAGAATGTCAGGTTATTATATTTGGAAGTTTTTGTTCTCTAAGGACCGAAGTTCACAGCAGCATTATTTGTAATGGAATAAACCTGGAAGCAACCTAAATGTACATCAAAATGGGAAGACAAATATATATATTTGGTATGATATATATTAAATGGAATACTAAGTAGCCATTAAAAATGAGGAAGCTCTATATTTACTGGCATAGAAAGATTTCTATCACAAATTAAGAAAGCAGTGGCAAATATATGATCTTATTTTTATGAAGCTGTAACAACAGTAAAATGTCTGTTAAAACATCCAATAAACTGTTAACAATGGTTATCTCTGGAAGGTAAATTGTGGAGGAGGGAACTTTTAATTTCCTTTATTCCTGTTCTGTTTGTTTTTTAAAAATTTTACAGGTATTTGTTATTGTAAAAAGAAAATTCTTTTGTCCCAGTTTAGAGTCATAACTTCCCTCTCCACGATAGCACTTAGGGTTAGAAAAAGTTATTGATGATCCTGAAAGCAGAAATGAGGTAAAGCACTAGAGTGGTGTGTGTGAGGGTGGGATTGCAACAAATGAGTCTGTTTGCTGCTCATTAATTACACTAATAAAATATGTAGAAGATGAGGTGGCCAAAAGTTTTCTTAGATGTGTAAATTAATTTTTTTCACCCTAGAGCAATTTATTACGGATCATGGAAAGTATTTTCTTCGACTGCATTTGCATTTGCCATGGAGAACAAAGCAATGTAAAACAATGAGAGTTTTTGTTAAACAGGAAAAAAAAAAAAACCAATGAGAGTTTTCATTTTTTAATTTAAGACAACACCTGAATTGTCTTCAACAACTAATATTAAATGTTATTAGATATTTAAACAATATGAGGAAGAGTGCCAGAGTCAGAACACAGTATTTATTTCACTGATTTGCCCCAACAGATAATGAATGGGGATTGATTTAATAGTGACCAAATACATTGGCAATATTTACTTAAGTGCCATAAAATGGACAATTGGGGATAACCGCATCTAAAATGAGATCAAATCCTTGAGTACATGCCTTTCAGTAGAAAATAATTTAAACTATCTTGTCAGGACCAAGTCCTTGCAAAACATACCAAATGTGTGGCTTCAAGACAGCAGAGAACCCACAATCTTGAAGCAACCTCCAGAGAGTTCTCTCAGGATCGACACTGTGCTTGCATCATCCTGGTCCTCCAGTGTTAACGTATCAATGTTAGAGCACTGTGAGTTCAGCAGTAAAGGATCTTGAGTCCACAGAGAAGTCCTAAGGAGGTCAATGAAACTGACATTATATAGTCAAACACCAATACAGTAACCACACTTATAAAGGCTGATTTAGGCAAGCCTTCAGGAACAATTTTACTGAAACAATTCTGGTAGATACATGACTGGGTCTTTCAAATCTCCAGGAAATATGGTTTCATAATTTTCCTTTATAACCAAATTTAATTCAACGTGTAAAAGCATTGTGCCAGTTCTCTAGGGAAAACAATATGAGAAGGCCATATTCTTTGCATTTGAGAGTTTATAATCTAGTTTTAGAGAAGCATTAAATAATGATAATAGCAGCAACTAACATTTGAATGCTTACTATATGCTAGGTACTTTATCTCATGTAAGCCAATAATAACCCATAATGTAGGTACTATGATTAGCCCCATTCTACAGATGACAAAACCAAGGCTCACAGATTTACTAAGGGTCACACAGCCAGAATTGTGGAATTGAGATTGGAATCCAGGCAGTCTACTCTTCTCTGGGAAGTTGTGTTACAGAGGTATAGCAGAAGAGACACAAAGTGCAAAAGATTAGCTATATTTCAAATCCAGGAGGGATTAGGAAAAACCGAGAGGAGGAGGAGGCAGCACGGACGCAGCCAAGGCAGAGAGTAGGTGTGGTGAAAGAACGGAGAGTGGGGTGGTTGCCAGTAAAAAGCGGAGAGAGAGTGGTGGGAAATAAGATTTGAGAGACAGCCTGAAGCTGGATCATGAAGGGTTTTCAATGCTACGCTAAAGGAGTCTGGACTTCATTCTCCAGACAGTGGGAATGACAGAAATGTGAATAAAGAAATTATATGCTTTCTTTAGTGTTAAGACTATTTGGACAGAATTGATTTGGATGAAGTAAATGGCATCAGTGGCAGGAAGACAGGTTCAATGGCTAGAGAACACAAACATCTGTCCTAGGTCCAAGGCCCGTTGGTCAAAGACATTCTTTCCCATGTTGAGCGCTCTGGTGAGACCTAGTTGTGTGACTTTGGGGAAAGTCAGTAAGTCTTTCTGAGGCCTCCATTTCTTCATCTGAAAAATGAAAACACTAGACAAGCTCTTTAACATTTCATCCAGCTCTAAAATTTTTAAGTCTCACGAATAATCTCTTCCTGAAATTTAATCTTGGGTGGTCTTAGTTTGTCACTGGAATCAGGGCTGATTTGTAAAAACCTTGAATGTGCTTCAAAATACCATCCCACAGTGTTTTCTTATCCTGGGAAAAGAACCAAAACCCTAAAAAATAATACATTATGCTTGCTATCTTTAATACCATTTATAAATAACTACCTTTATTTTTGTTGCTGGGTAACTGTGACCCAGAAGAGTTGAGTTTGCATAAAAAGGAAGCTGCAGTCCTCTAGTCTTGGTATTTTTCCTATAATCTTCTCCTAGTGGCTAGAATAGAGCCGATGGAAGATTAAGTCAAAATAAGGTATTTCTGAACGCAGTTATTGTTTTTTAAAGCCTCTCTGTTGCCTTTCCTAAGGTATTACCAAGAAGGAAAAAGTGTTATCATCCCCTCTTGGAAGTTTAGTATAAGTCTACCATTACAATTTCCAGTTGACCTATTCACTGATGTTTATAGAAAAGAACCCTTCAAATACTTCTAACCTGTGTTATAAATCAGGATAAGATTTAGATGGTGTAAAGATGGGTGACCAACTCCTCCTAGTGTGCTGGAACTTTCCCAGTTATAGCACTGGAAGTCCCATGACATGGGAAAAACCCTCAGGCAAACCAGGATGCTTAGTCACCCTATTAAGACGCTCTGAAGTCCCAGAACCCACGAACACCCAAATCATACTATGTCTTAATCGCCCCACAATTCCCCATGAGGCTCCTGAAAAGGCCATATAAAGAAGAAACAGCACCAAAGGGTGACTATTTTACTATTAGTAATTATTAAGCAGGACTAACACTGACACCCTCAGAGAGAGCTATAGTAAAGGGGCACATGGATGAGTCTGAGGGCCAAGGGCTGCTGTATTGCTCACATTTTAAGATCTTAAAAGCTTAGATCTTTTGGCCTGCAGTAAAGTAGAAACAGAAGACCGAAGCAAAAATGGACTTAGGTTTACGTGCAAGGTAGAAAGAAGAGAAAGATGGCTGGCCTTGGGGGCTTTGGCTCAGTTTCTCTCTTCCATGTTTCTCATGGAAAACATGACGCAGAAGAGAGCCACACATATGTGGTCTTTTATTGCTGAGTGACTCTGCTTATTGGTAAACATGGCCTAATTCATGTCCTGGAATATTAATGGCATCTCTTCCCTAGGGATGGGCTAGGAGTGGGAATGGAAGAAGACAGGGGAGGGTTCCCCCCTCCCCCAAATGCTAACAATGAAACCAATCCAAGAGGCATGAAAGTGTCCCTGTGTGAAAATGTGAAACCCCTGTAAGAAATCACTTTTTAAAATGAAGCTTATTTCAAAGTAATAGAAGCCTTTTTAGTTTCTTTAGTAGACAATTTATTTTGATAAACTTGCTCAATAACAAAAATACAAGTGAAGAAAATTATGTTCATTTTATACAGTTGTATTAACAATTTGTTTTGAAACTATTAATTGAAAAATGTTATAACCAATTAGAAAACAATTCTTAATAAAGTTTGGGATAATATACAGACCTTGATCACAAACTTCAAAATCTCTGAAGGTGATACAACTAAAAGTCCTATGTAGGGAATCATACCTACACAGGCCACTTTTTTCCTTCATATATTTTTACCCTTCAAAAATTTTCTAAAAGACAGCTTACTATTTTGAATTGTGAACATAAATTTAATTTTTTAAAGAAGATCAAGTGGGTTGATAAAACAGTAACTATAATCAGAGTAACTTGTGGCTAGTAGTCTTTTAATAAAGACAAAATAAATGCAACATGTTCTTCCCATGAAGCCCACGATGCAAAATAATAGCTAACGGTATATTCAAAGTTAGTTTCCAATACTTTTTGGGGGCCTTTCCTCTAAATCAACAGATTGTTTGTCACCAGGACTATTTCTTATTTCATTTAATAGATTAAACAGTGAATTCACAGAACATCAAATAGGGATATCAAAGCTTTAGGCAAAAGGGTAAAAACCAATAAAGTGTTTTGGTCATCTAGAACATTAAAAAGAAAAAAAGAGCCATCCTTCAAAAACAAAACAAATGAAACAGAAAATAGGTTTATAAGAGGTGGAAGAGTCAGAAAAATTACATACACACATTAACAACATAGAACATGGATTACCTTTGGAAAGAATCATACTGAAATGTTTGCTTTTAATGAATTGAAAATTTTTCATGTTTACAGATGTTTAGGCATATTCAATAGGAGCTTCCAAAAATTTCAAACTAATTCAGTCTTGTGCAAATAAAACCTAAAAATAGTATTCAGCAGATTTTACAGTGATATTCTTAGGTATGAGAAGAATGCACACACTCTAAAAACAATGTAACAGACAAAAGTTTGACAAATGATTGCACCATAAAACAGTGTTTTTATATACAGTTTATAAGATATGATTTCCTGCTATAAATTAATACTGTACTATATAGTACTCATTATAGTGACCTTTTTAAAAGCAACTGCTGACAGTTGTCTATCTTTTCACTTACAGGATTTATAGAAATTTATATGAATGAGTCCATTTCAATGTTTGGTCTGGAAGTGTACAAAGACTTGACTTCACATACTACTTGATGGGATGGTTTTAATCCTGGGTTAGAGTGCTGACTGGCTAGAGGAAGTTTTCCCCTATCAGCCCTTTCGTGCACTGGCCCCCAAGATAATAATGAAATTAAAGACAATTTAATGGTTTGGGTAATAGATACAAATAAAACCTTACATTTTGTAATCTTAAATGCAATACCACTGTAAGTGAAAGAAGTAAACAGTGGGGAAATTCTTAGCAGCTGAGAAACTTTCTCTCCCCATGCTCATGATCCAGTTAAAAATATTTTGAGAAACTATTTACAATACAATTCATCTTTTGGAAGAGAAAAGCTCTTGGTCATATTATAAATTAATTTGAACCATACTTTGCTAACACTTGATCTCAGTGGTATAATGGTGACAACCAAAGCTTTCCTTTAAAAGTGATCCATCTGATTGAGGACCAATCAAATCACAATGGGAACTGCAATCCCAAATGTCCATAGAACATGTCCAGTGGTATTCTTAGAATTGACTAGACATCATAATACTTGGGGAAAAATAGTCTCCCTCAGGATTTCCCAATGGTTTCTTTTACCTTGGGAAGGAAAAGTATGACATTCCCACAGAATACTCAAGGAATGCACCACAGTGGTGGTCCATCTCTTCCCGACTCCCGAGTGAGCTGAAACACTGGGGTTTTCTTTCACAAGAAAATACTGCTGAATTAACAGTAAGATATAAGAATGTCAAACAAGCCAGTGTGAAACACATCAAGCTCCTCCATTTTATACTTTGAATATCTGTGGAGGTAGCCCCATCTCTGAAGTAATCATTTTATAATTTACAATCTAGCTTTTTAAAAAACAGTGCATTCATTTCTGCTTGTGTGAAGCATGGGCTACATAGGACTCTACCTCTACTGACAGGGACATTTGGGTCACCATTTCACTATAAAGAGGAAAAACTCCGCTCCACTGCCATGAGACACCCTCCTGTCCTACATTTCAAACAGGAGATCATCTATAGTGTTCACCAAGAAAAACAACTAAGCATTGATACGAAGGCATGGAAATGTGGAGAAGAGAAATACTGTATTTTAAAACTATTTGTGAGTTCCAGGGTTAGCTGCAATGCTTATTTTAGGAAAAAACTTAAAGCTGTGGGTTTAGTACAGCCCTTTAAAGTAACTGCAAAAATGTTAGCTTTCAGCAAACAAAGGCATATAGCATATAAAGAAAATATTGTATTGCTCAGGTTTTTGGTAAAGATGTATCAATAATGCTTACAGATGAAAAACATGAATTTTTACGGCAGAGTGAAATTAGTGTTGTAAATAGCCAAAATAGCCAAATATGTACTAGTGAACTTTGTATTTATGCAAAGTTGTGTGCTTGAACATATAAAATGCATTATTAATGTAACAGACCGAGCCAGTAGAAAAGAATCTTTGTACAATAGACAATAGTTGCCAATAATTTAAATAGTGTCAGATTCCCCAAATTATAAGGTTTGACATGATCTTACCTTCTACTATCATATACAAATAAATTAATCCTACAAAGAATTTTTAGCTTAACTTAAAATTGCACCTAGAAAGGTATGGGATTATTTGTACCTATTACAAAAACCTGTTAAAATCAAGGGCTGCTACAAAGAATGAGGTAAACTGAAGACTCTCTCCACTATGCAGCCTTCAGATAAATGGCTTTTTTTCTATTGAATTCTAGGTTTGCACACCACAGTGTTTTGCTAGCAAAGCATTCAGAATTCTCTTCCAGGAACTGTTTGCATGTGTGTGTATATAAATTTACACACACATACACACACACACATATATACACACTGTATACTGCATCAGCAAAATATATATATTATATATATATTTATATAAATATAAGGAAGATTTCCCCCACCCACCCACCCCAAACATGTCTCTTAGTGTTTCTTTTTTTTGTACACAGAGAATAAGGAATTTCAGAATTTTTACATACGTTTTAGCAAACAAGTTTTGATCTATTGGCTTCTTGGTGTAGTGATGCAACGGCAATCCATTCTGGTGCCGAAGGCTCACACCATTACAAGGAAGTTGTGAACACTAATTTCTTAGGAGGTGAGGCCAGCCCCACATTAACTTCTCTTGCATCCCTCTGGTCCACCATGATTCACAAACACTTAGACTTTTTCTTCCCTCAAATGAATCATTAGAGAGAGACGTTAAAAATGGAACAACAGAGTCACAAAGGGCCATATGCTTTTCAGTATAAAGCATTCTCCTTCACTAGGTTGCTATCACAGTGCAGACCTGACTGCCTGAATATGCTCAGGAGATTTAGTCAATATTGTCTGTATTTGGTTATGGAAAAGGCTCTCTTTTTTTTTTTTTTTTAAATCCAAAGTGCATAGTGAGAACAAATCAAAGCATTTTTTTTCCTTTTCAGCATCAGTTTCATCTAAGCATCTTCCTATGAGAGGACTGCTCAGATGCCTTGCCTTTGTCCTCCCCACCCTCCAAAAATAAAAAAATAAAATAAAATAAAAAATAATGAGAGTCAAGCAATTTAAACATTCATCAGCCTGGTAAACAAACTTTGCCAGCAAATAGAAGTCCTACTATTGTAAAGAAAATGGATAAGACAAAAAGTACATATGATGACCCAACTACTGTGTTGTTGGGTAATTTATAAGGTTGACCTCCGACTTCATTGATGTAAAATCCTATTGGAAATATTAGGGCAGCCATACAGAAAAGGATCACTGTAAAACAAACCAAAACACAACATTAGTAACATGGTTTGATGATTAAAAAACAATGAAAATTTGCCACAAAGGAAAGTTTATAAGAAGGGGTATGGATTGATAACATGGTCAAACCTGCTAAAACATGGATCACTTGTCAAAAGATTTGCATATATTACAGGTTACATAATATCCCTGAAGTCTAACAATTAAATACAGTAAAAGCCAGATTAGCCTTTCATATAAGGTTTAGGACAATTTCGAATATCAGGATTAAGAAAGGCCTTCTTCAAACCTACTAAGTACTCATATATGCTTTTCCTAACCATTTAGAATAGTAACCAAGGACACTAGCCAGATTAAGACAGGGGCTAACTTCTGGCTCTACTACATACTAGGCTGTGTAATCTTAGGCCTCTGGTTCCCTTCTGAAAACGGGGGAAATACTGCAAGGATAAATAAAATAAGGTCAAGTCCCTGACACAGTGACAGTTAATAGTAAGTGCTGAATAAATGTTGCATACTATTTATTTTCACTATAGTTATTCTGCTACTTCTCTGTTCCTCTCAGTATTAGTTAGAAGGAATAAGAGAAAAGGTACAGACAAATGAGTACCATTTATCTTACTCTGATTTGAAATCAGCCAGGTGAAAGAACCTCAGATCTCTAGGATGAACAGTAAATTGTCAGAGTGGTTATTTCTTAGCATGGACAATATTCTAAAAAATCGGTCAAGTTTCTGAATATACAGAGAGGTTAAAGTAGGGAAGGGTGGGAAAACTTCTTTGAGTTTTATATATAAACACAATGAAATATTATTTGCTAAAATGTTTCTAGAAAGATATCAGAAAACCCAGTGTCTGGTTAGAAGTAATTCCACAGACCAATGTTTTGGCAAACAGTGTGCTCCCCAAGCTACCAAAGAAATGCTCTTTTTAGTGAATGAAAATTACCTACAGATAGGATAGCCTTTTTTTTTTTTTTTTTTTTGCTTTTTGAAAGCGTATTGTTCAAATGTTCATAATCCTTCAAATTTCTTTGGAAGCAGAAACATCTCTGCAGTGTAATGTGAAGACAAATTACTAGTCACTTTATATGAAGAGTTGAAGCTTTCTATTATTAACTGAATGAGAAACCTCTTCCTAGTTAAACCTATCCCCAGGAATACTGACAGAGCCCTGGATAAATGTATCAATTGACACTTGTCTCTACATTTTTTTTGTGTGTTAATCAACAAAATTTAATATGAGAGTCCTTAAAAAGCCAATTAGGAATTCTTTCCTGGAAGGAATGTCTCTAGCCAATATACTAAAAAATAAAATTTGCTTAAGCAATACACCAGCTTAAGAAACACACCAGCACTCTTGTTTGTTTTGCACAATTTAGGTAGATTATTTTATATTATACATAGAGTCTATTTCAGTTTGGGTAAATGAACACACCAAATAACATTATATAAGCAAACATGGATTTCTTCAGATAACTACTATTGAACAAATGAAAAATTCAGGTGTAAAGTTTTAGAGTTTTCTGGCCTTTTTGTTGTACAGTCAGCAACAAATAACTTTATTAGTGCTGCCAATCAGTGTTATCTGTCACCAATTTCTAATGGTTCTTATGGCTTAATATGGTTTGGTAAAATAAAACCCCTATCTAGCTGTATACAATCAAAGAAAAAAAAAGAGGACAAAATTACTGTTTTTAAAACAGAATTTTTTCTTAATGTTGACTAATGTAATCTCCAGAAACAAATAATTTAGAAGAAAAGTGCTTTAAAGATGTGTAGATATTGGCCGGGCGCAGTGGCTCATCCCTATAATCCTAGCACTCTGGGAGGCTGAGGCAGGAGGATCGCTCAAGGTCAGGAGTTCAAGACCAGCCTGAGCAAGAGCGAGACCTTGTCTCTACTAAAAATAGCAAGAAATTATCTGGACAACTAAAAAAATATATATAGAAAAAAATTGGCCAGGCATGGTGGCTCATGCCTGTAGTCCCAGCTACTCAGAAGGCTGAGGCAGAAGGATCACTTAAGCCTAGGAGTTTGAGGTTGCTGTGAGCTAGGCTGACGCCACAGCACTCTAGCCTGGGCAACAGAGTGAGACTCTGTCTCAAAAAAAAAAAAAAAGACGTGCAGATATTAAATTTGTCTACTCTGTTAATTGATGTGCCAACTTTATTCCCATTGTTTCCTATTTTCTACTATAAAAATCTATCCTTTATAATGGAGTAAGCTTTTAGTGACTATAAAGTATAATATTTTCAAGAGTGAAATATTTTCCAAATTGGTTAGAAAAAGCCTAATCGTATTTTAAGGGTACAATGAAGTCCTGTTCAGTCTAACCTTGGTTTTAAATTCAAGGAATTAGGTTCTCTATACTTCCTGGGGAGCAGATTTAACAGAGGTAGATGACTTTTTCTTTTAAGATATTGTGAACTATAAAGTTACTTTAGATCTTAAAATATTATTAATGCAGATAATATCTATCAACCTTTGAAGATTAAGTTCTGGGTCCTAAATGAGCTTGTAAAGCCGTAATTTTGTATCTTCCATGGCACAGATTTCTTGGTGGTGAGAGTGAGATACCAGGTGTGCTGACAGATGAAGTTGTAGATCAGGGTGGCAAGGGAAGGAACAAGGGTCAGACTTGAAGGAGACTCATTTTTGTTTCTCCTGCCCTCATAGGCAAGTCCCATCAGGGGGGACTCTACTCTGAGACATATTTCCCCACTGTGCATAGCCATCAGAAAATATTACCTTCACATTATTACGAAAACTGTAGCTCAACTGGACTAGGAATATATGCAATAGAGATAAAGTATCAATACATTTTCAAGAACTGAATAGACTGACTAGAAACACTAGGGGGAGCCCAATCCCTCTAAGAACTGCCGCCCAACCGGACTAGCTTTGGTAACAAAAACAGTATACTAAGAAAGCTAAGAGTAAGGTAGCACTATGCTTGCTTAAATGAAATTAACTCCAAGATATATTAAGTAAAAAACCATATAGAATAGCAAAAAAAAAAAAAAAAAATTTATATAAGTAAGTATTTATAGAACACACACACACATATATGTTTCTACGTATACAACACCTCTAGAAGGAAACTCCAGGAACTCGTAACAATGGTTGCCTCTAGGAAAGGGGTTATTGGATAGTTGGGTGACAAGGCCACACATGAGGCTTTTCACTTGGTTATCTTTTCATAGGCGTCGACTTACGTATCATATGCACATATTATTTCAAAAAGTTAAATTATTTAACTAAAAAATAAAGGAAATTTATTTTTGCATTTGGGGGCAATTATAAAAATATTCTTTGTTGAAGAACAATGAAAAAGATAATCCTAGTTCTTTCCCTTTATTGGGTCCTAAGAACGAATAGTTCATGTGAGCATCTTAATGCTTTCTTTGACTCATTCTACTTAGCTAAATTATACTTTAGATTCTTGGTATTCAGAGGATATGCATCCTCAAATTTCAACTAAATCCAGAAACTAAATCCTTCTTTGATATTATTTTACGCCTTGAAGAGTGAATTCTTTCTGGATAAGTGATTGTATCTGTGAGTAAAAGATTAAGAATCAGATTCTCTTTAAAATCCTCATCAATACACGCAAATTTAACAGCACTGTCTCTACAACTACTTCTAGACCCCACTCTCCAAAAAAGAACTGTCTCAGGAGGTCTGTCTGACAGCAGAAAGATCATCAACTTGTTTCACACTGTAACAAGGATGGAGGAGCTTTTTTTATGACAAAGGCAATTTGATCTAAATTTAAAAATTAAGGGTGATATAGTAACAAAAATAAACAGAGTCAGAAACATACACATTAAAGTTTCACAGAGAGACAGAGAGAAACAGAGACTCATGAAGGAATATCACTATCCTATAGCCTTTAAGGATAAACTGAGTTTTAATTTTAACATTAATAGGGATACACAGGATTATCCCTTACCCCAATCATACTAGTTCTAAAGGAAAATATCAAGTGAAAGTGAGCTGCGTTATAATACTTAATTTTAAAAAATTTATGTAAACCTAAGATGATTTTAATGCACTGACTTAAGTCTCACAGTATTTTTGCATATGTATTGTTATATGGTTTCTTTACAGCAGGGTTTCTCAACAGTGTACTACTGCCATTTTGGACCAGGTAATTCTTTGTTATGGGGAGCTATACTGTGAATTTTTAAGATGTTTAGTAGCAACCCTGGCCTCTAGACATTAAATGCCAGTAGCATCCCCTGTCAACATTTGTGACTATCATCTGTGATTATCAAAAATGTTTTCAGGCCAGGTGTGGTGGCTCACGCCTGTAATCCTAGCACTTTGGGAGGCTGAGGCGGGAAGACCGCTTGAGGTCAGGAGTTCGAGACAAGCCTGAGCAAGACTAAAACCCTGTTTCTACAAAAAAAAAAAAAAAAAAGAAAGAAAGAAAGAAAAGAAAAAGTAGCTGCGTGAGGTGGTGTGCATCTACAGTGCCAGCTACTTGGGAGGCTAAGGCAGGAGGCTCACTTGAACCCAGGAGTTTGCGGTTACAGTGAGCTATGATCACACTACTGCACTCTAGCCAAGGTGACAGAGGAAGACCCTGTCAAGGAAAGGAAGGAAGAAGGGGCGGGGAGGAAGAAGGGGAGAGAGAGGGAGGTGAGAGAGGGGGAAGAGAAGGGGGAGGGGGGAGAGAAAAGAAAAGAAAGAAAGAAAAGAAAAGAAAAAAAGTTTTCAGATATTGTCAAATGTCTCCTGGGGTATAAAACTGCTTTAGAGAGAAAGAAGCAAGAAAGCAGAATTACAGAAGTATCTTTTCTTTTGCATTTTGTTTCTTTTAACTTCAGGTAAGTTTGTGATGTGTTCTAAAATTAAACCAATTTTGCAAAGTACAACAGAATGTGTCATATATAAATTTATCACACCCCTGGGCATAGCTTAATGGAGTAAGAAATGTTGATAATTATTAAATAACCAAATGTGTTGATTTTTCAATGGTTATACAACAACATACAGCAGAAACTCAAACTCAGTGATATTAAACAGCGTATCACCTTCATCCAATTTATATTTTTTATATATTTTTTCTAGATTTATCTTTATTTTGATAGCAGATACCAATACCTTCAAGAAGAAGAAAAGACTCAGACTAGTGGTTAGCCTGAGTCACCAAACCGGAATACTTATGTCACAATCTGAACAAAAATAAAATTCAATAAAATACGATTTCATACAAAGCAATTAAGTTGTTGATGTCCAGGTCTTGTAAGCGTTTTGAAGAACTGATGGGACTGTATAGAGTCCATCTCACAGCCATTTGTCAGTGGTGTTCTTTGATGATTATGGAGTCCTTATTACTGATTCTTGGTTATCTTCATAAAAATACCAGTGTGTGTGCCTTCTAGACAAATTTAGTAAGCATAGGTTACTTACTTCCAGTGAATGCTATCCACCGAGCATATTTTGTAGCTTCTCTTCGCCAGTGGGAAGCCACCAGCAAACCACATGTGACAGTCAATGAAATGATTCCCATGATGATAAAAAACAGTGTGGTGACCCACTCCGGGGGAAGCCGGGGAGGGATGCACGTCCGGTCTCGTCCATGGATTGTTTGACATTGTCGCACAAGGCCCACAGTGAGTGCTCCTGAGGAGATGCAAAAGGTGGGAATACTTTAGTGGGTTTGGGATACCCAGGGAACATTCCCCACCACTACCTCTTTAGTCCTTAAATCCTATTCGTCTCTTCGTGGATCATTCAAGCATTTAATTCCCCTGAATCCTACTCAAGGTAGTTCATAATGTAGTAACACTTGGCTTAACACACAAAGTGAACTTAAAAAAAAACCCCAAAAACCCAACCTCACAAAAGCCATAAAAGGCAGTTCATTCAGTTATTCATTAAACGAGTATGTTTCTGAGTACTTATGTCAGGCATCGTTCTAGGCTCCAGGGAAATAACAGCGATCAAAGTGAGTTTCCTGCCCTTGCTGAGCCTGCACACTAGAGGAAAGAATTGAGTTTTTTCTATTCCCAGATCCCAGACTCACTGTATATTTACTTTATTTTGACCGAGGAGAAAAAACTAGTAGGATTCCCCCCTCCATTTGGTGAATTCACCATTTTTGTGCATTGTACAAGTGTACAAGTGTATACTGCCAAACTATTACTGGCATGCTTCAACAGAAAAGCACAAAGGCAAATTACAAAGGTAATTTTAAAGTATCCCCCCATTTAAATAACATCAATGTGATTTTTGTAAAACATCAAGTACTATTTTTCTACAAACATGTTCTCATGTCAAACCCAAGGACACCTCTCTATCAATTTGGGGGGAATTTATAAAAACTTAGATCAGATGTGTGAAAGAGTAATTATTTCTCTTCTTCCCCACTAAGAAGAATGATTAAAATGTTACTTCTGAATAAAAACTGCTTGTTTTCTCTTGCAAGGGCAACTGCAAATGGGAAGACGGTTACCAAAAATACAGAAACAGAAACTTCAGAAGCCATTGAAAATGTAATAGTTTTTTGGGAGGTCTTTTTTTGGTCTGCATTATTTTCTCAATATAAGCACAAATTAAAAATAAAAAGACACTGACCTCAAAATCATACCACTTGCCATGAACAAGCTCGTTCTATGAGGATAGTCAATTGCTAAAATTCCTAGAGGCATTTTGGGAAGCTGCCTTGATGGCAGAAGACAGAGTAGGGCTGGATCTGTGTGTCTGCATTAAATGCACAGTGGTGGGTGGGGGGATGTTGCTGTTGGAGGGAGGGTGCTTTCCTCAAACTTGCTTGCCTTTTGCCATTGATACATCTTTAGAAATAAAGCAACATGTTGAAAGAAAATGAAACGAGAAATCAGTTCTGCTCTCAAACTTGAGTTGGAATTTTTTCCCCTCTAATGCTAACTCTATCTGACCATGACTCTACGTAGAGTAGAAGATAAATAAACAAGCTGTACTTTTTCTCCCAAATCATCTAATAATTAGGTCCATCTGGTGATCCCTGCATAAGTGCAAACAGCATTGTAATTATAGGGTTGTCAGAGGCAGGATGAAGGCAGATAGGGGACGGAAAGGGACCAAACCTTCATGCCACACACTATGCCTCCCATGAGCTGAGAGACTTCATAGGCCAAAGAGAAGTAAAACAGTAAAAATTTTCTGACACTATTGCTAACCTTTAAAGTTTCACGGTAATTGCTTGAAACCAGAAGAGGGGATGGAGTAGGGGTGAATAGGCACCAGGGAGTTGCTTGTTCTTAAATGGAAACATTAAAAGTCCTTGAAAAGAAAACTTGTGGTGGAGGGAGTGTCTTATTATAATAAAACATTTTATTGTAATTTTGGAAATAAAGAAGGCATTCAAAGCAGTCCCAAGAACTCCTAACAGGAAACTACTTTTGATCATTCAGCAAAAGACTTCTAACAAATTACCTTCTTACAGTTCCACATTTATAAAAGTTGTAACTGCTATAAGAATAAATTATAGGCAATGAAAGACCCTCAGACAAAATGCAGTATTAAGGATTCTTATTATAGCAGCAACTTTCTTCACAACTTAATTTAACACACAAAGAAAGTTTCATTAGTAACTGTATGTACCTAGCGGACGTAGATTTACACTCAAGAATTATTTTTTGCTGGCAAATATTAAACATTATAGATTCAGTAAATCGTAACTAAAATATCTCTCCTTCGAAATATTTGAGTATCATTATGTTGCCTCTCTTATTCTCCCTTAGCAATAGGGATGAAATTTAACTTAACCTTCTGTGCCTGTAGATTGTTAAGCTTTATGAGGATTACTTTTTTTCCTCCTCTCCTGTCTAGCATACCACACCAAGTAAATACAAATAAAACAAGAAAATGAAAATTATAGCTATACTTCCTACAAACACACTGGAAATAACCTGACAGATGTTCAGCTTTAAAAGAAGAGTTATGTTCCTGTATTTATTTTTTTGCTTTGTTAGAGACAGGGTCCATGTTGCCCAGGCTGGTCTCAAACTCCTGGCCTCAAGCAATCCTCCTCCCTTGGCTTCCCAAAGTGCTGGGATTACAGGTATGAGTCAATGCTCCTGTATTTATAAAATTCCATATCACAATAAATCAAGACAAAATATTCAGCAGCTCTATTCTGGAAGAAAAGAAAGCTAATGCTAACTGACAACCAGAAGGAATACTTTATATAAGTAAATCAATAAACAATATTTTACTGAGTGTCTCTCATGTGCTCAGCACTGTTGTAGCAGTTAGAGATTCCAAAACTAATACTCTGTCATGTATTTGGTGGAAATAGACTTTCCTTAAATATATTATACAAGGGCTAGTGGAAACAGTGATTGGTCAACACCGTTGTTCAAATTCATTCGTTTGTGTAAGACTCTAAAATCAACAAAATTTATTTATATTATAGTCACATATTTTCCATAAGCTAACTGGGGAATCTGCAAGGGTAACTGTGCTGCTACTATTAAACCTTGTAAATTCAGATACTGTTTGTACACTAACTTTCACCAGACCTTTAAATTTCATATTTTACTTCAATGAATTATCTTCTCCCTGTAGATTAAAATCCATCACATGCATTGATAGTGAAGGTCTTTTACTTCCTCCAAATTCTTCTTAACACATTTAGCCTGATTCACACAATCATGTACTTGACTTTAAGGTAGCATGAACTTTTCAGAGAGGGAACTGCACCTTCTACTTCACTAGAAACTCCCCCAATGGCCTGTAGCAGTGGAATTAATAAGCATCTGGTGAGCTTAAAGGAATTAAAAACAAGCTAAATTTAAGATCACATTGCATTAAATAGGTTCTCCTGTAGAGCTGTCTTACTCAGTGTGGTTTCCTGCAGCACACTTATTAAGCATAAGCTCAGCCATTCACTGATTTTTGTTTTATCCAACAGGTCTTTCTGCCTCTTGAAGGTGCCAGTAATTACATTCCCCAAACAGCCAACCCATCTTTACCCCACAGCTGTTTCCTAGGTAACCAACCCAGCCAAATAAAAGACATACATAGCAGGAAAAAGGAAACCAAACTAGAAACTATAGCATCCCATATGCCTCTCAGAGTCTCACCTGTGTATCATAAATATACAAAAGTAAAAGTCGTAATGAGTGAGTCTTACCCCACTAAGTGGAGGTATCTTAAGTAAAGAAGTTTTGGACACCCATCATCTGTAGATCCAGACACTGCTGAAATGATTTAACACAGCCAGTCTGGGCATGTCTATTGCCACAATGAGGATGATTATAAAGCATGTCATCACTACATGTGAAAGCAGTGTCACAGAAAATCTGCAACACAGGGCTTGTAAAGCAGAGAAGCACAGACCCACCAGAGTCTGTCAGAGCAAACCATGTGAAGTGCTCATCCACCTGGCCAGAGAGGTTTTCCCATGCAGGGTTGGACCTGAGCAAAAGTGGTGAAGGTAAAATTTGCTATTGCCTTCTCCTATGTCCTCTTTAAGTTTTCCTGCAATCCACGAAGTTCTCTTCCTCTCATGAGGCTCTCCTGTCAGCTCTAGGTATTGTGACCTTGCCTGGCCAATCCCTACCATCAATGGGGATCTCCAGCTCTATTTTCTTTGTAGGGATATAAAAATCTGTTCTTGGCAAGCTATCTTCATTAGTTACAGAGACCAAACAAACACTTTCCCACAGATGTCTTAGTGACTGATAAAGGCTTAACATACTCCCTTCCCAATAGCATTTGTATTTAAGCAAGGGGCAGTATTCCAATTGAACTGAAATTAGAGAGTTTCATGTTTTAGTGACAGGCTGGCTGAAGAAATTTAGGAGAACTGGAGGAAAGATGAGGAGAGGAGGGGAATAGGAAGGGGGAGGGCCCCAATGCAGTGTGCAGTGATGCACACCTCCCTGAGTAAGCCATACTCCATAAGCTCATCCTTTAAAGTAGGTGCACAAGCACAGAAAAGGAAAGCCTATAGGTAACTTAAAAACTTTACATACTTAATTTTTTCCTCCAGGAACATAGCTAGTGGTGATGATTTTTATCTGCCACGATTTCTCGTTCCTACCTTAGGATATAAGTGAATATAAACGGTGAACTGACCAAAAAGAGTGAACAGGTAAAACAAAGAACCTTAATGAACCACACGTGGACAGTATCTGAAAACCTGAGTAACAGAATAGGTTGAGGCTAAGTCTTAGTGTCCACTATAGCAACAGCATTCCCTCCTGTTACCCTTAGCTGTTCTTACACCTCCCTGGCATTTCTAGTCAGTGACCACAGACTGTCTCATCTCTCACTTTCCTATTGTCTTCACTTCTTTCTCTATCTGGGCTAGAGTCTATGATCTATCATATTACCACTTAATTTTTATCCCTTCACTGCACCCACCTGGCAAAAACCATAGCCCTGATTCAATAAAAATTTCTCCCTTCTGCATTTACCTCCAGGCTGCTGAATGCTGATGGAGAAAATCTTAAATTATAGCAGAGGGGTGCTACTGCAAATTTCTAAATTTCAATCTCAGGGCCATCACCTCTGTCCAGAAACTAGTTAGGTCCCCAATCCAGCACTTCCCCATTTTTTACTGTGTCTATTCCAAGTCTCCTGCACTCTCCTTAAATATCAGAACCACCTCTCTTGCATTTAGTAGGTACCAATCTCTACTACTTCTCAGAAAAAAGAGGCCATCAGATTGCATCTCCGCAAGGGCCCAGCATCAAACTTGTGAAGTTATCTGCACACATTCATTCTTCATCCTACTGATCCTCTCTCACATTCTTCGGGATCTTGTCCCACTTATTTTCTTTCTTGTCTCGTATCTATCCCTCTTCTGGATCTCAAAAGTGTGTGAATGTGCTTAAGTTTGCCCTATCACAAAATAAAACTATCCCAGCATGGCTCGTCATCCTCCAGTGGCATCAAGCTTTCTGTTTCTGTCTTGCTCTGCCTAACCTCCCTTGCCCCCAGCTCTATCAAGATGTCCTGCCCCCACTACCCAGAGTCTCCTTTACTCTTTAACCTACTGCAGCCTGGCTTTTGCCCCAACAGCTCTTGCCAAACTCGCTCTCTCCATATCGCCAACTCTATCTAATGGATGCTCCTAAGTCCTTGTCTTAACATTTTAGCAGCATTTGATGCAACTTCTCCAAATACATTTCCTTTGATTTTGGTGATTCCCTCCATATTCTACTGGTTTTCCTCCTGCCTCTTTAGTTTTGTCTTCTCTACCTTTTTTCACACACACGTTTTTTCCTGCCATTCGTTAACATTTGGTGTTCTTTAGGGATCTTTCTGGGATCTGGTTCTTCTACACTCTCTGCTCTAAGTCCAACTTCTTTAAAATGGCCTATAAAAGTCTAGATGATATTGCTTCTACTTTTTCTCAAACCTTACTTTTAATTACTTTTCATACTGGATGCTCAAATTCTTAAATTAATTCTTAAATCTTATGTATCTTTATATGTATCATATACACATACATACACTGACACACATACACACACTAGGCCTTCATATATGCTGTTATTTCTGCCTAAATACTTTTCCAAACCTCTTCTCCTGGCTACTACCTATGTCTCAAAATTTCAGTTGCAGCTTAGAAGTCACTTCTGGGACACCTTCCTTGACAAGTTCTTACACCCTCGTTCTGGGTGCTTCCATGGCTCCTATCAAAGCACTAAACTGAACCTGAGGGGGTCAGTCACGGGAACCCTTGAATTTACAGCTAGTCAGAAGGGCAGGTAGAGCGGAGACGCTCTGAACTTGTAGCAGCATCTGAATTGGGGGCAGTTTTGTGAAGGACTGAGTCCTTGCGAGGTCTGTATAACTTCAGGTTATTAGTGCAGGAAGTGAATTGCAGTGCAGTCAAGGTTGAAAAAGAATACATATCTTTACACAAAAATTTGTAAATGAATGTTTATAGCAGCATCATTCATAATAGCCAAAAAGTAGAAACAACCCAAATGTTCATTAACTGATGATCCATACAATGGATTATTTTTCAGCAAAAAAAAAAAATGAAGTACTAATACATGTTACAACATGGATAAACCTTGAAAACACAATGCTAGTGAAAGAAGCCAGACACAAAAGACCACATATTGTATGATTCCATTTAAGTGAAATGTCCAGAATAGGCAAATCCAGAGAGACAGAAAGTAGATTAATGCTTTCTCTTTCTTGGGGTGATACAATTATTCTGGAATTAGATATTGGTTATAATTGCACAATACTGTGAATATACTAAAAGCTACTAAATTGTACACTGTATTTTCTTTATTTTTGGAGACAGGGTCTCTTCTACTGCCCGGGCTAGAGTACAGTGGCATGATCACAGTTCACTGCAACCTTAAACTCCTGGGCTCAAACAATCCTCCTGCCTCAGCCTCCCACGTAGGTAGGACTATAGGTGTACACCATCATGCCCAGTTAATTTTTACATTTTTTTGTAGAGACAGGGTCTCACTATGTTGCTCAGGCTGTTCTCAAACTCCTGACCTCCAGAGATTCTCTCACCTTGGCCTTCAAAAGTGCTAGGATCACAGGTGTGAGCTACCATGCCTGGCCTGAAGTGTACAGTTCAATATGGTGAATTTTATATCAAAAGCAACTCAGCAATCTAGTTTAGATTAATACCAACATAAATTTAGTAGCATAGAAAAACTTTGCTCAGCATTATTTTTTCCTTCTGTTCCTAAACTGGGATAATCTCAATTGATGTGTCTTCAAGTTTGCTGGTTCTTTCTTAGGCCAATTCATTTCAGCTATTGAACTTTTCAACTTCTGCATTTCTATTTTAAAAAATAATTTCTATCTCTTTATTAGAGATATTCTCTATGTGGTGAAACACTGTGTTTTCATATTTTCCTTTAATTCTTCACACATGGCCTCCTTTATTTTTTGTAGCATATTTATAATAGTTCATTTCAGCTATCTAGTAAATCCAATGTCTGGATTACCTCAGGGACATTTTCTATTGACTTCTTTTAATTTTCCTGTGTTCAAGCCATACTTTCCTGTTTCTCTGCATGTCTTGTAAATTTTAAATAATATAATGTGACAACTACAGAAATCAGATTCCTCTTTCCCCCAGGATTTGTTGTTGTTGTTGTTTATTAACTTTCCTGGAATAATTCTGTAAAGTCTGCATCCTTTGTTGTGTGTGGCCTTGGAAGTCTCTGTTAGACCATTTTAGTAGTCAGCTGATGGTTCAAATGAGATTTCATTAAAGGCCTCGAACCAGTAAGTTGCTCAGCTTTTGCTAAGGCACTTCCTGTGTGTGTTGAAGCACATTCATTATCAATGCTCCAAATGGCAATTTACAACTCTGCCTTGGCCCTCACTTCCTGCTTGCAGAGAGCCCCAATATCAGCTGACGTGAGAGTTTAGGGCCTTCACGGTTCTTTCCCTGGGCATGTGGACAGCCCTGAACATGTGTGTTGTTTTCTAGATTCCAAGGAATCAGTTGAAGCTTTTCAAAGACTCCTATGGACAGTCCATTCTCCAGTTTTTCCGTTATGCTTTTTCATCAGCCTGTTGTTTTAAACAATTGCTGTCGATTGTCTTTAAAAATGCCCTAGGGATAGAACAGAGCAAGCTATGAATCTGGTTAAATATTATAAAGATAAGCCCTGAAAATGGAGATTTTCAGTGAGCTGCCAGACAGCTCAAATAGTAACAATTCTATGAGGGTGGGGCTTTAAGGATTACTAAATCCTCTGTCCTCTCAATTGGTTGCTAGGCTGCTGTTTTTCACAGCTACCACAGTTGTGAGGCTACTGACTTTCCAGGCTACCAGGGACAGGAGGATAGATTTAGCACAATTTAAACTGTCACAAATCTTTCTATTCTTACAAAAATTCAGGCAATTTTCTTGAATACATTTTCCTTGGATTGCTGCAAGCTTTAGTTAATTTCCAGAGTTCTGAAAAAGTTGATCTCATAATTTTTTGCCAATGTTCTTGTTGCTTTTATGGAGGAGCAGATTTTTGGAGGTCCTTACTTCGACATTCCAAAAGTTAAACTCAACAGGTCACAATTTTACTCTCAGTTTTGCCACTAACTTGGGTGAGTCATTTAATCTTTCTAAGCTTGCTTCAGCAGAAAAATAATACAACATACCATTTGGATTTGTGTGGGAATTAAATAAGATAATGAGATAATACCTGGAAAGTAACTGGAACTGTAAGTACTGAATAACAATTACATGTTTTCAGGATAGGAAATAAGATATTGTTTTGGTTAAAAATATATATATACACACAGAACAGGAGACACACTAATTTAACACAATAGTTTACTCATGAAATTCACATTCCAAAATAAAAAAGGGTGACATTGATGGTTGCTAAGGCTGTTAGTCATAAAAAGTACTCAGGACATTATTTCCCTGTTCACTTGCTTTGGTATATCATTCAGGTTGAAGACTACACATAAGGCAAGTTCAGACTTGTTGAAATAAAAGCTCTGGGGAAGGATGTCACAGGAATAGCAATGCTGGGAACCTTGGAATTGAGGATGCTTTGCTAATACAATGAAATCACAAAATGTTTTATTATATAACCAGTAAAAAAAAAAATCATTAACCTTTAAATTTGATTTTCTTCCCTTACATCCTACTGGCTGTTCCCTCTATCCCTATTTAAAGGACAACTATTACCAGCTGTTTGTAAGCAGGTAGTAGTAGTTTGTAAGCTTCTGTAGTACAGAAGCCATATCTCATTTTACAGTTGACTAAATCATACCCAGCACTGCCCTCTCACTATAGCTTATTCTATCAGCTCTTGCTCCCCAAACTGGCCTTGAGTCTAATCTCAGAAAGATATTAAATACAAACCAGCAGTGAATCTCTATTTTAAAATCTGCTTTATTGATAAGTCCAACATGCTACCAGAATCTGTCCTCATTATGACTGTGCTAATCAATGAAGTTCTTAACATATAATGCATGAAGAACTCATTAAAGAAAAGCTTACCACATTTAAGCTGTCCATATAATGTGTAGAAAATACGTGGAAGGATATCTATCATACTGCTAAGATTGGCCTACTCTGATTGAGAAGAATTGGAAGTGAAGTGGGGAGTTGGATGAGACCTTTGTACTTTTTACTCTGTCTTATCTAAGTGTAGATAAATCCATACAATTCTGTCCTTAAAAAAGAAAAAAAGAAAAAAAAAAAAAACACCCACACATTTGCTTTATATTTTAAAATTCTAAAATGTTTATAGAATATTACACATTAAATTTAAGTAAAATGTGCTAACTGCATTTATATTACACACTGTGAAATTTTTCAATTATGCATGAATTTAAGCACATGGTTTGGATCTAAAAGAAATGAAGATTATGCCAAAGAAAAGTAAGCCAAAGTAGATCAGGTAGAGAGCTAAAATAGAATTTAAATTACAATGTCTACATCTTCTATTCCATTTCAATTAGGGTATCATGAGAAACCCCCAGGGAGGAATTCAATAATATCATATTGGATACTTATTGTTGCTTCTCTGATCGATTTGACATGAGAAACACATTTATGGCCGGGCGTGGTGGCTCACGCCTGTAATCCTAGCACTCTGGGAGGCCGAGGTGGGCGGATCGTTTGAGCTCAGGAGTTCGAGACCAGCCTGAGCAAGAGCGAGACCCCATCTCTACTAAAAATAGAAAGAAATTATATGGACAGCTAAAAATATATATAGAAAAAATTAGCCGGGCATGGTGGCTCATGCCTGTAGTCCCAGCTACTCGGGAGGCTGAGACAGGAGGATCGCTTGAGCTCAGGAGTTTGAGGTTGCTGTGAGCTAGGCTGACGCCACGGCACTCACTCTAGCCTGGGCAACAGAGTGAGACTCTGTCTCAAAAAAAAAAAAAAAAGAAAGAAACACATTTATTTCACCTGAATGAATAACCTCCATGTTTTGTATGTAAAACTGAGCTGGCTTATGGTGATTCTGGTAAAGAGAATAAAAGTCAAACAAATTTGGTAGGTCATATAATTTTTGTGGGCAGAAAAGTCCTGTGCAATTATTTGCAAAATATTTTGATGAAAAGGCTGAACATTAATGACCTCACAGCCTCACAGAAAAGGTTTGCCTATGGACAATGATCAAGAAACAAGCAATGTAGCAGATAATAGCAATTCTCAATCATGCAAACCTCCTGGCCAAGAGCTGTCATAAAATTAGGAAATTTAGGCCAGGCGCAGTGGCTCACAGCTGTAATCCTAGCACTCTGGGAGGCCGAGGTGGGAGGGTTGGATCAAGCTCAGGGAGTTTGAGACTAGCCTGAGCAAGAGTGAGACCCTGTCTTTACTAAAAATAGAAAAATTAGCTGGGCATTGTAGTATGTACTTGTAGTCCCAGCTACTGGGGAGGCTGAGGCAGGAGGATCCATTGAGCCCAGGAGTTTGAGGTTGCTGTGACCTAGGGTGATGCCACAGCACTCTACTCAGGGCAACAAAATGAGACTCTATCTCAGAAAAAAAGAGTGAGGAAATTTAGAGCTGGAAGGAATCTCAGAGATCATCTGTCCTAATCTCCCCAAATTAGGGTTCAGAGAATACTGAGGCCCAGAAAGATTAAATGAAAATCCAGGAGTACAAAGTAGCAGTGCTATGACAAAAACCCAGGTTTTCAATTACTCACTTCCAAACTATTCCTATCACACGGTGCTAACTTCCCTGAACACCATTCACTGAATGAAGAAAATGAACAATATTCCTAAAAATACTTCCAGGAAGCATTCAGATTTGCATCAAAGTGGACTTAATTACAACTTTGTAAGCATAGTGATAGTGAGTCTAAGAGGAACTTTCACAGGAGGTCAAAAAAATGTACAAAGAAAGAGATGCCATCTTTGGGTTCCTCCTGTTAGTTCACAGGAGTGACTCTCCTGGGTTCTGTTCACTATAAAACGTAACCCCCTCCCACATTAGCCACTCCTTTCATAAATGTTCAAGGAATACCCTACTGTCAGCTCATCTCCTTAAAGAAAAATCCCAATTTCTTTGTTTCAAGAACAAAAGGATTCCCTGCATCAACTGTAGGCTCTTATCCTATTTCCAAGGAAACTCGGCTATTTATAGTCTACTCTCAAACATCAAAATGAAAACTTCTATTTGTCTTACTTATTTGCATAGTCCAGAAAATGTGCACCACCATCTTCTCACAAAGGAATCTGTAGGGTTAGTCACAATAAATAACTTCCCTGAGGGTATAGCAAAGATTCCATTTTATGATCTCCAGGTCTGTCAAAATAGCTGTTCTTTTTCAACTAGTTGATATCTCAATACTAAACAACTTTAAATCATTTCTCTAATAGACTGTACTCCGTTAACAATTTACATAAGTACAGTAATTCTCTGATACTAAATCAAATTCTAAACTCTTCAGTCATATATCTGTTACCTTAACAGAGAGGCAGTGTATCAGCCGTTAGAGTTCAAGTTCTGGATTAAGACTGAAGTCCAGGCCTACCATTTACTGACAGTGAGATTTTGGGCCAATCAACTTCTGTGTACCTCAGTTTCCTCTGTAAATGCAGAATGACCTGCTAAAACCATGTGGATTAAGAAAGAAAATATACATAAAGCACTTAGAACAAAGTAAGAACTTGATAAATGCTGAATGTTAATATTGTTAATGATATATTGCTATTTCAATAGATGCACTTTTACTTTAAGGAAACAAATATTGAGCCAGCATGGTGGTGCATGCCTGTAGTCCTAGCTACTTGGGAGGGTGGATATGGAATTGCTTGTGCTCAGAAGTTAAAGTCCAGCCTAGACAACAGAGTGAAAACCTCTTTCAAAAAAGGAAAGAAAGAAAAGAGAGAGAAAGAAAAAAAACGAGAAAGAAAGAGAGGGAGGGAGGGAAGAAAGAAGGGAAGGAAGGGAAGGGAGGGAAGGAAGGAAGGGAAGGGAGGGAAGGAAGGAAGGGAAGGGAGGGAAGGGAGCGAAGGGAGGAAGGAAGGCAGGCAGGAAGGAAGAACACAGTCTGCAGGATTCCACCTTCCTCTTAAATCTATTGTTTTCTCATAGTACCTTTGAGTTCCATACTTTCTTGGACTAAGGTGAAAAAAAATCATAAATTTGTGTTCAAATTATGTAGATCAAATTATTTTTAAATGAATCAGAACTGTAAAAGTTTAAAGCCTCACAAATGAGGAAAGTGAGTTTAACACCGAGACAAAAGTGTTTATTCTGTGCCATTAGTATGGTCCCTCAATTACAAAGAGGATGGATTTAAGAGTGGAGAGCTTTGGAGAAAGACAAAAGTTCTGATTCTGACAGCTGTTCTTCCATTTAATCTTCAAGAGGAGCTGTGTGTTCTCATTGTAGTTAACTTTGGTTTCAGATTAAAAATGTAAGATGATATTTCTCTCAACTTTAAATATCAGGAAATACTACCTAAGCTTTTGCAGAAATATATGAAATCAATCCCTTGTTAATTAGCTTACATTTGTGGTAGCTGTGATCTCCTAAGCAAAGAGATAGTGGTCTGGGGAAATCATACATTAGAGAAGGTCTGTGATGAATCTGCGAAGCTTGGCACCATGCCATGAGAAATGCTTGACTTTTCTGTCCAAGTCTGGCAGGCAGCATGGGCTACACCAAGCTTTCATTCATTCAGCAAATATTCACTGAGCACACAATCTGTTCAATACAGTGTGGGATGTATGAAGAATATATACATGATTCCTGTATTCCAATAACTGATTACATAGAGAGCCAAGAGGCACATCCACAGAAAGTTAAAAAGCATGGTACATAGCAAGAAGTGATTTCATGCCAAGGGAACTGTGCAGCCTCCTGGGACCAGGAATCTGGAGATAAGCACTCTATTCACAGGCACACTATTCATGTAATTTTGAGCAAAAACTTCACTACTGGCCCATTTTACAAACGAAGTGTTTCTTAAAAGGTTCCTGATAACCCTTCACAATTGTTTAAATTAGCTTTATTGACGTATAATTTAGATATAATAAAATTCACCATTTTAAAATGTACAATTCAATGATTTCTGACAACTGTATGCAGCCATCTCAATCATAATACAGAATATGTGCATCACCACAAAACAGTTTCCCAGATTCCTTTGCAGTTAATCCCCTCCCTCAAGCTCCCAAGATAGCACCAAGGGTGGCCCCTCAACCGAGTCCAAACTTCACAGAAAAATCCCTTCATTAAAAGGATCTGTTCTGTAAAATTTGGATTCAGTCAAAAGGCACTCAAGGATCCAGAAGGCCACATGTGGCCCCAAGGCCACAGGTTTCCCACCCCTGGCTCTTGTAGAATTTTACATAAATGGAAACATACACTGTTTGCTATTAGGAATAAGGCGGCTATAAACATTTGCATACAGGTATTTGTGTAGACACAATTTCATTTTTCCTGTGTTTACACCTAGGAGTGAAAAATGCTTGATCATATGGTAACTGTATATAGAAAAAATTAGCCGGGCATGGTGATGCATGCCGGTAGTCCCAGCTACTAGGGAGGCTGAGGCAGGAGGATCGCTTAAGCCCAGGAGTTTGAGGTTGCTGTGACCTACGATGACGCCACGGCACTCTAGCCTGGGCAACAGAGTGAGACTGTCTCAGGAAGAAAAAAAAAAAAAAAAAAAATCCTTTCAACAACTAGCCTCCAACTACTCAGTTCGCTTCCCTTGAAGCAACACTGTTATCAGTTTCTTGTGTATCTTTATAGGGAGCGATAATGTATGCACGCATATACACAAGCATGCGTGTGTATCCTTTATTTAAAAAATGACCCACACAATCATGTTAATATATATAATGTTCTACACCTTGTTTTCAACATTTTTAATTAAATAATTAATAAATATAAATATTTATAAAATTACCTGAGGTTTAAAAAGTCCATAATATAATGAATATCCATGCACCCACACACCAGTTTAAGAAAAATATTACTTTTTGAATCCCCCATGTGCCCTCTTCTAATACCTTTCTCTCTCCCCTGAGGTGATCACTCTCCTTGATTTTGTGCTTATTAATTTCCTTGCTTGTAGTTTTACTATGTTTTTTCCCTAAACAACATGTTTCTGAACTTCATAAAAATAGAATCTTCTTTTTTTATTTATTTATTTATTTTTTTTTATTTTATTTATTTATTTTTTTGTTGAGACAGAGTCTCACTTTGTTGCCCAGGCTAGAGTGAGTGCCGTGGCGTCAGCTTAGCTCACAGCAACCTCAAACTCCTGGGCTTAAGCGATCCTACTGCCTCAGCCTCCCGAGTAGCTGGGACTACAGGCATGCGCCACTATGCCCGGCTAATTTTTTCTATATAGATTTTTAGGTGTCCATATAATGTCTTTCTATTTTTAGGAGAGACGGGGTCTCGCTCAGGCTGGTCTCGAACTCCTGACCTTGAGCAATCCACCCGCCTCGGCCTCCCAGAGTGCTAGGATTACAGGCGTGAGCCACCGCGCCTGGCCAGAATCTTCTTATATGTATTTTTCCACAACTTGCTTTTCTTGTTCAACGTGACTGTTAAATGGCACTATGAACATTTCTGTCTCCTGGGAAAAATGAGCAAGAATTCCTTTAGAATCTATTAACAAGTAAACCTGCTAGGTCACAAGGTACATATACATCTTTAAATTTACTAGATAATACCAAATTGTTATCCAGAGGTATTGTACCAATTCACTTTTCTGCCAGCATTAAGCGTTCCAGTTGCTCTACATTCTTGCCAACACCTGCTACCATCTGCATCTTGCTGTTTTACTTAATAATATATTATAGAGAACCTTACAAATTAGTACATACAGCGCTGCCTCACTCTTTTAAATAACTTCATTATAATTTTCTATTGAGGCAACAATCCATCCAGTGTTTCCTTTTATTAGATTATTTCCAGTCTTGTTATTTCAAACAATATTGCAATGGACAGCCTTATAAATTTGCTACAAAATTTATTTCACATATAAATTGTATCTGTAGAATAAATTCTTAGAAATAAAAATTCTAGGTTAAAGAGCATGTGCATTTAAAATTTTGATAGTGCCAAATTATTCTCCATGGAGATTATATCAATTTACCCTTGACCAGCAATTAATTCCTATTTCACCATACCCTCACCAATATAATACTTACCAAACTTTTTGAACTCTGCCAATATGATATATGAAAAATAGTATCTCATTTTAGTTTTAATTTGTATTTCTCTTACCAGAGAGGCTGAAACACTTTAAAGGTAATTTGTAGAAACTCTACTATAACCATCTATTCATATCCTTTGCTTTTTTTTTTTTCCTATGTCCCAAGTCATCAAGCAACCCTTGCTTTTTTTATCGAGTTGTTGGTATTTCCCTTACTGAAGTACAAATGCTCTTTAAATATTACGGAAATCTGCCATTTGTCTGGGATTTGAGCTATAGATATTTTATCCTAGTTTGTCATTTTTCTTTTGTTTGTAAAAAATTTTTCTTTTGGTATGTAGCAATTTTATTTTTGTGTAGAATTAAATTTAACAATCACATCTTTAAGGCTTCTAGGTTTTGTATGATACTTTTGGAAAGGTCTTCTCCCACTCCAATATTAAATTGCCCGTGTTTTCCTCTGTGTATTTATTAAACATACCAGTTGTCAAACTAGATTGCACTAAGAAATGAGTTCTTGGTTTGAGTTTTCTCTACAGTAGCGTTTCTCAACCTCAGCACTACTGACATTTTGGATCAAATAATTCTTTGTTGTTGGGGATGTCCTGGGTGTTGTAGGATATTTAGCAGCATCCCTGCCCTCTAGCCACTAGAAGCCAGTAGCATGCGCTCCCTGCAACAGTTGTGACAATCAAAAATGTCTCGAGACACTGCCAAATGTCCCAGGGAGATGGGACAGCCAAAATCATGCCTGGATGAGAATCTCTTCTCTAGGGATAGGTTTACATTCAATATTTCCCTTTAATCATAGAAATGATTGGATCTTAAGAGTAACATCCAATTACATTTAACCAGAAAAGTGTTCCTTAAACACTGAAACTGGCTGGCTTTCCCTGGGATACCTAGCATAATAGCTGGAATAAAAGAGATGCTCAATAAATAATTCATTGATAAAATACAGAAAGATGTGGCCGGGCGCGGTGGCTCACGCCTGTAATCCTAGCACTCTGGGAGGCCGAGGCGGGTGGATTGCTCAAGGTCAGGAGTTCGAGACCAGCCTGAGCGAGACCCCGTCTCTACTAAAAATAGAAAGACATTATATGGACAACTAAAAATCTATATAGAAAAAATTAGCCGGGCATAGTGGCGCATGCCTGTAGTCCCAGCTACTCGGGAGGCTGAGGCAGTAGGATCGCTTAAGCCGAGGAGTCTGAGGTTGCTGTGAGCTAAGCTGACGCCACGGCACTCACTCTAGCCTGGGCAACAAAGTGAGACTCTGTCTCAACAAAAAAAAAAAAAAAAAATAAAATAAAATACAGAAAGATGAGACAACAGTATGTGAATAGTCTGAGAAAAGATAAGCATCCATGTGAGCAATGTAAAGAGATGTATTTAAGAAAAATAATCCCTGTGTATATCAGATTATAGCAGCGCCAGAAATGGGAATGTATTACTGTGGCTAAAAGATTAAAATGCTGGGTATCATCAGAGTTTAATGAAAACAAAACAGAAAACTTTAAAATTCTTACTATTCATAATTGTTATTTGTTCTCATGAAGAATATGCAGTTCTATGTGCCATGCTAGCAACCTGAAAGGCCTAATGGAGTTAGAAGACCAAAGAAACAGAGGAAAAACTTTTCATATATTAAGTTTCTAATGCTGTATGCCTTTAATTATTCATCTGTACTAGGCAATAAGTTGTTTTCATTAGAAATTGTTATTTAGTCAATAGTCCTACTGTTTATTTTATCTTATGTATAAAAAATATTAAGTGGTTGGACTGTATCCTACTCAATGCAGCACGGTATAAAAAGGAGTATGGGATATAGAATAAGACAAATGTGGGTTTGACTTCCCACTTCTTTGCTCTCCAGGCATCTGAGCCTCAGTTTCCCCATTATAAATAGAAAGATTCTACTGTCTATCTCACAGAATTGTTGAATGTATTAAGTGGAGGGTAGGATAAACAGCACAGTGCCTAGGGGCTCTGCCCTATGTAGTTCCAACTGACTCCCATTTACACAAACCTGGTGAAAACTCAGCAGGTTGGTTTCCTTTGCCCTAACCCAAGGCACTGCATTTACTTGGTGGCAATTAGGTAATGGAGCACTGGCAGGTACCTTTTGGTGCCCAGCTAAAAATAAAAACCCTCAAAAGGGCTGGCCTTAGACATACCAAATTGACTTGTGATCAAAATTCATAAAAACTCAAAGAGTATGGAGAGAATTAATATAAATATGAAGAGAATGAATATAAATATGTTCTGGCAAATCACAGACAGTATCTTTTGAGTTGAAAGGTAAATTTTAGATACTCCATAGAGTAAATATATGAAGTTCATTATTCTATGAAGTGGCATAGACTGAAAACATCAAAAAAGATTTAACTATAGATGATGGAGCCAGGATGAATTATCAAGAGAAGATACATGTTTTCAGGACTATTCCTCACTTAAAAAAATGTCAAATACTGCGGACTGGGTCCACTATAAACTCATGCCACCTACTTAACAGAACCCTAACACTGCTCCGTGATGCTTATGTTCCTCCTCTGCTGACTCTGATGCATCCCCCACAGCAGCTGTTCCAAACCTTTTCACACTCTCCAAGTTCCCTCATGTCTGCCCAGAGTAGATAACCTCTCTTCCCACTTAAAGGAAAAAAATCAAGGTCATGCAAATGAAGCAACCTCATTTGCCTTCCTCTCCACCTGAAAACTGAAAACCTCTCTGAAACTCAGTTTATCATCTCAAAACTTCTCTTATACCATCTCTCTGTTTTAAAGAAGATGAACTCATTCTCCCTCCCAAAGCTTAACCCTTACACTTTGTTGTTTTCTTAAATCTAATTCCCTTCCCACCCGTTTCTATTAACTTCAATTACTCCCTGAAGCAGCTAGTTTTAGTATGGTCTTAGTGTTTAACTATGTCAGAATCTCCTGGGTGTGGGTTGGGGGCTGGGCGGTGGTGGTAGGCTGTTATTTGTTTAAAAAATGTCTTGGTCGCCAGACCTACTGAATAAAATTTTCTGTAAGTGGTGCTAGCAAAATGCATTTTAAACAAAATCTCCAAATGTTGTTCTTGTGCATACTAAAATTTGACAGTTGTCTTTGATTATGGATCTTTCTCTACAAAATATGCTTCTGTGTTTATAAAAAACAAAACAAGGCAAAATACACTTCCCTTAAATGACTCTACCTCAGATTACCATAGTATCTTTCTTCTCTTTAGCTTTGTGGGTGAAGTTTATCCTCATTGTTCACCCATTCCTCACCAACCTTTGTAATGTGACTTTTACTTCATCACTCTATTTAAATTGTTCTTTCCCAGATCATTCATGTCCTCTCAATCTCTAAATCCAAAGTTCTTTTCTTTTCTTTTTTTTTTTTTTGAGACAGAGTCTCACTCTGTTGCCCAGGCTAGAGTGCTGTGGCATCAGCCTAGCTCACAGCAACCTCAAACTCTTGGGCTCAAGTGATCCTCCTGCCAAAGCCTCCCAAGTAGCTGGGACTCAGGCATGCACCACTATGCCCAGCTAATTTTTTTATATTTTTAGTTGCCCAGCCAAATTTCTTTCTATTTTTTAGTAGAGATGGGGGTCTCACTCTTGCTCAGGCTGGTCTCAAACTCCTGAGCTCAAGCAATCCTCCAGCCTCGGCCTCCCAGAGTGCTAGGATTACAGGTGTGAGCCACCACGGCCAGCCACCAATCTAATTTTCTAAGTATTGGCTATGGATTCTGCTTCAACTAACATTTACTGAGTGATTAAAAGGATGTTATCAGGCATAGTGCTTGGCATTTTTTCCCCCAAAAGATACCTAACTGACTATTCCTAACAAGTACTACAATATCCTTTTTGTAGATAAAAAGGAAAGAAACTAAAGGCCACCCAGCTAATAAGTGACAGGACTGGGTCACAAATAATAAAAAAGCTACTGTTAACATTTATTATGTGCTAAACTATGTGTTAAGGGCTTTACTTGTTTGTCTCATTTAATCTCCATTACTGAAAGAGACAGATATTATAATGATTAGGAAACTGAAGCTTAGAGGTTAAGTAATCTGCCTAAGTTACTTAGTCAAGATAAGATTAAAACTGAGAACTGTCTGACTTCAATGTCTATTACAAATCATTAAGCTTAGTTCATTCATTGCTCTTTCTCCTATGTGGGACAAACCCCACCCTTGGATCAACACAATGGTCTTCTTTTCCCACATCTCCACCCAGATTGCTGAACTCTGCTGGGGAAAAAACACATACGCTAAGATTGGCATCATTAAAAAATGTATGCCTTACAGGCTGAACTAGGCCCTCATCACAACCTAGAAATCTTTGTTTTTCTGGCCAGCTCTTGTTTGCTCTCTCTTTCTCTACAGCAGCTAGCTCAACCTTTTTTCCTCTCTTCAAATTTCCTACCTTATCACTCGCTTTTCACTTCCAGCAATTGCCCCTCCTGTTATCTCACAGAGAAAATATAAGCCATCAGATGTAGACTCCCTCAACTTTCTTCCAACCTTTCCATAAACTAACTTAACGTAGATTCATCCTTACTTCCTTTCCTCTTGGCACAAAGGAAAGCGTTTCTTGCTCCCTAAAGTCTACCTCTCTGGTATCGTCAGAGTCCTTGATTGATCAATAATTTCCTCCTTGGTGCATTATTAATCCCTCCCTCTCCACTGGCTTCTTCTCATTATCATGGAGACAGCCCAGTTCCTATCCATCTTAAAATGACCCACACTGGACCCCACATTATTCTCTAGTTAACTAACCTCCCTCTCCCTTACACAGGTAAAATTCCATTTTCATTGTCTTACTTTACCTACCAGTTATTTCTCATCCACATTGTAAGGCTCCTACCCTACTACTTTACTGAAACTTCTCTCACCAGGTTATTAAAAATTTCCTTAAAATCAATATACTTCTTGATTTCATCTTGTTATATTGGGAAATATATATTTAGTTTTTTTTTTTTTTTTTTTTTTTGAGACAGAATCTCACTCTGTTGCCTGGGTTATAGTGCCATGGCGTCAGCCTAGCTCACAGCAACCTCAAACTCTTGGGCTGAAGCCTCCCGAGTAGCTGGACCTACAGGCATGAGCCACCATACCCGGCTAATTTTTTCTATATATTTTTAGTTGTCCGGTTAATTTCTTGCTATTTTTTTAGTAGAGACGGGGTCTCGCTCTTGCTCAGGCTGGTCTCGAACTCCTGACCTGGAACGATCCTCCCACCTCGGCCTACCAGAGCGCTAGGATTACAGGTGTGAGCAACCGTGCCCAGCCTATATTTCATTTTCATCTTGTTTCCTGACATAGCTCCTAAAATCCTTGGGATCTCCAGAGTGATAAGAGTGTCTCTTGTATGCTAATGAGACGTATGCCAGCTGATAGCTGGCAGTTCCTAAGTAGCTTCAGGATGGGGGCTAGTCACAGGAAAGACCAACGCATGATTAGAAGGTTGGGGCTGGCCAGGGCCTACAATCCCAGCATTGTGGAAGGTTGCGACAGAAGGATCACTTGAGGCCAGAAGTTCGAGACCAGCCTGGGCAACATAGTGAGAACCTGTCTCTACAAAAAGTTTTTTTCCAATAATTAGCTGGGTGTGGTGGTATGGTTCTATAGGTACTTTGGGAGCAGCCTAGGTAACAGAGTGAGACCTTGTCTCAAAAAGAAGAAGAAGGAGAGAGGGAGGGCAAGGGGGAGGAAGAGGAGGATGATGAGGGGACTTTAAGTCCCACCCCCCAACCTGTCCGGGGAAAGGAGAGGCTAAAGGTTGAGCCGATCACCAATGGCCAATGATTTAATCAAACATGTCTATGTGAAGGTGCTCCCATAAAAACCCCAAAATGACTGATTTCATAGAGCTTCCAGATAGCTGAACACATTGGGAGGTTCCTAGAGGATAGAGTATACAGAGACACAGCATGGAAGCTCCGTACCTCTTCCCACATCCCTTCCCCTACGCATCCCTTCATCTTTGTAACACCCTTTGTAATAAACCAGTAAACACAAGTGTCTCCCTGAGTTCTGTGAGCAGCCCTAGCAAATTAGGTGAACTGTGGAGGTGGTTATGGGAATGTTGATTTATAGCTGGTTGGGTCAGAAGCACAGGTAAAAACAACCTGGAGCTTGTGACTGCCATCGGAGTTAGGAGCAGTGGGATCTGACAGTATCTCTAGGTAGATGGCATCAGAATTCAGTTGAATTATAGGACACCCAGCTGGTGTTCACTGGAGAACAGCTTGGCGTGTGTGTGGAAAACCCCACACATTTGGTCACAGAAGTGTTCTGTGTTGTGAGAGCATAGTAGGAGAAACTAAATTTGTTTTTTCTATTCACATCTTAATTCCTTTTCGGTATCACTGCTGATGATTTCTTTCTCCTTAAAAACACTTTTCCCCATGGCTTCTACAAAATCAGATTTTCCTTTGGTTTTCCTTTTTTGTTTTTTTGAAATGGGGTCTCACTATGTTGCCCAGGCTGGTCTCAAACTCCTGGCCTCAAGCAATCCTCCTGCCTCAGCTTCCCAAATAGCTGGGAGTACAGGCATGAGACACCATGCCTGGCTTGATTTTTCAAATTTATGATAGTGTGAAATACATATTCAGTAGAAACCATACTTTGATTACCCATACAACCATTCTAGTTTTCACTTTCAGTCCAGGAGTCAATAAATTACATGAGATATTCAACACTTTATTATAAAACAGGCTTTGTGTTAGATGATTCTGGCCCAACTACAGGCTGACATGTTGTAAACATATTTAAGGTAGGCTAGGCTAAACCATGATTTTCAGTAGGTTGGATGTATTACATGAATTTTTGACTTAACAATATTTTTAACTTATGATGAATTTATCAGGATGCAACCCTGTCATAAACCGAGAAGCATCTGTACTTCAAGCTCAAGGTCAACCATTAAAAATGTTTAAAAATAAACACAAGACTATGTGTACACTGAACACTACAAAATGATGCTGAAATTAAAATAGATTTAAATAAATGGGAAGACATTCCATACTCATGGATTGGAAGACTTTAGATAATACTTCCAAATTGATGTACAGATTCAATGCAATTCTTACCAAAAGCCCAGTTAGGTTTTTTTTGTTGTTGTTGCAGAAATTGACAAACCAATCCTAAAATTCATATGGAAATAAAAGGGACTCAAGAATAGCCACAAGAATCTTAAAAAAGAAGTTGGAGTATTCATACTTCTCGATTTCAAAACCTGCTACAAAGCTATAGTAATCAAGATAATATAGCATTGGCACAAGGACACAGCAATGGAAAAAAATTGAGAGTCCAGAAATAAACGCTCACATTTATGGTCAGCTGATTTTCAACAAGGGTGCCATGACTATTCAAGGGGTAAAAATAGTATTTTCAACAAGTGGTGATGGGACAATGGAATATTCACATGCAAAAGAATGAATCTGGACCCTTACCTCACACCATATACAAAATTAACTCATCAAGCAGATGAGAGATCTAAATGTAAGAGCTAACACTTCTAGAAGAAAATCTGGGAAAAAAATCTTTGTGACACTGGATTGGGCAATAGTCACTTAGATAAAACACCAAAAGTGCAAGCAATACAAGAAACAATAGCTAAACTGGAGTTTATCAAAATGAAAACCTTTGTGCATCAAAGGATACCATCAAGAAAGTGAAAAGACAACTCACAGAATGGGAGAAAATATTTGCTAACCATACATCTGACAATGACTTGTACCCAGAACATATAAAGAAGAACTCTTACAATTTGATAATAAAGACAAATAATCCAATTAAAAAATGAGCAGAGGATCTGAATAGACATTTCTCCAAAGAAGATATAGAAATGGCCAATAAGCATATGAAAAGATGCTCTACATCATTAGTAATAGGGAAATGCACATAAAAACCACAACGAGAAACTACTTCATACCCAATAGGATGGCTATAATAAAAAACACAGACAATAAGTGTTAGTGAGGATGTGGAGAAACGGGAACCCTCATACTCTGTTAATAGGGATGTAAAATAGCATGACCACTTTGGAAAACAGTCTGGCAGTACCTCAAAAAGTTAAAGATAGAAGTACCATATGACTCAGCAATTTCACTGCTAGGTGTGTGTGTGTGTGTGTGTGTGTGTATATATATATATATAAGAGAGATGAAAACATATGTCCACACAAAAATGTGTACATGAATGTTCATAGCAGCATTATTCATAATAGCCACAAAAGGTGGAAACAACCCAAATGTCCATTTACTGATGAAAGGATAAATAAAATGTGGTATAGTCACACAACAATATATCATTTGGCGATAAAAATGAAGTACTCATACATGCTACAATTTGAACCTTGAAATTATTATGCTAAGTAAAAGCCAGTCACAAAAGATCACATATTATACCATTCTATTTATATAAAATATCCAGAATAGGTAAATTACATAGAGACAGAAAGTAGATTAGTGTTAGGTCATTAAATATGAAATGTCTCATTTTGAATCAAAAGTTTTTATCTCAAATAAGAAGCAGTAAAATTAATCAAAGTATGAGCCTGAACTATCCACACAGTTTGCCAGCTTAACGGTAGCTTGTTTATGTCAGCAGCGAAGAAGCCTGGAGAGCAAGTGGCAATGAAATTGTGAAAGGCATTTTCCACAGCCTGTTGAGAATTGAATATTCTTCCTTGCAAGAAGTGGTCCAAAGCCTGCAAGAGTCAGTTGGTGCAAAGTCTGGTGAAAACGGTGGGTGACAGAGAGTTTCCAAGGCCAGAGTTGTTTTTTGCAACATGTGGTCTTGTAAGAGGATTGGCCTGTCTCTACTGACCAATCTCAGCTGCTTAATTGCAAGCATCCTCATCATTTTGTCCAACTGGTTGTAGTAGAAATTTGCTGTAATTGATTGACCAGGAAGCTGTAGTGAATACCAGTGCTGGACCACCAAACAGACACCATTAGCTCTTTCTGATGAATATTTGGTTTTGGACTGTGTTTTGGCACTTCATCTTAATCTAAACAAGTGCTGAAACTTACAATTGTCAGAAAGAATCCATTTTTCATCACATGTAACAATAGTGAGGAAATGGTATGCCTTTATGTCATGATAGCAAAGAAAGGCAAGCTTTGAGACGATTTCTCTTCTGTCGTTTAAATCATGAGGTACCCATCTACCCAGCTTTTTTACCTTGCTGATTTGTTTCAAATGGTCCAATATTGTTGGAATAGTAACATCAAACCTTGCTGCTAATGCACGCGTAGGTTGAGATGCATTCACTTTCACTATAGCTTTCAGCTCATCATTATCCACCTTGGTCTCAGGTCACCCGCATGGCATATTTTCAAGATTAAAATCACCAGAACAGAACTTCTAGAACCATCGATGTACTATGCGTTCATTAGCCACATCCTTCCCAAACATTTCACTGATATTTCAAGCTGTTTGTGCAGCACTCATTCCACAACAGAATTCATATTCAAAAATAACACAAAGTTTTGACTTATCCATGGTTTCACAGAAGTTGCTCTAAAAACAATTTGAAAGATACTCACAGGCCAAAAACCACGTGTTTGAAATAATGAGAATGTACCTTCACAGTAAAAATAAAACAAGAAATGTCAAAGTGAAAATGTCAGAGATATCAACTGTCAAACTTAGTACTTAAGGAAATCGGACATTTCATACTTAGTGACCTAACAGTTGCTTAGGGCTGGGGTCCTTGGGGAGGTGATAGCTAAAGGCACAGGGTTTCTTTTTGAAGTGATGAAAATGTTCTAAAATTGATGGTGGGACAAGCCCGAATATACTAAAAAACATTGAATTATACATTTTAAAGGAGGGAACTATATGACATGTGAACTATATCTCAATATACTTTTTTTTTTACAAAAAGGGAAATTGGAAAAATAAACTTCATGATCTAGTCCCCGTTTCCCCATTCAGTGTCATCTGACACCATTTCTTTCTTCAAAATATTACTGCTTATAGGCACACTGAGCTTCCAGGTCCCCTACATATAATTTTTTTTTTTACTTTAAACCTCTGTGGATTTAAACTTGCTTTTCTTTCTACCTGGAATATTCTTATATCCCTTCCTTCTTCGGCCAATTCTTATTTGTTCGTTACATCTATGCTTAGATGTCATTCCTCCATGTAGTCATTTCTAACCTTTTAGCCTGAGTTAAAGGCACCTCTGATATGCTTCGACACCAATAAGCACCTACTACTATTTTAGCACTCTTCTCACTGAATTCCAATTAACTGTTTAATTGTATCTCTCATTAAAACTGGGTATTATTTATTGTATCATGGCCTAGAGAAGGTAAAAAATACTTTTAGAATGTGATAAACCATAAATCATTTGTGATCATTTGTCAGCTCAAAAGAATACTTAAAAAAAAAAAGAGTTCCAAACTATTAGAAATATTCAATTGTAAAGAGAAAAGCACTGATGTACAATTTGCCTAGAAATATGCACGAAGCACTTAATGTTCAGACACTGTGAGTTCTTAAGTGGAAAAATAATGACACTGTCTTATCTGGTTAAGCTTTGTGCAGACATATACATGTTTAATTTGACTGTTTGGAAAATACAGTTTTGATTTTCAAATACTTTGACTGTATTTGAATCACTTTCCGCGGTGACGCATGATGGGCTCTGGATCCCAGTGAAGATCTATCTACAGGAAAGCTGTAAAATCAGACCCAAGAGAGCACTATGGCTCCATGCATTTGTGTCAATTCTAAATCAGAATGAAGGTAGAAGAGATAGTATAGATTCCATCTAAAGTCTAAAATAACATGGTGACACCCTTTGTAAAGTTCTTCTTAAGAATGGGATTCATAAACAATTTTGCCAGGAAATTTTCTGAATTGGGGGAGAAGGGTAGAGAAGCATGGATTTAGGGTGGGAGGAATCTGAGAAAACAGTCTTTTCAGATTCCTATTTTGTGTGACGTTGTTTAGCAATCTGATAATTTAGAAATTTCCACAAGAGATCAAAATAACTGCTTAAAAGCCTTTAAGAACAGCAGATGTAAGTGTTTAAAGTTCCAGGTCAGTGACTGTTAAGCCATATTTTGGTGACAAAAATTAAAGAAGAAAAAGCTTTAAAACAGGAAAGAGAGTTCTGAGGAAAAGGAAAGAATTTTCTCAAACGTAAGATTTACAATATATGTGACAGTAAGGTTTGCTGGATTTATTTCCCAAGACAGATGACAAGGCCAGAACACTCTAAATGGCAACTCAAGAAATAACTACAGGCAACCCTATTTCATTTCATGAATCATACATGTATCTAACAGCCCAGATAAAGAATGCTTTCAAAATTGCAGGTATTTAAAATGTCAAGAATGTACATTAAACAATCTGCCTTTTATGACATTTTAAAATATGAACATACCAGAAAGGATAAAGGAAACAATGCTCTGAAGGTCTGTACTCATTCAAGTATATGAGAGCGAGGGAAAGCAAAGTGGAATATAAATGTAGAACATAAAATATGTAATTTCCATCACTTTTGGAAAAGTAAAGTTTTAGAAAGAGATAAATTAAAGAAAATATGACTAAGTAGATTATATGTAATAATTCCTAATAGGCTTAGGAAAAGGTCAATTAAAAAAGAAAACAGTTGTCCTAGAAATAAGTTTAAAACACCCTTCAGATATTTACAGAGTATGTACTTTCAATGTTAAGATCCTTTTTCTAAATTCCAGGATCCAGCAGCTCCATCCATGATATTGCTAAAATTACTATAGTAAAATAAATATTAAAACTTCTACTTAATGCAGCTGAGTAATCACAATAAAGTTACATTTGTATGTGTGGGTATACACAAATATGCATACATGTGTTTGCTGTAATGATTATATTCTGAAAACCTGAAGGGAAAACTCTAGCAGTTTAACTGAAAATAATTATTTTTTTACTGATTACCGCCTACATACTTAAAATTTTCTAGATAGAAGGACATACATCTCTTTGAAATGGATGGGCACAACCTAGAAAAAGAACTTGATCCCAGTAATTTAAACCATACAAATCTAATGACCTCAAAAATTACAGCCTTTAAAAATGGAAACTGTATCCAGATGTTCTTTCAAAAGGTTACGGTAAGCTAGCCATATTAAAACTCCTGGAGCTTCTTCTGTTGCTTCAGTGAGGCAACACTCTCCAAAGGAATATAGACATTTTCATATTGAGGCAGAGGAATTGAAGGCAAGAGCTAGGGGAAGGAAAAAAATCAGAAAGTCAATCTTCTTGCTACTGCACAAGTGGAGTAGGTGTTTAGCAGTTTTCTTTCTCACTTCCCAAACAGAATCTTAAGTGTTTTGGTTCAGAAAAATCTAGTTTTGTTCTAAACTCTACTTCAAAACCCCGAGATTAAAATAAAGGGCACTCTTATAAGAAATTTCCTTTCTCTATCACTCATAAATCTAAAGGAGGAGGAGAAGGAAAAAGGATAAGTAGTAATAGCTGCCACTATACTGAGTGCTTACTTAGTGCCAGGTATCATATTAAGTGCTTTACATATGCTCATTTCATTGTCAAGACAATTCAATGAGGAAACTGAATAACCAGCTAAATGACTAGGCACTAGCTAGAAAAAGCTGAAGTTAAGATATAAAACAGGTAAGATTCCACAGCTGTGCTCACAGCTGATAAATTGTTTACTATTTAGGAATATTTTTGTACAGTACTGAAATTTTCCTTGAATGTTTGTCAGAGTAGGGGTGGGGAACATGCGGCCTTCTAGGTCCCTAAGTGTGGCCTTTCTACTGAATCCAAATTTTACAGAACAAATCCTTTTATTTTTATTAATACATTCTTGTTTGTCTTTTATATATTTTTTATTTTTAAAATACCAAAGAATAAGTAAGTTTCAACAAAATAATCCTCCCAGATTGACTGGCACAATTAGAACATTAGTAAACCACAAGGGCTAATTGACAGCTGCTACATTCATGATTTAGTTCTAACTTCCTCTGCCTGACTGGCACCACGACCACACAAGGCTGGTTGGTGAGAATTTACTGGGGTCAAGTATACCAGTCTGTTATCAGCTTTTGACAATGGTGCACTGTGTTCCTGTTTGAAGTGGAATTTGTGAATAGTTGCACAGCTTGACGGTATTTTTTAATTCTGTCTGCTTAACAGCCTATCATGTCAAAGAAGACCAAGAGAACACTAAAGGAAGAAAACAGATTTTTTAATGAGGCTTGGGAATTGCAATATTATCTTGTTTCTGCTAAAGATAAGATGATTTGCTTGCTTTGTGATACTGCAATATCAACATTAAAGAAATTCAATGCTCATCAGCACTGTAACACTCATAAGGACCACAAATATTTTAAATTAGAGGGAAAGGTGCAAAAGGTTGTACTGCAGAAATTAAAAGCAAAAGCAAAGACAATTCTTTCAAGCAGCAATAAGACCTGGCAATAATGCCACTGATGCAACTTATAAAGTAGCTTACATACTTGGGAAAAAAGGGAAGCTATGCAGTTATGCAGAAATTGTGAAAGAATGCATTGTTGAAGTTGTAGGATATTTAGACCCCGATAACATTTCAAAGTACAAATAACTGTCTTTTCAAGAACCATAACTCATCGGCAGCATGAATTAGCCTTCAACTTAACAGAACAACTTCATGCAATACTTCAAAATGAAAATGTACATTATTCAATTGCTTTGGATGAATCAACTGATATTACTGACTCAGCACAGATTTTACACTTCACTCAGATCACAACAGATGATTTTCTTTGCTATGAAGAGTTACTTGCTTTTGGCACTCTTGCAAACAGAACACGGGGAATAGGCATCTTTAACAACTTTCAAGATAAATGTAGTGAAGTTGGACTGAATTTGGTAAATTTAATGAGTGTATGTATGGACAGTGCAGGAAAATATGAAGGGTTTATTGCACAGATAAAAAAATATTAACAGATCCAGATGTTCTCATTTCTTTTAATTGTATCTTCCATCAGCAAAATCTCTGTGCTAAAGCTACTATTTTAAGTGACACTTTGCAACAAGTTATAAGTATTGTTAACTATATTCATGCAAATGCAACAAGGCATCATCAGTTTCATAACATACTGAAGTTGAACGATGAGGTATTCAGTGTGGATTTGCCATATCATTCTAAAGTGTGTTGGCTATCACAGCGACAGGTGTTAACAAAAATATCTCTGTGAGAACAGATAGTTAAGTTTTATGAAGAACAGAATCAGCAACATGCATTATCGAAAGAAAACTTCTATAGGAATGCAGCATTTCTGTGTGGTATCATGTCAAATCAAAACTTGAGGCCGGGCGCGGTGGCTCACGCCTGTAATCCTAGCACTCTGGGAGGCCGAGGCGGGTGGATCACTCGAGGTCAGGAGTTCGAGACCAGCCTGAGCAAGAGCGAGACCCCGTCTCTACTAAAAATAGAAAGAAATTATATGGACAACTAAAATATATATATACAAAAAATTAGCCGGGCATGGTGGCGCATGCCTGTAGTCCCAGCTACTCGGGAGGCTGAGGCAGTAGGATCGCTTAAGCCCAGGAGTTTGAGGTTGCTGTGAGCTAGACTGACGCCACGGCACTCACTCTAGCCCGGGCAACAAAGTGAGACTCTGTCTCAAAAAAAAAAAAAAAAAAAAAAAAAAAAAAAACTTGAATATTTCTTTGCAAGGTAAAACTAAATCTATATATGATATATGGTAAAAATCCAAGCATTTTGAAAAAAGCTATCTTTTTTCAAAACACTTCTTCAAAAGGAAATTTCGGATGAACATTTTCTCCAGTTGGCAAAGGTCACTGATGAACAGGATGATATATGCAAATCATCTGAAGAATATGCAGCTATTATAGACCCATTAATTGGAGAACACAGTGAAAGTTTTGCTGACTTTGAGAATCATGACATCATACTCAAATTAGCATTTCAGCCTCACCTAGTCGATACCACCAAGGCACCTAAAGAACTACAGATGGAATTGATTGAGCTCTCAGTAGATGACATTTTAAAGTCATTGTTTGATGCTGAGAAAGATCCAGTTGAAATACGGAAAAATGCAGTAGAGTATCCATGCCTTTGGCAACATGCCTGAAAAATGCTTTCTTGCTTTTCAACCACTTATTGCTGCCAATCTACATTCTCCTACCTAACTCAAACCAAGATGCCCTAAGGTCACAAATGACTGATATTCACCTAGAGCAGTGGTCCCCAACCTTTTTGGCACGAGGAACTGGTTTCATGGAAGACGATTTTTCCATGGACTGGTGCGTGTGGGGAGAAGGCAAGCGACGGGGAGTGGCTGTAAATACAGATGAAGCTTCATTTGCTCATCTCCTGCTATGTGGCCCAGTTCCTAACAGGCCAGGGACTGATGCCGGTCTGTAGCACAGCAGTTGGGGACTGCAGATCTAGAGGATCAAATGAAACTACAGAGCTCAATACTGCAACCAAATAGTCATATGCTTTCCAGTAAAAAGCAGACATAAAAAAGTCATTAAAAGGTTAATTAACTTTAAACTTAACCAATAGTTTTCATTTTTTGAAATTATTAAGGACATAGTAGTTACATTTTTACAAAATAATGTACATTTTAAAGTATATCTAATTGAAGTTTCTTGAATGCAGACTTATTTGATTAAAGCTAAATTAATGCAGCCTTCCAACATAAAAGTTTCCCCACTCCTGGTCCAGAGAGTTAAAACTTTAGAAACATCAACAAAGATGTCTCATTAACACTGATTTCCACAGACAAGTGCCACATTCCCCATAAAGTTATTTTGGACAGACAATACTAAAATAATTTTCTTTATGTGTTTAGAAGCTCAGTTAATCTAATAAAAGGACTGTAACACATTTCACATTCTTAATTCTAATAAAAAGCACTTTTTCAGATTAATATGACTGCCAAACTTACTTCCTTTTAAAATTATACCAAAATTCTGGACCTAGATCTTCTTGACTATTTCTCTGGTATATTATATTAAATTAGATTTTTTATAAAGTCACACACAGGAAAGACAGTTCAGGAGTGATTTAAAAAATAGAATTCCATTTTGATTCTCCTAATTAAGAAGAATCAGGTCTTCAAATGCTATAATTTTAAAAAATGTGTAGAGATTTTCTACACAAAGTATTTTAAACAAGATCTAACTAAATTCCTGAAGAGTTTAATTCCTCCCATCATTTTTACTCAGCAAAATTTCAAATAGCAGCTTGTGTACCCAAGTTATTTACATATTTTCTTCTTTAATCATTCCCTTTTCAAAGGACATAGAGTTCATTTAGCAACCAGTTATTATGTCCTAGTTTCATTGCTATATTTATTTGCCTTCTTTAATGAATGAATCATTTCAAAAATCAAAGTTTATAAAGTAATACTTATTTCTACTATTTCATGTAAAAAATGCCAGGTCCAACAATTTCATTTTTTTTTTTTTTTTCTTCAAGACAGAGTCTCACTCTGTTGCCTGGACTAGAGTGCCATGGCGTCAGCCTAGCTCACAGCAACCTCCAACTCCTGGGCTCAAGCAATCCTTCTACCTCAGCCTCCCAAGTAGCTGGGACTACAGGCATGCGCCACCATGCCCGGCTAATGTTTTCTATATATATTTTTAGTTGCCCAGCTAATTTCTTTCTATTTTTAGTAGAGACAGGGTCTCGCTCTTGCTCAGGCTGGTCTCGAACTCCTGAGCTCAAACGATCCACCCGCCTCGGCCTCCCAGAGAGCTAGGATTACAGGCGTGAGCCACCGCATCTGGCCCCAACAATTTCATTCTTTACCACTCTCCCCCTACATGTCTCACCATCAAATCACCCTAAGATACCTAAATCACAAATAGATTAATGTGTTTAAAAATGCAGCTCTCTCATATACAACTTCCAGGCTTAGTTATCAATATAGACTTTGACACTAACTAAAATTCAGGAAACTAGTTATTAGCAAATTTGGAGGAATGAGAATCTAGAAAAAGAGTTGTCAGGTCATCTTAGAATTTGTAAAGAAAAGAGTGGATAGAGTCAAATACCCTTTAGGAAGGCAGATTTAAAAAAAAAAACTAGGCATGATTACATGGAATCAAATTCTTGGAGAAAAGGAGACTCAAAAGGTTAGGAAGATATTGAAAATGTGCTCCTGACCAATAATTACAGATGATGTCAATAAAAGGGAGGTACCTAAACAAACCAGGGTGGTAGCACAGGACTCAAATGAAATACATAAAAAAAAAAAAAAAAGCAGTGTGGGATAATGAATCCAGCATCATTTAATGCCAGGTAAGTCATTCCCCTCACTGAACATGCTTCCTTCTCAGCAAAATGGGACATTTGCCCTGCAGAACTGTTGTAGGGGGTTTGCTACGTACTAAGTTCAGTATTTCTTTGCAGTTCTTTCTGTCCTTAGGCTATATCCCATTAAGAGAGCACAGTAAGAGTTCTACTAATATGTTCAAAAGTTACTTGAGTTAATTCTTTTGATAGTTACAGTATCAATCTGATATACAGTTATACCCATTGATTTCAATTTGTATGCATATTAGAATTTACTTTTTTTTATTATTTTTAATTTAATTTTTAAACTATGTAATTTCGTGACTATACCTAGTTCAAAGACTACTCTTCCCACTTCATTGTAGTAGTGGTACTATTCTTCATATAAAGTAAATTTTGGCTCATTGTGCATGACTAGAATCTATATGCCAGTATGGTAACATTGACATCTACAATTTAAAAGTACATAGTACTTATGATCAATTTTGAGATAGTTGCTTATGGCTATTTAAAAGATTATAACTAAGAATCATCACAAGTTAGTCCCATTAATTTTGGATGTCACACAGCACTATGTGCCAAGCTTTTTTTTTTTTTGAAACAGAGTCTCACTCTATTGCCTGGGGTAGAGTGCAGTGTCGTCATCATAGCTCACTGCAACCTCCGACTCCTGGGCTCAAGCGATCCTCCTGCCTCAGCCTCCCGAGTAGCTCCAACTACAGGCACGTGCCACCACACCTGGCTAATTTTTTCTATTTTTAGTAGAGACGAGGTCTTGCTCTTCTTGCTCAGACTGGTCTCAAACTCCTGACCTCAAGTGATCCTCCTGCCTTGGCCTCCCAGGGTGCTGGGATTACAGGTGTGAGCCACCGTGCCCAGCCATAATTTTCACATTCTTAATACAAATTTCAAAGATAGCAATCAAATATAGACTAAATCTCTTACAGATATTTGTAAATTCTACTAATATTTAGGCCAAATCAACTGCCCTGCCCAATTACTGATTTCATTCATTCAATTAACATTTATTAAACACCCCTGGGAAGTGAAGTGAGTCACTTTACTTTCCCTCTTTTTCCAAATCCCATTGAAATGACCAAACGTTGGTGACCAATCTGTAATTTTATACAATATACAAGAGAAACTGTCAAAAAGATCTAGGTCCAGGAGTTCAATACAATTTTGAAAGGAAGCAAGGTTGGCAAATCATATTAGTTTGAAAAAGTGCTTTTTATCAGAATTAAAAATGTAAAATAGTGTTACAGTCCTTTTATTAGATTAGCTGAGTTTCTTTAAAAATAAATAAAATTCTATAACAACACAGGAAAATGACAAGAATACCACCAACAAAACAGAATCACTAAAGAATTTCTGTAATATATACAAAGAGAAAATAGGTTCACAAAAAAGGAGTTAGTACTTCCATAATCTACATCAATGCAGTCAAAAAATAGTCTTTATTAGACAAGTGGATGAATTCTCCCAAAAAACTCAGTAAAGCCCCAAGCTCAGAGAAACATGAGCTGAGCAGAGCAGTGGGCTGTGGGTAAAGTCAGTGGGAACCAGCCATGGGAAATGGCTGATGACATATGCACTCTGGACTTTTTTATCTGGATATGAGCTGCTTGAATGGTCAGGCTGGGGAGCTGCCACAGCGGGCTCCTGAAGAGGGAGGGCAGGGGGAGCAGGAGGTGACAGGTAAGAGATACCATATTTTAGTTAATTCTAGGTGAACAAAGAGAACAAAGGCACTGCCCAACAACTTACAGAGGCAAAAAGTAAATAAAAGAAATAGCACAGAACAGGAGACACCCATAATGTACCTAACATCCCTGATAACTGTGAAGATATCACAATAAAGGATAATCAAATCTTAAATACAGGGTATTCCACTTAAAGAAGACATCTCACACAGCTACTGGTGTGATTCTAAATGGTTACTAGATGATAAGTAGGCAGATAACAGAAATAGTCCTCTAAAGTTCCCAAGATTGGTCCTGTATCAGCAACATGTCAACAAAAAAGAGTCTGTCTTCTAATCCTAATCCACTATATCATATCTAGAGTGGGAGTCCAAAAGGTGAGCTGAGATGCTGATATATGACTGTCTACATTTGTTTTAAATATGAATCATTGCTATGGTTTAAGTGAATTAATTTTTTAAAATTTAAACTCTCAAAGTATATTACCTATGGGATAAAAAAATACAAGGAGTTTCACATTTTATTTCATAATAAGAAAACAAATACGAAGATACCAAAAATTATTTCACAGGCTACCTGTGATTATCAATCATCCTTTACTTTAGAACACTTTATCTACACTTGGTTACTGTCTTAGTCCATTTGGGTTGCTGTAATAAAGAACCATAGAAGACTGAGTGGTTTATAAGCAATAAAAAATCATTTCTTACAGTTCTGAAGACTGGAAGTCTGAGATCAGGATGCCAGCATGGTCAGGTAATGGTAAGGGCTCTCTTCTGGGTTGTATCCCCACATGGCAGAAAGAGGGCTAGACCTCTTTCTAATCACCTCCCAAAGGCCCCACTGCCTAATGCCATCACTTGGGGTGGAAGTGGGGTTAGGAATTCAACATATGAATTTAAAGGGGGAAACCACAAACATTCAGTCCATTAACAGTCACTAACCTCAACTAATGATGTTAGTTAGGGTCATGGTTTATATACTTAGCCAGTTGGAGGAAATCTACCCTAGGACCACAGACTACATCCATAATCCACTTAGCAAATGTTAGCTGGCATAAGAAGGTTGAAAGAATGCTAATGGCAGGGCTTCATCAATACTGGAAAATCCCCCAATACATGTTACCTTTGATATGTAGAAAAGCACTTGCAAATGAACATTTGGATAGGCCATCTGGTACTCTTTTGTCTTAGTGCACTAGGGCAGAAGAAGGTAGCAATCCAAGTATCAGGGGCATGGTTACAGCATATACAGTAAAAATGATATGGCCAGGGGCAGTGGCTCACACTTACAATCCCAGCACTTCGGGAGGCCAAGGTGGGAGGATCCCTTGAGTCCAGGAATTCGAGACCAGCATGGGCAACATAGTGAGACCTTATCTCTACAAAAAATAAGAAAAATTAGCCAGGCATGGTGGCACCCGTAGTCCCAGTGACTCAAGAGGCTGAGGCAGGAAGATTTCTTAAGCTCAGGAGTTCGAGACTGAAGTGAGCTACGATGCTATGATGATGTCACTGCACTCCAACCTAGGTGACAGAGTGATAGCCCATCTCTTTAAAAAAAAAAAAAAAGAAAGAAAAAAAGCATAGGTAGCCAAGTATAACACAATGACATATACTAGTTTAAAAATAGCAGATTGCTTTCAGTGACTGCAAATAATCAATTTCAATATTTATATTCTATGTATCAAATGTGATAAGAGATTAATCCATTTAGTTGCTTAATAGCAACAGTTACCATATGTGCCTGTACTGTGGTAGATGTTTCAGGTATATTAACTTTCATTCTTACAACCACCCTTCAAGGTAAGAGGTGTTATCCCCATTTGCAGATGAAAAAAAACTAAAGCTCAAGGAGGCCAACTAATGTGCCCAAAGCCACGCAGCTGGTAAATGGCAGAGGCAGAATCCAAACTGAATTCTAATTTCAACCCCATTCTTTTTCAACTATAACTTTCTAAATAGAATATTTTTCTAAGAATTCAACATATCATATACACTCACTTTATTTTAAACTAAGAGACAGGACTCATGAGGATGAAGCGGGGACAGGAACTATTTTCAGTTGGGGAGAATAAAGAATAAGAATTTAGGTAATTTTTCAGGTATAAACAAAACATGTACAGCAAAGCCAGAATTAGAACTCAGATTTCAATATAGGTACTCTTCAAGTTAAAAATATTCAATTTGCATTGTATCATATCCAAACTGGTATATAAAATACTATTTTCCTCCTTACTCCATCCAACCATGGGGGCCCCTCAACAAATAGCAATCATATTAGCCCATATTAACAGCCCCTCCCATGGGCTCAAACAAGGAGCACGGGATCCAGCGTCTTCTGTTATCATCTTGCTTCCTCAAAAGAGAGATCACTTACCCATTACAAGTTCCTCATCTTCCCCAGGTCCACCCCCACCATAACACGCTACACATATCGCAGGCACATGCATGCCTCATCTCCACAGAGCTAACTCTACCTCCGGTTATTTCACTTCAGGAAATCTCTTAAAATATACATTCTCTATAATGCCTTTAATTTCTTTCTTTTCTTTTCTTTTGCTGGTAGCGCAATTTATAAGCTTCCCCCTCCCTCCCAAAAAACCCCTAAAATATTGTTGACAAATATAAGAAGAGTCTCAGTGAAACACCTATATCACATAGGAGGAATGTTATAAGCTTTGAAGTCAAACAGATGAAGAATTAGAGAAATAAGCTACCCTCTAATTCCTTTGTATCTTTTAAAAATGCTATTAGTAAAGCAACTATATTACTTTCTACTATTTTACTGTTGTTGCAGAAGTAAATATTTCAGCAACAACATGGTCTCATGTGCTAGCCTAGAAACCTAACTTTTGTACCGACCCACAGAATCAACCAATCAACCTACAAATTACCTTTCATCTTACAATATTAAAGTTGGGAATGACTATGCAGTAGCTGGACCTCATTTTCCAAATGAAAACCAACTGATACATCTCAAAAAAATTAAGACTGAATTCTGAGGATATGCAGCTACTGAACAATAATTTGATATATGTAACAATATAAGTATCATACTTGTGAAACGACTGAGAATGCCACATTTTTCTGTCTGCTGAGCTGCAGTCCCTCTCACTTGCATATTATACTCTCACCTCAAACCAGAACACGTCTAAACCAAACTCCTCACTTTTATAATCACCTCACTTTCCAAAATTCCCAGTTCTATTCCCTTGCCCAAGTTCAAAATCTTAGTGTCAACCAGAACATCACTTTTTTCCTGCCACGTACAAGCTTAGACTAAATGCTACCTAAAGTGCAAAGATAAATCATATCTCCTGTTCTCAAGGAACTTGAAAAATCTATACTAGAAAAAAAATATGCTAGAATATAGGCAAGTACCACACAAATAACCAATGACACAGATATGCTACTATAAAATGTGTAAGGTGTTACCAAAGGGGAAAAAAAAATCACTTTAGGTAGGGGATCAAAAAAGGTGTTTATAAAGATGGCAATTGAAATATGCTTAGAAGATGGGTAGGATACTGATAAAACAGGGACTGGGAAGAGTGAGAGGGCATCTCAGGTTGAGAATAAACAACACAAGCAAAGACTTAGAGATGAGAAAACAGATTTAGGCAATAGAAAGTAAGATAGAAGGGGCTAGAATGTTGATCCATGCAGAGAAGGCAGAGTCTAAAGTTGGAAAGGTAAGTTAGAGCCATACTGTAAAAATCCTTGAGTGCCTTTTGTTCTGTGGAATATGAAAAGTCACTGATGGTTTCTGGTACAAGTACATGCAGTGGTTAAGAGCCAGGATCAGCTGTGTGACTTTGGGCAAGTTGCTTAACTTCTCTGTATCTCTGTGGGGCTAACAGCAGCACTTACAGAGGGATGTTGCAGGGACTGAATTAATTAACATGCGTCAAGTGCCTAGAAAAGAATGTCACAAAGTAAATGCTATCTAAGTATTTACTATCATTATTCTATTAGTCGTTTAGAAAGATAAATTTAGCAGCAATGTAGAGAAATGGGCTGGAATGGAAATTTCCCTGTCTTCTCTCTGCCTTTACTCATGCCATTCCATCTACAAGGACAAGTACTGCCCAGATTTTCCTCATTATTAAACACATCATTTGTTAAGCTCAAATTGCACCACCTCTCTGACCACCTTGTCATATATATATAATTTTATTTTCCCAGAGAACAGGTACCTCAAGAATAAAATGTTTTTTTTCGTTTGCTTAAATACAGTCCCTCTGAATATTCAGTACAGGTTCCTTACAGATCACAAATACTTCAATAGCATTTGTTGTGAGACAGTCTGGAATGAAGTCCAGTGGTATAGGATATACTTATGGGAAGATATAAGGAATATTCATAGTAAATTAAAGATTTATTTTATCAAACTAATGGTACTCGATAAATGAAATGGTCACATCTTTGATAGTCTAAAGGGCCTTAATTTTTTTTGCCTTTGGAAGTTAGTTGACTGGTCAGCAGAACTGGTATGAACAGGGCCTATTGTTGAAAAGAACCTCTATTATTGTAGCTAAAAGTAGACCCAACAATGTTCCAGGTAAACAACTTAATGTGGATATGTTGCAAATGGGAAGAGCTAGTGAAATTTCGTTCTTCCCTTCTCCTACTTGACCCACCCAGCTACATTTTTCTTTACTCCTGCTTAATCTCTAACTATAGCATATGATCCCAGTTGAACAGATCTATATTAAAAATCAACAGCTGCCTTTTTGCTCAATATATACAACGGCAAGTGTCAAAATGCCAAATGTGACGTTTTATTTATAGCAAAGCTAGTATAACAAGACACTAGTGCAACCTTTTCCTAATGAAAAAAAAAAAGCAGTGATTCAAAGAAATGTCAGCTTGCTTCAATACTGAATTGGAGTCATACACTGAAACTTCACATAAGCAAACTGTACATGTTGGTTGGTACGTATTCACACATACGTGCAAGTATCACTGATAGCAACACTCAAAGCCATATGCTCTTTATTTTGTCAACTCCTGAAGCAATAAATCCCAAAGGAACATCACACTCTACTTGCTCATTGCATATCTGGCAAGGATTTTCTTCTGTGTAATTTACAGTTTACAAGAGAATATACAGTAAAGTTTATATACACAGAACGTATAAACAAATTACATAGTAAAGATAAATTACTGAAAAGTGATTTTGATCCAGGTATTTATTTTTAGGTGCCTTGATATTCAAAGATCTTTAGGTTTCTTCACGGCTGTTATCTAATCTCTTTAGTGTTTCTACAAGAGCTTTCCCAAACATTACTTTTTTATCAGTCCACAGTGGATAAAGGATGAAATAACCACTATTTCCAATCCGGTTTACCAACTGGATCAGGTTTTTGTAATTATTCAACTTCTTAGTAGCTAGCTGCTTAGTTGGGTAAGGAATTAGAAAGTATGTGGAACAAAATGTACAGCTTCAGAACTTGAAAATAAAACATTCTGACAACCAAATTTAAGATATGAATGTCATGTTTACATAAACCATAACAGGTAAAGCTGTAAATGTGAAATTTATACCTATATAATGTCACTGCTGTCACTGTACAACCTAATCTCCTGGGTTTACTTACAGGAGGATATCAAACAAGGTCACTAAATAAATAATTATCCATTCAGGTTGCATCATTAAGCTCTTACAATGCAACACAATAATTTTAAACAGCAACACTTATTACATGTGTAAATTTCTCCTATAAGATTAAGGAAGCTGGCCCTCTACTTAAAGATGTATTGAAATGGGGTATGGGAAAAACAAACCCACAGTTGCATTATACAAGCTAAAGATAACTAGAAAAAATGTTATTCCAATAAACTAAATCTTCAATTATACTGTTTGTCAGGTTATAAAGAAAAAAGTATCTCACATATTTCAAACATATTTTCAGACTTTGAGGTGAGACAAATTGACGTGATACTCCAACTGTAAAGTGTTCCAGACCACCAGCTATTAGATATATATTCCTGTAAAAATAACCTCAACTAAATGATTTTCACAATTTACTGTGGTTAATACTCTAACCTATAGGAGAACAGAATATTGGGGTCTGAACCTGCATAACTACTGGAAGTGCTGAGAGATGTCTTAATCAGGTCTGAGTGATATAATTTATATTAGTTAAAAAACCCTCGAGTGCAACTTGTTTAAGATCAATTACATGGCTAGTTAGTAGTCACAGGGACTTGACTACATGTTGGTTTGCCCTAAAACCTGTGTGCCCTTTCCACTATGCTAGGCTGTCTTTCACTTAGAAAACCTCTTCAATCTGTTCCAGAAACATATAAACTTGATGTGCTCCTTAGTTTTGGTACTTACATGTGTCCCATTAAGTTTATATTACCACTACAACTGACTATGCAGTCTCTCTTTCCAGATTGGACCCAGCTGGGTTTCAGGAATATTCAAATACAGACACACCATGTTGCCTTAAATACTTTTTTGGAATAAGGCAGGGTATAATAAGACAGATAATACAAAAGGGGAGCACTAAAAAAATTCAGATGTCTTGATCTTTCATATAATAAATAATAACTATGACTAACATTTGAGCATTTACTATGTATCAATGTACTAATCCTTTATATGCCACATTTTCTCACAATTATCCTTTGAGGTGAGTATATCATCTCCATTTTATAGCTGAGAAATCAAATTATATGCCCCAAATCATAAAGGTGATAAAAAGAGAATCTGAGAATCAAATCTAGGTATGTCTGACTCCAAATCCCACAGAACCATTTTACGATACTGCAACTCAAATACAAACACAGCATTTACCAGGAAAGGGATTACAATGACATTGTTTTCAGTCACACTAAACTGAACGGTAGAGGACTGATGTATATGACTATTACCAGGCTAGTTCTGAAAGGGGCTCTGGCAGCCATAAAGAAGGATTCAACTATGGCCAGTCTAATGAATACATCGAGAGTCATCACTCCGTAATTTCTTTTTCTGAGTTTCCTTCTTTTAATGATTTCCATTTACTCATGCCAGCTGTTTACATTCTTAGTCCTAAATTCCCCTTCTTCAAAACCTTTCAACCTACTAGCTTATACCCTTCATCCTGAAGTGGTTATATTATTGTTGGTAAAGGTAAAAAGAGATGACTTTTGGAACTAAGGTTGTAAAAGAAATATTAATGCTTTGTTCAGGAAATCTAATCTTGTATTGGAAAATCTGGCCTACACTGTGAAATTCACAGTATCGTAAATGATTTCAAGCTTTAAGCATGTCATATGAATCCCATAAAAAGATTGGTTTTTGAATTTTTATTGAAAATTCTTATTACTTGGTATGCTGAAATAAACAATATCAATAACATCACTTTAAAAAAAGTTTAAAAAGTCTTTGTACCACTTTACTATTAAGGAATTTTATTCTTGGAAGAAATCAAATGGTCCAAATGTCCACCAATTGATGAATGGATAAAATGTGTTCTACCCATAGAATGGAATATCATTTGGTAATAAAAAGAAAATATAGCTGGTGTCAGTGTCGTACACCTATTGTCCCAGCTACTCAGCTGAGCTGGGAGGATTGCTTGAGGCCAGGAGTTTGAATCCAGCCTGGGCAACACAGTAAGACTCTGCCTCTTGAAAAAAAAAGAAAAGAAAAGAAAAATACTTGCTGTACTCTCTCTCTTTCTTTCTTTCTTTCTTTCTCTCTCTCTCTCTCTCTTCCTCCTCTCTCTGTCTTGCCCTTTAGCCTGCTGTCATGGGATAACGCAGCAAGGAGGCCCTTGCCAGATGTAGGTCCCTGGACCTTGGACTTCCCAACATCCAGAACTGTAAGCAGTAAATTTCTTTTCATCATAAATTTAAAAAAAAAGAAAGAAAAAAATACATGCTATAATATGGAACTTTGAAAATAGTAAGTGAAAGAAGCCAGTCACAAAGGACCACAGAGATTCTGATGATATAAAATGTCCAGAATAGGCAAATCTACAGAAAGTAGATTAGGGTCTGCCTAGGACTATGAGGTTGGGGGGTGACGGCTAAGAGGTATGTGGTTTCTTTTTGGAGTAGTGGTAAAATTGATTGTGGTGACAGTGGTACACAACTCTGTGAATATACTAAAAGTCATTGAATTATATACTTTAAATTGGTGAATTTTATGATTATGTGAATTACATGTTAATAAAGTTATTTAAAAAAGATATTTACTAGAAATAGATGCAAAAGGCCAACGAAGAAATTTTATTAATACTTTTTTTAAATTAAAGGAGAACATAATCTCAAAACTTTTGCTCTCTGAGGTAACTAAAATCTATCTTTCTTTAGAAGGCATATCCAAAGTGATTAACAAAATAAAGTTCTAGATAGGTTTGTGTATCAATTCATGTTACAGAGCTCCTTCATGCCAAAGCATCTTTGAGATCAATGAAGTTGTCACAATTCAGGGAAAAGAGATTATTTAATAATTTTCTAGCATTTAGTAAATGGATCTGCTTGGGCAGCTTGTAACTTTAATATTTCAAACCAGGGATCCTAAATTTGTAAGCCAGGATCTACCTGCAGATCGTGAAACCTTATGAGACAGATGCCAAGCACCACAGTCCCTTGTCTGAAGTTTGCCAAGATTTCCTGTGGAGAAGATAGTAGGTAGCAGAACGGGAAATGACACTTTCACCCCAAGTCTTCCACATCCCCAAGTGCCTGCCAATCTTTAGACTTGAGGAAAAAGAAAGCTCTTCCTCACAAACTGTCAGACATTTCCTGGGTTTTAAACAGGTAAAATTTTCTCTCTATTCCTGATTTTTCTCTCCATGAGGGAGGGGGACCAGCAGGAAAGGAGAGAACCCTGTTACCATAATACTCTTAGCTTATTTGTGTCTCCTTACTCAATCCTTCCCAGGTCAGGAAGAGTGACTTCATTTCACTCGCAGGTTAGGAGACAAAACTGGGCACATGCGGTGTTTGCCCTTGGAAGCATTCATGTCCTCTGTTCTGTCATGCTGGGAGTCATGGGGGCAGGTCTCCCAGTTCTGTCTGGGAAGGGATAGTTCAAGTTTGAAGTTCAGGGGTAGGAAGTTTCTTGCTTCCAAATACAAATGACATTCTCCAATATCCTTTTTATCAATAATAATATTTTAGCCCCTAAATACCTTATTTTTCCCCCTCAACTAGTTCAGAATATAAGCAAAGAAGAGGGTGTCAATTTTTGAGACTCTTAAATACTAACAGCCCATCTAAACAATTTTAAAGAGAACAAGAACGAAAATATTTTCAGGAAGAATACACTAACCTTAACTTAGTTATGACAGACTATACTGTGAATGTGATAACCACTCTAGAGAAACTGATTGGACATAAGGGAGAGTATCATTTTAAGACTGAAACCCAAATCTCTTTTTCCTCTTCTGTAATCTGGCAAAAATTCCAGCCACTGAAGAATTTGAACCTCATTTAAGATAAATAAAAAGTATGCATTGATAAGATATAGGTAATACTTCAATGAAGAGTTTTCTTGAAGGGAGTCTTCACAACACTGAAATAAATCTCATGTGCAAAGCATTGACATGTGGGAAAAAATGTGGAAATGACTATTTTACATCAGCCAAATATAAAAAGCCTAAGGAATTAGATTAAGTAATGGATGTCAAAGTGCTTCAAAAATTATAAAGCACTATATAAAATGAAAGATATTGCTATTCACATCAAGTTCCAGTAACCAGCAGAAATCTGACCTCAGTATAACAGAATTATGTAATTTTGCCATTATATTCATCCACCATTTACTATTTTTGGTTACACTAATAGAAACTGCTAAGGGTACTTATTAGAGTGCCTCCCCCATGTATTCCCCATACATATAAAACCTATGTTTCATCATAGCTTCAAAAATTGTGCATGATCCATCAGCCATTTAGAAAAAGTGCATGAAATATTACCACACATAATAAAAAGAATGTACTTTCTCTGTGTTTGGACCAGTACAATAAAAACAAACTAAGAACTCTGCCAGTTCAGAGTATGGTCCATACCACAGTTTATCAATAGAGATTTTTAAGAAGTTATTCTAGTCAGTTTTTTGATGTTGTTATTTCATTCCCTTCTGTGGTAGTTCAAGTAGAAGCTGAGGAGGACAGAGATTAAAGAACATGGAGATAACAGATTGGAAGATGAGAAACAGTATGGGACTGATGGAGAAAGTCCAAAGCCAACAGGGAAGACATTTATTTCACGTGTTCTAAGCCAATTGCGTCATTTCTCATGGTAACAAATTCTGGGTTTTAATTTCAAAACTCACATTCTGACACCTGTTCTAATAAACTAGAACAATATCTTACTTTTATTGGTGTCAGGTACTGTTCTAAATGTTGTATGTGGACTATCACAGTTAATTATCACAATCGCACATTGAATGGGTAGTACTATTATCTCTATTTTACATAGGAGGAAAGAGTACAGAGAGGCTAAGGAATTTGCCCTGAAGTCACAGAGCTAGTAAGTGATCAATTTTGCAGCTGAAGGCCAGCCCATAATCCTAGCATTCTGGGAAGCCCAGGCAGGACCACTGCTTGAGCTCTGAAGTTCTTGAGCTCTGGAGTTTGAGACCAGCCCGAGCAAGTGCGAGACCCCATCTCTACTAAAAATAGAAAACATTAGCCAGTGGGTTGTGGTGGTGCCTGGAGGCAGGAGGATCCCTTGAGCCCAGGAGTTTGAAGTTGCAGTGAGCTATGATGATGTCACTGCACTCTAGCTGGGGCAACAGAGCAAGACAGACGTTAGCATTTGAATTCTGAAACTTTCCCTTAGTAGTTTGCTGCAGTGGTTTTCCAACTGTATTCTGCAGAACCCCTCAGCTCCAGGAGTTCTACTTGCAAAATATGTTTTATCCATTTAAAAAAGTGTAATGAAAACATCACAATCAAAACTTTTATAGACTGAATATAATACACTGAAGGGAACCAACACATTAACTTTATATGCCAGGATAAGTCACTTTTGTGCAGACCTTGGAATAAAACTAGTCCTGTCACCTCTGGGATCTTATATGAACTTCTTATAAATGTTTCAATGATTTGGAAGGTGTAAATTTATTTTATTTTTTAAACTCAAGACTACACCTGTCTGCTCAGGTAAAACTGTACAGTGAGCACAGAAGCTCAAGCAAATACCAGGCAAAGTTCAGGTGCATCTTATCACAGCGCAAGAGCACAATAGTGAACAAAAGAAAATATTACCCTAGTCGTCCCAAGTTTTGGGAGGTTTAATTGTCTGACATATTTAAGGTAAGAAATATGAGTTAAATTTGATGTTGAAAAATTTCGTACTGTTCCTACTATCTCCTATTATTTCCCTTTCTAGCTACAGAATATTTAACTAAATAAAGGGTATCCTGAGATGGCAAGGGCAACTATTAGAAAAAAAAAAACATCACTCCCTCCCCCCAGCTTCAGCTACACGTCCCCACTGCTACACTCTGGTCCTTATGCCCACAGTCCCCTGCCATTCTACTGTGCTGTACCAATCACTCCCACTCTGACTGGTGTTCAAGTTTATTGGGTCCACTATTTCACTGACCATATACCATCTGCTATTCAACTGACCAAGCCATTTGCTCTTTCCTTTATTTACTTTCACTCTTTATCCAGATATTCCAAGAGCCATCACTACAATACTTTGGCCAGTACCCTAAACACCTTGGCTGCTCTATCTTTTTGTTACCATGTATCTGGCAAACCCCAGTCCTGAATAAAGTCTTCTGTTGGCATTCAGATTATTTTCAATGGTTCCTGATTTCCAAAAACATCTGGAAAATTCACATACCTCAGCTATACCAGTACCAAAGTAGCTGAGCACTACTAGAGAAGGTCAACAGGGCAGACGGGTTATCACACTATATGCTCATGACACCAACAAGGCTTCAGTGCTATTTGACCGGTTGGCATACTCTCTCTGCAACTACTTACTTTTCCCAAACATTTTCTACTTCCTTTAAACCTTGAACTTCCGTCCCTCTCATCTCTGTAGCAACTCACAGCCGATGACTTTGCCTACATATCTGAAGAAGCTGTACTCACTCATTCTATCCTTGCTTTCTTTTGAATATAAGAGGAGTTTGCCCTTTCCCATCTTCTTATGAATACCATGCTACTACTTATCTTTTTTATATAACAGGTCCCTCTCTCCACTATAACTTTCCCACGGATATTTAGTCTATTTTATCTATTAGGATTCCACCTAAAACTTCTTTGCAAAAAGGATCTTTCTGCTAGAACAGTGAAATCCCTTTGCCCTTAAGTACGTAACGCCCCAAATAAAGTCTCATAAAGGGAATCATACACATATAAATAGGATAAAAAAACAACGGGTCATGAACTGGATGTCATAAGTATATACAGTTATATATAGGATCACGAAATTCTAAGCCATCCTGACACTATCTTTATATGCTTTACAATTAAGAGCTCTGCTAAAACTCCATAGGCAAGAAAAGTAGCAGAATCCTTTAGAGTGTTATTTTAATAACCAGCAAATCTGACAGCATGATTTTGTGTTACTAGGTCTAGATTGGGGGAGAGAAGGGAGGGAGGAGGAAGCAACAAATGTCCCAGCTACAGCTTTTTTTAAGAGCTAAAAATATTGCAGGATAAATACAGAACCATAAGTGATACTTAAGAAGTAAGTTTTGACAGCACAGTGATACGTTTTTGTAACAAATTATTCACGGAGGGAGCTTGACATTCCCACCCAATAGTCCCTTCACCTGCACCGAACAAGCAGTTAAAAACAAGACCATTCCTTAATTCAGAGCAGCTCTCCTGACAGCTGTTTACATTAATTAAAGGTTTGGTCTCACAGGTCTGAGAGGGAGGAGGGAGAGGGGAGAGAAGTGGCTCTGGCAAGAGAAAAATCTTGCAAGCGCATGCATCTGGGATACCCTTCAGAAGGATGCCAGCCTCTTTCCTGAGGGCACCACCTTGTCTCTCCTGCCTACAGCTCCGTGGTGTTACAGCAGGCACTGCCACTGATGCTGGGCTGCCTGCAACTCTGATGTGTTATTTAATTTTGTAACTACTATTAAGCTCTCTACAGCATTTTTGTGATGCGCTGGAATGAAAGATGCTCCATAAAACGAGGTTTATTATTAGTATTATTATAGCTCCCGGGCCTAAAATAAAGCAAAATTATAACCACATACACTTCAAAAGGAAAATCCGAAGCCACAAGCGTCTCAAACACTGCCAAGCGGGTAGGGGACGGGCAGGGGCGGGGGAAGCGGGGCTCGGATCTGGCGCCCCTCACCCCCTCTCACGCCCTCCCACCCCCGGCCAACCCCACCGCTCTCCCGGCACCAACCCTTAACCCTGCCTCAGGGGGTCGGCGCCCGCAGCCCCCGCACCTCTCACCCGGCGCAGCGTCCCCGGGTGAGGGGTCTGGACTCGGACCTGATCCCCCTCGGCCTCTCCTCGCCCACCAGCTCTCTGGGTGGCTCTTGCATTGCCCCACGGGCTGCCTCATTCGCAGCCCCAGCCTCGCCGCCTGATTTCTAATTCCCTCCCAGGAGCCTCAGTTTTCTCCCGTCTCCTACCATGACTTTTTTTTTTTTTTCTTAATCCAAAACGTAGCTTGTTCCTCCGCTGTCCCTCAGCTCGGGGTACTGTCCCTCCATCCCGCGTCCGGAACCCACCTGCCCAGCCCAGGTCTCCTCGACCACTTTTCACTCGGCCTGGGGCGCCCCTCCCCTCAGCCTGGGGGTCCCGCTCGCGACCAGCCGCTTCCTCGTCTCCGTCCCCCTTCCCACTCAGCCCCGGCTGCCAGTGTCCCCGGCCCGGGTCTCCTCTCCGCCTCCTTTCTCCTCAGACCAGCCCCAGCCGGGGACCCCCCGGCCTCGGTTTCTCCTCAGCCCGGGGCTCCCTCCCTCCCTTCGCCCTCAGCCAATCCCCCGCCCGGCCCCGCGCGCCCGCCGCTCACCCGCGGACTCCCCGGTGTTGATCCAGTCCGGGTTGGCGATGCTGGCGATGGCGAAGATATCGGCGGCCAGAAAGAGACATCCTGAGATGATGGTCAGTTTATCCATCTCCCCGCCCCGCTCCCCCCACCCCCCGAGCCCCGGGCAGGCCGCGGCCTCACGCCTCCCGCCCCATGGGCCGCCGCCGGGGCCCGGAGTCCCCGCGCCGCCGCCTCGCGCCCCCTCGGCCCCCGCGCGCCGCTCGCGCCCTCCGCGCGCCCGGGACAAGCAGCCGCGGCGCGGCCCGCACAGCCGGAACCGCCGCCCGCCCCGGAACTGCTCGGGCCGCCCGCCCCTCACCCGGAAGCGAAGCCGGGGCGCGGGCGAGGCCGGCCCCAGCTCTCCGACAAGCGGGCCCGCGCCCAGTCCTCCTGGCTCTGCTGCCCTGCGCGCCGCCTAGGCCCGCGGCCTCCGTCCCCAGCCCGCCTCGCTGCACTGAACCCGACCCGACCGCCCCGGCCCCGGTCCCTGCCCCGCTCCCGGCCCCTTCGGCAGGCCACGCCGCCTCTAGGCTGTCTTCCCAGTAATAATACTATTGTTGTTGATGGTTGTTTGGGCACAAACAACCCCCCCCCCCCCGCCCCGTAGCCTTTCAAAAGCGAGACCAGAATGAAGGAGGAGGGAAGCCGCCTGTCTTCGAGCTGGAGACGGCCCCGCACGGCCCTTGTCACCTTGTATTATCATTGCCCGTTCCGTGGCTGGCGGCTCTGAGCATTGCCCCATTTAGGAAATAGCTCTGCGTCAGGCTCTATAGGTGCTGGGGTCACTGGAGTGGACAGAAACAAGGTTCCCGCTCTCGTGAAGCTTACATTCTGGTGGGGAAGAGACAAGAAATACATCAGGAACCTATCTTTAAAATAAAGATAATTTCAAGTGCCGATCCATTAATTAAATGGGGGTCGGTGTGATCAGGGTGTTGATACTTATGGTGGTCAGGGAAGGATACATTGCCACTGAGATCTCCACGATTATAGAGACCTGGCCTTTGAAATCCTGCAGCCGGACCAGACAGAGGGAATAGCCAGTGCAAAGATCACTGGGGAGGAGGGGGAGGGAAGAGATTGGCCTGTGCAAGGAACCGCACAATGGCCTATGTGGCTGGAGAGTGGTATGAGAAGAGGCGGGCAGGGGCCTGGAGTAGGGCTTTGGGACCATGATAGAGAATTTGGCTTTGTACTAAGTGCAACGGGAAGGCACTGGAGGGTTTTCAGCAGGAGAGTCCCATGATCTTAATCTGTAAAGATCCATAGTGTAGCTTGTAAGGGGGAGGGGTGAAAAAGAAAGAAGAGACAATAGTTGGGAGGACAGCTAATCCAGGAGAGAGAACTATAGCTTTGGCTGGGGTGAGAATAGTGAAGACGGAGAAAAATGGACAGATTGCATGTTTTGTAGATAGTTAAAGGGCAGCACTTGCTGATAATGGGGGAGGAGTTGAAAGACAGAACTCAGAAATGACTCCTAAGTCTTTGGCCTGAGCAACCAAGTGTTTAGGAATCCTGTTTGCTGAGTTGAGGTATGGGGAGAGTCTTCAGTTGGATGGATAAACAGGAAAAAATATATATAAGGCATTTGCATAATTTGTTAGCAATACAGATGATGCATCCGTGTACAATTTTGCTATCTAGTAGAGGTTTTCTTTCCTTCTATGGCTCATGGGCCAAATCACTATTAACCCTGACTTTGGATCCAGCTCTCTTTCCCAGACAGTACTCCATGCAGCAAATGGAGATGAGACACTCACTTTCTCATTAAATGCCACATAGGTCATCTCTAGAAAGACCTAGAAGAGTGACATCTGTCTCTATTTTTGGAATGACTACATGTCCACAAAATTCAGCAGGTTTCAAATTCCACCAAATCCAACAGCCTTGCAGAAATGAGCAGAGTATCCATGTCACTACATAAATTGGGGAAGCAGGGCTTTGATTGCTAGTCTATAGACTTTTCTGTCCAAATATTGGTCTCTTGAGGGGGAGGAGAGCTTTTTTTATTATACAATTTATTTTTCCTCTGCCATAGCAATTGACACAAGATGATAAGGATCTAGATATAATGCCTATCACATTACTGGAAGAGGTCTTCACTTTTTTTTTTCTTGTTTTAATAAGTACTGGAGAAGTTCAATAAAGTCATATTCTTGGCTTCTTGTCTGCTGTTTCCATTGTTCACTAATAGAAGAAACCCTAACTACACAGGACTAAATTCCTAAATAATATCCACTGATGTTCACTACTGGCCAACTGATGAGAATCCTAGGGTCAAATGTTAGAACAGTTTGTACCTATTCTAACTCCAGCTCAGTGGAATGATGATAATTTGATTCTTGTGTTTAAAAAAATACACGTATAAATTCTTCCTTTTCCCCAGGCAGTCCTTCCCAGCCCCTCCTGTGTCTGTCCCTCCACAAATGGTTCTGGATCTTAGATTAAAGAACAAAAACAATCAGTGTTGAGTTAACGGAATTTAAAAGAATTTTATCAGATTAATGACTGCACATCACTACACATAGTAGTCACCTATCTCATCCCTTCCTACCAACCAGGATAGGGGTGGGGTTGGCAGGGGCCAAATACACTATTTACAGATTTCCCATTAATCCTTGTTTTTAGTCCCATATCTTATCCTTGCCTTCCAACTTACCTGGTGTTTCAAAGTTCCCAGTCTCTGAGATGTACAGGACATGTCAATTCCCTTCTCCTCTATATCCCAGTCTAGATTTCGGTAGAGGCAGATCCTAAGGGTTTGGGAGAAAAGCGGTGTGCTGGAGCAAAAAGAATACAAAACTATGTACTAGTACCTGCGTGCTACTTACTTGACCTTGAGAAAGTCATGTCACCTCTCTGGGCCTCTTTCCCCTATCTGACGTAACAAACTCCCAGAGTCACCCTGTCTCTGTAATAGAAGCATCCCATCCTCTGACCCACCCCTAAACAAAGCAGCTGGAACTTTTCAGAGATGAGCATGAGGCTCCTTATGGCATAAAGTCCTTGGGGACCCAGAAGAACATAGAAGGCCCCCAGGAGGGAACTATGCTGGCAGCCCGAAGTCATAAATAGCCATTCTGCAGCTGTTAAAGGGCCGTGAACATGGCATGTTTTATTGTGATGGATGGTAAGCCTTGGCCAGAAGAGGCTGAATCCAGATGGGACTTCGGGGAAGGGTATGGAAGGGACTGTAAGATCACTCGTCTCTTTAAGGAGTATCTTTGGCCTGACAGGATAAAGAACACACACACTACCTCCCGGGGGAGGGGGAGGGGGGAGGTGGGGGCGGGGGGGGGGGGGGGGGTCAAGTTTATCACGTGGGCCAAGAGTGTGGTGGATGTACCACACGTGTGTACCTGGGGTTTCTGGGGTTAGAGAAGACAAAGGAGCTAAATCCAGAGGTTAGCCATTTGTGGCTGGGGCTTAAATCTCAGTTTGTCTCGGATCGGTTCCCTTTGAGCTGACTTGGAGACAAGAGACTATCGATTAGTGTACAGGAAATTTATTAGAGAGCCTCTCAGGATCAACTCCTGTGGGGGAAGGGAAGGAACGCAGGATTGGGCAGAGAGAGAAGTCAGGCTGGGATGCAGGCACAGAAGGCTTTGGCAGACCCCAAGGGGAGCTCTGAAGCTGGGATGGCCACCCTGAGTTGCTCTGGGTTGGGGAAAGGGGTCAAGCCTTTACATCCCTGCACTGACGGGTCATTGGATGCTAGCTACCCCAGGAATGGGGTGTGACCTTGGGGAAGGCAGCTCTCTTCAGACAAAGACAATTCCTCAACAAGGCTGGCTGACAGCTGAGATCTGCCAACCTACAACCCTCCAGTAGCTGGGGAATAGTGCTGAAGGAGGACCTAGGCAGCACAGTGCAGCATTTACAGCATGCCACCACAGTGCTGTGCAGATCATCTGCTCCTTCGGAGTGTGGCACCTTCAGGACCCTGGGGGGCATCTTTTCCTGTGGGAAACTTACAGAGGAAGGTTAGTGGGACAAACCACAGCTCCTGCTACTGCTGAAGCTCATCCTGAGGCATAAACAACATACTCATTTTTTCTTTCTTCTCCTATCCATCCAGGATTCCTCTCACCCTCTGCCAGCACCTCTGATGGTCTAGGTGGCATATGCGGTGGGGTGGCCTAGACCTGCATGCCTGAAGAGTTTGAGCCCCTGGTTGCCATGTACTTCTCAGATTGTGGCTGCTGTATTTGTCCATTTACTGTAAAAACAGGACAAAGGAGTACTAAAAGACACCCAAACGGATCACATGGGTGCCAAACATTCCTCCCTCCCCTTGTATGTATTTGCAGCTGGCTTCCTTCCCCTGGTTTGCCATCCCATTTACTACTAGTAGAAAATTTAGCAATCTTAGAGTTTCCCTCTGCCAGAGGCTCCTTATGCTCCTCTTCTACCAGGGATAGGGTCCTCATTATTACCTGAGCATTGGGTGATCCAGCTCCAGAGTCCCATCTTAGCATCCACTCTTTCACATCATTGGCACCAGCTGTTGTGGGCTGGGTTTTCTAGGAAGCAGATTCTGAGCTGCAGGGAGTTTATTAAGGGAGTGTTTTTGGAACTCAGCATTGATGGGGAGAGGGAAGGAAGCAGGACAGGGCAGAGGGCAAAGTTAGCCTGAAAGTACAGCCATGACAGGACCTCAGTGGACCCTGTGGGGAGCTGTGAAGCTGGATGGCCCTGCATGGACCAGTCATTGGATGCTAGCTGCCCAGGGAAGGTGTGATCTTGGGCAAGGGACTCTCTTCAGGTGGCAGCAGAGGTGGGGCTTGGGGGTTGGAGGTGTAAATCTTTCAGCCCTTAAGCGGATCTGGGCAGCACAGCATAGCATCCATGACAGTTTGTATCCTGCAATTCTACCAACCAGCATGGCCCTTTCAGCCTGGGATGGAGGGAAGGCTGAGGGACTCTCTGCATGCCCGGCACTGATAGGCTCCCAACACAGGACCTCCAATGCTGATGAGCTTTATTCCCACAAACTTTATTCCCCTTCCCTACTGATAGGAGAATGGTGGAAAAGGATGTGTTTATGATAGCATTAAGCTGGTATCTGGGTAGACCCTGCCAGACCAGGAAGAGGAAACAGATGACCTAAAACAATAAACCACTGGCAGGAGACTCTTTGAGGTTGAGAGTAGCCCTTTGTATAAGCCTCTGTGACACGGGATTTACCCAGTGAGAAATCAACCCTGGCTTATTGTCTGGGCAAAGCCACAGAAACAGAATAATAAGCTGGGAACTTTGCACAGTGCCCGACACCTAATAGGTGCTTGGTTTCCACTTGTTGAAGGGATGATTGCCCTGGGCCAGGTGTTTAGCCTCTCAGTTGCATCAGAGTGGTGATGCCAATAAGATCTACCTCATCATGTTGTTTTTCTTCTAGAATTTAATTTTGATGATTTATATTTTCCTAAAATTGTCCATTTCATCTGTTCTTTAAATCTAAGTTCCCAGAGGACAGAGCCGTTGTCTGTCTTGTCTACTGTGGTGTCCCTGGCATCAGCACAAACCCTAGATCGGCTTCCTGTAAATACTGGTTGTGTGAGTGAATGTGTGTGGGAGGAAGGATTACTTTGGAGAAAAGAAGGAAGCATTAATAGTGCCTCTCCTAATAGTGACTCATTTTTTTTCAGGCCACCCTTGAGCCCTTTCTCATTCAAAACATCCATGAAAAAAAGTGCAATTCCAAAGCGATTGGTGTAACAATATTTTAAAAATACCACTATTAGGAGCGCAGCAGGGGATACCCCGTCCCAGGTATTCCACGATCTCCGACGATTCTTCGAGCGTCTCCTGTGATCTTCCTCTGCCCGCCGCCTCACGTCTTTCAGACACCCTTTTTCCCTCCCCATTTCCACGGTTCGCCAAGAATGAATGAATGAAGAGCTCACTGTGAGTCGGGCACTGCGCAAGTCCCCACGGAAGTTTTGTTCTTCTCCACCGACGTTTGCACACACTGCACCGGAGTGCAAACCCCACGCCGCGTTTTCCAGGGTGCTCTGGGGCCCCGCGCTGACCTCGCTGTTGCTCAGTTCTGGGCGACGGCGGCGCAGCGCCCCCTGGCGGCCATCTCGAGGCGCGCAGCCCACGGCCCCCTCGTCCCTGCGGTCAGCTCAGGGCTCGGGCGCCTCCAGGGTTCCAAACCGTTGGGAATTGGACCGACTCCAGCCTCGGCTCCGGGAGGCCCTCCGGAGCCGCCCGCATTTCCGGGGCCATGGAGAGGTCCACCCGCAAAACCAGAAATGGTACCTGGGGAGTGGGGAGAGGGCGATGCCCTGGGGACAAAGCCTTCCTCACTGTTCCTCCTCTGTAAAATGGCAACGTCACACTCTTTGCCTGGGAGGTGACCTCTTGTTTATCAAGGTCTAATTTCCATACAGTAAGATCCACCCCCATCCCCCACATCTTTTAGAGCACAGCTGTACGAGTTTTGACGCGCATACAGCCACGTGGAACCACTAACTCAATCCATAGGAAACAGTTCAACCGCCCCCCAAATCACCTTGCCGCTGCCCCTTTGCAGCCAACACTTCCCCCACCCCAGCTTTTCATACACTCCCCGTCTGTTTTTATAGTTTTGCCTTTTCCATGGAGAAGGTCGTGAAAATGCATTCATATAGTAAGGAGCCTTTTGGGTTTGGCTTCCTTCACTTAAGCCCGCTTATTTTTGAAACTGGGCTTCCCAGGAGGTGACATCATGAGCACACTGAATTTGCAAGTTGGGGCTGGAACCAGTCAGAGCCTGCCTAAGATGTGACTTCTCAGTATGCTTAGAAACCAGGCGCTCCAGAAGGGCATGGCCTGCCCCAGATCCTCCCAGAACCCTGAAGGGTCCCTGAGGATAGTATCTTTTTCATACTACATTGTTTTATTTTCCAGACAGAGAGCATCTGTGGTTTGGGGGAAGGTGAGGGTTGGAGCTGGGCTAGGACCTTTGTTTTGAGGAAAGGGCCATAAGTCCCGCCAGCTCCCCACAGCTGGGGGCCAGGATGTGGGGGAGTCCCTTACTCAGTAATGGCTCTAAAAACTCCACAGTCATGTAGGCTTGGCAAGTTGTAGTTGTCAAATTGTCACTTGTCCTTATGGAAAAGAGTTGTGTGTGAAATGCTGGCAAGGTGTGATCTCCCCAGATGCCTCTTGGGTACTGAAAAGGATTCTCCTAGAAGCTCCCTCTCTGGAAAATAACTTGTTGTTTTAAATCAATCCTCAGTCCTTGAAACTTTCCTCGTGAGATTTGGTTCTATAGAAAACATTTTTCAACTCCTACAACTACCCATTGTCCCCAGGGCTCCAGGTGTCTTCCCAAGTGCTTTTTGGTTCCATCTGCTGTGCACCTCTCTACTGTCACTGCCATGACACATGCCATGGCCCTTTCTTTCTTTCTTTTTTTTTTTTTTAAGCCAAGTTAAACTTCCAGACCCCTTCATTTCATTTCTTTTCTCTCTCTCTCTCTTTTTTTTTTTTGAACAGAGTCTCACTCTATCGCTTGGGCTGGAGTGCAGCGGTGTCATTATAGTTCACTGCAGCCTCAAACTCCTGGGCCCAAGCGATCCTCCTGTTTCCATCTTTTGAGTAGCTGGAACTACAGGGACGTGCTCTGTTGCCTGGCTAATTTTTCTATTTTTAGTAGAGACGAGGTCTCGCTTTTGCTCAGGCTGGTCTTGAACTCCTGACCTTGAGCAATCCTCCCGCCTCGGCTTCCCAGAGTGCTAGGATTATAGGCGTGAGCCACCTTGCCGGACCGCAATAGCCCTTTAATGGTCCCATTTAATTCCCAGAACAGCTCTCTGAGGTGGACATTTCTTATCCTCATTCTACCGAGGAGGAAACAGGAATAGGGAGGTTAAATAAATGCCCCAGGGCTCTGGCTTCAGAACCCTGTTGACTACTGCCGTGCTGCTGTCTTGGTGAAGGACTGAAACAAGCTCCCCTCTTTCTATCAGAAAGACAAGTCAGCCTCAAGGTCAAGGCATCTGTGCACAACTTGAGCAAAACGCAGCAGACCAAACTCACCGTGGGCAGCCTGGGATTAGGCCTGATCCTCATCCAGCACGGGCCCTACCTCCAGATCACTCACCTCATTAAGAAAGGGGCTGCAGCGAAGGACGGGAAACTACAGCCAGGTGACTGTGCTCTCCGCATGCCTCCCTCCCATCTGCCTTCAGGGAGACTTGAGTCATGAGGTTTCAGTGTAACCATAAGGACATGACGACACTGGTTGAGAACTTTCTATGGGCCAGCCAATTGCATCACTTGCATAACTCTCCCTATTGGGTGTATTAATTCACTTAATTCTTATAATAACCCCTCAGGTAGCAATGTTATTATCATCCCCTTTTATAGGTGAGCAAACTGAGGCTCAGTGAGATTAAGTTCCTCATCCAGGTTCACCTGCACGTTGCGCGTGTTATACAAACACAGGCACGGTGACTCCAGAGCTTATGGCTCTCTGTGCATGCAGATTTTTTTCTTTTGGAGGCAGTATTAATCACTGCTGACATTTAGATGCATGATCTCATTACATTCTCACAACCTCTGAGGGAGAGTCTGCATTAAACCATCTTACAGACAAGGAATCAGGTATTTAGTAACTTGTCCACAGTCACACTGAGGAGCTGGGATTTGAACCCTCTCTGTCAGACTCTAGAGCCCATCGTCTTTACCAATAGCACCCTGCCTCTCTTTGGGTGAGTGAATTTTCCATCCAGTTCTACATGTGTTTTCCGAGTTCCTGGCCTGAGCCTAGGGCTGTGCTCTGAGTGGGGAAGCCACAATGGATGGTGAAGTGGTGAGAAGGAAAAACTGTTTTATGTTAGCTGGCCTGAATTCAGTCCCCTGCCCTGCCACTTTCTAGTTCTCTGACCTTGGGCAAAGTCACTTAACCTTTAGGCCTCAGTCATCGCATCTCCAAACTGGGATAATCCCATCTTTGTCAGATGTTCTAGAATTTGATGAAACAATTTTCATGAAAGTGCTTTTAAAACTAAAGTTTAAAAAGCTATAAAATTATTGGCAGTAATTTCTGTTAGGCTGTTATTACTTACAGATTCTCTAGACTTGTGTCTTTTTTTTTTAATATGAAAGATGACTGAGATATAGGAGTCCCAGTGGATTAAACCACTGGTTTGCAACCCTAGTTACCTATTAGAATCACCTGGGAAGCTTTTAAAACTAAGACACCTGGGCCCCATGTCCCCAGAGGTTCTGATTGGGATAGGGAAGCTCATGTTTTAAAAGCTCCTTATGTGATTCTAATTTGCAGCTAGGTTGGAAGCAATAGATTAAAGAAGAAAGTAGATAAATTACGCTTTTATGGAACAGTTTGCCTTACCTAAAAATTCAAAGCGTTTCCCCCACATATCACTACTTGGTGCTGGGAAACATTGCCAAAAGGAGAGTTCTGGACTTCCTAGACCAAGAGAACTCCAGGACAGATCCCATGGGCTTTTCTGCTTCTTTTCCTCAGCTTCTCTGGGGTCAGATGACAGATGCTGGTGGATGATCCAGGTACACAATCCCAGGTGCTCGAGTGAGACAGGAGTATGCCTTCATGCCTGTGCCACAGAATCTCACGTTGGAGCCACAGTTAGTGGGCTCTCTGAAGTCAGAGGCAGTCTCGAATTAATCTTTTAAATCCAGGACTTAAGGCTGGGTACAGTGGTTGGCACCAGTAATCCCCATCACTTTGGGAAGCCAAAGTGGGAGGGTTGTTTCAGGCCAGGGGTTCAGACCAGCCTGAGCAAGAGCGAGACCCCGTCTCTACTAAAAATAGGATAATTAGCCAGGCGTGATGGCATGCACCTGTAGGCCCAGCTACTTGGAAGGCTGAGGCAGGATTGCTTGAGCCCGGGAGTTTGAGGTTGCAGTGAGCTATGATGATGCCACTGCACTTTAGCCCAGGTGAGAGAGGAAACCCTGTCTCAAAAAAAATAAAATAAAATAAAATAAAATAAAATCCAGGACTTATCTACAGTACTGGTACATTTATTGTGTCTGTGCTTAATAAATGAATAATAAATGAGTATTTGTCCCGGCCACTGTGCAAGATGTTTTCTTTTTTTTTTTTTTGAGACAGAGTCTCACTCTGTTGCCCAGGCTAGAGTGAGTGCCGTGGCATCAGCCTAGCTCACAGCAACCTCAAACTCCTGAGCTCAAGCGATCCTACTGTCTCAGCCTCCCGAGTAGCTGGGACTACAGGCATGCACCACCATGCCCGGCTAATTTTTTCTATATATATTTTTAGCTGTCCATATAATTTCTTTCTATTTTTAGTAGAGATGGGGGTCTCGCTCTTGCTCAGGCTGGTCTCGAACTCCTGAGCTCAAACGATCCGCCCACCTCGGCCTCCCAGAGTGCTAGGATTACAGGCGTGAGCCACCGCGCCCGGCCTGTGTTTTCACATCTATTATCTAGTGTTTGCAACACTCCTGAAATATAGATAATGAAATATAGGCATTGAGAGATGAATTAACTTGTTTTTCAATATACACAACTAAGTCTGGGGTCGGAGCTAGGATTTGAACCCATGTCTGCTTAGAAAGCCCATACCTTTCTAGCCAATTGCCTAATAACTAGAGATGAGATTTTAATACAGAAATCCAGAGCTCCACGTCTCTTTGTGACAAGTCCACCCCTCCAAAGTCTCTGTAATTCAGTCATTTTTGACAATGAGTCTGAGATTTTGGGAGGCGATAATCATAGAAACTTGCTATTTCTTTGACCCTACTGCCTCCCATTATTTCTCATCCATGTGCTTTAAATTTCTCCCCTTTGGTGTTTGCTGATAGGGTTTCTTCTTGATTTCCTAATTTAGTTTAGTGTTAGCGTATTCTAGCTAAACTTCAAATTCCTTTTTGGTCAGTATGGCTTCAACAGACTCTAATACCCAAAAAGTCTTAAGAAATGAATGTGGCTTTGACAGTAAATACAAGTCATGTACTGGCTACTGCTCTTCCCAGGCCACATGCATCCAATAAGCATTTCCTGAATGCCCGCTGCATGCAGGCACCCAGCTCGGCACTGAGGGTGTAGTCAGTGGTGAGCCAGGCAGATGTGGTCCCCACCCACAGGCAACTTAGGGATCTTACACCTTCATTGGGAGAGATGAAGAAAAATAAATAAAATCTGTTTTTCAGCAGTGGCTTGGCTGCTGCAAGGTTGATTTAATATACATAACTGAGACAAAGTTCACATAATGTCATTCCTACAGCCCCTTAAAACAGAAAACAAATGTGTAATGAGGTTGGTGTTCATAAATACAAAATTGGTGTATCTCTATGAAGGGCATTTTTTTTTTTTTTTGAGACAAGAGTCTCCCTCTGTCACCCTGAGTGCAGTGGTGTCATCATAGTTCACTGTAACCTCAAACTCCTGGGCTCAAGCAATCCTGCCTCAGCCTCCTGAGTAGCTGGGACTACAGGTGTGCGTCACCACGCCTGGCTAATTTTGCTATTTTTAGTAGAGATGGGCTCTCGCTCTTGCTCAGGCCAGTCTCACAACTCCTGAGCTCAAGACATCCTCCTGCCTCAGCCTCCCGGAGTGCTGGGATTACAGGCGTGAGCCACCTCGCCCAGCCCTGTGAAGGGCAATGTTAATATCTATTGCCAGGGTAATCACATTCATACGCTGACACGTTTGGTTTACAGCCAGAACGGTCAGGGAATTAAGCTGTTTATTTTCTGCCCTCTTGATAAAAGTCACCCTATTACAACATAATTAAACAGAATGCCAAGCCATAGCTTTCAGCTATAAACACTCCTTTTAATAGTAGGCAAGAGCTCCTCTAGTGAGGGTTTTTTTTTGCCATTGTAATTAACCTCCCTAGGATGAGCAGCTGTTTCATGCCGCACAATCTGCAGGTAGCCTTGTTTCATTCTCAAGTTAGCTTTAGATATTTGGTGGATTTTTTTTTTTTTTACCCCTAGCTACTTCTTAAAACCAAAGTAGAAGGTTCTTTTCCACCCTTCTAAGTATTCACTTTCTTGAATTCTGGGAACTTTTGTTTCTGGTCGGATTTACAACTATGGAAATTTGTCCTTGGCATCCTTGGAGGCTTTTTTGGGGAGCAGTGCAATTCCTGATTTAAGCCCAGTGTTGCATCAGAGCTGGTCCCTCTCTGTCCTACATTGCTCTAAAGTAGGGGACCTAGCTGTCAAATCCATTCTATCCAGGACAGTTCAGATTATAAGTGGTTTTTAGCCTTTGTCACACCAAGAACTTTGGAAATGTCTCAAAAACATAATGTCTACCATCACACTGCTATTAAGAAACATCTTGCATGCATTCTTCATTATGCACAGGCCACTCATATTACAGAGATGAACATCTTTATTAAATAAAGGTTGATGCCTGGTTTTGGTTCAAAATTAACCAAGAATATGAACCCATAAAATACTTCACAGTAAAGCCAAAGATCAATATCGCCCCTTTCAACCATTATCTTAGTTCTGATAATTTTTTTTTTCACTCTTCAGGTGATGTTCTGATCAGTGTTGGCCATGCCAATGTATTAGGATATACTCTACGGGAATTTTTAAAGCTCTTGCATCATATCACCATAGGAACAGTGCTACAAATCAAGGTTTACCGAGATTTTATTGACATACCCCAAGATTGGCAAGAAATATACGATTTAATCCCGGAGACCAAATTCCCAGTACCACAGTAAGTAGTTCACTTTAGGAATTCTTTGTTACAATACAGAACCCCAGGGGTCTATGAGGTACAGGGTCCTGGTTTAATGTGAGAATTACCTAACGGTAAGGACCATGGTAGGAAGCGTTGGTGACACTGCCGGAATAATTTGCTGGTTTTTGGAAAGGACAATCTGTGGGATCTACTATGAGGCAGCATGATAAAGGCACCTTGGAGTTAAACAAGTCCCCCACTGGGAACTCTGTCCCCACACCTACCTGCATTGTGCCCCTCTTTCCCAAATCAGTCCTTAAAACGTTAGTTGTGAATCCTATTTTCTCTTTTGTCTTTTGCGTATTCAACTTTTTTCTTTCTGGGTCCTTCCCAATAACATTTAAGCCTTCCTTTTAAAGCCTCTCCCATCTTAGCAAACCCTCCCTCAACTCCACTCCCTCTCCCTGCCTGCTCCAGCCACTGCCCTGTCCCTCGCCTCCCCTACCATGCTTGTTGGAAGAGCTGGATTAGACATCTCTGTCTCCTCAGGACACATCAGTGTTTCCCAGACACTCCCCAACCCAGCTCAGTCTGGGCATGGCTTTCACCCCTCGCCGAGAGGCCTTTTCCCAGGGCCACCCACAGCCTTCATACTGCCGATCCTAGTGGACCTTGTGTCTTGATCTTACTTGGCTTCTGAGCAGCCTTAGACACTTTACAACTTCCCACCCTGACTCTTCTTGAAATACTGTCTTCCCCAGGCTTCTGTGATGCCACACTCCCCTGATTCTCCTGTTGTCTCTGGTCATTTCCTCTTGGTCTCCTTTTACCCAACTTTGGGGTTCCTCAAGGTTTTGTTCCCTCGGCTCTCTTCTCTAAATTCCCTAGGCAACCTTCTTGACGCCTGTGGTGTCTATAAACTATCGATACACTAATCACGTCCAAGTTGTGTTATCTCCAAACTTGCATATTTATTTTATTTTTTTAGAAACAGGGTCTCGCTGTCTGAGCCACGCTGGAGTGCAGTGGCACAATCATAGCTCACCGTAACCGTGAACTCCTGGGCTCAAGGATCCTCCCGCCTTGGTCTTCCAAAGTGCTGGGATTACAGGTGTGAGCCACTGTGCCCGGCCCAAACTTATATATTTAAACACCTGCTTGACATATCCATATGGTTGTATCATAAACAACTCAAATTCATTATGCTTAAAATCAAAAGCGAGCTCACCAGTGATCTATCTACCTTCCAGTGATCAAGCCAGAAATGTAGGGCTTGTGCTTGATTTCTCTCTCTCTCCTCCACCCCCGCCCCCACCAATCACCAAGACTTGTCATTTTACCTTCTGTCTTCTCACAAGTGTCTACTTCTCTCCCTGGCCATTGTTACTGCTCCAGTCAAAGCCACCATTTGGTCTCTCCCCACATCTACTCTTGCCCCGTTTTTATTCTCCACACAGGATGATCCTTTTATTGTTGAGCCTAAGAATACTGAGTTGTAGAAATGCCCCCTGTATTTCTGGAGACAGGATTTGATTTCAGAAGTCAAATAAGGCTTTGCCTTAAGGAAAAAATAAATGTGTTAGTTCAAGAGCTGCCTCATCTCAGGAGGGCATCTTGCTGGTCAGTAGAAGCTGCATCTCAAGGAGACAGCTGTAAACTGGGCCTTTGGTTCTCACCTGTTTTGAAAGACAAGGCAGGCCTCCCTTAGGACCAAAGATTGCCGGTGCTGCTGACAGGTGGACCCCCGGAGATGAGAGCTAATCAGATAGATATGCTATTGCCCAAGCCGGGCCCAGATGGAACCATGTGGTTAAAGTAATTAACACAAAGCACAGCCCATGTTGACTTCTGGGATCATCTCTGTCTCCAAGAACACAATCACCAGAGCCAAGATGTCTCTGTTTGTTGCTAAAGTAATAACCTTATCATAAAACTTAGAAGTTTGCCCCAAGACGATTTTATAACCCATTGTTCCCCTGGTTAGAGTTAGTTAAAGGATCTGTAGTAGCCTTTTAGGAGACTTTGACCCTAAAGCAAACTGCCTGTTAGTATCAAAATCCCGTTGCCCTTGGCAACCGGAGCCTGTATGTACCCTATATAATACCTGTGTGGAGTTTCAGTCGGGGAAATATTTGATGCGGGTAAAATATTTCCATCCGGATACCCTCCTTTATCTATTTTCATAAACTTTTACTTTATAAACTATATCTTTGGCTCTATGTATTATTATTGCCATTACTTTATATTTTTATTTCTGTTTCCTACTATATTTTTCATCCTTTGCGATGACCCCTGCCTGAGAGACCTGATCGGAAGAAAAAACCTCTTTGCAGGGAGCGTAGCTAACTCCCTGCAAACTGGCGTAGTCAACTTAGAGATCTGATCAGAACAAAGAGAAAAGGACCTCTTTGCGGGGAGCGTAGCTAACTCCCCGCATTTTATAATGCAAATCTCATCATGGCATGTTCCTACAAAAAGACCTTTTTGTTCTTAGGATAAATGCCAGAATCTTTGTATTGGCCTACAACTTCTCTCCATGGTTCTGCTGGCCTCTGCATACCATTCCAGCTTCATCTCATACTGCTCTCCCCATCCCTCTCCAGCCCACTGTAGCTTTCAGCTTTCTGCCTTGTGTTGCTTGTCACCCCAAGGCCTTTGAACTTCTTTTTCTCCATTTGAAACATGCTTAGAACTCTGCCCCTCAGTACTCATCCTTGAAGGTTCACAATGCACTTTCTCCAAGAGGCTTTCCTAAAAACAGGCCCATCTGTCATATGCTCTCAGCACTCTTGTGTATCTCCTTCACATTTACCCCAATTTTAATTAAATCATCTGTGTAATCAATTGTTTACTGTTTTCCTGGGAGAATGTAAACTCCACGTGTGCAGACTGAGTCTGTCTTGCTTAGTCAAAACTCTCATAGGATTTTCATGTGGTCGATGGCTCATTTATTGAAAGAGTGAGTGAAAAACTGAAATCCAGCTTTGAATCTCAGCTGCTTCTTTATATGTAATGCAGAAATAATAAGGAATCTTCTGAGGATCAGATATATGAGGAAATGTTCCATAGAACATGAGAGCATGTAGAATTTGAGATCCTTTTCTTACAGTGACAAATTCCGTGCTCTGATGCAAGAGTGGCTCTTAATAATTCTTTCAGGATTTCTGAGCACTATTGCACATTTGCTTAGTGGGATGCACTAGAAGAAATATCTAGGGACTTGACAAAGACTAGAAAATGACCCGTATTACATAAACTTACTTCAGAGACTCCAGCTTGTGGCCCAATGGACTGATACGGCCCACAGATGTGCCCTGCTCAGCGCCCACAGAATTTTAAAAACCCGTAAGAGCAGTCACCCATAGAGAGCAAGGAAGATACACGGGGACCAGGGGCCAGTAACAGTCTATTTCTTGACCTGGGTGGTGGTTACCAAGGTATTTATCATTGTTTTCATTAAACTGTTTTTCATACTTTTCTGTATATTTCAGAACTTTATAAATGAAAAATACTTGTATTAGTTGCCAAATTTACAAATCTAAGATTTCAGGGAAAGAACCCGGATGGATGTCTGGTTTCTCCTGAAAAATCAGAAGATGGGCCTGCATTTCCACGTGGTGAGCGTGGGCCAGACCCTGGGTATCAGCTGTCTCCTTCAGATCAGACTGAGGAAATTTTTTCTCCCAGTGACCAAAGCTATCCTAACTTGATTAAAAACCATTAACGATAATAATGAACACATATTCATTGCTTACTATGTGGCGGGGACTGCAACAAATGCTTTACAATACAGAAAAGGAAGCCGAAGCCCAGAGAGGAGAGTGTAAACTTGCAGGTGGCACAGGGCTAAATGGCACAGGCCTGTCTCTAGAGCAGCAACGCTCAGTAAGAACTTCCTGCGGTGGTGGCGACGTTCTTTCTACATCTGCGTTGTCCCATATGATGGCCACTAGCCACACGTTGAAATGTCGGGACTGCAATGGAGGAGTGTTAAATGTTATTCCAGTTTAATCAATTTAAACTTAACAGGCCGGGCGCGGTGGCTCACGCCTGTAATCCTAGCACTCTGGGAGGCCGAGGCGGGTGGATCACTCAAGGTCAGGAGTTCGAGACCAGCCTGAGCAAGAGCGAGACCCCGTCTCTACTAAAAATAGAAAAAAATTATATGGACAACTAAAAATATATATATAGAAAAATTAGCCGGGCATAGTGGCGCATGCCTGTAGTCCCAGCTACTCGGGAGGCTGAGGCAGGAGGATCGCTTGAGCCCAGGAGTTTGAGGTTGCTGTGAGCTAGGCTGACGCCACGGCACTCACTCTAGCCTGGGCAACAAAGTGAGACTCCGTCTCAAAAAAAAAAAAAAAATAAAAAAAAAAAAAATAAACTTAACAGCCCCTGTATTGGAGAGCACAGCTCTAAAGCCTGAGCTCTTAACCGTTTGATTATAGAATAACTATGTTCTAAGCATTTTCATTAGACAGAGGAGTTTGAGATTCGTAATATTAAAATCTAAGGATGGCAGACTGACCACTCAAAAGCAAAAAGATACACACAGAGAGAACAACACAACTTCAGTATGAGGCTAAACCCACCAAATTAAGGAACAGTAACACGCACGTTCTGAATCCCTTTCTTAATTAAGCAAAGTACTTCTATCTAACGCACTTCGGTAACGTATGTGGAAGGTGACAGGGAAAGGGAAGAAGGGAAAGGAAAAGGCTTTTTTTTTACAAAGTCGGTATGATCTTCTTTGAGAGAAAATGGCACTCTGTGCACACTGCAGAGAATATTCCATACAATGCTCTAGGCAGGCCTAGTGGTATAAAAACTTGTTTCTAGCCAACCCTGACCTCTGCTGGCTTGTGGCTTTATTACCTAATGCCAGTTCAATAAAGCCAGCCCTACTACCTGTCTTTTAGGGTTACCTAATAATACACAAGGAGACCCCTTGGAGTCTGAAAAAAAAGTAATCTGCATTTTTTTTTTCATCCATGTGCTATTCAGGAAGACCTGGATGTGTCTGAAGGCAAACTGTTCCCCTCCTGAGATTTTCTGAATCTCTTTGCACAGCTGAAAAATCACACAATTTAAGGATAAAGAAAATCACACAATTTAAGACTAGTGGCTCTCAGTAAAAATGACTCAGTATCAATCGTTTATTACTAGAAGAGATAAACTTTAGGGAAAGCTGTTCAAATTCTTGGAAGCAAATCAGACAGGCAGAATGTCAAGGGTGTCAGTGATAACACTAGCAAGTCTGACAGGTCAGGGGGTGAGAATGTACCAGAGGTTTGTAATGAGAAAGATCTGGTTTTGATTCTACTGGGCACTAGCCAGGATGGAGGCAAGCAGGTGACAGCATTTGTTCTGGAAAGTATTAATAATAGCGAGCACAGGTACTGTAGGCATTAGAAAAGTTCAGAAGCTTGTAGCTGCCAGCAGGTGAGCATCACCCAAGTTTCAATAATCAAGAAAGCCAATAGTTGGGGAAAGTAACAAAAAAAGCCTTTAAAGCTTTTGGATGACAACAGAGAAATGGAATAGTGGATGACAGAAGACATCTGGTTAGAAGGGTGTTCTTCAAATTCACATCTGTAAACCCAAAAGAGAGGCAAAGAATGCTGCTCTGTGTGGCAGCGTCGGCAGAATAAAAGACTGAAAGACTTATGGATGGCGAGCACGTTAAAGATCCCCGAGGCCCACTATTTCCTGAGTCCCCTGGAAATCAGTAATGTCCTCTGCCGTTACCATGGGATCCACGAGAACAGAGTTCTCAGGAGGAGATGGCCAGGTTGAACCTGTCACTCTAGCTGCAGTGAAATTAACCCACCTTTTAATGCCTCTTGACATTCTGGTCAGCAGTTTGGGATAAGTCTGTGGCAAAGCTTTTTAAAGTAGTGTGAAATAATTTAAGGTGGAATTTGATTTCTGTTTAGGAACAGAAAAAAAAAATTAAAGGTACTCTTAAAAACAGAAAGACTTCAACGACACAGAAAGGTAGCGTTCAGGCTAAACTGTATCTTTTATTAGCAAAAGTAAGTTATAAGACATCTTGTTAGGGGATCATAAATGTTCAGACATTAAGAATCCATTATTTCATTCACTATTCTTTTCATTTCAGCACACCAAAGAAAACTGGGCAGGCAAAAGATGAATCTTGCACAAGCAGTGATGACAATGAAGATGTAGTTTTAGATAAAAGACTTAAACACTATAATTATTCACGGTCAACTGGGCATCACTCTGCAAGGAGACCAATATCCATCTCCAGAGAATGGCATGGATATAAAAAGAAGAACCAGACTATTAGTGTAGGAAAAGACATTAACTGTGATGTGATAATTCATGGAGATCACAAGAAAGAAGTGAGAGCCCCTTCTCCATACTGGACCATGGTGAAGCAAGACAATGAGAGCTCCTCCTCCTCGGCTTCCTCAGCCTCAGATGCATTCTGGCTGGAAGACTATGCCCAAGTTGAAAAGGGCAAAGGTCAACCAGTGTCAAAGGCTGATTAGGCAGTGGTTTGCAAATCTGTGATCATACAAGCATTTATATCTTGAAATCATCCAATTTTTGTGCATCACCAGGTGCAGGTTTGCTATACTTACAGTAATATGTACACACTTACCAAATCTCTCCTATGACTGCACTGTAAAGCCTTCAGAGACCTCCCTCAACGTGATTATCTAAAGACATCCCTGGGGTCTTGCAAGCCTCACAAATTTTATTCTCAAAATAGTAACATCATTCAAATCATCAAGACTCTTACTTCCTGTAAAGAATTTCTCATCTTTTAGAAAATGCAGTAGAGGAACCTAATATCAGAATGTCTGAACATAGAGAACTTCACTTAAATACCTCATTTTTTTCTTTAGTTTCTCTCTCTCTCTCTTTTTTTTAAATAAGTCTAGAGATCTAATTTCCCTTCCCCCGCAACTTCAAGAGCCCTACTTAAAAAAAAATAACCAAGATTCACTCTTTGGCTAGCTGTTCACATTACAATTTTTTGCCCTTTTTCAACCATACTTTTACTTTGAATGTTGCACTGAGAGTTTTCTTTCTTTTTTCTCTTTTTTAAATGTATACCATGGAATACTATGCCTCGAGAGTGCATTACTTGAAAAAGACAGGATAGAAACAGACAAGGGAGAGAAGGAAAGGAGAGAAAAACCAAACTCTCCCAATGAAGATAAATCAGACATATAAAATGAAGTAATGGGAATACAGAGTATGATTGATAGGGAATTTATGTTTTTCAGAAACAATTTTAATACAAAGAAGGCAAAAGTGGATAAAAACCAGACCACTTAACTGTACCCCAAATGACAGATTTTGAACTTGCTTTTATCTTAAAAAGCCACTGATAATAATCTGGAACTATTTACCCTGATAGTCACTTGGCCTTAATTTTAATAATTTCTGATGCTTTTGTACTCAATTATATTCTTTTGTCTTTTATAGCATCTAAAACAAAGATATCAGCATACAATAAATACTTGTTGATTAACTGATTAGGAAAAATGCAAGAAAAATTTAAACAGAATGCTTTATTGACTTTAGGTCATCTGGGAAGAATTTATGCTTTAAAGTATTTTACCTCATTAAAAAAAGATAAATATATTAGAGACTTCTGACTTTCATATGTTTGCTGCTCGGGGCAGAGAGAATGTTCAGCTCTCTCCTGTAATATGTGCTTCAATATTACAACTCATCAACGAAAGGTGTATGTCCCAAATTTCCACTTGCTGCCATTGACTTCTGGCCAGAAACAAACTTCTTTGCGGCCTTTAAACAAACAAACAAACAAACAAAGACAGTTAACAGAAATAACAATAAATGTCATCAAGTGGATAAACTTATTTATTCTGTCATTTCAAGAGTTTATGTATAGGACATTCTAAACCAGCAATTCTATAATAGTCGCTTGTGCAAATTAACTACGAGATGCTGGTGTTTATTTTAATATGTGACAACGAGGGAAGGAAGCTCTGCTATTTTTCTGAAGGTTCCACCATACGTGTAACTAAGTGAGCAAGAGCAGTGCTCTAGAAAAGAGGGCAGCTGTTAAAAGGGGGATAAAGAAAACTTCATGACATTGCCAAACAGGGCAGCAAGGCTTCCCGCAGGGCTGTACTTTCCCATGTCTGTATTACAATGCCAAACTATCTGGGTCAATCCAAATACATTGATTGTTAACTGAATAGTCAAACTTTATATCCTAGCATTTTTTTGCACCAGTACTTCAAGTTCAAAGCCTGGTTGTTTAGGTTTAGTGTAATACCATGAGGCAGGTCTAGATAGAGCTACAACCCCCACATTATCTCAGGCCTGCTTTTTTTAATAGAGAAGAAATGGTGTTGGAGGCAGCTGGATGGGACTCCCATAATGATGGTATATAAGGTGAGGGCAGCCATTTGGAAGAGTAAGTAACGATGAACTTAGAGGCCAAAGGAAATCCAGCCAGGGTTACGATCTTGAAATACTCTTCTTTTTTCTAACCCTATTGTCCCTATATAAGGTAGACCTGTTGGTGAGAAGATGGTTGAGACTTCTACAATGGAAGGCAAATTGGCATTTTTAATGTAGAAGGGAATGGGAAAACCTACTGACTTCGAGTTGATTCTGCAGTTCATATGCTTGATAGGCACAGTAGGGAATACAAAGAAGTACAATAGTCCTTGCCCTCAAAACAACTCAGATCTTGTAGAGAAAAATAATATATGTGAGAAAAAAACCCAACAGCAGCAGCAAGAGCAGGAGAAATGTCTTAGGCTGAGAAGAGTAAAGAAAATCTTGAGATGCTGGATAGTGAAGGATTGGCAGGACAGAGTTTATTTCTTGTCGGTGAAAAGGAAAAATAGCAAACCTTACTATTTAGGTTGAAATCATATGAAATTGCCAATATTTCAACTCTTCTTGATCTCTAAGAATTCAAAACAGCTTAACCTAATGGTAATTTATTTGAACAAGGAAGACACAAACACCCTTGATTTGATAAGGAAGCTACCTGCAGATCTGATGGCAAGGAGCCCTCCTGCCTCCACACTAGGTAGACAGGCATCAAACACAGGAATAGCATACACAGCCCGAGGACACTTATATATTCTTTCTGCAATTGGATCATTAAAGTTAAGTTCTCTGCTAAATCATAAGTTTTCATTTGCTTACATTTATGACATCAGCATTAGCCACGGAATCAATCTGTTGAAGGACTGTGGATGGTGGCACGTAAGAACCAGCAACTAGAGCCTGGGACCCAACCTCATCCAGGAAACCCTCAGAAGACTCCACTGACATTAGGTATCCAGCTTTTAGCTTGTTCCTGTTCAATAAAAGACAGGAGTTAGTTTTACAGAGCAAGGCAATTTTTTTAGGGGTGGGAGGAAGCATGAACAACAAAGCTTTATTTAATGGATGGGGGAACAGCGTGTCGTCCCCCTTCCTGAATTCCCCAAGAAAAACACTGCTCCCTGCTCTGGAACATAATAAATAATAAGCCTGAATGGAAGAAATCTCTTCAGGGTTCCAGAAGTCGCTAGTGAAGGCCCATCCTGTGCAGTTCGGCTTCTCATCTGTGGGTCCGTATGCTGCTGCAGATTTGGGGAGGACAGCTAGAAAGGTTCTTGACGTTTCCCAAGGCCTCTGGATCCAGTTGTACAATATGGATCCTCTGCAAGTCACTGGCTAGTAGTAATGGCATGTTCTTTCTGCTGCCCACTGACACAGCGAGGAAGATCTCTTTGCTGTCAGTGACAGGGCTGCCATTCACTGACGTGCAGATGCTCCTCAACTTATGGTGGGGTTATGTCCCGATAGACCCATAGTAAATTGAAAATACTGTAAGTCAAAAATGCATTTAATACATCTAACCTACTACTGAAAATCATAGTTTGGCCTAGCCTACCTTAAACGTACTCAGAGCACTTACATTAGCCTACAGTTGGGCAAAATCATCTAACATGAAGACTATTTTATAATAAAAGTGTTAAATATCACATGTATTGCTGGCGCAGGAAGAGATCAAAATTCAAAGTACAGTCATGTACTGCATAATGACAACTGGTTAGTGATGGACCATATACACAATGGTGGGCCCAGAAGATTATAATGGAGCTGAAAAATTCCTATTGCCTAGTGACACTGTAACATTATAGCCCAATTATTATTTTTTTAAAAATAAATTTAGTGTAGTCCAAGTGTTTATAATCTACAGTAGTGTATAGCAATGTCCTAAGTCTTCACATGCACACACCACTCACTAACCTACCCAGAGCAATTTCCAATCCTGCAAGCTCTATTCATGGTAAGTGCTCTATACAGGTGTACTATTTAAAAAACTCTTATACTATATTTTAACTGTACCTTTTCTGTTTAGCTATGTTTACATACACAAATACCACTGTATTACAATTGCCTTGAGCTGTATAGTACAGTAACATGCTATACAAATTTACAGCCTAGGAGAAACAGGCTATACCACATAGCCTACGAATGTAGAAGGTTATACCATGTAGGTTTGTGTAAGTACAATCTGATGTTTGCACAACGAAGAAGTCACCTAATGACTCATCTCTCAGAACATATCCCTGTTGTTATGCAACGCATGACCGTATGTTGAAATTGTGATGGTTTTGCACCACTGTAAAGTTAAAAAGATCTTAAGTTGAACCACAGTAAGTTAGGGACCGTCTATATTCTAAATCTGCTCTCTGGCTGCTAGGGTGTGCAGGCCAGGAGTCTTGAAGACTCTGTATCAAACTTGGGGGTCAGGCCTGGAGCTGGTTTCATCACAGACAACTCCAAATGGTCCACAGCAGGGTAACAGTGTTATACTGTCTTGACCTTTTGCTTTTGTGTTTTTTTTGGTATGAACTGGGTTCTCTTCTTAGATAGAGAACACCTTTTAACACTTGCAGTTTGAAGATTCTAATGTTTATTTTCTTCTTCTTCAACTATCACTTCATCCACTTATATTACCTTTTGTGTTTGGGCAGATTTCAGGGGTGTCTCAATAACTTCTGCTATTAATTCTGTGATATCCAGGCCAGCTGTTGCTGCCTCTTCCAAGGCCTGTTTGTTTCTTCCAAGGGTAAAGTAGTCAAGCCAGTTCATCTTGGGCCACGGAGCAAGACAATTTTAAAATGCGGTTCCCCAAAACTCTTTAATATGATTTTGGTATACAGGCAAACTAACAGCTTAGAGTGCTAAAGTCCTTCATTCATTTCTTTATTTCATCAAATATTTTATTATTTATATTACCATTTGGAAAACTGTCAGTACAAAACTATACTAAAACCTCAACAGACTGCCCTTTGATTTTAGACTAGAACTTAGATCTAGGTAAAACCATTTTATTTATTTTTTTTTAGAGATAGGGTCTTACACTGTTGCCCAGGCTGGAGTACAGTGGCACGATCATAGCTCACTGCAGCCTGGAACTCCTGGGCTCAAAGTGATCCTCCAGATTAGCTAGGACTACAAGCATGTGCCACCATGCTGGCTAATTTTTTAAAAATTCTTTGTAGAGAAAGGGTCTTGCTATGTTGCCCAGATCGGGCTTGAACTCCTGGTCTCAAGTGATCCTCCTGCCTTAGCCTCCCAAAAAGTACTAGGATTAAAGGCATGAGCCACTGTGCCCAGCCTAGGTAAAACTATTTTAGTGTGAGGTTTTGATTAGTGAAGTTAACTTGTAGCTCCTGATACTTTTTTGTAGCGATAATTTCAGGCACCTCTATTAAAGAAAGACACCTACATGGGTTCTTAAGGCATTGTTCACTCGCAGAATGTTGTATGTTGATTTTATATATATATTTCCTCCCAAACACTATCTCAATGAAGATGGGGCGTGGTGGGGAAGAATAGCACAGGTCTTGTAAGTCCCAGAAGCTTAAATATGGGCACAAAAACATCAATTTGAAATAAAGCAAAACAAAATCCAATTCATAATTCTCGCAGAAAGAAACTGTTATTCCTTATAAAACATGGTGTTCAATAAGCACTTGAGTTATTTAAACCCCAAATAAACTATCATCCTCTGGCACTCTATAGCAAGACTTCCATTTAAACATAATTACAATTTAATGCAGCAATTTTACCACATTGTCAGCTTAATTAAAAAAGGATTTTACCTGCAATAAACTTTAGCAAAAGGTTATTAGTTTGTCCCTACAGCAATGATACTCGACAGACTGCATTTTGTTTTTTTTTCTCTTTCACTATAGTAAGACTAAGAGTCTTATAAGAAAAAGTATCAATTCTACCAATATGGCAGAAAACAAATATATCCTGACATTAGTAAGCAAAATTTCATTTTCTACATATTGCCATACCTTGTAAGCACTATGCTGCACTTATTAAGAAAATTAATTTTGGCCGGGTGCGGTAGCTCACGCCTGTAATCCTAGCACTCTGGGAGGCCGAGGCGGGTGGATCGTTTGAGCTCAGGAGTAAGCGACCACCCTGAGCAAGAGCGAGACCCCGTCTCTACTAAAAATAGAAAGAAAATTAGCTGGACAACTAAAAAAAATATATATAGAAAAAATTAGCCGGGCATGGTGGCGCATGCCTGTAGCCCCAGCTACTCGGGAGGCTGAGGCAGGAGGATTGCTTGAGCCCAGGAGTTTGAGGTTGCTGTGAGCTAAGCTGACGCCATGGCACTCTAGCCCAGGCAACAGAGTGAGACTCTGTCTCAAAAAAAAAAAAAAAAAAAAGAAAATTAATTTTATTAAATAAACAAGTTTTTCTTAAGTTAATCCATTGTTTCTATTTATTCTCATCATGTTTTGTTCTGGTACAAGCAAGGAGAACTGCCTCCTATCAATCCTTGGTTCCATGTATACAATATTTAATAAATTGTGTTGTACTAATACAAGAGATGTAGTTTTGTAATGTGTTCAGTAAAACTAACAATACTAACGGGAATAGAAATGACTAGAGTTATTCCATCCTGGGTTGTAATTCACCCTGTCTTACTTCCCCTGTGGGCAATACTAAATGATCATAAAGACTAATTGAGCTGCAGGATTCACATTTTGAATTGTGCTAAGTAAATGGAGTCAAATTTAAATGTCTTAAAGTGCTGTATGAAAATGCAGGCTGATTTCCAACTTTGTCCGAAGTCTCTTTGTTAGAGAAACTCTCCGAACTACTAATGAACTGGAGGTGCCGTTAGCACTTTTAACATCGATAGTGGGAATTTAAAAATCACCAGATAGCAGACAAGTATTTTAGTCTTTCTTATAAAAAGAATACAAAAGAAAATCAATCCCCCATAACAATAAGATGAAATAAAAAAAAAAAAAAAAAAGAAAGAAAATCAGGTCTCTTTTTTTGGTATAAATCATTCCAGAAAAAAGAAAACAGAAACAGCCAATGGTTATTGCGGAATAGGCATTCTCATATACCAGTGGTGTGATTATAAATTGGTACAACCTTTTCAGATGCGACTTTGATTCATTTGGGAATCTACACCAAGAAAGTAATATGAAATACAAAATTTTTTTTCATTTATACGGAAGGAACTCTTCACAAATTTGTATTATCATCCTTGCATAGGGGCCATGCTAATCTTTTCTGTATCGGTCCAATTTTAATATGTGAGCTGCCAAAGTGAGCACCAAAAATGTCTTAAGCCCAAAGATATCCTTTATAGTTTATACTTTCAAACTGCAGAAAATATACAAGTGTATTTTGACAACACCAATGAATCTTGTTTGGACAAGTTTTAGTAATCCGAATAAAAGGAAACATCATCATAATGTTTAAAAAAGAGGAATAATTGGGAGGGAATCAGATCATTTTTGTCTTTTCATTTATAATTTTCAAATTTCTATTAATATAATAAACATGATAAGATATAACAGTATACAGTCAGTCCCCAACTTACAATTTTTCAACTTTATGAATAGGTTTATTGGGACACAACCCCATAGTAAGTCGAGGTGCACTGGGACATAAATGGTGGTTCAACTTATGATTTTCTGACTTTATGGTGGCTTTATTGGGATATTATATGCATTTTCTACTTAGGATATTTTTGACTTATGATGGGTCTGTTGGGATGTAACTTCATTGTAAATCGAGGAGCATCTGTATATATGATATTAACGATTATGTTTAAAAAATGATGGTCAAGAAAATAAGCAAAATGTTAACAATTATATCTGTAGGTGGTAGGATATGGGTGTATTTCCCTTTTAATACTTTTCTGTACTTCTCAGTCCTTATAAGCATATACTACAACATTGTTCTAACTAGAAAAGTATAACTTTCAAATGACTAAAATATGAAACATACAGTTAATACTGAAACTTACTTGGCAGCTTGCACATCTGTATTGGAAAGGTTTCCTTGAGCAATTGTTTTTACTTGATTATAGGCAGCCTTGATAACCTAGGACAGATAGGTAAAAGTTGGTCATCTTTGGTCAGTGCCAGTCTCCCGCAACAATCAAATGCTCCTCTAGTAAGGCAAAAACACAGGATGGAAGGTTAGTGCCAGAGAAACAGGAGTGTCCATTCAGAATTCTGTGGTCACTATATGTTCCTTATTCTTCCTATGTTCCACAAAGCAGCTGTTTGTAGAACTTAACAGTTTCTAAGTAGCCAAGCTTCCTCCAAAAGTGAAGTGGCAGAGGATGGCTGAAGAGGATGGCTCTTCCTTTAAGGGAGAGCAAACACATGGATCTCTAATCACCTTTAAAGAATAAGCACCTCTTAAATTTCCCCAGACTTTCACAGTGTCATGCAATTAATACTGCTATCTCTTACTATTCACTAAGAAAGTCGTGATCCATACACACCCAATTTGCAAGGCTTGTCCACACTTGCAATGCCAGAGTCTAGAAGGAATCAAGTTCCAGTGCTTGGGTGCTGGGTAAATATTTGTTGGATAAATAAATTAATAAACCTGGCCCACAGTTTTCTCCATCCCAACCCTGGCACCACTCTGGGTCTGTTACTTGCTATTCTCTCTGATCATCTAAATTCTAGGACCTTGATTTCCCCTTCATTTTAGCTGCCCATTTCCATAGCCACATCCCAGGCCTGAACATAACCTAGACTTGCCCTACCTCTGAAACCCTCAATTCCAAGACCCCCGACCTCAGTCTCTAATCATGCTGTCCTTATTGTTTCACTTTATCAAGATCTCTCACTCCTTCATTTGCCCATTTTCTTTCAATTTTTCAGGCCCTCTGGCTTCACTTCTCTATCTAGCCTAGATCCATGAATTGTCCCTTCGGTCACTCTTGCCAGTGCTCCTGACTCCCTTGCTATCCCCTCATGCTCCTGACCCGCTCGCTTTGCAGGATTCCAACCCGGGACTAAGCCTACTACCTGCCTCCTCCATTTCTCTAGTAAACTAGTAAATGCTAATGAAGGAAAATTATAAAGCAGACCTGACTGTAGTACGAATTCATTATCTCTCACTTCAAGGAGACACCTACCCTGCTGGTGATGCCCATCTAGCCCTTCATTTGTCCCAAACCTCATTATTTTCTTTAAACTTTCCTTCCTTCTCTCAAAACACAGCTCAGCTTCCTACCTCACCAAGCATGTACTTCCCTTATCTTCCTGACATCTTCTCCTCCTAACATTAGGCTTTGTTTCCAAATGTCCATTTGTACTTTGGATCCCATTTGCTCTTGCTTTTTTAGACTTGAGCCATTTATAATTTCCTAACTCCTATATCTGCTCCTCTCTTCCAACTTAATCTCTCAATGTAAACTCTCCTAAAACTACCAGTCTACTCCCTGCAAGTCTAAGCTCCACCAGCCCACACCAACCTTTCATTTCTTCTCATTCATTCCTTTTTTTTTTTTTTTTTGAGTCAGAGTCTCACTCTGTTGCCCAGGCTAGAGTGCCGTGGCTTCAGCCTAGCTCACAGCAACCTCAAACTCCTGGGCTCAGGCGATCCTCCTGCCTCAGCCTCCCGAGTAGCTGGGACTATAAGCATGCGCCACCATGCCCGGCTAATTTTTTCTGTATATATTTTTAGTTGTCCATATAATTTCTTTCTATTTTTAGTAGAGACGGGGTCTCGCTCTTGCTCAGGCTGGTCTCGAACTCCTGAGCTCAAACAATCCGCCCACCTCGGCCTCCCAGAGTGCTAGGATTACAGGCGTGAGCCACCGCGCCCGGCCTCATTCCTTAATCACTATAAATTTTAGCTCATTTCCACTACTCTGGTGAAAACTGATAAGATCACCAATGATGTACTAGTTTGCTAAAACTATGAGACCTCTTTGTGGTAACTAAAGAAATGATATTATTCCACAGTGGATCAAAATGTTATTAATGATTCTCTCTTTCCTAGTCTCCAAATATACGTTTCTCTCTCTTCTTTTTCCTACTGTTTTTTGGCCATTTGCCTTAGTCATTTGCTCCTTAAATGGCGGTGTTTCCCAGAACTCGAGCTTCGTTTTCCTCGCCTACCATCTTTCACATAACCCCAACTTTAGCACAATCTCCTTATTAAGGACTCCCAAATATACATCTCAGGCTTGACCTCTCCTGGGTTCTTAATTTAGATGTCTCAGAGCCAACTCAATGCCATTTGTCCAAACAGAACTAAAATACCAAGGAGGCATTTCCTTCCTCTTTCCTGGAAGCACCAGTATAAATTTTTAAGCTTCCCCACAGCAGATGCACTTCAGCAAATCATACTACACAGAGTTCTGATAAATCATGGCATTCAAACATTCCATGTTTTAACTAAAAATATGTTAATGGTGGGGAAAAAAACTTATTTGTGAGAGTTGGTGAGTTTGCAACTTACATCCCCAGCAGCTGCAGCCTGGGAGATAGTGTAAATCCCGAAGAGTCCAGAATCCGAGTAACTGGCATTGAAAGCGGAAACCTGAAACATAGGGTGACTTCACTGTATGACGTTCCACCAGGAAAACAGGGTACAATTTCCCTAAGGTTATCTAGACAAAAACTTGTACCTTCACAGTATAAGAAAAATAGATTAATTAATATTTCACTTAACCAGTTCTGTCAAGGATTGAAGTGTTCTCTTTCAGAACTGCAATGGTTTTAACTGTTTTTTCATTTAAATCTTTCTAAAATGACTGTTCACTTTCCTTTTTGCTGGATACTTTCTCATCTTCCTTTGATGATTAAAGGTTAATAAAAACATTAATTTGCAAACATTGTTATTATACAGACGGGGAACTTGATTGCCTAGTACAGTGTGTAGCAGTGTTTATGTGGACCATTTACATAAAAATTACCTAAGTTGTTATTAAAAATATAGACTTTCAGATTCCTTCAAAAGATTTACTGACTCAGATCCCTGTGGATGCAGCCTGGGAGCCTGCATTTTAACAAGTGTTCCAGAAGTCTAATGTGAGAACCATTGGTTCAGTCCCTGTAAAACGTAAGAAGAAATGTACTTCAATTACTTGAAGTTTAATTATAATTCTGAGACTATCCTACTCACATTCCAAATTTCTCAACTAGGAGTTTCTATTACATTATGTATTGGATTAGGATTAAACTCCAGCCACATAAAACCATCAGTAGCATTCAATGGTGAAAAGTAAAGCACAAAGAAAACAGAGTTGACAATGAACCAAGAGAAAGAAAATCCGGAGGAAATTTAAAAGGCAGCAGTTAAGTCTAATTTAGCACTAATTTAAGATAATTGCTTTCAAATCATGCTCCAGGGAACCCTGGGGCTCTGTACAGAAGATTCAAAAGGTTTCATAGTCAAGTAAGCCTTCAAAATTGGTTTTAAAGTTAAATTTTTGTATTGTGCATTGCAGTTGGGAAATCATGAGATTAAAGAAAAGGTTCCTCAGCTAAAAAAAATTTGAAAACTACCACTCAAGTATTAAACACAAATAAAAACAGAAAAAAGTTGATTTTAATTTGCACTATTAAGTGTCAATGGCCAAAGACTTACTGAAGCGTAAACCTATATTTGTCATGTTCTATAGCTAAAATTATGAACAATGCTCAATACTATAATTTAGTACATTTGTTACCTTTTAAAGGCATTCTATTGAAGGTCATGTAGGATATTACATGGGGCAAACAATGCTCGCTCACTATATAATACTTTTTTGGTTGACATTTTATAGTCTCCTTATTCGAATACCGTTATTTTGAAAGCATTAGCACTTTCTTCACTGTCATACAAAGGTGTCTTCTAAAGAAATGTTTTTTTGTCATGGTTAAATGCCATCATTTTTCTTTTTAAATTTAATCTCAAACTGAAGGAATGGGTCTGTAAACAATTTCTTGGTATATGTATCTTGTCCACTTGGTTGGAAACATAAACAGTGAAATTCAGGAAGTAGCCACAGGAACAGAAGGGGATGGAAAAAAATCTAAAAAAAAGACTGACTGGTTAGAATATAGGGGAATGTTTACCATCTAAAACTTTATTCCAATGAGAACTGAAGTATAAATTTCTTTCTAAGCATTGAATTCCTCTTTCTATTATATATTAGAATAACTGAAAAGACACTAAGTTTTTGATAGATCCACTAAGGTACTAAAATCAACCCTGGCTGTCTCTTTAATTGTACAAAGATTTTCTATGTGTTGGCCTTAAATTTTAAGAGAGGATTAACACTGAGTGCAAATTATCAGAATTATATCATAAATACTGAGGCTTTGAAAACAAAAGGAGAGATACCAACTCCTCAGACTCACATCAAATGGCTGGTGAATTCCCTTGGCAACAGCCTGGTATAGAAGGCTGGTAGCGTTGCCACCCCTCTTGACGTGTGGTCCAGCACCGAGGACATGCTGAAGAACGCTAAATGCATTTGCTTCTGTACTTCCTATGGCAGCACTTTCTGCTACAAGAGCAGCATGGACAAGACTGTCTCCACTCTGTTCTCGAATTTCACCTGGGGCCATGTAAGGATAGGGTGAAGAAGAAAATGGCTTGCTCACCACGGGTTTCATTCTTCAGTATTCCCTACAACACAGTATTAACCCACCAAGACCAAGCTTTTCTGTGGCCCTGTGCTTTCCCCATGCCATTCTGCCCTAACACACACACACATAATCAAACATATGCTTAATATGCAACACCCAAGCCATCCGATTCTAACTGAGACTGTTTGGTAGTAAATAATAAGGCCTATTCCCCGCTCAACATGTTCTGGGGGGGAACTTCCTTCTGATAAATCAATCCTAACAGAACAAAAAATGCTTACCTCCACGGTATCTGGCCTTTGTACCAGCTAAACCAAGCCCACCCCTCATGTTGAGAAACTGTTCTGCAACTTGCTTGAGGGTAGGGTGACTCACACCTGTTTCAACAGAAACAAAAAGCTAGAACCAGAATTTCTAAAACACCACTGTAAAATATCTGGTTTTTCCTTGCTTTAAAAATACATGATTATAAAAGTGAAACATTACAGAAATAGACAGAAAAGAAAACAAGTCTTTCCACCATATGCTATTGTCCCAGACATATTCATTTATAGTTTACTATCACTAAACTATTTACTATCACTAAACTATTTACTATATACTATTAATCTAGAATTTTTTCCTGTGTAGGTATTAATATTATCCTCATTTTATTTTTAAAATGGTATCATTCTATTCGTATTGTTTCTCACTTGTCTTTTGCAATTTGCATCTTTCTAAATGATTAGTCTACATCAAATAGTTATTGGTTATAAAGAATCACATTCTACTGACGTATCACCATTTAATCAATCCCTTCTTGAAGAACATTAGCATGTTTCTAATAGTTGGCTATTAAAACAACATTGCATTGTGCACCAAAGGACACTATCAAGAGAGTGAAAGGACAACCCATGAAATGGAAGAAAATATTTGCAGATTATAAATCTGAGAAGAGATTAGTATCCCAAATATATATAGAACCCATACAACTCAACAATAAACAAACAAACCAGTTGAAAAATGGGCTAACGATTTGAACAGACATTTCTCCAAAGAAGTTATACAAATGCTCCCAAAACACATGAAAACATGTTCAATGTCATTGTCGTTAGGAAAATGCAAATCAAAATCACAATGACCACCTTACACCCACTAGGATGGCCACAATCAGGAAGACAGACAAGTGCTGAATGTGGAGTAAGAATGTGGAGAAATTAAAACCTTTGTGCATTGCTGGCAGGAATGTAAAATGATACACCTACTTTGGAAAACAGTCTGGCAGTTCCTCAAATGGTTAAACAGAGAGTTACCACATGTCTTGGCAACTTTACTCCTACGTATATAATCAAAAGAATTGAAAATTGGTGTTCTAAGAAAAACTTACACATGAATGTTTACATCCACAATAGACAAAAGGTGGAAACAACCCAAATGTCAATGAATGGACAAAGAGAATGTGGTAATAGAGTATTTTTCAGCCACAAAAGGAAATGAAACAATGATACATACTATAATAATGGATGGACCTTGGACCTTGAAAATATTACGCTAAAAGAAGCCAGTTGTATAACTCCATTTATATGAAAAGTCCAGAATAGTCAAATCTATAGAGACAGAAAGTACATTAGTGGATGCCAGAGGCAGGGGGAAGGTGAGAATGGGGAGTGATTGCTAATGGGTATGGGTTTTTTTGGGGGATGATAAAAATGTTCTGAAATTAGACAGTGGTAATAGTTGCACAACTCCCTAAATTACACTAAAAACCACAGAACTGTATACTTTAAAAGGATGAATTTTATGGCATGTAAACTATACCCCAAGCTGTTATATTCCTTTTTCTTTTTTTTCCCTTTCTTTTTCTGTCTCTGCTGCTTGAATCAGAAAAGTTGTTATTCGCAAAACAAACAAAAATCACTGCAAACAATATACTCGTGCAACTATTTTGTAAACTCGATAAAGTGTTTCTGTAGGACAAATTCTTAAAAGTAAAATTGCTGGGTCTAAGAGTATAAACGTTTTGAATTTTAACAGATATATTCAAATAGACCTCCAAAAATGTTGTACTAGTTTATATTCCCATCAGAAATTTTTTTTTTTAAATTTCATCTTATTGTTATGGGGGATATAGAATTGCAGGTTACATACGTTGCCCATGCACCGCCTTTCCCCCCAAGTCAGAGCTCCAGGCGCCATCAGAAATTTTTGAGAGTACCTACTTATCTAAACCCTTCTTAATTTTGGGTGGTATCCATCTTTTAATTTTTTACCAATCTCATGAATTAAAAAATTTTAAATTATTAGTGAGGCTGATTCTCTTTTAAAATAATTTATAAAACAAAGATAATTGAATACACACATATATTAATATATATACATATATATTTACCCCATGAATTGTCTGTTCATGCCCTTTGCCTATTTTTCTATTAAGCTGTACGTTTTTAAAAGATAGTTTGTCAAAGATCTTGGCCAAGAGAAATTCACCCTTGTCACAGATTTTGCAAATACCATGAAGAATTTAAAGCAAATAGCTTGCAAAGTTAAATGTTGGATTCTGCTTTCCAAAACAAATGACTAGCAATTAAAATCCTATCATATACTGCCTGCCTGATGTAAATAGAAAACTACTTTGTTCAATTCCATACTTATATAACTACAGTTTAAGGGACTGCTATTAAGGAGGCAAACTGACATGCAGGTAATGCCCAACTTACCAAGTCCAACCAAAGCCATTCTTGCACTTGTAAAATGGTTCTGAACGAAGTAATGTAACTGAGGAAGTTAAAAACACTTATTAGTTTATATGGTATAAATATAAAAATCTGCAGAAACATAAAAGTAGAGTTTGGTGGGAAATAAATACTCCAGCCTTAAAAATTGCTATAATGAACTATATGGGACTAACTAGTGTTGAATTACACAGGAATTTTATTTAAAGAACTAGAACTCAATTGTGGTCATGGCTGTACAACTCTGTGAATACAATGAAAACCACTGAACTGTGTACTTTAAATAGGTAGGTTGTAAGGTATGTGAATCACATCTCATTAAAACTGTTATTAAAAAAAGGAAGGAAAAGAAACAGCACACACTGGCATGAACTTGAAAAAAATGGGACTAAGTTTACGATTTTTATTATAATGTGGTTTAAGGAGAACATCAGGGGTTTTTTTTTTTTTTGTCTTTATACAGACAATAACTAAGCACTATTAACTTTCTTTTCTTTTTTTTTTTTTTTTTTGAGACAGAGTCTCACTCTGTTACCCGGGCTAGAGTGCCGTGGTGTCAGCCTAGCTCACAGCAACCTGAAACTCCTGGGCTCAAGCAATCCTCCTGCCTCAGCCTCCCTGGTAGCTGGGACTATAAGCATGTGCCACCATGCCTGGCTAAGTTTTCTATATATATTATTTTTAGCTGTCCATATAATTTGTTTCTATATTTAGTAGAGATGGGGTCTCGCTCAGGCTGGTCTTGAACTCCTGAGCTCAAACAATCCGCCTTCCTCAGCTCCCAGAGTGCTAGGATTACAGGTGTGAGCCACCGCGCCCGGCCACTATTAACTTTCTATAACAGGGCAACAGAGTTATAGTACTACAACCCTCTTGCCCATCTGCATGATTTTCTTACCATGAAGCCATTGTCTATACCAGGGTTTCCAACCCAGATGATCATAGAATGACATAGAGAGCTTAAAACACAAAAACTATCAGTGTCCCCCATTCCTGGGACTCATGCTACAGACTGATATAGATTTCAATGTGAAATCTTAGAATCTTTATTTAAAGCCAACTAACTACCTGGCATTTTGCTATGTACAGTCTTTTAGCTACCTTGATGACACATCTTTTTTCCCCTCACTTAAACAGATTCTGACAGAGATCATACCTCTTCATGAAGGTGCATTTGATTTCTGAAAAATTTCAAAACTCATTAGAGGCTAGTCTTATGGGAATTGTTGCCTGTTCAAGTTGTATGGTCAGTTAGAATTTTTAAATAAAAGTGTCATATGAATGGTAGGCATTAAATTATTGATTGGTAAGTGAAAAGAGCAAGGGATGTACAGTTTAGGTTTTCTGTAGCAGCTAATCAGAAATGAAACGAGAATAAAACCTTGAATTTCCAAGTCAAGTATACTTTGAAAGTGTTGATAATTCCAAATTTTTCTCTTAAAATCTTTTGATAAAATTTGTTTTGGGGGTGGGTGGGTGGTAGGAGTAGGAAATTCAGATCATATGCACATCTGCACTTGCAGATTTAACATTCAGTGCTTCCAGTTTTGGAAACAAAGTTCTAAGATATACATGGCCGTGACATATGGCAAATCTGCCAATGAAAGGTGGCTGGTGTGCTGCAGGTGAATGAGCTAGCGAGGGGCTGATGGAAAGGGAGGTAAGGAAGTGGGCTCAGCCTTATCTGTGTGTTCAGAGGGACTAGAGTTTTAGTTAAGGGCCTTATTATGGTATTTAAACATTTAAATACTGTTTAAAAAAGATACATATACACAGAAAAGAGTCTAGAATATAGCAGATATTAACACTGAGTGCCTTTAGATATGTGAGATGTTTTCCTTTTTTTTTTTTTTTTTTTTTTTTTTTTGAGACAGAGTCTCACTCTGTTGCCCAGGCTAGAGTGAGTGCCGTGGCGTTAGCCTAGCTCACAGCAACCTCAAACTCCTGGGCTCAAGCGATCCTCCTGTCTCAGCCTCCCGAGTAGCTGGGACTACAGGCATGCACCACCATGCCCGGCTAATTTTTTTTTTTCTATATATATTTTTAGCTGTTCATATAATTTCTTTCTATTTTTAGTAGAGATGGGGTCTCGCTCTTGCTCAGGCTGGTCTCGAACTTCTGAGCTCAAACGATCCGCCCACCTCGGCCTCCCAGAGTGCTAGGATTACAGGCGTGAGCCACCGCGCCCGGCCTGAGATGTTTTCTTTTCATTTTCCTTTTTTTTTTCTTTTCTTAGGTTCAAGTGGAGCTCAGACCTTCATTTTCCTTGTCTTTATTTTCTGATTTTTCTGCAATGATCGTGTCCCTTTTGTCATAAAAACTTTCTTTAGTTAAAAGATATACAAAAATTGTTTATATAGGATTTTTGTTAAAAAGCTGATGAATTGGCCAGGCGTGGTGGCTCACGCCTGTAATCCTAGCCCTCTGGGATGCTGAGGTGGAAGGATTGCTTGAGCTCAAGAGTTCGAGACCAGCCTGAGCAAGAGAGAGATCCGTCTCTATTATTATTAAAAAAAAAAAAAAGATGATGAATTAGATTTACAATAAAGGAGGACAATAAAAAAAAAAAAGAAAAAAAGCTGATAAAAAAAGCAAGCAAGCTGAATCTCTAAAAATTAGAAGATAAAAAAGAAAAATTAGCTAATGGTAGATGAATGTTCAATTTAATATGAAAACAAGCACATTTTAAAATGTAGTACGTTTTGTCAGTACCTCCTCTGGTGTCACTTTTCCAATCCTATAGTCAGGACAATACAAGGAATTAGCCAGGGCATTCCGGTAAGCTGCAGCATGCAAATTTTCAATAACATCTGTATGATAAGTAAAGAAGCAGTTACTCAAGTATAATTTAAGTAAAGATGAGAACATTTTTAAACGCTAGAAGGCAACAAGACTATACAAATTTAGTTATCCTCTGCTATTCAAGAATTAAGAGGGCTTGAAATTCTGCCAGCCAAATGAGCTGAGAAAAAGGAGATTACATGGAGTAGTTTCTATATGCTGGAGTCCACGAGTCCACCTAAACCACTTCTCTAACTTTAATCTATCTGGTATCATCTGGAAAACACAATGGCCTGGGTTTTGGTAAGTATTAATCTAGTTATGGTTCTGCCACCAATTTGCCATGTGGCCTTAGATAAGTTATTTAATCTGGAATTTTGCTTATTTCTAAGGTTTCCTTTCTAGGTAATAAGGGAGTTGTCAGAATAAGAGGAGATATGAAAGTACCAGTCTTAGGTCATATTGCTGGGCTTTATGGGTCAGATGTTGTCAAACTGGACTTACTCCTGTTAGAGGTGTTCCTACAGGTGCTTTCCCCTGCTTTGCTTTCCTGCTTCAGTGCCTTTGCTTAAGGTATGTTTCCTTCATTTGCTCATTATTTGGGCAAACTCCCTATGCCAGCCACTGTGCTAGGTGCTGGAAACACAGAGATGAGTAACATATAATGCCTACCTCAAAACGTTAAGAGGAAAAACCATGAAATAAAGTATTATGGTGCAATGTCAGCAGTATGTCAAAAGAGCAGCAGGGGCACAAGGGAAAGGCACTGGGAACTGGAACAAAGTAACAGAAGTAAAATCTGGGATAAGTCTTATAGAATGAATAGGTTGTTTCCCAGGCAAATGATTGGGGAACAGCATTTCAGGCAGAGGAAACAGACAAAGCAAAGGCATAAAGAACAACAGTTTGATTCAAAGGGGAATCAAAGCTGGGAGGGGAAGAGGAGTAGAACAAGAAACAAGAGCAGTGGGTTGGGGTCGGATCATGAAAGGCCGTATATATCGCTAAGCTAAAGAGCTTGGCCTTTATCCCAAAGATGATAAGGAGCCTTTAAAGCATTTTCCTGTCAGGATCACTGTAATGGACTGAAGGTGTAAACTTGGAGGCAGAGACACCAGCCAGGAAACTATACAATAACAGTTTAGGCAGAAGGGATGAGGGCTGCAGCCTCATTGCTACCAGTGGGAGAAGAAGCCACTATGGACATATAGGTCATTTTTTCTACAATTTTACCATTCTATTTCTTTGGTAGAAGTCCTGAGCAATAAAGATCACACTTCTCTGTGACACAAAGTATCAACATTAGCAACACCAACCAAGCACTCACTATGTTCCAGACACTTGCCAGACGTGCATTCTGAGGGACGCCTGTCTCATGCCGAGCTCCTGCAGCGGGTCACCTATTTCTCGTCTACCTGCACATTTCTGCTCCCACCAGAAGTTGTATGGCTTCCAGAGAGTCACCAGTGCTTGTTTACAGATTTGTTTTGCCAGTGTACTTATCAAGATTATATAATTAAACATTACTTAAATACAAAATATGAATTAAAAAAGTTCTTATTTTAAAAAAATAAAGTTGCTTACTTTGGAAGGACCGAACAAATGGGGGCTGGATAAGTGATAATAGTAATATATACCAATAAATAATAATAGCAGCAGCAGCAACAATATACTGCTGCTGGATTTGGTGTAAACAAAATAATTGCTAAAAAGCTCTGGGTGGGGGGAAACAGGAAAAACATCTAGGATTCTACAGTCAATTTACTTACCATCAGACATGAAAAATAATAAAAAATATAAATGTTCACAAACAAAAGAATAATGTATTTAAATAACTGAACAAATTTTTGGGAAAGATATTTTCAAACCCATATAGTAAAAAATTTCCACAGCAATTTTTTCTTCTACAAATCCATTGGCTCAAAAAGCCAGTATCTTATTACAGAAACAACTGAATGTAATCTGAAATGTACTTACGAGCCTGTGGATTCTGAAAAGCCACAGCTTTGTCAACCTTTAGCTGAGAGTGAAGGGCGGCTACTTCCCAACGACGAAATTCTGGTGCTGTGGTGACATTGAGCAGGAACTCCATTAGAATTTCACTACAGAAAACATAAAGAAAAGAATCACATGTCAAAGATTTAAAACCAACATTCAAGGTTCTACATAACTGTAGTGCTCTTAATATTAAACTTTAAGCCTTGGGAAAGCATGGTGTTTGTGTGCATAGTTTATGAATAATAATCTAAAATGAAAGTCAGAGGTCATAATGACACATTATAAAGACTAGAACTGTGCAGCTTAATATTTCTTTAAAAGCAGATGTCTCAAACACACGCAGGTACTTACACATCATCCCTCAGGCATTCCACAGTGTAAGCCATGTTCTCCCTTGTTGCAGTCACACTGAAATGGAAATAAATTACAGTAAATTATCTGCAGCAGAAGAATAAGCTTTTGTTTATTCAACCAATTCCTTTGGAAAGAAAATTTTAGAAGTATACAAGAGTGCAAATAATAATATAACAAAACCCCACATACTAATCAACTAAAATTTAAAAATATTAAAAAATATTTTTTAAAGAGTGGCGAATAATTCAACCTTAAAAAGGAATGAAATCCTGTCACGTTATAACACAGATGCACCTTGAGGACATTATGCTAAGTGAAATAAGCCAGGCACAAAAAGACAGAGACAGTAAGATTCCACTTATATGGGGTACCTAGAATAGTCAAATTCAGAGAGACAGAAAACAGAATGGTGGTTGCCAGAGGCTTAGGGGAGGGGAGAATGAGGAGTCATTGTTTATGGGTACAGAGTTTCAGGTGGCGAAGATAAAAAAGTGCTGGAGATGGATAGTGGTGGTAACTGCTAAATGCCACTAAACTACACACTTAAAATGGTAAATTTTATGTTATATATATTTTACCCAGTTTAAAGAAATGGCAAAGTTGGATATCTCTCTGTACCCTTCTCAGGCCAATTCCCTCATTTCTCTCCAACTCTAGAAACAACCATAACTGTAAGCAATACACAGTATTATTTTGCTTAAAAAATTATAATGCATCATACCTTAAAAAAATCTTGAAACTTGCCTTTTCACACAATATTTTAAGTTCTGCTATGTTGATATATAGATCTAGTTCATTCCTTAACTGCTGTGTAGTAGTCCTATCATATGATCATATCATACTTCATCCATTTCCCTAAAGAAGGACATTTAGATAGTTTCTGGTCTTTACAAAGATAAAGAATATCTCTGTGTGTGTGGATTAAAAACCATTGGGTTTTTCAGTATTACTAGATATTCCCTGATTCTTTTCCAAGTCATTGTATCAATTTATACTCCTACCAGAAGAATAACAGATCTTCCATCATCCTTACCACTGCCAACACATAACATATAAAAAATCTGATGCGTATGAAATGGTATCACACTATTGATTACAAGAAAAGACTAGTATTTCTGGCTTTCTCTTCTGAGAATAGCCTGTTCCTATTCTTTGTCCATCCATTTTCTCTGTTCTTTTTTTCTTTCCTGATTTGTAGTTCTTTCTTTTTCCAAATGGTAATTCTTTGCATGTTATATACAGGGATATCTTGTTTTACTGTGCTTCACTTTATTGTGCTTCGAAGATATTATATTTTTCATTTTTTTTTTCTTTTGAGACAGAGTCTCGCTTTGTCACCCTGGGTGGAGTACAGTGGCGTGATCATAGCTCACCACGACCTCAAACTCCTGGGCTCAAGTGATCATCCTGCCTCAGCCTCCTAAGTAGCTGGGACTACAGGCGCATACCACCATGTCTGGCTAATTTTTTCTATTTTTAGCAGAGGTGGGGTCTTGGTCTCGCTCAGGCTGCTCTCAAACTCCTGAGCTCAAGAGATCCTCCCACCTTGGCCTTCCAGAGTGCTAGGATTACAGGTGTGAACCACCACGCCCAGCCTATGTTTTTTACAAATTGAAAGTTTGTGGCAATCCTGTGTTGACCAAGTCTACAGATGCCATTTTTCCAATAGCATGCGCTCACTTTGTATCTGTCACATTTTGATAATTCTCATATTTCAAAATTTTCATTATTATTATATCTGTTATGGTGATCTGTGAATAGTATCTTGATGTTATTGTAATTGTTCTGGGCTGCCACAAACCATGTCCATGTAAAGATGGCAAACTTAATCAATAAATGTTGTGTGTGTTCAACTGCTCCACCACCTGGCCATTCCCCCTCTCCTTGGGCCTCCCTATTCCAAGACACAACAATATTAAAATTAGGCCAATTAATAACCCTACAATGGCCTCTACGTGTTCAAGTGAAGAGTCACACATCTCTCATTTTATATCAGAAGCTAGAAGTGATTAAGCTTAGTGAGGAAGGCATGTCAAAAGCTGACAGAGGCTGAAAGGTAGGCCTCTCGCACCAAGCAGTTACCCAAGTTGTTAATATAAAGGAACAGTTCTTAGAAATTAAAAGTGCTATTCCAATATACACTCAAATAAGTGAAATAACCTTTATTTCCAACCCCCCACCCCCCATTCTGCTAGAGAATGACATAGGCTCATTGCTGGAGAAAGTTTTCGAGGTCTGGATAGAAGATCTAATCAGCCACCACATTCCTGTAAGCTAAAGCCTAATCCAGAGCAAGACCCTAACTCTCTGCAAGTCTACAAAGGCTGAGAGAGGTATGAAAGCTGCAGAAGGAAAGTTTGAAGCTAGCAGAGGTTGGTTCATAAGGTTTAAGGAGAGAAGCTGCCTGCCTCCTTAATATTAAAGTGCAAGGTAAAGCAGCAAGTGCTGATGTAGAAGCTAGGGCAAGTTATCCAAAAGATCTAGTTAGGATCACTGATGAAGGTGGCTACACTAAATAATAGATTTTAAATGTAGATCAAACAGCCTTATACTGGAAGACGTCATCTAAGACTTTCATAGCTAGAGAGAAGTCAATGCCTGGCTTCAAAGGACAGGCTCTCTTGTGAGGGGCTAATGCAGCTGGTGACTTTAAGTTGAAGCTAATGCTCACTTACCATTCTGAAAATCCTAGGGCCCTTAATAATTATGCTAAATCTACTCTGCCTGTGCTCAATAAATGGAACAACAAAGCCTGAATGATAGCACTATTTATTGGATATTTTAAGCTCACTATTGAGACCTACTGCTTAGATTCCTTTCAAAATATTACCTTTTTCTTTTCTTTTTTTTTTTTTGAGACAGAGTTTTGCTCTGTCACCCTGGGTAGAGTGCAGTGACATCATTGTAGCTCAATGCAACCTCAAACTCCTGGCTCAAGGGATCCTCTTGCCTCAGCCTCCTGAGTAGCTGGGACTACAGGCACATGCCACGACACCTGGCTAATTTTTCTATTTTTTGTAGAGATGGGGTCTTGCTCTTGTTCAGGCTGGTCTCACAATCCTGAGCTCAAGCAGTCCTCCTACCTCGGCCTCCCAGAGTGCTAGGATTACAGGCATGAGCCACTATGCCCGGCCTGCCTTTTAATTTTTTAAAAGAGACTGTGTTTTGCTGTTGTCCAGGCTAGAATGCAATGGCATAATCATAGTTCACTGTTAACCTTGAACTCCTGACCTTAAGGAAGCCTCCTGGGTCAGCCTCCAGAGTAGCTAGGACTACAGGCACAAGCTGCCATGCCTGGCTAATTTTTAAAATTTTTTTGTAGAGATGGGATATCACTATTTTGCTCAGGGTGGTCTTAAACTCCTGGCTTTAAGTGATCCTCCTACCTTGGCCTCCAAAAGTGCTGGGATTACGGGTATGAGCTGCCCTACCATTGCTCATTGTCAATGCACCTGGTCACCCAAGAGCTCTGAAGGAGATGTACAAGGAGATGAAAGTTTTCATGCCTGCTAATACAACATCCATTCTGCAGCCCATAGATCAGTGAGTAACTGTGACTTTCAAGTCTTATTAAGAAATACATTTCATAAGGGTATAGCTGCCACAGTGATGGATCTGAGCAAAATAAACTGAAACATTCTGAGAAAGAGTCACCATGTTCTGGATGCCTAAGAATATTAATGATTCATGGGAGGAGGTAAAAATATCAATATTAATACAAGTTTGGAAGAAGTTGATTACAACTCTCACAGATGACTTTAAGGGGTTCAAGACTTCAGTGGAAGAACTGCAGAAGTGGAAATAGCAAGAGAACGAGAATTAGAAGTGGAGCCTGGAGATGTGACTGAAGTGCTACAATCGGTCTCTTGATAAAACTTGAACAGATGAGGAGTTACTTCTTATGGATGAGCAAAGAAAGTGGTTTCTTGAGATGTAATCTACTCCTGGTTAAGATGCTGTGAACGTTGTTGAAATGACAACAAAGGATTTAGAATGTTACATAAACTTAGCTGATAAAGAAGCGGCAGAATTGCACTGACTCCAATTCTGAAAGTTGTTTTACTGTAAGTAATATGTTAGGAAACAGCATCTCAAACTACAGAGAAATCCTGTGGAGTCAGTCAATGCGGCAAACTTCAATGTTGATTTTAAGAAATTGCCACAGCTAACCCGACCCAAGCAACCACCACCCTCATCAGTTGGCAGCCAGGCTAGTTACCCAGTTAAAAGAGACTGGGTCTTGCTGTTACCCAGGCTAGAGCGCAGTGGCATCATCATAGTTCACTGCAACCTCGAACACCTGGACTGAAGGGATCCTCCCGCCTCAGCCTCTCAAGTAGCTGGGACTACAGGGATGTGCCATCATACCCAGCTAATTAAAAAAAAATTTTCTGTAGAGATAGTCTCACTACATTGCCCAGATTAGTCTGGAACTCCTGGGATCAAGCAATCCCCGTCTTGGCCTCCCAAAGTGCTGGGATTACAGTTGTAAGTCACTGTGCCTAGCCTGTGCTCTGTTTAAGAAATCCTCAACCATCATGATAACAGAGAAAAGTTCCCTTATAATTGAATATTTTCTAGCATTTTCACCATTTATTTTCCATTATTAAACACTTCTTTAACAAACCTTAATGTACCACCAACTGCTTCAATTCCACGCGTTATTTTGAAGGATGAAGCTCCTTTTGTAGTCTTGAAAAAGAACAGAACAATTTTCTTAGTTTTTCAATGTCAAGTTTACCAAACATCATACTATATCAAAATCTACTGTCTAATAATTCTCATTAGCAGATTCGAAAGGAACTTTCTTTAATAGTGTATCCTTTTTAGTTAAGAATTATAAAACAAGGCTCAACAAAAAGCCTAAGTATAGATTTTTACATAAAGCATATTTATGTAAAAATTCCACTGTCAAATGCAAGCTTACTGGATTCATTAGTCTATTCTGAAAGAGACTTGCATATGGAAAAAACTAGCAATTTTCCTTCAATTTTTGGTACTTAAAACTTTTTTTTTTTACTGACTTTTTATGCTCTAACACCAACAATCATATAGACACGAATTTAATGCTTTTCTGTGGCAAATATCTTGTGGTTTCTCGGAATTGTCCAGTGTTCCTCTGTGCCCTGCCATTTATGTCTAGCCAGAATCTGACTTTCATCTGGAAATCAGGGCTTTGCAGATGTAAATATTTAAGATGACATCACCAATCGGATATCAGACTGAGGTGGGGGGTGGGGGAGGGGATGGGGGTATGCCTACACAATGAGTGCATCACGCACCGTTTGGGGAATGGTAACGCTTGAAGGTGCTGACTCGGGAAGGGGGGGTGGGGGAGGGAGGGACAGATACCTACATGATGGTGCAACGCGCACTACCTGGGGAACAGACACGCCTGGAGCTCTGACTTGGGGGGAAAGGCGGTACATGGGCAACGTATGTAACCTGCAATTCTGTATCCCCCATAACAATAAGATGAAATAAAAAAAAAAATGACATCATACTGGATTAGCATGGGCCCTACATCCAATATGACTGCTGTCCTTATAAGAGGGAAATTTGGACACAGACAGGAGGAAGGCCATGTGACAACAGAGGCAGACACTGGAGTGACGCCGCTGCAAGCCAGGGAAGGACTGCAGGCAAACACCAGAAGCTAGGAACAGGCAAAGGAGGATTCTTCTCTACAGCAGGGAGCACCGCCCTGCTGACACCTTGACTTAGACACCCTGATTTTGACTTCTAGCCTTTAGAACTGTGACAGGATAATTTCTTTTTTTTTTTTTGTTTAAACCATCTGGTTTGTAGTAATTTTGTCTGGCAGCTCAAGGAAATGAACATAGAGACATTGCTATTAGTTTTTCTTTTTCCTAGTACCAAGACATCACAGCATTTCCGAACACTGAGGTAGTAAAGATACTTACCAAACTGGACGCAAGACGCAGCAAATGAGAGGTTCCTAAGTTGTTGGAGTCCTCATATCTACTGCCTGCTTTAATGAACAAACCAATTCTTGATATAGGAGCATAGTTTTCCAAAGAAGCAATCACTAAACCATTCGGTAATTTGGTGAACTGTATTTAAAATAAAGTGGAGACATAATTAATGTCTTTATATTACCAAGGAGAGTAAGGCATGTATGGGTTTCAGTGAGTAACTCAGTGGGACTAACCTCAAGGTCCTGAGGATGTGGAGGTGCTCCTGCAGGGGCAGCTGTGGCTTTAACTTTGGGGGCAACTTTGAGGGAATAAAATCTCTAAACACACACAAAAAAACCCAGGTTACACACATTTCTCACAAGAACAGTGCTTTGTATAAAGCATTGTATGTTAGTGTACCCAAGCGACAGAGGGTGTTCAGGGGTAAAAAAGAACAATAACCACGTCCATGGAAGGCTTTAGCTGCGTAACTCAATATGGACTTACCACCCACCAGTTGACCCAGGTCATTCTTAAAATCTATTTCTTGGTGATTTATAGAGAATACTGTATCCTCCATGTTCCTTTTTTTACTACATAAAGAATCAATGTATTTTCTTTTACCTATCAATTATCTTATCAAAGTTTCAAGTGGTTCGTTCCAGTTCTAATGCTTTCACATTTTTTGAAAAAGTGTCAGACCGTTTTAGTGCTACTGCATCCCATGTTTGCCCAACAAGTCTCACCTTTTTAGTCTATTTTCCAATTGAAGTGACCATCTCCTTAATCATTTTAGCAACCTTTAAAAAAGACAAAGTATAACAACTTCTTCTGTACCCTCAGTATTTCCTACTGTGTAGTCACTCTCTTTTTTTTTTTTTTTTTTTGGGACAGAGTCTCGCTCTGTTGCCTGGGCTAGAGTGCCATGGCGTCAGCCTAGCTCACAGCAACCTCAAACTCCTGGGCTTAAGCAATCCTCCTGCCTCAACCTCCCGAGTAGCTGGGACTACAGGCATGCCCCATCATGCCCGGCTAATTTTTTCTATATATATATTTAGTTGGCCAGATAATTTCTTTCTATTTTTAGTAGAGATGGGGTCTTGCTCTTGCTCAGGCTGGTCTCGAACTCCTGACCTCGAGCGATCCACCCGCCTCGGCCTCCCAGAGTGCTAGGATTACAGGTGTGAGCCACCGCGCCCGGCCTGTGTCATCACTCTCTTGTATGCTACATTGAGCCCCCACAACCAAGGTCTTAACCTTCTTTGACTAAATAAAAATTTTTATCATCTTAACATTAGCTTCATCCACAGCAGATTCTCAATATGTAACAGGCACCTATTGGTAGGGTAATAGAGTCCTCTTAAATGTCAGATAATGGATCCAAAATGTACTTTATTTAGTTCTTTTTTGGGCAAATATATATTGTATATACAATGGCATAAAAGTCACTCTGATTACGATTAAGGCTCATAAGGTTACTAGTGGAGATGCTGAGTAGATAAAACTACATGCTCCCAAGATCCAATGTTGCTGGAGTTTCCCAGGGACCCCCATTGGAGGCTCTGGGAATGCCCCACTCTGTGGGGGATTCTCTGGGAATGCCCCAGCCTCTGTCCAGAGGCTGTTTGTTGTGCATTCAGCATCAGTGCTGTACTAAGCTGGCTGCTGGTTATCATTTGCTGTTAGTATTTTTAATTATGAATTACAATTAGGTTTGCTTTATCATCATCAATTTAGTTTGCTGGGTATGGTATAGTTAACCCTACTTGTGATTTTGACCTTTGATTTTCCAAAAAGCACATTTTAAGATAAATGGGCATAGGAGCTCAAATACGAATATTCCGTAGTTCCATCCCCAAGTGATATTTAGGTGCTTTCAACTCAAATGTGCCTCAACACTGATACTTTGTTGTCTTATCTGTCCCATTTGAACCAGCAATTATTCTAGTAATTGCCATACAATTACTAAGTTATTGTTTTAATAACAATATGCATAAGTTTATTCTCATGTAAAATAAGCAATATAATTAGAAACAAATAATTGTTTTCAAGTTTACTGAAATTTGTTTACTTTGATCCTCTTCAACTGTTATCTTTGACCTCTTTTTTCTATTGGAAAATGGAATGGAGAAAATTTTGGGGTCTTTTGCTAGTCTAATTGGGCTGCCCTCAAAGGGCTGTTAATCACTGATTTGTCTAGACATTCCAGGAAAGGTGATACAATTACAGCCTAAATTTACATAATCCACAGTATATCTATTTAAACATAAGACACAGTCAAATTCCATTCCCAGGTCTGGTCTTTTGCATATCCCTCTAGCAGGGGTCCTCAACCACTGGCATTTTGGGCTGGAAAATTCTTTGTTGTAGGGGGCTGTTTTTGTGCATTGTAGGTTGTTTAGCAGCACTCCTGGCCTCCAGATGACAGTAGCACCCTCTCCACAACTGATACAACCGAAAATGTCTCCAGACATTACTAACGGTTCCCTGGGGGCATATCGTCCCTCGCTGAAATTTAAGTGTTCCCCATTTCTCCTCTTGATAACCACTGCTCCACAGTGACAATGACCCTTGAATTTTCCCCAAGTAACAGCTTTGTTTAATTTGGGCTTGGAGGGGGAGCCTTAATTAAGCAGCTTTTGAGGACGGTCCATCTCGGAAGAACCCTCTAACGAAAGACCGGAAAAAGCACACCTTATACTGCCAGGACACCGTAATAATTAACAATGAAGTTCCAGGCACTGATAAGCGTAATATCTGCCTTAGCTCATTTCCTATGCTTTTATTCATAGACACACTGATGCTCTGTGATAAACCAAGGAGCGGAGGCTGCAGCTAAGTTAAGGGTGGGGAGCTAGGTCTGCACCGGCCTCCCGTTCCCCGAGTCTCACAGTCTCCTTCTCCGGCGCGTAAGTGCAGGTGTGACCTTCAGAAGTGCCTTCACGGCGTCGCTTCAACTCTGTTCTCAAGTCCTCCTCCCTCCTTTCAGGTTTTCTGGCGTTAGGTTTCTTCTGCTCACAGCACGAGCTGGGCCTCCACTGCATGACCCAGTCTGCAGCCCGCGGGCCCGTAGAGTTCAGCTGAAGGGCAGACCGAAGCCCGAGGCCGGGAACCCCAAACCAAGCACCTCCGGCTCGTATCACCTTGGTGACACACTACTCCCCAGCCCGTCCCCAAGCCCGTCAGCTCTGCTCACCGAGAAGGACCCGGCTCTGCTTAGTAGTTTCATGGCTCAAGATTTCTCTCACCCGCGGTCACTACCGGATTAAGGGAAAGCAAGATGGTGGCGGAGGACAGGAGTTTCCCAGCTTTCCCCGCGAACACTTTCCCACGCCCCCTTCGGGAGGGGGACTCTCTATACCAACCGCGCTCTACTGCTCCTTGGGGTAGGTTGGACCAATCCAATTCCGCCAAGGCGCAGAATAGGGAGACGCGTAATTTCCTAAGCAAATATACCAAAGACAATTCAGGGTATTGCTTTCTAGGCTCTTTTCTTGGCCTGAATATCCAGCCTGTAATCCTTTTCTAGCTGTACCCACGAGAGTCCATCATAACTGCCCCCCCCGCCACTTTGGATTCTTCCGATCTGGACTGTCCAATGAAGCAGCGCCTTTCCCGGGATTCCACGGGCGTTTTCTGGGCTGACGCCTTCTCTGGAGGTCCTCGACTTCCGGTTTCCAGGAGACCGGTGGCTTTTGGAGGGTCTTGGCTGTCTGTCTTTCTGCTTGTTTTTACAAAATCCTGAGGCGAAGGACTGGTAGTGTAGGCGTTACAAGTTATAGGCAAACTTACGACCTTTCTGGCTTGTGTCTGGGTTGCTCTATGCCGACAACTGGCTTTGGCTCTCTTAAGATCCGGTCAAAAACCTGGGCGCCAACCCAATTTTTTGCCTTTCTGGGGCACCCCCAACCCAATTGATACCATGCAGTAGAGTTTCCCCTCCTGTGGCCGACTTACACCTAGTGGTGCATGAGATGATTTTAAGTCGGTACCTGAATGAGTACTTTCTTTTGAATATTCATCTTTTGATGATGACAGGTTGCAACGCTTGTAATTAGTTTCCCCATAAAATATATTTATAAAAGAATAAAAGTTGGTTTAAAAACGTTAAGTAACTATTGGTGTATGGCAAAAATCATGAATGAGTGAAATTTGGGAAGCACTTCTCTAAAATTTTTCATCCACCACCCACATTTTTCAGGATTAAGTTCAAATTCATTAACATGGCATACAAAAGCACTGTCTCCAGTACTTTTTAATCACTACCCTCAAATAAGCTGCACCCTTGAGAGTCCATTATCGGAACTTCATCATCAAACAGTTCAGCGAGGGACAGTCAAGTCCCCACGCTGGAACGCACACGGACACACACACACACACACACCTCCTTAGAATGTCCCCTTATTCTTGGGTTATAACACCACCCACACGTCAAAACTGTGACCAAAATATCAGAAAGGGGGAAAAATTTTCTTCCAAAGGTGAGATAATTTGAAACATAGTAATTCATTATACATAAACCATGAAACCCCAAGTCTATCCAGTGTTTTGCAAAATTGCAAAAATGCCTATTAAGCTTTAAACTACAAAGTAGGAGTGCCATCTTGTGGACAGATAGACCATTTTCACATTGCCATTCCCTACCCAACTTCATGTGGGTTTTCTGCCACAACTGTAACATTTTATTGCAGAAGAAAATAGAGTCCTTGAAATGGGTTTCTACATAGGAGGCACTGAAATCTCTAGGGAGACAAAACAGGCAGACAGGAAGACAGTAGACATGGAAGGCCAGATGAGTGCATTGCTGGAAAGCTCTAATTGTTAGTTTCACTAATGTGGAGTCCAGTGTGACTCCATGGAGCCCAACTCCCTACCCTGCGCTGGAGTGGGAGAAGGAGGTTATAGCGGGGGCGGGGGGAGCGGGGGGGGGGGGCAAAAAAGACCAGAGGAAAGTGGTTTGAGGTTTTTTTTTTTTTTTTTTTTGAGACAGAGTCTCACTCTGTTGCCCGGGCTAGAGTGAGTGCCGTGGCGTCAGTCTAGCTCACAGCAACCTCAAACTCCTGGGCTTAAGCGATCCTGCCTCAGCCTCCCGAGTAGCTGGGACTACAGGCATGCGCCACCATGCTCGGCTAATTTTTTGTATATATATATTTTAGTTGTCCATATAATTTCTTTCTATTTTTAGTAGAGACGGGGGTCTCACTCTTGCTCAGGCTGGTCTCGAACTCCTGACCTCGAGCGATCCACCCGCCTCGGCCTCCCAGAGTGCTAGGATTACAGGCGTGAGCCACCGCGCCCGGCCTGGTTTGAGTTTTTACTTGGGAACATTATCTTGCCCTGTTAAGGCCAGAGGCATTAATCACGGATCCCCCTAATCCATAATTTTGATGTTGGCATTTCCTTCCCCATTCCTCTCGGAATCCTATCCAGTCAAATATGATCTCTGATGAAGTCTTCCCTAGCCACATTAGCCTGGGGGTTTCTCTCCCTTCTCTGAGCTTTAGTGCCTTGCATGGATAATTCACTTGAATTTATACTTTATCTCCCTTAAGTAGATTAAAGAAAAAACATTATTGGAATATTTAGACATAAATAAGTTGAAAGGCTAGTATAATGAACTCTCATTTACCTATTACAGTTTCAACCATAATCGACATTTTTCTTGTCTGTCTTTGATTTTAAGCTCCTTAATCGAGAGAACTACGACTCATAAATATGTTTAAGATGGCTTTAATCATAAGTGAGGGAGCATGGTTTTTATTTATTTATTAATTTTTGTCACGGGGTCTGCTCTGTCACCCAGGCTGGAGTGTAGGCATGATCATAGCTCACTGCAGACTCAAACTCCTGGGCTAAAGTGATCCTACTGCCTCAGCCTCCCAAGTAGCTAGGACTACAGGCATGTGCCACCATGCCTGGGTAATTTTAAACATTTTCTTGTAGAGACAGGGTCTCACTATGTTGCCCAGGCTGGTTTCAAACTCCTGGCCTCAAGTGCTCCTCCTGCCTCAGCCTCCCAAAGTGCTGGGAGTATAGGCATGAGCCACCATACCCAGTCCGTGGTTGTTTTTGACACCTCACTTAAGTGGTCAGGATCTGAAGTCAAAGCTACTCCAGTTAATGTTTTTTCCCCCATTTCTTCTGGGATTGGTGCATTTCCTATTAGATTAAAACAAACACATCCTTTTTGTCTTAAAAACTGTTTCACTTTTCTCTTTAGTATGTGGGACACACACACACCATTTGAAAAAAATGAAGGCTTTATAAAATGGGCAAAGAATTGCAGAACAACTATTGATCTCACATCTCACTTAACAACAGACATCAGGGACTTGTAGAAATAGTAGACTTCCCATAATTAAGTGAGGCATACAAAAGGCTTCTGTGTTAACCCAGAAAACCATGGCTCTTCAGTCAGAGCTTCTTTCTGCTTGCCTCTGTATTTTTCTTTAAGAGAGGACCCTTCCTTTTGCTCGAGAGAAAAACTATTATGAAGCTACCACCAGGGCTGGTGTGCGCTCTCCTCGGAGAAGAGACTTCACAGTGCATAGGCTCCTTATCCCATCTGCTCAGTTGTTTGAAGTCCCTGGGAAGGACACCCAAATTGTGCAGTGGGTGAAAGCTGGTTGCTTAAATTGCAATTCCTTCTGATAATCTGAGTACTTAGGTAAGTTCGGTATACACTTCATCAGTTGATGTCAGATACGAAGGGGAATCTAAGTGACAGCATTTGTGTCATAAGATTGCAAAAATAAGAAAGGATGGGACTTCAGGATTAACACCTTATTCAGAATGAACTTTTGGAGCAAGTCTAGAAGATATCCATGCTGTAGTTCTTATGATGTCCAGTTAGGCTTCATGATATCAAAAAAATCTAAAATTTTATAAGCAAGTTAGGCTGGTCTGTCTTATTTTAAATTATTATTATAATTATTATTATTTGAGACAGAGTCTCACTCTGTTTCCGGGGTTGGAGTGCCATGGCATCAGCCTAGCTCACAGCAACCTCAAACTCTTGGGCTCAAGCGATCCTCTTGCCTCAGCCTCCTGGGTAGCTGGGACTACAGGCATGCGCCACCATGCCCGGCTAATTTTTCTATATATATTTTTTTTAGCTGTCCATATAATTTCTTTCTTTTTTAGTAGAGACGGGGTCTCGCTCTTGCTCAGGCTGGTCTCGAACTCCTGAGCTCAAACAATCCGCCCGCCTCGGCCTCCCAGAGTGCTAGGATTACAGGCGTGAGCCACGGCGCCCGGCCTTATTTTAAATTATTTTAAGATTCAAGTAGGGAAAGCTATTTTGACAAGGAGGTCTCTACAGTGGTAAGTTTAGGACACAATGGAAGAAATTATCATCTGTTCACTAAGGCTTTAGCGTAAGTCTTGTTTGAATGGCAACATGACTAAAGATATGCTGTTACCTGGTGGTACTTTGTACTAAGGTCACAGAAAATTCCTTCCTAATACTATTTAAGTTGCAAACACTAATTTGTAAGAATCTGCTGAAAGGTCTTGCCCATTTTTTCCCCCAAAGCCAAACATGACTCACTTGCATCAGAATTTTATGGTGTACTTGTTAAAATGCAGATTCCTAGGTTACACACCACACCGATTGAAACAGAATCATCATAGTTTAGAATCTAGGAATCTTCATTTTAAACAAATACCCCCATGTGATTCTAGCACACAGTAAAGTTTGGGAACAGCTGGCCTAGCCTCTGCCTCTAGAGTAGTCAGGACATAACAAGAAGACATGTCTTTAAATTCTTGCCTGTTCTCAAAGGAAGTGCAGAAACAGGACATAAAACTTGCCATAATTTTTAGGTTCAGAACTTTCAACTCTATTACCTACTTCTACTGACTTCGTCCTAGATTTTGGATTCTGCTTACTTACTTGTACTTATCTGCTCTTCATTACCAGTTGCTGCCTTCCTGTCCTTTTTGATGTGGGAATTTCACAGATATCTGGGCACAGAAATATTCAAGCACCAAACTTTGACTTCTAGTTGCTTTCCCTTCCTTTTCTTTTTTTTGACACCCAGTGCAATTCCAGCCTTCCCTTCCCGCCCTCCATCCTTTAACACTTGCTGGGTTTTTTGTTTTTTAAATTTTCACTTAGTTTTTAAATATTTCTGCATTTGGAGAGCTTCCTGAGCTAAGAACTGGAGTTACTCCCCATGCTTAGAAATAATGCTTGTAACTAATATTGCACATTCTGCCTAGATGAACATTTTGGGGGCAGGAGGTGGGACTACATGGATTGATATACCCTCTGGTCGATAAGCTACTATAACTAGGGCAAAGATATAATTTATTATCCCAACTGAGACAATTTTGAGAGTAAAGGGGAGAACTATTAGTAATTAACCAGAATAAAATAAGCTGGAACCATATGGCCCAGCAATTCCACCCTTAGATAGAGAAAAGAAACGAAAACATACGGCCACACAAGGGCTTGCATGGGAATGTTCATAGCAGCATTATTCATAATAGCCAAAACGTGCAAACACCACAAATATACATCAACCGGTGAAAGGATAAACAAAATGTAGTATATCTATACCAGTGAATACCATGCAGCAATAAAAAGGAACAAAATCCATATACGTGCTACAACATGGATGAACCTTGTGTAGGCAGAATAAGGGACCCAAAGATATCCATGTCCTAGTTTCTGGAACCTGTGAGTATGTTACACAGCAAAATGGACTTTACAGAGGCGATTAAGGATCTTGAGGTTGTCCTGGTGGACCCAATGTAATCACAAGGGTCCTCATAGGAGGGACAACAGAAGCAGAAGTCAGAGACAAGGAACGTGGGTAGCCTCTAGAAGCTGGAAAAACAAGGAACAGATTCTCCCCTAGAACCTCCAGAAGAAACACAGCTCTGCTGATACCTTGATTTTAGCCCCATAAGTCCCATTTTAGACTTCTGACCTCCAGTATTGTAAGATGAAAAGTTTTGTGTTGTTTTAAGCCACTAATCTGTGGTAATTTGTTACTGCAGCAATAGGAAACTAGTATAAACCGCATAAACATTATACTAAGTGAAAGAATCTTGATACAATAAAACCCCATATATTGTATAAATCCATTTATATGAAACGTCCAGAAAAGTCTATAAAGATTAGTGGTTGCCTAGGGCTGGTGGTGGTAACAGGGACTAACTAAATGGACATGGGGGATCTTACTGGGGTGATGGAAATGTTTTAAAACTGAACTGATGGCTCTATAATTTGGCAAATTTAAGTATACAATTCCATGATTTTTAGTAAAACAGATGAATTATGTGATATATAGATTACACGTCTATAAAGGTGTTAAACAGTGGGGCAGACAGTCACCCTAACTATGAGACAGTAGTTTATCACAATCTCTCAGAAAGCTTGTTAAAAAAGATGCCTTGGTCCTGCTCCTCTACACTCTTATTTATTGGGTTTGAGGGAAGGCCAGGGCATCTGCATCTTACCAAGTTCCCTAGGTATGTCCATATACACCACTGGAATGTTTTGCAACATATGGTTTCTTTGTATCATCTGCATCAACATCACTCTGGGTGCTTACGAAAGATGCTGATGTCTGGGCCCCAGAGTTGTTCTACTGAATCAGAATCTGGGAGTAGGTTCATCATCTGCTCTTCTAACAGGTTTGTGAACCCTTTGCTCTATGTAGTGAGCAATGTCCCCATTTTTGCTCTTAAACTTCCAAATGCTGTCCCGCATGAGACTTTGATCGCTAGATGTATTTGTCCCTCGGAACTCAGGGTTTTTTTTTTTTTTTTTTTTCTTTCTTCTTATCTTCTGATCTGGCTCTGAAATAAAAATCATGGAGATGTTGCTGAAATAGCTCAGAACACTGGTTTCTCCTTTTACATCTCCCATACATCTGAGGGGCATTTTCCATGCATGAGGGCTTGCTTTAGTTCTCAAAGTAAAAGGTAAACTCATTAGGAAACTTCTTTAAAAATAATTATTTTATTCCCAGAGAACACTTTATTACATATATATCAAGGCACATATATACACACACACGTGTATCTGTAAGTATTGTCACTATGTGTCAGTTATAGGCCGAAGGCTGGTGAGGAGGTGTGAGATGGTGGTTGGAATCACTCTTCAATTATCTTTATAATTTTGTTTTTATTTTTAAATCTCTCTTCAGGCAAACCTCAGGAATACTTGCTCCAGTGTGATCTAATGGAATAATCTAGTCCATATTTGTCTTTTAATGACTCCAAGATACCAAATACCTTTGAGGCAGCAGAAGGAAATCACTGTTATCAAAGCCCCTCACAGAGACAAGTGGAGAAAAATATTGTGTTAATGGGGAGAAGGTGGCTCTGTTTACCCTCCCCTTGCATGGACCTGGAGATTCCCTTTGCAGCTAATAAATCCCAATTAGAGAGGAAAAGTTTTGCTTATGTACCTCTGCGTTAATGTCAGTTTCCCAAGATACTGTGATTTTATAAACCCCCCACTTGCTGACACTGAACTCTTCTATCTTTGCCCCCAAATTATAAATAACTTCTAATAGGCCAAAATAATTTAAGGCTGAGACATGTCTTATAAAATTACTATAGTGAGAGCTGGGAGGAAACTATACTGGCTTTATAAAGTAAATAAAGAAAGTGAAGAGTAGACTACAGGCCTAGCAATGGTCCCTGATGGAGCTAGGCTGGACCAAAATCTCTCAGGTGCCTGAATTTGAATGCTCCGTATCATCTACCAACTCCAAAGTCAAACACCTCCTGTGGTTCTAGGAGGGCCTGGTACCACACTCACCTTTCCCCAGGTAAGGTTACAGCTGTGTATGTGGTAATGAACCATACTTTGGTGCTCATATGTTAGGGAGCTGTCTGAGAAAGTGAAAGAGACACTTTGAGAGGGATAGGGCAGAATGAGGACCATTTCCTGGCACATGTATTTTCACAGGGTCTGCAGTAAGCACAGTGCCTAGGGCCCATAATACTTGCAGAAATTTTTAATTACTTTGGAAATCAGAAGAAAAAAATGCATTGTTTATGATAAAAATAAATCCTGACTGATGAATTATAGCTGGACAGGGAGGACTATAAACACCTGACAAAGAAGCCATACTTTGGGCTTCCTTGAGTTCAGTGACTCACCTGTGTCATTTGTTATTAGGCCCATCTCTTGTGGGGACTCTGGAAGTTATGCCTATGGAATTGTGTTGTAAGAGATACAGGCTCCTGTGGGACATGAAGCTTCTAAGCCAGTGAGGTCCCCACACCTATGCCATGTGGATTCTGTCTTCTGTGCCTGAGTTAAGCTGCAAGGACTTGCAGAAGAGCAGTACCTGATGCAGCCCTGGCACGCTGCATTTCCTGTCCTGTATCTCTCTCAGTAGACTGGTCCTATGATAGTCTTGTGAGGTGAATATTAGTTGAACCTAAGACTGCTCATGATAGGCTTGCCGAGGATCCCAGAGCCATAGAGAAAGATGTTCTAAAAATGGGTGAAGGCTATAGAAGGTGCTGATCAGGTAAGAGTAGTTCTCACAGATGGCAATCTTCTTTTCTTGAGGAGTGTCCTCCTTGCCTAGAACAAGCTCTTCTTCAAATTACAATGGGTGTGGGAAAAGCCATGCTGGCAAGGCATAGGCTTACCTGAAGGTTTCGATGAGGTCATCTGCAAAGGCATCTAGGAGAAGTGAACTTAGTATGTTTTTAACATAAACAGGAATATATTGTTCAGGAACTTCCCACAGACAGGCATGCAAAGCCAGCATCTCATACACTGTAAAGTGTTCCAGCAAGGGGTCATGTAGGGGGCAGTAGCCAATTCGTTGATGAACCTGAAACAAGAGAACATATGGAAGTAATGGACCCAAGGCAAGAGATTAGACTGAAAGAGAAAATGCTACCCATTGCTTATCTGAAGGACATTTCAGGTAATGAGAAACTGGATGGAGCCCCTTTTCATGTGAGCAAGTTTTGCTCCTCCCTGCTTTCTTTTGCCACTATGGATCACGTGTAGCTCTGCCTATTAGTGGGGGATACTACAGTAAATCTCCAATTAGAGTTCAGCTCAACTCCAAGGTGTATTTATTGAGCACACGCTATGGACTATATGCTATGCAAAGTACTTTATAATATTACTGGGAAGAACATGTCTGTCTATCTCCGTCTCTGTCTCTCTTTTCCTCTCACAAACACCAGGAAGTACTAAGATAGTAAACTGAGAAAGTATATGTCAAAGTGCCTCCACATGAGTGGCATAAACGGTAAGTTTGATGGAAGAGAAAATCTGGGGGATGTAAGAGCCACCTTCAAATATTTGAAGCTGTAATGAAGGGCTGTCATGCTGAGGAAGAATTACAATGATGGTATATTTATGGTTTCAAGTTAGGAGAGACAGATTTGAGATGAATATTAAAATACTGTAACATAGCTATTCAAAATTAAGATATCTTGCCTTCCTGAAAGTGTCCTACTTTCTGGCAAAGTATAGGCTATATAGAAAACTCAAAAACTTACAGGATATAAGAAAGCAAAGTACAGGGATGGAGTGGCCAGGTATGAAATGAATAATGGAATCTGGTGAAATGAAAAGTAATGACTCATTTAGGGGAAGTAGCCACTACCTAGTCCTAGGCAACTGTTCCCATGCAGGAATTCAGATCCAGTATTACCAGGTCTTATTTTTTAAGAGAAGCTAGAAATTGTTTTCATGTGTAACATGTTGATTTACAAATACTACCAACTGCTATGGTCTAAATGTTTGTGTCCTCCAAAATTCATATGTTCATATCCTAATCCCCAAGGCAATGGTATTAGGAGGTGGAGGATTAAGGGATTGTGAATCGCCTCCCCAGAGGCAGAGCCCTCATCAATGGGATCAGTGCCCTTATAAAAGAGGCCCAAGGGAGCTTGTTTGCCTCTTCCACCAAGTGAGGATGCAGTGAGAAGGTACCACCTATTAACCAGAAATTGAACCCTAATCTGACACCAAATCTGCAGGCACCTTGATCTTGGACCTCCCAGCCTTCTGAACTGTGAGAAATAAATTTTCATTTAAGCTCCCTAGTTTATGGTACTTTGTTTTAGCAGTCTGAAAGGACTAAGGCAGAGGGTAAGAGTAGAGGATGGACTGTCCCATATTAGAAGTCCTTACACTAAACTTTAGGCTTCCCATTATTGCATTTCTACCTTCTTGTCAGGGTAAAACAAAATAACAGCAAAAACCTTTCTTTAGGTTAATTTTTATTACTTCATACTCTATCTCCCTATTACTGTCATTTATTGATCTCACATTTGACAAAATCCCTCAGTTTTCCTCTTTTCCCTCCAAATTCTTCCATCTTGGTCTATTTTTAAGCCTATGTGGATGAGCCCCTCCTTATCACAGCCACCAAAGATCGGTGATCTCATTTCTAACAATCTTTATATAATCTCTACCTCAGCTCCCTTCAGTTTCCTTCCCTTCTTGTCACTTGGAATCACTATAGCTCTGAATATCATCTTTGGTTCTGTTATACTGCATTACCTATATTTCTTTGAATATGTAAAGTTTGCCTATCTCTTTCCCTTTGTACATGTTTTCATTTCTGCTAGGAATTCCTGGCTCCTCCCCTCTCCCACCACCCCTTGCTTAATGGCTAATACCTACTTACTAAAATCCTAGCACAGGCTTTCTCCAAAGGGTTTTTCCTAATTCCTAATTCCTATTCATATCAGGTATGTGTGTCATCTCTTAACTTAGCTCATTGTTCTATCTGTCCAACATATCTTAAAGACAAACTGGTAGAAGCTTTATCTATCTTAATTCAAGATGCTAGATTGAAGTTAATAATCTTCCTGCATGTGTTCACCAAAATAAAAATAAACAACCAGACCCTAATTTTGTTTTCATTCTTCTGGTATCTTTCGTATAACATAAGACCTATACGACAAAATCTGATCTATTCTTAATAAAGGCAAAATGTAGGAAATTCAGTGGTATGCATTAAAGAGAAATTACAAAATTTCCAATGATTACACGTTACATGGGCTTGAGCTATAATTCTGGCTCAAACTAGCTGCTAAGGAATAGTTACCTCTACAAGAATAGCTGGAAATATTTTGAGGGATAGTACATTTGCAGTGCCTGTAGCAGGACCATCCCAAACTCAGGTCTGCTTTGGATTTCCAAGACTAGCTTACCCTTCATTACTCTCTCGTATTACTTCATTTACTTCCTTTGTAGCATTTATCAACCTGTGAGTATCTTGTTTATCTATTATCATGGTTACTAAAATGCAATCCATGAGAGCTGATACCTCTTCTGTCTAGTTCTTCACCCCATTTTCAGTGTTAAGCAGTATCTAGCATAGAGTATGCGCTCAATAAATAGTTTTTAAAATAATAAGTGAATGAATCTCTCCTTACATACATGCTCGTGTTATTTTTCTGCTATGAAAATATATAACTTTTATGTATGGCACATCTAATTCTGCTGCTATCACTGAACTGGCACGATATGTTTTCATAATCACATTTTATAGTCCACTGGAAAATTTCCAAGCATGTTTTGAGGCTGCTTTTCTGTTAGAAATTGCTTAAGAAAAAATGTCTTGAAAAAAAAACATGCTATTTTTTGTATCTATATGTGTTCTTTCTCAGTTATAGGAAGTAGACTATAAAGTCCCAGGCAGGGAGGATATCTTATTTATCTAAGTATCTCTAGCATCAAGCAAAGTGCCTGAAGAAAGTGCATACTCAAAATTTTGTTGAGTTGCCTATGGCAAAGATTTGAATATACCTACCATTCAATCTGGTGGCTGTGGTGGGAGGGTAGAATCTTTTACAGATATGGTGACCCTTGTATCCTGGATTCTACAGGATAACGCTGGTCTATAGATCTTGTCCAGATTTTTAAACAATGTCAGTTTGAGTGACATTTAGATGCTTACTAACAAGTCTTCGGGAAAAGAAAAAGCTGTTAAGGCACAAGCTAGTTTACAAAAATGCTGGCAAAATCTTTGCAAATTCCCTTTCCCAACTTCCTCAATTCTGTTAATTGCTCCCACCAAGATCAGATCCATGCAGCTGTTATTTAATCATTCGTTCCCCACTAAGTCTGCTACTAAGTTCTGCCATTTTTTTTCAAAAGGTTTCCTACATCTATGCTACCTTCTCCATTACTGCTACTTCACCTTTATATGTGCTAGTAATAGTATCTTGAAAACACATCTGGAATTATAACAACAGTTACATAATAAGCTATGTCAGACACAAAATATATTTTTCCAAAATATATTTTATTCTTGCCAATTTCATCAGCTGTCCCTGTAAAAGTTTTTGAATGTTTTGTTTTTGTACCATACACCACCATTTTACACCTTTCTCTTATTTGTTAGTGAATGGCTCTGAGCATTGCAGGCTGTATAAAATCTCATTATTTCATTCCCCTTCTTGGCTCTTCATCCAGGCATGCTTTACCCTCTCTCCACTTTTTAATGTTCCACTTCTACCCATCTACAAAAAACAGACAAATAACGAAACTCCAGCAACCCTGTATCCTGACAAGGGAGTTAATCTCAGTAAGCGTTGGGAGAACAGTGACTTGATTGAACTAATCTATGAATGGCTTAACCCTTCCAAATTTGTGCTTCCAAAAAGAGTAATATAAATCTTTAGTAAAGTGAAAACATTTTAAAAGAACCCTCAAAAACTAACAAAAAGCTACCCGGTGACGTTGCTGGAGAACCATAAATTCGAGCAATCCTAGGCATCTTCTTGAAACAGTGTCAGTTTTTACACAGCTTCATTCTGTCCACATGGTTGCAGTGGGTGCTTAATAACTTAGAGACTACCTATAATTGTTTGTTTAACCACTTGGAAGGAAGGCAGAAGGAAGCTAGAAAACCAATGGGCACACAAACTGTGTTGTTAGAACACTGGCGCTAAATGTAAAGAAGGAGGTTGAAATAATCAATTATTATTGTTTCATTTTAAAATTCTGCTACAGATTAAAATATACACCACCCCCCCCCCATCCTTGTTCATCACCTGACCCTCTTGAGAATCATTTCAGCAGTGAAGTCCTTAAGTGTGAGATATACTTGAAAAGTGTTGGGGTGGAAAAAAAAAGTAAGAATTGCAGCGAAGGCTTGCATTAACTTTAGAAAGCTCCCCAGGAAATTCACATGTACACCAGGATAATGAGGATCAACCTTAAGAATGTTAAAAAAAAAAAAAAAGAAAAAAAAAGATACCCTGTCAGGCCAATAACTCTTTTCTCTTAGGGCTGGGTTTCTCATCTTCAGCACTACTGACACTTAGGCTAAGTGATTCTTTGCTGTGCTGGGCTGTTGATTATTGAATGTTCCGAAGCATTCCTGGCCACTGACCTTTGGTGCCAGAAGCACACTCCCTACCCCATCTAGCTGTGACAACCAAAAATGTCTCCAGGTATTGCCAAATGTCCTTTGGGGGACAAAACTGCCCTTAACTGAGAACTATAAGCTTATGGAAACAGCAATTCCCTCCTTTTGAGAAGCAGTATGTTCTTAACCCCTGGAAGAAACCAGAATAACTAGTTTAAATCCCAGTATACTATTTTTCACCTGTGTGATTGTGGGTAAGTCACACCATCTCTCTTTGCCTGTTTTCTCATCTGTAAAATGGGAATAAAAATACCTATTTAACTGAGTTGTTTGAAGAATTGAGTTTACACATATAAAATGCTTAATACAGTCCTTACATTTTAAGTATTCAATATTAAAGAGTATTACTACTATTGGGGAACTTAATGTTCTGCTGGCTTATACGACACAGGCAAATTAGAAAATAGGCACCCCACCCAACAACCTATAAACTGTATGTTGGTAGCTCTTTGTGAACTCATCACTCATTCTAGACATGAGCTCCAAATGGAGGCTAACATCTTTTTTGTGTGTGTGGTCGAAATGACCTCAGCAAGAACAATCAGAATCTTTCTAGACATTTTCTAATTTGAGTGAAGTTCTCTCTGATGATAAAATGTGATCATGTGAGTCTCAAAGCCAGTGGCAGCAATATCCCACCGTGTAAAAAAGGACTAAATGTAGTAGAAGAAATTAAGCTGACATAGAGCGTGCACTTGAGAAAGCCTGGCTGTGCTTTAGTCCACAAAAGCCTCACTGCCATCCTACTTCTTGAAGTTTCCTTTCATAGTATACCTCTGAAATCCCAGTTTGAGATAAATTCTTTATTTTGGCTTTGTATAAGAATCACATGGTTGGTTAAAATATAGATTCTGCAGTCAAACCAAAGCCTTCATGAAAGAGAAGCTTTAGGGGTGGGATTTGGCCAGGTGTATTTAATGACAGCCTTCTAGGCAAGTGTGACTGCTAAAGTAGTGGGCAGGATGGGTGTCAATAGTTGCACAAGACAGGTTTGTTTTAAATAACCTTCTCCTATTCAAAAACATTTGTTAAATGAGCCAGGGACAATGCTAGGTCCTGGGGGTAAAGACAATAAGGTCCCACAAATATTTTATCCTTCATTTGACAGTACGGAAGATGTTCAGTTCAGAACTATTACAATTTGTATCCTTTAATAAAACTGTTCGTTTTCAAAAAGCACCTAATAAACTGGAAAAACCTAAAAGCTCCCAGATGCCTTAAGTCTTAACGTATTTTAAAATTCCATTTTAAACATAAGTTGTTTAAAATAAAATTATTTTGTAGTTACTGCATGCACAAACTACAATTTAGTACTTAAACAATATACAAACAGGATAATGTTTTGCATGAATCAAATTACAGGGTATTCTTAAAGGAACATTACATCTGTACCGGGTAAAGGGGGAAAAAATCATTTCAAAATTTCCTCAAAAATCGACCAAAAGTTTTGCAAAGCTAGACGGGAAAACTTTTGCACGCCGCTGTGCACGTCGTCGGGCTTTCGGCAAGTTGGGGCCCAGTGCACCGAGCACCGAGACAGCGTGGATGAGCGGGAAGCAGCGCAGGCCAGGAGCCCGCGGTCACTCACCGGGCTGGTGGAAGCCGCCACCACCACGTCCTTCTTGCCCGAGGAACTTGGCGAGGCCGCTGGCTCCTTCCTCGGTCCCACAAACTGCCATTGCGCGAACCCGCGCGGGACACGCCAGACCCGCAAGGCCTCCGCCCAACGGTGATACCCGATCAATGGCGTCCCTCTCTCCACACAGGCAGCCGCCAGCTTCCCCCAAACCCAAGCGCATGCGCCCCGCCCCTCAACCGCTCCCCGCGCGTGCGCCCCGCCCCCCAGCCCACGCGCACCTCCCACCTCCGTAGCGTCCCTCAACGTACGTGTGGACACTTCAACCCACAGTTGCCGGCGTGTGCCCCTACCTCCGTAGCTCCCTCCACATAGGTGTCCCCCTCCTCCTCAGCCCACTCCTCGAGCGTGTCCCTCACCTCCACGGCCACCTGCCACGTTCGTCTCGCACCCTCAGTCCCCCTTCCCCCGCGCACGCGTGGCTGGGCCCTGAAGCTGGCCCCTCACCACCCCCTTCGCCCCTCCGCGGGCCTCCCGGGCGATTCCCGCGCTCCCTCGCTTTTCTACTTTGTCCCCTGTTCCCCTCAGTCAGGCCCTGGAATGTGTGGCTGGATACCTCAGCTTCCCAGGCGCGCCTCTTCATCCCTCTGCAGCAGTTAACACTACCTGTTCCCCTTTGATTAATTTATGTCTTAGGTTTATCACCTCCAGATACTTTGGAGATTAAGTTAGTTCTTGTGGGGCGGGGTGAGGTGGCTCACGCCTGTAAGCCTAGCACTCTGGGAGGCCGAGGCGCGAGGATCGCTGGAGGTCAGGAGTTCCAGACCAGCCTGAGCAAGAGCGAGACCCCGTCTCCACTAAAAATAGAAAGTAACCAGACACCTAAAAATATATAGAAAAAATTAGCCAGGCATGGTGGCACATGCCTGTAGTCCCAGCTACTCGGGAGGCTGAGGCAGGAGGATTGCTTGAGCCCAGGAGTTTGAGGTTGCTGTGAGCTAGGCTGAAGCCAGGGCATTCTAGCCTGGCAACAGAGCGAGCCTCTGTCTCAAAAAAAAAAAATAAATAAAAAAAAAGTTCTTGTGGCTTTCCACCCCCCCCCCCCCGCCCTTAGCTTAAATCTTTAGTCTTTGGATTCAGAAGGACATGGTGCCATCCTTCCCTAAAATGAATAGAAATAACCTCTAACAAGAAAAATGGCGAGGGTCATCAGAGGGTGAGCCGTATGAAAGATTTCAACAAATGGCTGGCGCTTGGAAAGTGGATGGAAGCGTGCTGACAAATGAAAGCATGACAAATTGAATGCCTATCATGTATACACAAAGGGAGAGGAAAGAAATGGGTGCAGATCTCAGTGGAGCAGGCGCAGGTTTGAGAGGCCTAGGTCTTGGAGCTGGCATGTGATTTGAAGACCTAAAAATAAGAGGAAAAATCTAAAGTGTCTAGAATAGTTGTGCCAGTCAGGTAGGGCACAGTTCCTAGCCAACTCTAAGCATAGAATCCTCAGGCATCAGAAAAGACAGCAATGCATACAACTAGAGGATGCTTTTTTTAAAAGCAGCAGTGTGTGTGTGGGGGGGGGCAAGACCAATTCGAAATTAAAAAAACCATTGCTTAATAAAACAAACTCAAGATAAGGGCTAGAAGGCAAAATGGAGGAGTTCTCTGAGAATGTGGAAAAAAGTAAAGAAAAGAGAAATACGGGAAAAAGTATGAGGGAGTTAGGCGACCAATGCAGGAGATCCTGCATTTGAATAACAATAAATGTAGAGGAGAATAGGAAAAAATGGGGAGGAGCAATTACTAAATAAATAAAGGAAGAAGTGCAAGAAAGAGTTTAGATTGAAAGAGTCTGTTGAGTGACAGGAACAATGAAAGAAGACCTACATCAAGACTCATCCTCATGAACTGTAGAATCCCAGCAATAAAGAAAAAACATTTTCTTGCGATGATGGGAGAGCTGGGTGTTTATGTTTGGAGTGGGACCTGTTTCCTTGTAAAGAAATGCTGGATGCTAGTAGATAGTGAACAATGTCATCAATGTTCTGAGGAGATATAATATTGTAAGTAGAATTCCAGACCTGGGCGCTCTGTACCTCCAATATGAAGGAAAAACAAAGACATTTTCAGCCAGGTGATTTCTCAGAAACCTTACTTCTCCCTCTTGCCTAGAAAGTTAATTGAGGGTAAAAAGAAATAGGAAGATACAGTATACCAGAAAAAAATGGAACTAATCAGGAGTGTAATGATGAAATGTTAGGATGATGCTGCATACATGGAAGGTTTAAAAAGCTAGCTGTATGCACCGTCTGGGGGATGGACACGCTTGAAGCTCTGACTTGGGTGGGGCAAAGGCAATATATGTAACCTAAACATTTGTACCCCCATAATATGCTGAAATAAAAAAAATAAAAATAAAAAAAGCTAGCTGTCCAAATGTAGGTTCATAAATGAGACGGAACTAAAATGGTTTTTCTTGAATTATTCTTACCCAGTTTTGGTATTATAGGGAATCAAAATACCCCCCAAATATGCCACCTTGGCATATTGATTATTTTGAGTCAAAGGCACTTGGAAAAATAGCAAATGGAAGAAGAACACTCTCACAGTCCTTTTTTTCCCTGAAAGCAGGAGATAAAACTCCTGTGTGAAAGGTGCCCTCCCTGTGTTAAAATAATTGGGAGGCCATTAGGCTGAGGTGGCTCCAGTGCCCTGGGTTCCTATGTAAGCAAATCAAAACCAAACTCAATGTAAATAATAAAATGAAACTTAAGCTTAACCAATCAAAAACTGCCAACTAACCTCTAACTAGGGACTTTCCACTGGAATGATCTAAAATAAGTCTACTGCTTCATTTTAACCAATCAAATATTTTCTTTGCCTTGCTTCTACATTCATCCTATGAAAGTCTTCCCCTTGTGACCATTCATTGGAGCCCCAAACTGCCTGTGGTCTGGAGCTGCCCAATTCATGAATTGCTGTCTGCTCAAATAAACTCTCTAAAATTTTAATGTGCCTTAGTTTAACACCTGAAAGAAAGACATTCTTATCACCAGAGATGGGGAATCAGGGCTGAGAAAAATCTGTACAAACTTTGTTAAACTAACAGTTTCCTAATAACTTTTCCACAATTAACTGCCATAGCCCAAAAAAATCCCTTTGTCTTGTCATGTTTTCACAATTTACTGCTGTAGCTGGGTGCAGTGGCTCAAGCCTATAGTCTCAGCTACTCCGGAGGCTGAGGTGGGAGATCTCTTAAGCCCAGGAGTTTGAGGCTCAGTAAACTATGATCTCACCACTGCATTCCACCATAGACGACAGAGCAAGACCTTGTCTTTTAAAAAATAAAATTAAAATCTTCAAAATTTACTATTTGTCCAACCTTATACATGTGTTTGGCTCTGACTGCTTCTTGGGCCTTCATTTTGCTTGTGAGGGCTCCCGTGTGTGTAAAAATTACTAAAATAAATTTTGTATGCTTTCTTCTGGTTAATCTGGCTTATGTCAGTTTAAGTCTTCAGGCCAGCTGGAAACCCTGAGAAGACAGAGGAGACATTTACTTCCCCTACAGTATCAAGGTTATATGCTCTCATAAAATGAGTCTGACAATTCTTGCAGTTTTTATATTCTCTGGAAAGACTTGTGAAAAATAGAGATTCATTAAAAGTAGTTAAAAGTCATGAGGCCCATTTTTTTGGGGGGGGGGGATAAATTTTTATTAGTATTTCCATTTTTTAAAAAACATAGTTATTAATCAGTTCAAACTTTCTATTTTTTCTTGAGCCCATTTACTTAAAGTTTCTAAGTAATATGCTTCTATGTGTCCACTTGCAGGCAGCAGTTTAAGAAAAAGACAGAAGGGTCACTGGTTGGAACTGAATCTCATAGCAGCTTTAATAGTAAATCATTTTCCATTTTATCAATATTAGCAAAGGTCAGGAAGATTTGTTCCAGTGTAATCTGACGGACAGAATAGTCTTCTAAATTAAATAGCACTTTAGCTTCCTCCAAAACTCTAAACACCTTTAACAGGGAAAAAAAAATGGTGAAGTTACCATTACAATATCCCCAGATAATTTTTCCTCACCCTACCATCCTCAACTCCTGCCAGGTTTATGCTTAGGGACAGAAAGATACAGAAGGGAGAAGTTAGAAAATAGAAGGAAAAGATGATTGAACAGAGGAGAGGAGGCAGTTCTCCATCCCCATTCTCTTGATGGGCATGGAATAACAACAGAATTTAGGGTCAGAAGTCCGAATCAATTAAAGTATTATACAAAGGCCTTTGGAAAGTAACTTAAAGTTTCCACTCCTCTGCTAATACCAGGTTCCCATTCCACATGCTTGAATCTCAAAGCTTCCTAGGAGTCCCCCATTAATACATAATGTTAGAAGGGTATGATTTCTACAATCACCTTTCCCCAGTGAATTTCCTTGCTGGGAATGTAGTAGCCAATAATCCCTTCATAGTCCTGGTTTATCATGCTACCTAAGAAAGGAAGGATTTTGACTGGTGAGTAACAGAGAGGGACCCAGTATTTGACAGAGTTTTAAAATATTACCAAGTAATTCCCATTCCAATAATCCACACCAATGGAAGAGAAAATATATGCAGTTAATACAAAAGATGACACTATCCCAAAGGCTGTAATTTTTAGTATATATGACCTTAAATATTAATATTTCAATAGATATACTTCCTTGTGAAATACGGTCTCATTGCTTGTAGTTTGTAAAAATTGCAGAAGGTGGAATGATCACCTTCAGGCATGGAAAACTTGATATCTCACAGAGTCATCTGCAAAACCTGAGACTTATATGAACCTTAATGATCTATAAGACTCTTTTCTTAAACACAGTCCTGAAACTAAACTATGCTCATAAAATTTGGGTATGGTTTCTTGCAGTTGTGTGTGTGTGTGTGTGTGCATCTACTGGTCTTATCACTAGGCACATTTCATCCTAAAGGAAAGAGAAAATTCATGTATATGGAACACAAATGTAAAAGCATTTACTGGAGAAGTTATATATCACAGCTTTTGAAACTATGGTAGTAATACTGTAGCCATCCCTAATTAATAGAATGCATTCACATTTATTATCACATACTTGGAGATTACTGTAAATGGAATATAACTGGAATTAAAATACTTTAAAGAAATAAACTGTATGTCTATAATAGTGATTTTCTTTTGTAACAAGTTCATACATAGCCTCCACAACTAAAAAATTTTAAACCTTTTTTATTGTGAAATATATCAAACATACATATAGCTTAGTGAATTACAATAAAGCTAACAAACATATAACTGAGACCCAGCACTCTAAAAGTCACTGATGTGCTGCTACCGAGACCCACTTCCTCCTCCTTAAAGACAACCACTGATTTTTATGGTAAGTATTTATTTGCTATCATTTATAGTATTATTGCCTAAGTATGGAACCCTAAATATTATAGTTTGGTTTTGACTTCTCTGTACTTTACATGAATGCAACCATACAGTGCGTATTCTTTTTATCTAGCTCCTTTCACTCATCCATGTTGTCATGTATAGCTATACTTCATTCATTTTCATTACATCAGATTTCTTTCAGCAGTGTTTTGTGCAAGTCCTTCAACTCCTAGGTTATATTTATTCCTAAGTATTCAATTCTCTAAATGCTATTATAAGTAAAATTGCTTTCTTAATATCTTCTTCAGATTGTTCATTCTGGTATGTAGTAACACAACTGATGTGTGTTGATCTTGTACCCTGCAACTTTGATGAATTCATTTATTAGCTCTAATAGTTTTCTTGTGGATTATTTGGGATTTTCTATGTATAGGATCATGCCGTCTGTGACTAAAGATAGTTTTACCTTTCCCTTTCTAATTTGAATGCCTTTTATTTCTTTTTCTTGTTTAACTGCTCTGGACAGAACTTCAAGTGCAATGCTGAATAGCAGCTGGGAAAGCAGGGGGTCCTTGTCTTGTTCCTGATCTGAAGGGGGGAAGCTTTCAGATTTTCTCCACTGTGAATAATGTTAGACGTGTGTTTTCATAAATGCCCTTTATTATGCTGAGTAATTTTCCCTCTGTTCCTAGTTTCTGAGGTTTTTTTTTTTTTTTTATCATGAGAGGCTATGGGATTCATAAAACGGCTTTTCAGCATCAAGATGATCATGTGGGTTTCCCCCCTTCATTCTAGTGATTTATTACACTTATTGTTTTTCTTATGTTGAGCAATCCTTGCATTCCTGAGATGGATCCCACCTGATCTTGCTGTTAGATTCTATTTGGTAATATATTGTTGAAGACTTTTGCATCTATATTCATAGGGGATACTGGTCTATAAAACCCCCTCAGGAGACTCATTCTACAGTTCTATGATTAGGTCTCTGTCTTTTATTAACAGTCAGTCTGTGCTTCTGAACTGTGAACTTCACATGTGCCTCTCAGCCCTCCCATTCCCTTTAGGTGGGACAGGTTGGGTAGAGTGAGCTGGAGTCAGTGGGTTTAGTTCCCAGGTCAGTGAGGCTCTGATAAAACCCCAGCAGGTGAGGCTCTGGCTAAATAGTTCCTCCTGAGAGGACACCTTGTTAAGAAGAAAAGAATGCTCTGGTATATTTAAAAACTGGTTCCCTCACTCACTGCCAGAATCACAATGAGATTTTTCTCTAATATTCAAGTGAGAACCTAATAAGAGCTCCAAGAGGTAAAAGTGTGGGACTACCCCACAATGACTAGACCCCCTGGAGTTTTTCTATCTCAGACTTGTCCATACTGAGCCTACATCAATTCATCAATTACAGTTCAGGTTTCCTTACATGGGCACTAGTTCTTGTGGAGGTTTCAGCTCTTGGGTTTTTACTCAGATAAGCTGTGATTCTCTGTATTTCCCTGCAAGTCTTTCCAATTTGGGAGGCAATTGTTTTCTCTCTGACCTCATAAAAAGAACTCTTGATTTTTTAGTTTATTAAGGTTTTTTACTTGTTGTTAGGACAGAGTGGCAACTTCTAAGCTTCTTACATGCTGGAGTGGAAACCAGAGGATCTGTTCATTTTGGAATATCCTTGCTTAATGTGAGAATCTCAGGTTAATCTAACCACCTTGCAATGAGTTTCGCCTCTCATATCAGTACTGGTATTGGAAATTGCTTCAGGGCAAACAAAGTTCCGCATTTCCTTATTGCTATCAGGTTTCAGCTTGATAATTTTTTCTGTTCTGTTTTGGTTCTTTGAATTTCATCTCATTTTTTTTTTCTGATTGCAAGAAAATCATTAAAAAACTTTATTTTATGTCTTCCAGTATGTATTTGAGAATACAATCTGCCATGCTGTAGAAAAAGGAACTCTTTTCTTTATGGTCTTTAAAAAAATAAGGCATTTTTATCTTAAATTCTTTGCCATTATGGAGAAGCATTTACTTAAAATTTTCTTCCAATTCCTAATCTTAGACTGAAGTCACCTTTCATGTGTTATATTTTTTTCTTTCCTCCTTTTCTGGATAATCTTTATATGTAGGTCACATGCTGATTCCTTTCCTTTCTGCTGTCTTTAAATGGGGGAAAGTTGTATTTGAAACAGCTAATTTGCTCAAAGGAAAAGGTTGGAAAATTGGCAGGCAACCTTACATTTAGACATATTGTATGAGACAATACTTTCACAACCAAACTATTGTGTGCACCTCCTTCAGGATAAGTCTATTCCCAGTTTTTTTGTGTCTTCTCTCCCCTTCAGGTTGAGCAGGATGTTAGACCAGCTTGCAGTATATATGATTCTTTGCATGGTTAATTTAGGATCTTCAATGCTGCATACAGTAAGTGCTCCATAAATGTCATAAATATTATTAAATGAATATTCAACCACCTAATGGATATATTAATCTGAATATCTCATAGGTGCCTTATAATTATTACAAATAATGCTGAATTAATTATCTTTCCCACACAGTGGTTTCTCCTCTTGAATTGCCCATTTTGATCTATCTGTCTGTCTCTCTATATATCTCCATTTGCTCCTTTTCATTCTTGCTGTCACTTCTTTAGTACAGGCCAATACCATTTTTGCTTCACCACGGCTATAGCCATCATGGTTTTCATCTTGAGACTTGAAAATATGGCCACCACACTATTGACAGAGTGATTATTCAAGGTGGAGACTAATCAAGCCAAAATTATTAAAAGTTTTACATATCTCTGTTTAATGATTAGAATAAAGTAGAAGGAAGAGAAAGAAAGAATTGCTTGCTATAAATGACTGTGCTATTGTACCTTGTGCACAAAGCGTCATTTATTGAAATTAGCACACAAAAGCAGAATGATTGGTTTTTATGTCACACATCCAGATTATTTCCTTGAAAGGAGAAAGGTAGTGTATTTTTTTGTATGTATTTCATAAACACTGTCTGATTCAGGGGTCAGGAAAAGACAGAGGATATATGCTCACAAAGAAGGAGACCTGAATGAATGATCAAGAATAAATAATATTTACCCTCCATAATTTATCTCCAGATGAAAACATGAACAGTTTTATCTTGCTAGTTGATTTCTACAAGAGCTTGGTGAGAGCCAGTGCTATTTTGAGAAAGTTTCTTTGCATAATCAGGGACAAGTTCATAGAAAAATTATTCAATTATTCAAAAGGAGCTTAATATAAATGCTCAATAAACATCAATAACTCACTGAAAAAAATTGAGGACATGCAGCAGAACAACAAATGTGACCTAACACAATTATCACAAATAAGCCCAATGTATGTTACCTGGGAAAGTTGTTTTGATGAATTCTTTGAACTCCTCTACTTTATCTTCATCTGTATTAATCTTAATCTTTGCTGCCAGAGTATATATACTACCAAACTTGTTCTTGAGGTGCTGAGGGCTGCCTAGGCATGTGAACCTCCCCTTTACCATGATGGCCAGCCTAGTACAGAAGGCCTCACATTCCTGCATGCTAGGGGGGACAAAGGAGATACAGCTGAAGAGACACCCTTTTATAGGACAAATTCTGTATTTCCAACACAGCCAGGATTATAAGGCTTGGAATTGGAAACCTTGATATTGCAGATGATCACCACTAAGGACATATCTGAGAAAAGGATATTTAAAAATTCAAAGTAGGTGATGCCTAAATCCATAATATGAACAGCTCCCTACCTTCCTATCTTCTATCAGTTCTTTTTTTTTTTTGAGACAGAGTTTGGCTCTGTTGCCCAGGCTAGAGTGCCGTGGTGTCAGCCTAGCTCACAGCAGCCTCAAACTCCTGGGCTCAAGCAATCCTACTGCCTCAGCCTCCCAAGTAGCTGGGACTACAGGCATGCACCACCATGCCCGGCTATTTTTTCTATATATATTTTTAGTTGTTTGGCTAATTTCTTTCTATTTTTAGTAGAGACGGGGTCTCGCTCTTGCTCGGGCTGGTCCTGAATTGCCGATCTTGAGTGATCCTCCCGCCTTGGCCTCCCAGAGTGCTAGGATTACAGGTGTGAGCCACCACGCCTGGCTTTCTATCAGTTCTTGATTGCAGAACTTGACTGAGGATTCTTGGCTGATTCCTTTAGCAGGTTCAGCCTCTAGCCACAGTCTCTCCTCTGTAACTTATATACTTAGATAAATTCACTGATTCATATTCCTGGGTCTAACTGATTCTATCCTATACCCATTTCAATCCCTTATAACTTCCAACCAAGCCTCTCAATGGGTCATACCTGTGGGAAGTTATGATGACAGCTTTACCAGTTTTACACATCCATGTAACTGTGTCCCAGAGTAGGCGCCGGGCTACGGGGTCCATGCCAGTTAATGGCTCATCCAAGAAGACAACTGAAGGCTTTCCCATTAGGGCAATAGCAGTACACAGCCTACGTTTGCTTTTTCCACTTTATGGTCAAAAAGGAGACAGAAAGTAGAGGAGAAAGAAAAAGATAAAGAGTATACATGTCATTAATTCATGGGACGGAACTAGCTCATCCATCCAGATTGCTGATTTGATATGACTAACAAAGTAGCAGGCTTAAGTTCAAGTACATATATGAACTCATTTTCACTGAAATTACATTTTTTTGTAATTTGCTTCAGCATCATTACTCAACAAATAGTTTTGTTTTGGGGAGACAAAAGCCATAGGGAGCCAGGGATGAAGGTACTTTTTTTTCGAAATGCAAAAGCTACATACAGCTCATTTCTGCAAGAGGTTAACCCCACACAAGTGGAATCTGCCTTATTCCTTTTTCCTTTTAAATTTAAAAAAATATTTTTTTCTTTTTATTTATTGTTTTTGTTTTATTTTTATTCCTTACAAAATCAAATGTGAACAAATGCCTTATTCCTAATATCTGAACCCTGACAAGACATTAGGTATCACAGTAACTGCCTCTACGTGACGGGGGGCTTAGATGGAGTTTGCAGGCATTCATTTTAAACAGTAGAAACACAGGTAGGTAGCTTAATAATTGCAGAAGCATAATGTCTTACCTGTATGTGTGTACAAACTCATCAGCATGGGTTTTCAGGTACACTGAATGCAAAAAGGCTTCCACATATTTGTAAATGCTTGGCTCAGGAACCCCCCAGAGCCTAGCATACATGATCAGCAATTCCCGACCTGTCATATGGTTCAGCACATAGTCAGACTGAGGACAATGGCCAATTCTTGACCTAACCTGAATCAAGAGGGTGATCATAAGCATTTGACCCATGTCAACTATTCCACTGAACATACACATCACATGGAAGAAATAGAAACCTTAAGAGTTTTCTAGCTTATGTAATTAAGAATGTTTGATCTCCACAGAACTCCCACCGAGAATTACTTTTTTCTAGCCTATAGTATCTTTACAGCTGGAACTCACTGTAAAATTAAATACTAATGTCCCTAACTGGAATTTTCAACATATATCTGTTGTATACTACTATGTGACCAGGACAGTTTTTTGGTGTTGGATAAAGTTACCTATTCATACATTATTAGAAAAGAGCCATTCCTATACCTTAAAATAACATATAGGATTCCATTGCCAATAATGGCCAAGTAACTTCTACCAGACCAACCCTCCCACAGATAAGCCATATAGATATATATAAGATAAATATTATATACAAGATATATAGCTATATATTCATACATTTTAATGTAAATATTGTATGCATATATATATAACTTAGCCAAGTTAAAAAGTGATAACATATGAGTAAATGTCAATATACATTTATTCTATAAAGTAATATCCATGAGAATTATAAAATAGAATTAAAATACATGACAATGACTAAAGTTCCAAAAATAGTAAAGTTAAAGTGTTATAATTTGTACAGTTTATAAATAAAACGTAGTGATTAATTTTTTACTTTGATATGTAAGACTATTTCCTGTTCTAGGGTAACAATTAGCTACACATATGAGATAACATAGACTTGGCTGAAATGGATCAAGATGGCTAACTAGAGACATTGTGCACCCACTCTCTCCATAAAGAAGAACCAAAATTATGAACAGATATCACTATTTCTAGTTTGACTCATTTACAGATACTCATACTTGGCTTCTTCCAGAAAGAATATTTGCCTTTCCCTACATGGAATATGTTATTATGCATACCACTGTCCCTGGAGTCTGTTATTTTAGAGAAAAGAATATTTATACATCAATGCCCTTAGCTTCCCTTCCATGTCTCCCACTTACTTGCCTGGTTAACTCCTCCCTCAAGGCACCAAGCCAGTGACTAGGGTGAAAAAATACCTTTCTGATATTTTCAGTGATGCTAATGCCATTAATTAACACAGTTCCAGATGTGGTGGTCTCTTCTCCAGTCAACATTTTGAATATAGTGGTTTTTCCGGCTCCATTTAATCCAAGTAACCCAAAGCACTCTGACTTATTGACTACAAGGGAGATGTTTCTTACAGCTTTCACAACTGGACACTTAAAATAGATCTGAGAAAATTAAAAAAAAAAAAACCCACAATGTATTGAAGCACTGATTATAGATTAACCACAACCATAACCTCAGGTCCCTGTGGATTGCTATCTGTCGACAGTTCGACCAGATCTCTTTTTCTTTTAGCCCTCCTTTTTTTGTTTAAACCAGAATATAGATAGAGCCCATACAACACTACTGCATTAGTACTATCACCAATAAATTCCTGGCAGGAAAGGTGAATAAAGCTCAGGGCAATAGTAGTCATTGTAGAACTTTACCTTTGTAAGTCCTTTAAGAAGCACTGGGGTTTTCTGTAATGTTTGAAGCAGTTCCAGGACTTTATTCCTTTCATTTTCTATGTCTTCATCCCCGTATTTATTGATTTCTTTTTTGGCCACTACAGCCTATATTTTCAAGACAAGGATCACAGATGTGGATACTCTTTAGACATCTGGTTTAAACTTAGTGGCTTTAGAAAATCTGACCTGAGGGTTTAACCTCAAAGATATCAGAAACTATTTGAGTAATTTCTAAGAGCCCTCCTACCAATTTCCTGAACTCATGTGCAGGTCTATTATTCATTGCTAAGTTTTGGAAACTATCATCATGAACAAGTTCTTATAGCTATGAGTAAGCAGTGTGTTCTTGCCAAAAATATGTACACTTCATGGAAAATGGAAGCATCATTGATATACTAATAACTATTGTCTAGTGTGATGTTACTACGAAAACGTGCTCAAGAGACAATGAGATCCGAGAAAGAACCTTTTCTTTTTTGAGGGAAGGTCTCTCTAGAGGTGAAGTCTAAGCTGAGTTTGAATAAACAAGGATTTATTGACAGAATGAAGGTAGAGTTGCAAGAAAAGCTGCATATAAAATTCATATAAAAAGAAAAGTTAGCAGTGAGAGCTTAGTGAAAGATTTGTAGGAATAAAACAACATGGAATGTTCTGTGAATGGTAATTTTACTGCTTAAGCAAAATTTTGTTCATTGGAATTGCAAATTTTTGCATTAAGTATTCACTTAACAGTATCAGTTAAGGAGGAATGGACCAGGAGAATATATACAGCTCAGTAAACATGCTAATCAAAGTTGTGAGAAGAGAGCCACCTTATGAATGTCTACCTCTCAAATCTCAAAATCAGTTGTACTAGGAGTGGTAAGAGTGGGCATCATTGCCCTGTTTTCAATCTTTGGGGAAAACTTTCGGTCTTTCACCATTATATTGGCTGTAGACATTGTGTAGATGTTATTTATCAGATTGAGACAGTTCTTTTCTTTTCCTAGTGTGTCAAGAGTTTTTATGGTAAATAAATGCTGAATGTGGTCAAGTACTTTTTCTGCAATAATTGGTATGAGCATATGATTTTTCTTCTTGAGATTGTTAACACTGTGGATCATTTTCAAAGATTAAACCAATCTGGTATTTGTGGAATAAACCTCACTTGTTCATGGTATATTATTCCTTTTGTATATTCCTAGATACTATTTTTGGAAATTTCAAGGATTTTTCTATCTGTGTTCATGAGGGATATTAATTTCTTGTACTTTTTTCCCCTCAAGTTTTGGTATCAGGGTAATGATGGCCTCATAAAATATGTTGGGAAATTCTCCCTTCTTTTCTATTTATGAAAGAGATTGCATATACCTGATGCAATTTCTTCTTTACATGTTTGGTAGAATTCACAAGTGAAATTATACAGGCTTAGAGTCTTCTTTTTTGAAAGGTTTTAAACTATGCGTTACATTTCTTTAATTTAAATAGGTCTATTCAGTTCTTCATTTCTACTTCAGTGAGTTTTAGTAGTTTTGTCTTTCGACGAATTGTTCTATTTCATCTAAAGTGTCAAATTATGATCACAAAGTGGCTTTTAATATCTGTGAGATCTGTAGTATCTCATTTGTCTTAATGTTGGGTATTAATGTGCCTTCTCTTTTTATTTCATGTTTACCCTGGCTAGAGGTTTATCAATTCTAAACATCTTTCAAAGAATTATCTTTTGGTTGCATTCATTGATTTTTCTCTATTGATTTTGTTTAAATTTCCCATTATTTCTTCTCTCATTTTTATTTACTTATGTTTGCTCTGTATTTTGCTTTTCTTTTCCTAACTTACTGGAGTAGAAGCTTCAATTATTGACTTGAGACCTTTCTTAATTTTTTTCTTTTCTAAAATGCAAAATATTAAGAGGGTACAAATGTTTTTCTTACAAGCTTTGTGTCAGGGCTATAAATGTGTCCATCACCTGAATAGTGTTCATTGTACCTGTTAGGTGGGTTTTTGCCCCTCTCCTGCTGTCCCTCCATCTTAATTTCTAATATAAACACTTAAGGCTGTAATTTCCCATTAAAACACTGCTTTAGATACATCCCACAAAGTCTGGTATGTTGTGTTTTCATTTTCATTCCAGTTCAAAGTACTTTTTAACTTCCTATGCAACTTCGTCTTGACAAAATGGTTGTAGAAAAGTGTGTTGTTTAATTTCCCAGTGTTTGGAGATTATCCTGTTATGTTTCTGTTACTGATTTGTACTTTAATTTCATGATGACCAGAAAACACACTCTATATTATTAATAATTCAATTATCTTAAAATTGTGAATGGTCTCTCTTGGTGAATGTTTCATGTGCATTGTTATTTTGGGGTTGTGTGTTCTATAAATGTCAATTAGATCTAGTTGGCAGATGGTGTTTTACTGTTCTGTATATCCTTACTTATGGCATCCTTACTGTATCTATTAATTACTGAGAGAGTAATCAACAACTGTGAATGGGCACAGTTGTTTTGCAGGGGAGGCCTTTGTGTTTTCTTCATCATTTTTTTTTCAAATTTCAGAATATTACACTGTTGGTGGGACTGCAAACTAGTACAAACTCTATGAAAAATAGTACGGAGATTTCTCAAAGAATTAAAAGCAGACCTACGACTTGATCCAGCAATCCCACTCCTGGGGGGAAAAAGTCATTTTATCAAAAAGACACTTGCACTTCAATGTTTATTGCAGCCCAATTCACAATCATGAAGATGTGGAATTAACCCAAGTGCTCATCAATTCATGAGCAGAGTAGTAAAATGTGGGTATATCATGGAGTGCTACTCAGCCCTAAAAAAAAAGAATTAATTCTCTTTGTAACAATCTGGATGGAACTGGAGACCATTCTCCTTAGTGAAGCACCACAAGAATGGAAAAACAAACACCACATGTACTCACCATTAAGTTGGAACTAACCTAACAGCACTCATTTGCACAGAGGGAAGTAAAACTGAATGGAAATCAAGCAAGTGGGAGTGAGGCAGAGGGGATGTGTGAAATCATACCTGATGGGTACAGTGTACACTATGTGATGGGCATACTTATAACTTTGTCTCAAGCAGTACACACGCAATCCATGTAACCAAAACATTTGTACCCTTGTAATATTCCTTGGAGGAGGTGTGGGCTCCTCTATCTGTGCGAACCTCTGCCTGTGGCACGTCTGCCAGAGACAAACAGCAGCTCTCGAATTTCTTGGCACAAACTGTTCTCCCTGTTGTAGTGAGTGCAGGGAGGGGCTGCAGCACCCAATCGGCCAGTGAATCTGAGAATGAGGGGTTCAGCTGCCATGGAACTGAGGGCCATGCTAGTCCTCTATGCATGCCACAGCCTTATCCATATGGCAGTTCTCCAATGGGGGAAATGGGCACACTCCCAGCACCCCACTACACTGTCCCATCAGATATGTCCGTGTGGACTTCCTTGCTACCCAAGTCCAGCTCCCAGACTTCTCCCCTGCATCCCCCTGAACCCCTGTATATCAAGGGTGCACCGAGGCTGTCTTGCTTCTCTGAGTCATCCGTGAATGACACTGTGAAACGCTGGCAGGAAGTTCCCAAATTTTTCACCCCGTTCTACCACAAGACCTCAAAGGGAAGAGATAGGGTCCCACCTTCTGAGTAGACCTCAGCCTAGGGTGCATGCCCACGGGAAAGAAGCTGCCATTTGCGAACTTCATGGCTCAAACTATGCTCACAGTTGTACTGGGTGGAGGGACTGCAGCTCCTGGACAGCCCGAACTCACACTGTTTTCTCAGTTGCAGAGAACAGGGAAGGTGCTGGGGGAGGAGGGAGTGGCCTGCTGGGAGAAAGCTGGCACTCTGGCCTCTCGTGGCACTCTTCCAGGGGGTGCCCCACTCGGGCTGCCCAAACTCCTGGGACTTGCTAGTTCGCTCCACTATTCCATATTTGCTGTTGTGCCTGGGCTCATGGAGGGTGAAAAAGCCTTCAGTGTACTTATTGTCCCGCTGTTCAATGAAGTCACTTATGAGGGGTAGGGGAAATCCCCCTTGCCCTTTCACTGGGCTCTGAGCCTCTCTGGGTTTGATCCTCACTGGTATCTTCTCCTCTTTATCTTCTTACTTCTCAGCTTCACAGTTCTCTCCATGGGGTCCCCAGCCATCTCTGATTTCTCTCTCTGTGGTCCTTACCTGAGCTGTGACTCTTCTCCCCTCTCCTGTCAAAATATCCTGCCTTCTGCCAGGATGGTCTGACAAGCGAAGTCTCTAGTCAGCCATCCTGCTCAATTTTTCAGGAGTGCTAATTCTTAACATAGAGGAGTAGGGCACTTCTGTAGACTCAGAGAGTTTAGGAGAAACTGGGAATTTTAGATTTCTGGGTCATCAACTTGGATGTCCCCATCTCATCTTTCAAGATTCCATTCTTTTCCAATAAGAGCTGTGATCTTGGCATAGCAGACCTGCCTTGGTCGAGAGTTAGACTTTTTGGAGCTTATCTAATCTGAAAATGAGGCCCTTATCCTAGTATTGTTTTCTTTGCCCTCCCACTGCACGAAATCAGAGGCCACGAAGGCCAATAATCCTACACAGTTTTAAAGAAGTCAGTTCCATAATTATATCCAAATATATATCAAAGACAGTGCTTTCTATCACAGTTAATCCATCATAAATGGATTATTTACAACCTTGAAATTCAAACTAAGGTAAGAGACTTGTGATTCAGATGAGTCCCAGTTGGGTCTAGGTATAATTGAATGATATTTTCTTTATCAAGTAATGGAAGTAGTTATGTGTAAATTTATATATTCTGGTCTAATGTTGAGCTTTCTTTGAGTTTTATCTGAAGTCCATCTTAGTTACTCACCTGTAACATTAAGAATTTCTTGTAGACATTATAAATAATGTTACGAATGACAAAGGTTTTCAGGCTCCAGAATGTAGTCTCCAGAGACAAAAGTAAGAGGAGAAAAAATAAACCCATGGCAGCAAATGCAATCAAAAACTTTGCAATCCCACGTTCTCCAAAACTATATATATTGTTCTGGATAGCTGAAAATGATAAAGGAGATAGCTTTACTTTAAGAATAGAGTGTAAGATGACACCAAATACTAATATAAGATCAAAATGAATTTTAAATTATATTTAGAGAAGTACAGAATATAGAAAATAATTGTCTTGATACCTTACTTGATTTTCTCTGACATTTATGGTTATCATAAAAATTGTTCTGTTACTGATTTTCCCTCTAGTTTATACTAGTTTTTGGTAGTAGACAATCTTACCATATATTCAAGGAATTTCAAAAGGCTGAGCCTTTGTGAGCAAAACGCTTAGTAATTAAATAAAGCATACAAAACAAAGGCATTTATGATATCTAACTATTATTGTAGATCATGCAGAGTATCCTTAAGGACTTTTAAAGAGAAAATATTTTTAACTCTACAAATAAGAAGTTTTAACATGGCAATACTCATAAGTAAGAAAATAACAAATAGTCTAAAATGTAAGTGGGCTATAGCTGATTGTTTTTTACCTTACCACAAAGAAAATTAGCTCATGCAAACAGCTGAATTCTGGATATGAGAACAAGAGGCATCTCTGAGATATGAAATTAATAAAATCACTCTCTTTCCATAAGAACTGAATTTTTTGACTAATTTATGCCAGCATACAGAAATGCAATTTATACATTTGTTTTATTGTAATGTATAAAACACAAAATTTGCCTTTTTAAAGTGTACAGTTCAGTGACATTCACAATGTTGTGCAAACATCTCCACTATCCAGATTTAGAATATTTTCATCCTTTCAAAAGAAAACCCAATACCCATTAAGCAGTCACCACTGCCTCTTCCCCCTGACAAGTGGGAACTAGTAATCTACTTTCTGTCTCTCATGATTTGCCTATTTGGACATTTTATATAAATGGAATTATACAGTATGTGGCCTTTGGTGCCTGGCATAATGGTTTCAAAGCTTATCCATGTTGCACCATATATCATTAATTCATTTAGTTTTATTGCTGAATAATTTTCTACTTCATGAATAGACTGCATTTTATATATCCACTTATCAGTGGATAGACACTAAGATTGCTTCTACTTTTTTGCTACTATGAAAAAGGTTGCTATAAACAGTGTGTACAAGTTTCTGTTTGAATATTTCTTTTCAGTTCTTTTGGGTATATACTCAGGAGTGGAAATGTTGAGTGATATTGCAATTCTACATTTAACTTTTTGATTTTCTTTTTTTTGTTGAAACAGAGTCTCATTCTGTTGCCCGGGCTAGAGTGCAGTGGCATCATCATAGCTCACAGCAACCTCCAACTCCTGGGCTCAAGCGAACCTCCTGCCTCAGCCTACTGAGTAGCTGGACTACAGGCATGCGCCATGATGCCCAGCTAATTTTTCTATTTTTAGTAGAGACAGGGTCTTGCTCTTGCTCAGGCTGGTCTCAAACTCCTGAGCTCAATTAATCCTCCTGCCTCGGCCTCCCAGAGTGCTAGGATTACAGGTGTGAGCCACTGCGCCTGGCCATTAGAGCTGTTTTTAAAAATCAGAGAGAGAGAGAGAGAGAGAGAGAGAGAGAAATTATGATCAAATATGCAAATATGCAAACCAAAACGTGATTTTTTTTGGTTACTCGGGTATTATATGAAAATATAATCTATTTGATGCTCATAATTGTATTTTAACCTTATTTAGTGAAATACAATTACATTTTGCTCTGTGTGGGTCCACATAAATAATGTGGTTCCAGAAAGAATCAGAATTAGATATACACATATATACACACAGTCAATATGCTTATTTCTCAATTTTTAGAATCAACCTAAAATATAAAATCAGCCTAAAGTATGAAAAACTTAATAGAATGCCTTTATTTTCCCTGATTTTGATCTGGTTGTGATTTTATCCTTATTTGTGACACACTTAAAAGTTTAGCGTCCCAGGGAATGAACTCAATCTTTCATTTAAGCTAGGAGTTCAGTTTCCTTACTTATAAAATAAGGATACTAACAGCCAGTTTATAGAGGTATTTATAAAATAAGGATAGTAATAGCTAATTTATAGAGATGCTGTGAAGATTAAACATAATCTATATAAAGCTACTTGTACATAATAGGTGACTAATAGTAACTCATTCTAAATTTGGTAGTGACTTTATTAAATTTATCTTGGATTTTATTTTGAGGCTTCATTTTTTCACCCAGTTTGTGAATATAATTTTGGCAAAGAAATACACACAAAATAGCAAGCTCGACTGTCTCAGTTGGAAGGAGGACAGGTTTCACTCATCTCCCAAAATCTGAGCTTAAGTATGCAAGGCTGGAAAGGAACAGGTTGTTTTTAGGCAGCTGGGGAGCCTCAGATACTCACATGGTTTACTGCAGTTCAGGTAGCTGCTATGAAATCGGTTGACACACAGTCTTTTCATCTCAAAGTCATTAAATAATATGCTGAGACTCATTGCAAAGTTGTAATTAGGAATTATCATTAATATATTTCCTATGAAGTCCCTGGTGGACTTAGGAAGTACCTCCTCTGTGACTAAAAAGATGATTAGGTTCAATTATAAGAAAGTAATGAATCTCCCTAGAACAAACTTCCCCCAAATGATCAAACCAATCTCAGTTACCAATCTCTGGGATGAGTTTTGAGAAAACATTAGTTACTACTTGCTAAATTTGTTCACTTTGATAGCTTGTAGCATGTATTTGTCAATTACAGAGTCCAAGAGAAGACGTTTGGTAACAGTATTTCTCTAGGATCTGTCTTCCTCCCTCTATGTGTGGATCTGCTTCTGTTTCTTCCTCCCTTTCTCTTCTTTTCCTCTTCTCTCCTTCCACCTCGATCTCTCACATATCCACTCAATAAATATTTGCTGATTTCAAAAAGCATAGGCTTTCAGAGTCTTGGACATTAAGTCCCTAGCAATTAATGTTTTTATTCTCATGCCCTTTCATCCTCATTTATTTAATGTATTTCCTGGGGAAAGGGAAAATCATGTACGATCCTTACCACCGTATTTCATTAAGTTGCGAAAAACAACACTGAAAACAGTTGAAAAGTAGTTAAAGAGAGTGAGCTTCATGTAGGCAGCAGTACTATGAGAAAACAGGAAACTTCCAAGATACATGAGAGGAACAGTGCACCATCCGTACAGCATTAAGATCAACATCGTGTCCAGAAAGTGGTAATCCATAACAAATGCATCCATTCCACTATATGTGAATACTCCCTGGAGCACAGAGTATAGAGGTAAAAATAGGGTAAAGGACATTGTGCAATAAGAGGTCAAGCCAGAACCCTTAGAAAACAGCAAGCACTGCATTAATTACAGCATAGGACTATTTGTTACTTAAATTATTTTACCCATTAAAAAAAAAAAAAGCCTTAGCTTATGAGCCTGAAGTGAACTACTTCTTCCTCAGCAGAGGACATTTGTGAGCAAAATGACTATACTTTATTTTTGTATTTTTTTCTCTCTGGAACAGTTTTAATTTTTTATTTCTCTCCCATGATTGAAGTCAAAGTAATTATTTCTGTATTAAACTCAACTGAATTCTCTAGGGAAAAAAAAGTAACCTACAAAGTAGACTATTTCTTCAAAGATTTTCTTTATGGCTGATGCATCACTTCCCACATTTAGACTGGCTCCTGGCTCTCCTTTGAGCTTATATTATCTCAGCAACATGGGGCCTTCCTTTTTCAATTTCTCTTTATTTCATTTGAGAATCAGACCAGGAAGCACAAAGTTAAAGTGGGATAGACCAGTAAGAAGGGAACCTCTAGAGGGATTAAAGAATTTCCCAGAAATCTACATGATACTAGTTGATAATTACAGTTTCTCCAAAGATAACAAGGTTATCCCTTTTGAGCAATGACATAATTATTCAGCAGGATGACTAATAAATGAAAAGAAGGGTTAGTCTCTACTAGAATATCCCTACTAGATAGTCCCTACTAGAATCCTATGAGGTTATTGGAAATAGATTACATTCAAGTAATAGTATTTAAAGCAAGTATATGAAAAGAATCAGTAGTCATAGGTGAAAGAACCTAACAGTTGTAACTGTAGTTGGTTCTCCTCACTCCAACTAAGAAGACTGAAATTAAAAGAATAAATATAGTCAGAAATTGTGGGTAACCTAGAAGCACCTTTGTTGCAAGACTTATATTTAGCAATGTCTCAAATTAAAACCAATTTCAAAGAAAATTTAAATCTGTACTTGGATACGTAAAATGACATACCTTCTTGTTAGATAAGGTATATGACTCAACATGGTAAAAAGGTAAACTTTCCCAAATTAATCTAAATAAAAGTAGTAACAATTTTGAAATTACATAAGCTGATTCTAAAGTTTACATGGAAACAAACAAAACATGTCAAGATAAATAGGACATTCTGCAGAAAACTAAAGAGGAAGCCGATCAATGTCAATCCATAAAAATAAATGTATTATAAAACTCCCATAAGTAAGTGGTGCATTATAGATACACCAATGTAACAGAATAAACAATACAAAATATGCTTAAATGCATATTGCTAGTTGATATACAACAAAAGCAGCACTTCCCATCAGTGGGAAAAGACTGGTTATTAACAAAAGGTGTTAGAACAATGGGTTAGCCATTTAGGAAAAAACCCTGAATCCTTACTTGGCTCCTTGCCTAAAAATAAGTTCACAAATGAAGTGGAAATAGCGAAAGATGAAACTGGTAAAGTAAGCAGTGCCTGATGCCTTATGGCTTGAAGAGGGAAAACTAGCTCCCTGAAGACTTTCTAGATGATGAGAATGGCATATTTCAAGGTATCTCTGAAGCAATACTGACTTAGCTGTCCAACCTCATGGTGAAGCCAGTAATTTTAACATTCACTAGAATTTAAGCTCATCAAGAGACAAGCCCTTGTCTGTCCTCCCCATGTCATGTCCATAATGCTGAAAACACAGACTAGCTAGCAGGAGCTCAACATTTGTTGAATATATAAATAATTCTACATGTTCAGGAAGGTGGATTTTTTTCAAATGGGTTCTATAGAATCTTCAGGGGTCCTAACGACCATCACACAGACTGAATGATGGCAAGGCCTTACTACTCAGCATCACTGAGAACACTGTTCATGGGAAAAGTTACTTGTTAAATTTTTCTGAGTCTTCATGCATGGACTCACAGAAGGCAGAGTACTTGACTAAACCCCCACCAATAATCTCTTGGGGTGCCAGGTAAAATAGTGATGGGGCAGGTAGTTCATCAAGGGTTAGAGTCAGTGAAACCGAGGGGTTAATTTGATCAGGTCTTTCTGCCTTGCTTGCTCTTAGTCATTTGCTTTTTGTTGTTGTTTTCTTTTTCTACAAAGCTGAAGACCATGGTAGCTACAGGCTGCACCACTGAATGCTGAAACTTAAACTTTATAGATGACATTCATAAGTCACCATTATAATGGTCCCTTCACAGTTGTTTTTCAGGAACTTGGGCCAGCTCCTATTCAGTTCAAACCAGTTGAGACCACTGATCCCTTTGACTGGGCCTGCACAAATGCCCAAGAGATGGCCATTTGACGTTAGAGAGCCAAACATTCCACCCTGAGATCATGCGAATGCCACCATTTTCTGTACATATGTCCTGTGAAATGCCATGAACTCTGACTACGCTTGTGCAGCATAAACCTGTTACTTCATTTTTCCCCACTGCCAATTACATTTCCCTATTCTTTGGAACACCCCACTTCCTTAACCCATAGTTAGCTATTCTCCCACTTCCCTGCTCAGTGGCCTTATGATTCAATCTTTTCTCTGCAAAATCCATGTCACAGTGATGATTTATTGTGCAGGGGCAGAACCAACCTGGACCTGGCTGCAACAACAGCAACATTCTTAGCTTAATCCTTGTTTCTAACATATGAACAGTGAGTAGCATCACCTGCTTTGTAAATTTGAGGTGGAGAAAGGGAGAAACAAGAACCCCAGTTGCTAGGCAAAATGATGGATTCTTGCCTTCTCTTGTTAGGTGCAAGAACAAATCCGGTTGGTGGCATTTCACAGAGTAAGAGAGGGGTGATGGAGTATCTCATTTAAAATAAAAAGGACAGCAAAGTCAGATAAGCAAAGCTAAGAACCCATATAGAGAACCTCAGTCTCAGAATTATGAAGGGGAATCTTGGGTAGAAAGGGAGCTACCAGACCAAAAGAGAAGCAGCTATCAAAGTTAGAGTAAGTTCCTTGGACAGAAGAAATTGCAAAAATGAGAAAAGAAATTTAAAAGTATATTATACACAATAGCTTTGAATATGTAAATGAAAATGGGCTTTGGAGTAACCCCCATCAGGGTTCTGATACCGTACTATCTGGGTGAACTTGAGTAAAGAACTTACTTCTCTTAGATTCAGTTTCCTTATTTGTAAGTATGATTAATTAAAGTAATGTCAGATAATTACGGTGTTTGAATGGTGTAACATATTAAAAACACATGACAAGTAACATTTCTCATGAGTCATGATTGGGAATATTGGTGTAAATGTTAACAAACAATGGATGCTCTTATTTACATCTTGCTTTTTATCTATTAACCAGGCAACGATAGCTGTGTGTGTCAGCCAAGTTTAAAGACCCATAGAAAGAATGAAACCTTGGCATGGAGATGAAAAGATTCAAGGATTGTATGATTGATTCCAATACTGAACCACAAAGAGGGGAGAGAGTAAAGCCAGGAGCCATGCCTGGATCAACTGCCCTGGTTCTTGTAGCAAAAGATGTGAACAGTGGCCCTCACTAAGGACAGCGGTCTTCCCTTGCCATGCTGGTTGGCCGGTGAGCTGTGAGCCAAAGAAATTAGCACTGAGTACACCAGTCACAGTCTTGCATATGGCAAGATGAAGGAAGCACTGCTCTTCCCTTTCCATCTTGGGACTTCACTGGATGTACTGCTTGTTCCCCACACTACCACCACCTCACTGCCCTGACTACTCCTACCCTCTGGTCCCCTCTGAGCAGCTGTTCTAGAAGGTAGGAACCTTGTGCAGTAATCACAAGTTTTCTTATGATTGTGGGAGCCAAACTGACCAAAAGTTTACCCTTTTTCCTCTAAAAACTAATTTTACCATTCCATGGTATAGTTTGAATTGAAAATGGGTACTTCATCTTTTATAGTAGCACTTAGCAATCTGGTTTATAATGATTTTCATTTCTGTGTCCACTGCAAAACAGTGAACTATTTGAGGACTGAGACAATGTCTTATTCATAACATTTATGTCCCCAGAAGACATAAAAAGAAAGAAATATTATAGGTAGAGAGAAAAATTACCTTATCTATTCATGTTTTTACTCCTCTTTAACTATATATAGCTTTTATGTCTCCCTCATTCCCAATATGCATACAAAATCTTAAAACATGCCACTGTTTACTGAAGAGCAAAATAATTACATTAAAAGATACTATATATCCTTCTATGCTCACTCTCTGTATCACTTCCTCAATGTCTACAATTGGGTGTCTGATTCAAAACTAGTTCTGTCTTACAGACTTGGCCATCTTGGATGTGGGGTATGAGAGTGGGAGTTGAACAGCAACAGGAAGCCTCCTTTAGGTCTTGAGTCTAAATTGTACATTATAGTCTAATTTACTAGAGCGTTCAGCATTGGGAATTAGTGGGAAGTGGCTTAGCTATATGAGTAGTGAGGGACAAGTGACAAATAATAGCCCTTATACTTTTAGAGTAGTTTTTTTGTTTTGTTTTGGCCAGGGTACAATGGTGAACAAATACATGGGAAGCCAATTCAAGAAAGCCTTTTCATTCTATAAATGAAAAAAAAAAAAAAGAGGAAAAAAATGTCCACAATGATGTTTCTATAATATATCCTATATATTGTTTCAAATTTCTTGGTAAGTTTTATTTTAGGATGCAATTAGTCGAATAGGAATTTCTTGTGGGCAACATAAGGAAAATGAGTCTTCATAAAATTTCAGCTAACACTTACCAGTAGTAAGCAGCAGAGAATGAAGTAGTAGATGAGATCGCACAGCAAAGCAGAGAGCCAATAAGGAAGTAAATAGACCCCACTCACAAACTGGATGTGTTTTGCCTTACTGATTCTCTCAGTTGCTGTCTGGAGACAAAAGCTACTGACTATAACAGCCATGCCAAATGCCAAAGATAATACTACTTCTAATCCATCTGTACGTCTACAGAAGATGAAATAAAAATAGAAAATACCAATTTCAGTAGCCATTTTCAAACATATATGGCAAGATAGCAAGAGGATATATTAAAGCTCAATTCTAGTAAAAGGAAAAACATACATACCCTATGTCAGAACCATAAAGAGAGGGAGGCTGAGGCTTGTTGGAGACTCTAATGGAAGCACTGGGGCCAGAAAGAGACATAAAAAGAATGTTGTCTAACACCGCCAGGGATGTTGCAGCTGAATGGTATGCCTCATTATTGAAGAAAATAGTAATTACTGTTTTGTCTTTTTCAACCTGAACGGAAAGTGCAATAATGCAGACTTCAAGACACTTCTTACTTTCCAATATGTAATTTGTTATATTACCTAGAATAAAGAAAGAAATAGGTCAATAAATCAATATGTAATATATCACGTACTACTTATGTTGGAGAGGAAGGATCAAGACTTTTTTTCCCATTTACTACTTTCCATTTCCTACAATGGGTCTTTCAAATGTTTATCTTTCTCTTCAAGAATTCTATTCCATCACTAATCCCTACAATAATCTTACTATATTGTCTACAATGTGAAAAAACCAGTAAACTAAGAATTTATTGCTCTTCTCTTGCCTAAAGCAAGCATAGTTTGTTCTTATTTTTCAAAAAATAATTTTGGTTATTGTAGGTCATTTGCATTTCCATCTAAACTTTAGGATCAGCTTGTCAATTTCTACAAAAATGTCTGCTGGAATTTTGACAAGGATTGCACTGAATCTATAGATCAATTTTGGAAGAACTGCTATCCTAACAATATTCACACTTCTAATCCATGATATAGAATGTCTTTCCATGTATCTAGAATTTCCCTAAACAGTATTTCATGATTTTCAGTGTGTAAGTCTTGCACTTTTCTTAAATTTATTCTTTCTTAAATTTTATTCTTTTTGATGCCATTGTGACATTTGGTAATTTGTGTTTTCTTTTGCCTGGGAATGTGTCCATTCTACCATAGTATGATTTTTTAAAAAATCCAGTCTGAAAACCTGTCTTTTGATTGGAATGTTTACTCTATTTATATTTAATGTAATTACTGATATACTGGGCTTTATCTCTCTCACTTTGCTATTGCTTTTATGTCTTACCTCTTTTCTGTTCTTCTGTTTCTTCACTACTGCCTTTTTGTGTTACACACATTTTATACTGTATCATTAAGTTCCTTTTTGTTGTTGTTTGACTATTTTTTAAAGTTATTTTCTCAGCGGTTGCTCTAGAGTTTACAATATAAATCCTAACTTAAAAAAATTTAGTCAAGATGAATACAAACTTGATTCCAATAGTACACAGAAACTTTGCTCCAACATAGCTCCCCCTTCCCTCCCCCATCCTTTATTATATTACACATTATATATTTTTATACATTATCAGCCCATTAACACAGTTTTGCAATTATTATTTTACGCAGTCGTCTTTTTCAGTTAGGAGAAGAGTTAGGCTTTCAGATGGCTGTCTTCTCCCTATGTATTCTTATGGTTTTCCCTGTCTGTATGTGTATCTATGTCCTAATTTCCTCTTCTTATAAGAACACCAGTCATATGAGAGTAGGGCCCACCCTAACAATCTCATTTTTCACTTAATTACATTTTTAAGGACTCTGTCTCCAAATGTAGTCACATTCTGAGATACTGGGAGTTAGGACTTCAACATATGAATTTGCGGTAGGGGTGGACAGAAGCTCATAACTCCTTAATTTCTCTTTGTTGTTGAAGACTGGACATTTATGATAAATATTTTAACAACTCTGGTATCCGAGCTCTCCTGCCCTCCAAGTTTGTTATTACTGTTCTTTCTTTCTATTGTTGCTGTTCATTTGTTTAGTGACTTATGTGGACTGATTCTGTAGATTCTTTCTACAGTGTGCAGCCACTGATTTGTCTGATAGATTTAATAAAAAATTATGGCTTTTAGTTTTGCACCTGGCTCTGAGAGCTCAGCCCTAGGTTAGTATATTTTGGTAATTAGCAAAATGATTTACTTAAATGTTTTGAGGTAGTAAGCCTTCCATCCTTTGCCACATGGATCTGTGTATGAAAGTACCCCTTCAAACTCTGGGTAATGCAGAAGTCAGCGTCAACTTTCACTTCCTGCTTGTACAGGTCCTCAACATCAACCAGAGGTGAGTGACTAGAATCTTCTTTCTTAGGTCATTTGTGGTCATGCCCACTACCACTCTGAGCCTTCTAGATGTCAAGTAATACCAGAATTTTCCAAACTTCACCGTGGTAATCTAGCTCTCCAGGTAGTCCTTTTAAATTTGTTGCCAGGCTCTTGTTTGGCCCAACTGATGTCATAGCTTTAGCCAGCTATGGTGATTTTACCAGAAGATTGTTACTGTTTTTTGTAATGCCCTAGCAACAGGTTCTTTTTGAGAGAGCTGAGCTATGACTCAAATTCAATAGCAATAATTTCTTAGGAATGGAGTTTTTCAGGTAGCTACTAGTTGACAGTGCTCTAGGTATGGGGCCTTAAACCAAGCTCCCAAGAGGTTAGTCCTTTCTGTTAACTGCTACAGGCTTTTCATAGCTACCACACCACTGAGCTGAGAAGAGAGGGTGATAGGAATAACCAACCCCAAGTTAAAATGCCACAGACCCTATTACGATAGAGAGATTCAATAGTTTTTCTTGAATAGGTACTTTTTAGTTTGTTCTGTTCTTTTGGTCAATCTCCCGTGTTTTAAAATGCTTGATTTTAAAAAATTGTTTGGCAAGTATTTTTGTTGATTTTTATGGGAGAGTGGGTTAATTCTACCTTACCGAAAGTTCAAATCCTCCATCCACTAGGTTTTGGGGGTAACTTGTTACACAGCAATAGATATATAATAAGTTATCAAAAGGGTTGTTTTTAGCATTAATGCAGAGAAGATAATGCAGATAATATATTTAGTATGGTTCTTACTAAAGGAAAATGTTAAACAAATTAAGCGCTTATTTATACTACTTTCAAAAAATTAGTTTTGAAGAGTCAGTCTATTAAGTTTTCCACCACCTATTTTTAGAATAGCCAATATAATAAAAAACAGCTTGCAGGGCTTGCAACCAATATTTCACTCTGTGAGAGCTTAAAGAGATATGTTTGTATTCTGGTCAGAATAAAAATTCTGATAAGTTTTATAACAATATATTAGGTCATTAAATATTAAATGTTCGATTTAGAATCAAATGTTTAGTTTATTATATATCAAGCAAGAAGCAGTACAATTAATCAAAGTATATGCCTAAACTATGGACACAGTTTTGCTATCTTAACGGTAGCTTATTTATGCCAGCAGTGAAGAAGCCTGGAGAGTGAGTGGCAATGAAATCACAAAAGGCGTTTTCCACAGCTTGTTGAGAAGTGAATATTTTTCCTTGCAGGAAGTGGTTGAAAGCCTGGAAGAAGTGGTATTCAACTGCTGCAAGGTCTGGTGAATACGGTGGATGCCAGAGTTTCCAAGTCCAGCCTTTGTAGTTTGAGCAGCATGATTTGTGTGACATGTGGTTGAGCATTGTCTTGCAAGGGGACTGGTCTGTCGCTATTGACCAATTTTGGCTGCTTAATCGCAAGCATCCTCATCATTTCATCCAACTGGTTGCAGTAGACATCCACTGTAATTGATTAACCAACCAGGTTTCATGAAGCTGTAATGCCATGCCAGCGCTGGACCACCAAACAGACATCATTAGCTTTTTTTGATGGATATTTGGTTTTGGATTGTGTTTCGGCACTTCATCTTTATCCAACCATTGTGCCGAATGCTTGCGATTGTAAAAAAGAATCCATTTTCATCACAAGTAACAATACAGTGTAAGAATAGTTTGCCTTTATGTCATGACAGCAAAGAAAGGCAAGCTTTGAGACAATTTCTCTGCTGATGCTCATTTATTTCAGGCAGAACCCATCTCTTCAGCTTCTTTACCTTGCTGATTTGTTTCAAATGGTCCAACATTGTTGGAACAGTAACGCCAAACCTTGCTAATTCACATGTAGGTTGAGATGGATTTGCTTCCACTACAGCTTTCAGCTCATTATTATCCACCTTGGTCTGAGGTTACCCATGTGGCTCATTTTCAATATGAAAATCACCAGAATGGAACTTCTCAAACCACTGATGTCCTATGCATTCATTAGCCACACCCTTCCCAAACACTTCATTGATATTTCAAGCTGTCTGCTCAGCATTGGTTCCATAACAGAACTCATTTTAGAAAATAACATGATATTTGACTTGTCCATGGTTTCACAAAAATTGCTCTAAAAATTTTTTTTTAAAGATAATCACATGCCAAACAATGCATTTGAAAGAATGAGGATGTACCCTCACAATAAAAATAAGTGTCAAAGTGAACGGAATGTCAGAGATATCAAGTGTCTAACTTAGTACTTTTGGAAACTGAACATTTCATACTTAATAACCTAATAGTATTTTGGCTCTTTATCCATCCTCTGAAAGGTGATGCAATTAGTTGAAAGACCACCTACAGCCAAAATGTCCCCATTATTTATTAACTTTTGCAACCAGTTATCTTGCTTGAAGTGTACATTTTTTAACCTCTGATTCAGCTACCTTTATGATACTGGCAATTAGTAGGAAAATAAAGAAATGGATAGCTCAAGTCCACAGTTAAGTCCCTGGTTTGCAAGTGACACAAATAGGTCTTCATACACCACAGACTCTTTTTTTCCTATGGGTCTTACCTTGCACTTCCTGTAGTTCTTGATTCTTAGGTTTTAAAAAAATCTCAAGGTTCTTTATGAGTTCTAGAGCCAAACCTGAATTCCCTGAAATTGAGTAAGGCACAATGGTTTGACCATATTGACTCAAATCCATTTCCCTGGCAGGCTCATAATCATATGTCTTATGCTGAGCTTTTAAAAGATATGTAGTGACAACCAAAATTACTATTATTTGTAGCAACATCAACTTCCAATTGCGCCAACTGAATAGTGCCCTTTTTATAAACATGGACCAAAACTGCTGGAAGTAAAGTGGAAACTAAAAGGAGAAAAACACAGCGTTACATTGTATAGTGACTCAAGACATTCATGTTGACATCTATTAATACAAATGCTTCAAAATTTTATGGTAGGAGATATACACATATAATACAAATGCATGCTTTGAATTGAACCCAAGAAACCAACAAGATAATTTATTTGTGCAAGGTGTTAAATGAAAAGACTAACCTGGCTTCTGATCTAACTCCACTAAAAATCTTAACAAAATGATTTTCTTCATTAATGTACTGCAGTATTTCTGATAAGAAAATAAAAATTATATCTATCTCTTCCATTTAATATTAAATCATAATCTTTCCATTTTTTCCACTTTATGAGGGAAACACCTCCATAAAACTATTACCTTTTGCCTGCTTTTAGTACACATACTCTGGTTCATAGTAAGAAATTTTCTTTAATTTTGTCCTTCTGAATACAATAGTCAGAACTCTTGGGTCTTGTCAGAACTGAACAAAGGGAAGATTTATAATGAGAACTTTTCCAAGTGATTCTGAGAATTAACAATGGTGAGAGTAGCAGCTGTGATCTTTATCTAGAACCCAATTCTCCTACACCAGAAAATTAGTGGGACTGTAGTACAGACTGATCCATATATTGGTGGATCTTCTATGGCTAAACTCCAAACATCTTTTATGTTCAGATACTAAAAACAGGAACATCTTATACTCAAATGAAACATACTAGGTTTATATTCTTAATAAATATGCTCACCCCACTATTGAATTTAATGGTATGAAGTTCATTCAAACTGGAAGAAACTGGTCTCTCATCATTTATGGGCATATTCATCTCCTGCTTCTTGTCTTGTCCTATGTTTTGGCTCTTCAAGGAAGGGGACTGGATGGGCTGAGTATTTCGTTGGGTATTTGCCAGCTTATAGACCCTACACACACACACACACATGCACAAAAAAGCACAAAGCATTTCACTTTAACAATAGTCTCAATCTATTTTATGAGGACTATCAAACAAGGTTCCAAATTTGGAAGACTCCTTGGTCTTTCTCACTGATTGGCAGAAACACTGTATACAGTCAGCAGAACAGTGGTTCCCAATAAACCAGTCAGAGGACTGCTGCCAATTGATGATAAGGTTTCTATCATTCTGAAGCAATACAAAAAAACAATTATAATATATCATGTATAAGAAAGATGAACTAATTCAAATTAAATGACTCATATTTATTTATTTATTTTTTTAAATGACTCATATTTAATCAAAGACATTATCTCTACTTCGGCAGTTAAGATGTTATTTTATGAAAGATGGGGACATTGAAGAGTAAGTTTTGTTTTTTTAAATCTTACATTTCCCACTATTGCCAAAGTCTGAAGCCGAGTCTTTGGATGTGGATACTTCAGAAGAATAAGGAGATATACATAAGTAATTATATTCTAAGGAGGAAAATAATAAGTAGCATAACAGAAGAAAAAAGTTATCACACTATATTGAAAGACAGGAAAGATTACACCAGTAGAAACTGTAAAACACTTAGTGGGAAATACATGATTTTAAAAGGTGTTTTTATAAACCACAGAGCAATCAAAATCTTTTCAATACCTTTGTGTTAGTATTTGTTTGGAACACAACATTAATAAACTCTGAACTATGACATTCACAGGTAATGAGTAGGGTGATGAGTTAGGTAACCCTTTAAAAACTATGTGTCAGATACAGATTAAAAAATCTGCTTTAAAATGTCTTTGAGGCATGTTTCTTGTTTGACACTAAAAGGACTGTGGACTATTGTGCTTTAAAATATAATTATTGAACAGTTTTCTCTATCATCTTTTGCAAGTTTTTATCCTTTATATTTTATTCATCGGTAATAATTTTTCATTAGAAAAACATTAGAAAATATAAATAAGTGAAAAGGAAAAATACTCCTAGTATCTAGAGAGAACCCTGATGAGATGTTTTCCATAAACATACAAATAGGCACAAACATACACACAGAATCTTTTTTTTTTTTTTTGAGACAGAGTCTCACTCTGTTGCCCAGGCTAGAGTGCCATGGCATCAGCCTAGCTCACAGCAACCTCAAACTCCTGGGCTCGAGCAATCCTCCTACCTCAGCCTCCCAAGTAGCTGGGACCACAGGCATGCGCCATCATGCCCAGTTAATTTTTTCTCTATATATTTTTAATTGTCCATATAATTTCTTTCTATTTTTAGTAGAGACAGGGTCTCGCTCTTGCTCAGGCTGGTCTCGAACTCCTGAGCTCAAACAATCCGCCCGCCTTGGCCTCCCAGAGTGCCAGGATTACAGACGTGAGCCACCGCACCCAGCCCAGATGTTAATTCTTTTTTTTTCCCCTTGGCTAACTTTAAACCCTCTACACAAATAAGACCCAAGCTTTTGCATCAAGGCCTAAGCCCAAAATCTTTACATTTCTCAGCTGAATATATGGAAATATATTAACATAAAATAGTAATGTATGTGAAAATTCAACAGCATTGTGATTACTCTATCTGCAAATAGGGTGGGGTTTGCTCTCAACTTGACGTAGGATTTTGGGGGTGGAATTTTTTTGTTTTAAGGCCATAATTACTCACTTAAGGAAGACTTCTTCCATGGTAGTGATTGAAACACCAAAGTTGGTGATGCCCAGCTCTTTCTGTTTCTTTTCCAGATCGTTAAACAGAGCTTCAAATCTGGAAGGAGAAGAGGATGAGGAAAAGAAAGAACTAACATTAGTCTAGATAAATTTTTCTTTGTTTTTAAGTTGATTTTATTTTCCAGTAAATGAATTTTTTAAAAAAATATGAGTGCTTCCCTTTTTATTCAATTTACTATTAATTTTATTTATAATTCTATTCTTTCCTGTTTTCTTTAAAAAACATTTTTATTGTGGTAAAATGTACCTAACTAAATGTACCATTTAAAATTATTTTAAGTGTACAATTCAAGGATCATTAAGCAATTCACAATGTTGTACAACCAATACCACCATCCATTCCCAGAACTTTTCCACCATCCCAAACTGAAACTCTGTACCCATTAAAAATCTTCTGATTTCTCCCTCCTTGCTCAACATCACTTCTACTTTCTGTCTCTATGAATTTGTGTATTCTATATATATAGATACAATATTTATCCTTTTGTGTCTGGCTTTTTTGCATAATTTTTTCTATTCATCCATATTGTCACACATATCAGAATTTCATTCCTTTTAAAGGCTGAATGATACTCATTGTATGGATATACCACATGCTGTTTATCCATTCAACCACCAATGGACATCTGGGTTGTTTCCACATTTTCGCTATTGTCCGTAATGCTGCCATGAACATTAGGGTATAGATATATCTGTTCAAGTCCCTGCTTTCTATTCTTTTGAGTATTTACCTAGAAGTGGAATTGCTGGATCATATGATAATTCTATGAACTTTCTGAGAAACCTCCATACTGTTTTCCACAGCAGAAACACATTCCCACCAGCAATGCACAAGGGTTCCAATTTCTCCATATCCTCATCAACATTTGCTATTTTTTTTGCTTTTGATTTGCATTTTCCTAATGAGTGGTGATGTTGAGAATCTTTTTGTATGCTTATTGGCCATTTGTATATCTTCTTTGGGGATATATCTATTCAAGTCCTTTGTCCATTTCTGAACTGGGTTTTTGTTTGTTAGATAAATTTTCAATATTGTTTTATTCCATAAAGATTTCTGGTTATCAGAGAGAAAAATGTTTAGTAGATTGTTCTTCACTATAATGCTTATCATGAAACAAATGGAAAGGAGAGATTTATCTTAGCAAATACCTCCCCACTATAACTTGATCTTTGGTATAAATTCTTTTGTTCTCCTAATAAAATCATCAATTTATTTTCTATTAATATATATGTTAGGGACTGTAGCTGCTTGATAAGTTACTTTATTCACATACAGTTCCTGTATTAAATATAAAACAGTTCTCAAATTACAGGAGGCAATGACAAATGGAGAACCAGCTTACAACCTTGTTTAAAAGTCTCAAGTTTACTTTTGCTAGCTACATCCTATGGATTAAAATACATGTTATGAAGTTATAAGTATTAAGTCTTTTCTTCATTGTTTTTCTCATGTAAATACACACGTATAAAGCAATTAGAGTTGTGTCTGGCACAAAGCAAATGAAGAATTAATTTTAACTATCAAAGTCTTGGATATAACCAAGTAATTCTTATCATTTTATTCTTTTCATTCTATTATGAACTATCCTATGAATTAAATGGGTTGTGGGGATTTTATTCTGGCTGTTATTCTCTCTCAATAGTTACTTTAAAATTATCCTGTGAAAGAAAACTTAATTCTGGATAAACATATCTTTCCCAACTTCATGATTTGCATTTTACACTGTGCTGGATCCATTGAACAGGGCCCATAAACCACATCTAGAGTGCTGACATTAATCTGTGTGACTAGTTATTCACACCTCAGAGCTTTGTCCTCTTCCTCTCTTCCACGTTCTAAATATTAGTAGGAAGACATGGTGAAAATACTACTTCCTTTCAAATCCTTGCATTTTCCATTTTAGACTTAATATTAATGATATATTCATTATTCCTGGTCTCTTCTGATAATGTCATTTGTACACAGATGATACGAGACTGGCAGATGCTGTGATTAGTTGTCTATATGTTTCTTTCAGTGACACTCTGCACTTCCAGACTTATAATTATTAAACTCTGCTAAAGTACCCAACAAAACATGTCTTCTAACTGCTGAATGTGCCTTCATATCATGAATTTCCAGTTGTAGCTTCTGTCATTTCTCTCACTCCTTAGTATCATGTTCTTTTACTTTACTTCATGAGTAGGATCAAGCTTCACCTCAGCTGTCTCAATACTGCTCCATGCTCCTCCTCTTCAAAAAGGTTCAGATTTACTCTGAATGAATATAACTCTCATGAAGCATTTCTTCTTCTTTATATTCATCTGTGATACAACTGTTTATTTTCATACCTTTTCACTTATTAGAATCTTGGTGGCCTGGCTCCTTTATGTTATTTCTTCCATTATACTCAGGAGCTCTACATGAGACAGAAATGTAGAGCAAGATCCCACAAAGTTTTCATCTCTTCTTGTGTATGGCAGCCACCTTACATCTATGAGATACCCAGAGAGTAGCAACTTCAGGTAAAAAGACAAAATGGTGAAACCACCTTTACAAATTGATAAAGGGGTACAGGCAAGGGCTGTGGTAAGGGCCTAGCTACAAATAAGGCACAGGCCCAGCTAAAATGATCATAATTAGCCACTATCCCCCTGTTTGCTTCTGTATAATAGCCACTCTGGAGCCACCTAGGTGGTGGTCATAAAGATTCTCAACTTTTTCCATAGATAACATCACCTTTTTGAAACCTAGGGGTACTTTCTGAGATATCTTCCAGGTCCTGCATTCCAGGGGAATGGCTGACCCACCCAGACCAGCGGCCCACATCAAGGAACTGACTGAACTTATCTTGTGACCTCTACCCAAGGACCTGGTCAGCAAAGAAGACAATTTCTACAACCCTATGGTTGTGCCCCGAACACAACCATTTAGCAGGCTCAACTGCCTATGCCAAAGTCTCTTTAAAAACCCTGTCTCCCAAATTCTTGGAAAGGCAGATTTGAGAAATTTCTCCCGTCTCCCTGCTTAGTGCTATGTGGAATAAACTCCTTTTTTGCTGTAAACCCAGCTGTCTCAGCATATTGGCTTCTTCTTGGGCAGTGGGCAAACGAACCTGGTTGGGTGGCAACAATGGCACACTCCTGAAAGGCCAGTGATGAGTACTCTTAGTTTCCATTAATCCTAGCTGGCATGGGAATCCCCAGTAGAATTATCCCTGTCTCTCTCCTCTATCACTAATTTGGCTAACTGTTGAATTCACTGTTTTCTCTGTGTCCTTGTCACTTCTGCACCAAGAGCTGTCATTCAAGCCACACGTTACTTTCATTGTCTTACTATTTCCCTGGATCCTACCCACCATGCAGAAAATTTGGACACTATGAACATCTTACCATTAAGCATCCTTTATTAGCAATAGGAAGCTATAGCCACCAGGTTGCAAATCTCCTCCCTCAAAGACAAACAAATAGAAAGAAAAATATCAAATAAGCCTTGAATGAACTTACTGAGACAATTCTCTGTTCAGTAACAGAAATCTTCAGCTGGGAGCTTCCCAATTCTAGTTGGTAAATAACAACTATAACTGGACACCCAGTTTGTTAGAAAAACACTACTCGCTAAGCTTGCTAGATCTAGAAAACTAAAAATGATTTCTGGTCACTGAAAAATCATCCATCTAGAGCTCTCGAATCCATACCTTTGTGTATACTCTTTGGGTAGGATATATGATAATTCAGCTCCAATATTTTTGTCCAAAGTGGCATCTGGAACATGACAATGAATTATTGCAGAGATTTTTTCAACATCACAATGTGGTTCCCTCTCCATGACTACGTGATATCCAGCACCTGAGAGAAACCATTTAGATGATCAAATAAAGTTGTTTTGTACTTTTTAATACCCTTGTAAGATCAGTTTGGCTCTCCATGGCTCACATCATCTAGGTCTACAAGGAAGAAGACATGGTATGTGACAAGACATTTGATTATGATGCTAAGGAGGCTCACGCCTAAAGGTTCCAAATGCTGCTTCAAGAACCAAGACACTGAATAAATAAAAACTTCCTCTGTAATTTCAATAACTTTCTTAATGAACAATAATGATTTAGTATTAATACATGTAACCAGATACAGCAGATGTATGATTATTTTTGAAGCAGAATTTTTTTTTTTTTTTGAGACAGGGTCTTGCTCTGTCACCCTGGCTAGAATGCAGTGGCATCATCATAGCTCACTGCAACCTCAAACTCCTGGGCTCAAGTGATCCTCCTGCCTTAGCCTCCCAAGTAGCTGGGACTACAGGCGTGTGCCACCACACCTGGCTAATTTTTCTATTTTTTATTTTTTTAGAGAGGTGGGGGGGTCTCGCTCTTGCTCAGGCTGGTCTTGAACTCCTGAGCTCAAGCAATCCTCCCACCTTGGCCTCCCGAAGTTCTAGGATTATAGGGATGAGCCACCGCGCCTGGCTGGAAGTCTTGATATATATTCATTTAGCTATTATTATTGTTTGTCCACTGTATATTAGGCACTAATCTAGTCTCTGAGGATTATAGTGAACAAAGCAGATAAAAATATGTACCCGCATGAGAGCTTACTTTCTAGTCAAAGAAGATAGATAATCAAAAGGAGTAAGTTAAAACATAGTGTGTTAGTGTGTTAGAAAAAATAAAGCAGAGAAGGGAGATTGAAAAGGTTGTTAAATTTTAGACAGAGATCCTGGAAAGCCTAAATGTGATGATTTATTTTTATTTTTATTTTTTGTGTCTTATTTTATTTGTGATGATTTTTGATTAAAGACCTTCAAGAAGTCACAGAACTATTATACTTAATTAGAATTCTGCATGTATAGAGAAACTCTTTTCCAGAACTGGAGGGCAATATCATTGCTTTTAAATATATGTACTCCAAACGATCATTGTATTTGCACTTATGTTTCTTATTAATATTTTTAAAAAGTGAAAAATCGGTCTTAGGCATAGGTCTTTTAGCTGGTTTATTTACCTTGTTTATACTAGGGAAGACACAATTATTCTACTTTACAAATGAGGTACCTGACATCAGAGAATAAAGTGATCTATCCATTATTTACTAGTTATGGGAACCAAAACTACTTTTGGTTTACTTACAAATTGATGTGTAAATTGTTTTTAATTTCTCTGGAATCATAAAACAAAAAGCTTTTCAACTGTCTTGTCCTCTTAAGACTCTGATCATTAAAAAATGCCTCCTTTTGAAGAGATGCAAGGCAGTTAGTGAGAGACGAATGCTGATACCAACATGGAATTTTCTGTGCCATCAAAAAAGTAAACACAAATCCTAGACTTTTGATATAAATGTAAGAAATCCAGTTTAAGTAGACTTAAAATATAGCATCTGTTTGAATGTCCAAGTTATACCTTTAAAAATATCTAGTTACATATTCTAGACTGTTTTCCCAATAACTAATGAAATTACTCTATGCTATTTGAAATTATTATAAATGATTCTTTTAAAAGCACAGCTATTTAAATCATGTGGCTCCTAAGCCAGGCATACTCAATTAAGATGGCATAAACTCAATTTTGGATGAAGAACCCCTAAAAAGGCAACTGTACAAACTCAAACTTATAAGGTGATCATAAACAACCAAATGGGTATTTAAATAGGACTTTCGACAAGTTTTTGGTATATCTGGGCCCCAGTTTTATATTCTTTAAAATGAAGTTGTTTTGAATTTTACATGAGTGGATAACATAGAGGAGATAATTGAGAGCTCAATAAACTCAAATACGGAATAAATTAATGACTGAAGCAATCCGTCCTAAATTACTTCCACTTAAATTTATATCCCCTAATTTTAGAATTGTATTATATTTTAGCCATCAATAATTCACTGTTTGATGTATCATTTTTATATCCTATCAAAGCTGTATACTTATCCAAGTCAAGGACTGTTTTGGCCCATTTATATGATTCTTTCATTCAGCTCTACATACTTACTGTTAATTATCACATTTCAGAGTTACCTCATTACACTGGGGATTTGATATTGGTTTAGCAAATGAGAAATTGGGATTCAGAGATGTCTGGTTTCTCTACTTCATCTCCTCACCAATCAATCAATTACTCCAACAAATAAATCTATCTGGAGGCAAAACTGCATCCCAGAAACAAAGAAAACTGTTAGTAGGTACAAAATGGAACAAATAAATATGGCCTTTGTAGGTCAATAAAAATATTTCCTGAGTCTGAAGGTATGTGCTGGAGAACAAGTATAAGTATATATATGGAACGTTGAGATTGCAAAGGGTCTTAAAAACCAATTACAATAGTTAAGACCTAATTAATAGGACAAAGGGGGTAACTGAGGTCTTGGGTACATAGACAAAATATGATGAAAATCATGTTAGAAGAATATTAGTAAGGTATCACTATCCTAAGAATGATCAAAGGGAGAGAGACCATATATTCGTTTCAGGAAGACTGATGAGCAACAACACTGCAGGGTCCCCCTGACCATGATGGCAATGCGGTCACCCAAGATGTCAGCTTCATCCATGTAGTGCGTGGTCATCAAGATGGTACGATTGTGTTTATACTGCCGAAGGAGGTCCCAGGTGACCCTCCTTGAGACTGGGTCCATGCTAGACGATGGTTCATCAAGTATCACCACCTAAAAGCCAGAAGAAAATTCCATGACCACTGATAATTGATGCTATGCTACTTGTGGAATCACTTACTATTTGAGGGGAACATATTCAAGCTAAGATACAGAATCTAGACTAAAATAGCAGCAAAAGTCTAGGGAAAAAATTCCAACCATGTTATAATAGCTGGGCCAATAATGCAAATCCCTTCTGATAATCCTTGGCAATAATCCTTTTAGATTCACTATCAATTCTTGGGTTTTTGCTAGCTAGTTTTCTAGACAAATGACAGGAACCCACATTTATCCCTCTATCATCCCCCACTCTGTGTGTTCATACACCTTCTTGCTTGCACTTTCTCTCCCTTTCTTTTTCTCTCTCTTGCTCTCATTCTTTCTTCTTTAATACCTTGGAGCCCCCTATAAGTGCTATAATGATGGAGAGTTTGCGCTTCATTCCTTCAGTCAGTGACTGTGAAAATGTATCACGCTTTTCTAGCAGGTTAAAAATAGACAGCATATAGTCGATTTCTACAGGATGCATCTTTTGAGGTATTCCTTTTATCTAGAAAGAGAAGTCAGAATTTACATGGTGCATCCAACTTTATCCTTGAAAAGTTCTTAGAACTTTTCTTACATAGCTATGATACAAAGTTTCTTGCAACTATATGCTTAGAAACAGTTTACACAAGCTTTTTTCTTACATCACTGAGAAAATAATGTTTTCTTTCCCTTGCCTCCCTTTATGCCTAAAGCAGAGTTCCTAAAATTTGTTTTCATAATCTATAAACATACCTGAAATTCATCAACAGAGGGAGTAAAAGAAAACGTATTTCTGGCTTCCAGGTAAAATGGAGTAAACATATATACCCCTTTATCTTCCACTGAACTTAATTATTAAACCTGGAGAACTATGAAAAGTATGTATCAGCAGTTGGATCAGGAGGAACACCAGAATTCAAAGTATCACTGAACCAGTAGTGAGTTTACCATTTTTCCCCTGTGTATCCCCTAGTCTGAAGTCAATGCAATCTAAAGTTTGGAAGTGAGCACTATAGTCCAAATAGAGTGAGATTAAGGAGAAACCTTCTAGTTTTGGCTTGAGGAGTGGAAAAGGGAACACTTTAAGTTCAGAGAGAGTAGGGCGCAGGGAATCCCATTTTTTCTGTTCTCTTGTGCTTCAGCCCATGGAAGTCTGGTGGTGGAGATGGCGGCAAGAGTAGATAAGAAAGGGAAGCCTGCAAGGGCCAAAACTCTAAGGGAGGACACCTTACTCTCAGTTCAGTGGAACTGTGGCTCCAAGAGGACAAGAACAAACCTCATTGCTATTTACCATTCTTTATCTTTCTGCCCTTGGATATGGCACAGTCATGAAACTGAGTGATTTCTGGCTGGAGGAATGAGAAAGAAATCCTGGGAAACCAGAAAGTACTAGATAGATAGCAGGAGAAAGAAACAGGAAAGTGATATTATAAAGTTGATTATGAACTCGTGTACTTACTCCATCATTTACATACATTGATCTAATCTTAATCAGCATATCAACTTTGAAAACTGTGCTACTGAGTAAACGTCCGCCCAGATACAAGACTGACCAATGAATATTACATATATACATAATACATACATACATGGGAGAGACTGAAACAGCGCTGCAAAGACTTTGAAAACTGAATTTGTAACCACAGGCCACAGATAGGATATAAAGAAGATGTAGAGTCTCACAACATTCAGAACATCCAGGATAAATGAAAAGTTACTTGATACACAAAGAAGCCCAAAAATATCAACTCACATAAGAAAAGACACCCAACAGACATCAATGACAAGATTACACAGATGTTGAAATTATTTGTCAAGGACTTTAATGTAATTATTACAAAAATGCTTGAGTGAGCACCTACAAATATTAACATAAAAAGTATCAATATATAGAAGATATAAAGAAGAAAAAAATGGAAGTGTTAGAACTAAAAACCTCAATAACCAAAATAAAATGCTCATTTCACATACTCAATAGAATAGAAATAATAGAGAAAAGCGTAGGTGAATTTAAAGACAGATCAATAGAAATTACCTAATCTGAACAACAGAGAAAAATAATTGAAGAAAAGTTAACAAAGCCCAAGGGACTCTGGGGACAACAACAACGTAATATTCATGACATTGAGGTTCCAGAGGAGTGAAGAAAGAGTGCATGGCTAAAACAATATTTGAAGAAATAATGACTGAAAACTTCTCAGATTTGGAAAACAAAAAGCTGACTGAACCCCATCCACAATGAACCCCAAGAAACTTACACCCAGACAAATCATAACCAATTGCTCAAAAATGAAGACAAAAAATTTTGAGAGAGCCCACAGGAAAACGAGGAATTACTTATTGGCAACAATGATTCAGATGATTGTGGATTTCTCATCAGAAACCATGGCATCCAGAAAGCAGCAGAACAATATTTTTAAAGTTCAGAAGGAACAGAATTGTCAACCCAGATTTCTATGTCAAACAAAAATATTCTAGTGGAATGATGGTGAACTGAAGACACTTTCAGATGAAGGAAAACTAACAGACTTCATAGACAACAGTACTGATCTACAAAAATATGATAAAAATGTTCTTTAAACAGAAAAGAAATGACACCAAAGAAAACTTGGAAGAATATGAATGATAAAAGTATAACAGAAATGATAAATATAGACTGTTATTGAGTTCTTTACACAGGTACATGGCTTTAAGCAATAAATATAACATTATCTGATGGGTTTTTTTCAATATATGTAAATGTAATATATAAAAACTACCACATAAAGGCTGGGTGATAAAGAACCTATAATGTGATGAAGTTTCTACATTCTAAATGAGGTTGAAAAATATTATTCTAAATGACTATAGAAAGCTATCTGTATTTTATGAGCTTCAGAGCAATCACTGAAAATGTATACAAGAAATACAGTAAAAATCACAATAGATAAATTAAACGGATTATTAAACATGTTCAACAACCACAAAAGAAGGCTAAAGGGGGGAGAAAGGGAAAAAAAGTGGGAAAAAATAAAAAACTAAAATGTGGCTTTAAATCTAAACATATCAACACATTAAACAGAAGCATTCTAAACACATCAATCAAACGACAGAGACTGTCAGATTAGATTAAAAAACATGACCTATCTATACACTGTATATAAGAAACTCACTTAAAATTGAATGATATAGGTAGGTTTAATGTCAAATAACTGAAGAAGATATACCATGCAAACACACAAATCAAGAGAAAGCTAAGATGGTTTTATTAATATTGGACAAAGTAGACTTCAGAGAAAAGAAAATTACCAGAGACAAAGGGAGACATTACATATTGATAAAAGAATTACTTCACAAAAAAGACAAAACAATCCTAAATGTGCATACACCTAACAGCAGAACTTAAAATACAGAAAACAAAAATGAACAGAACTAAAATGAGAAACAGACAAATGCATGACTACAGTAGATTTCAATATTCCTCACTCAGAAACAGAATTACTATACTCAAATCAGTAAATATACAGAAGAACTAAACAACAACATTAGGTTCCTGAATCTAACTGACTATATAGAAAATTCCCACCAAATGGCAGAATACACATCCTTCTCAAGTGCATACAGAACACAGATAGAGCATATCCTGGGTCATAAAAAATCAACCTTAAAAGAATGGAAATCGCACAAGGCATTGTCTCTGATCAAAATAGAATTAAACTAAAAATAACATAAAAGAAAAAATCAGGAAAACTTTCTTTCGCTTAGACATTAAAGAACATACTTATAAATGTTCTATAAGGCATAGAAGAAATCTCAAGTGAAATAGAAAATATTTTGACCTGAATAAAAAATGAAAATACAACATATTACACAAAAATTTGTGGGATACAGCTAAAGGAGTGCTTGGAGAAAAATCACAGCAAAAACGATTACATTAGAAAACCAAAATGCCTCAAATCAATTATTTAAGCTCTGACTTTAAGAAGCTAGAAAAAGAGCAACCCCCCCCAAAAGTAGAAAGGAGAATATACTAAATATATAAGCATAAATAAATGGCAAAACCCCCAAAATGTAACAGAGAAAAATTAAAGAAACCAAAAGTTGGTTCTTTGAAAAGATCATGAAAATTCATAAATCTCTAACAAGAATGACAAAAAAGAGAAGTACAAATTGCCAACATCAGGAAGAAGAGAAAGGCTATTACTACAGATTCCACACATACTAAATGCATAATAAGGGAATACTAGAAATGGCTCTACACAGACATTTATCAACTTAAGCATAATGGAGCAATTCCTTAAAAATCCCAAAGTACCAGAGCTCACTCAAAGAACCTGAATATTTCTATAACCTTTAAATAAATTAATTTTGTACTTAAAAACATTTTTAAAAACTCTAGGTTCAGATGGTTTTACTAGTGAATTTTACCTAACATTTAAAGAAGAATGTTTATAACACACAATTTCTTCCAGAAAACAGAAAAGGCAGGAACACTTCCCACCTCATTTCATGAGGCCCGTGTTACCACGATATCAAAACCAGAAAAAGACAATAAAGAAGAGTATACTACAGACTAATATCCCTCACAAATGTAAGTACTGAACAAAATATTATCAAACCAAATTCAGTCACGTATAAAAAAAACACCATGACCAACTGGGGTTAATCCCATAAATTCAAGGCTGGTTCAGTATTTGAAAACAATCAATGTAATCTACCAAGTTAATAGTCTAAAGGAGCAAAACTACGTAACAATGGATAGATGCAGGAAGAGCCTTTGAAAAAACAACATTCATGCATAACAAAAACTCTCAGCAAATCAGAAACAGAAGGCAACTTCCTCAAGTTGGTTAAGGGTATCTACAAGAAAATCTTAATTGTGAAGGACTGAATGCTTCGCCTTAAGCACAGGAACAAGTCAAGGATGCCCGCTCTCAATAATCATATGCAAAATTGTACCATTCCTAGCCAACACAATAAAAAAGAAAGAAAGAAAAGGCATACAGACTGGCAAGAAAAATCCTGTCCCTATTCTCAGATGACATGATTGTCTGTGTGTAAAACCAGGTAATCTACAAAACAAAACAAAAAAACAACTCTAGATCTAATGAGTAAGTTTAGCAAGATCAGATGATAATAGATTCACATTCAAATATCAAACATTTTTCTATGTACAATGAATAATTGGAAATCATTTTTTATGAAAACTCAAAAAAACAAATATCTATAAATCCAGAACAATAAGTATTGGATCTATTTACTGAAAACTAGAAAATATTGATAAAAAAATCAGATTTAATGGAAAGAGATATTATGTGCAAGGATTTGAAGTCTCAACATAGAAATAATATCAATTCTCTCCAAAGTGAGCTACAGATTTAATGCATTACCAATCAAAGTTACAGCAGAACTTTTGTAGATATAGAAAAGATAATACAAAAATGTATCTGGGAGGGCAAAGCAGCTGTAATAGCTAAAATGCTTTTGAAAAAGGATATAGTTGAAGGAATAGCACTATCCAACATTAAGACTTACTATAAAGCTACCCTAGTAAGGAAAGGGTAGTATTTGCAAAGGGAAAGACACACAGATCAACAGAAAAGAAAAGAGTTCAGAAACAGACCCACAGAAATGTGATAAAAATAAATTTGATCTCTTTTTTTTTTTTGAGACAGAGTGTCGCTTTGTTGCCCTGGCTAGAGCGAGTGCCGTGGCGTCAGCCTAGCTCGCAGCAACCTCAAACTCCTGGGCTTAAGCGATCCTACTGCCTCAGCCTCCCGAGTAGCTGGGACTACAGGCATGTGCCACCATGCCCGGCTAATTTTTTCCTATATATATTTTAGTTGGCCAGATAATTTCTATTTTTAGTAGAGACGGGGGTCTCCCTCTTGCTCAGGCTGGTCTCGAACTCCTGACCTCAAGCGATCCACCCACCTCGGCCTCCCAGAGTGCTAGGATTACAGGCGTAAGCCACCGTGCCTGGCCCTAAATTTGATCTTTGACAAATGTGAAAAAGCAATTCAAAGACGAAAGAAGAGTGTTTTCAAAAAATGGTGTTAGAACAATTCACCTATAGGCAGAAAAAAAAATCCAGACCTAAACTTTATACAAAGACTAACTCAAAATGAGATAATAGATCTAAGGGTTAACACATGAAACTATAAAAAATTTGAAGAAAATATAGAATAAAATCTTCATGTCCTGAAGATTAGGGTTAGGTTCTTAAAAAAGACATCAAATGCAGGGTCCATAAAGAAAAATATGACAAACTGGATTTCAATATTTAAAACTTTTGCTCTGCAAGATACTGTCAAGAAAATGAAAAGACAAGCTATACACTGGGAAAAATATTCGCAAAGCACATTTCCAACAAAGAACATATACATAGAATGTAAGAACTCTCAACATTCAACAATAAGAAAACAAAAAACCCAAATAAAAAATGGACAAAGGGCCTGAATAAACATTACATCAAAGAGGCTGTAAGAATGGCAAATAAGCACATGAAAGATGCTCAACATCATTAGCCACTCATGATATGCAAATTAAAACTCCATTTAGATAACACTAGAAACCTATTATTATGTTTTGTTTTGTTTTTTTTTAAATACTGACAATACCAAATGTTGGCAAGGATGTGGAGCACCTGAAATCCTCATACATTGCTGGTGGCGTTGCAAAATGGTATAGTTACTCTGGAAAATGGTTTGGCAGTTTCTTATAAAATTAAATAAATACTTACCATGTGCCAGTAATTCTACTCTGAGAGAAATAGAAACTTATGTTTGACATAAAAAAACTGTACAAGAAGTTCACAGCAGGTTTATTCATAATCACCAAAAACTAGAAACAACTCAAATGTCCTTAAATTGGTGTGCCGTGGTACATGCAAGCATGAAATACTACTCAGCAAATAAAGGGAACAAGCTACCCACACACACAATAGCACGAATGAATTTCAAAAGCATTTGCTCAGTGAAAGAAACCAGTATCAAAATGTTACATATAACAGTATATGATTCCATTATATGACATTCTGAAATAGACAAAACTTATAGAAATGAAGGATAGACAGTGGTTATCAGGGTAGGGAGAAGAGGGATAACAACAAAGATGATGAATCTGTATCCTGATTGTGGTGCTGGTTAACTGTGTTAAAATTAATAGATATGTATATCAAAAGAAAAAAAGTCAAATTTACTGTATAATTTTATAAAACATATCTCTGACTCACCACAGAGTAGAAATAAAGGTGTTCTGATACTGTCAACTTATTAAATAACAAGTCATGCTGTGGGCAGAAGCCCAAGGATTTTCGAATTTTAATTATGTCATTTGAAATATCATATCCATTAATATAGGCCTCTCCTCTGGTAGGAGGATACTGACCTAGAATAAGCAGAAGACATGACAGAAGCTAAGCTTTGGTGAGAGAACATGGTAACACATTGCAAATTAGCACTTTTAATTCACAGTCAGCTCGTGGATTACTCAAAAGAATTAGCACTATTTCCTGCAGAGAAAAATATCAACAGTTCCATCAGGGTGATGGAATTAGTTATCTTTAAATTTTCTCGCTTTTTATTTTTTCTTTCACTTATATATACTTTGTGCAATGGGTGTGGAGTATATTGGTAATAAAAACATTTAAGTAATTTGCTATATACCATTAAATTAGCACTGCAATCAGTTACCATATTTGTGAACCACATTAGGTACTGTGTAGATATTACAAAAAACAAAAAGATTTACAGTATATGACTTTTGTCCTCAAGAAATTTAAATATTAATAGTATATAATATGTATGCATTGTTAATGGCAACCAGTCCAGACTTTATGAGGAAATATTTGGTAATACGTGAAATAAAATTGACAGACCTCTTGCTAGATTAACCAAGAACAGAAGAGAAAGGACCCAAATAAGCTCAATCAGAAATGAAAAAGGTGACATTACAACTGATACCACAGGAATACCAAAACATCATCCATAAATCCCTACGCACATAAAGAAGAGAATATAGAGGAAGTGGTTAAGTTCCTGGAAACACAAAACCTCCCAAGATCCAATCAGGAGGAAACAGAACTCCTGAACAGACCAATAATGATCAAGGAGATCGAAACAGTAATAAAAAAAACCTTCCAATTAAAATAAAAAGCCCTGGACCAGATGGATTCACAGTTGAATTCTATCAGACCTACAAAGAAGATCTGGAACTCATAATACACAAATTATTCCATAATACTGAGAAGGAGGGAATCCTTCCCAACTCATTCTATGAAGCTAGTATCACCTTAATACCAGAGCCAGGAAAGGACATAAGAACAACAAAAACAACAAAAACTACAGACCAATACCCCTCATAATATAGATGCAAAAATCCTCAATAAAATACTAGCAAACTGAATTCAACAGCACATCAAAAATAAAAAAAAAAATCCACCATGACCAAGTGGGCTTAATCCCAGGGATGCACGGATGGCTGAACATACATAAATCAATAAATGTGATTCACCACATAAACAAAAACCATATGATCTTCTCAATAGATGCAGAAAAAGCATTCAACAAAATCCAGCACCCTTTCATGATAAAAACCCTCAACAAACTAGGCACAGAAAGAATAGATCTCAGAATTATAGAAGCCATGTATGACAAAACCACAGCTAACATCACATTGAATCGGGAAAAGTTAAAAGCATTCCCCCTAAGAACTGGGACAAAACAAGGATGCCCACTGTCCATTTCTATTCGACGTAGTGCTGGATCCAGAGCAACCAGGCAAGAGAAAGAAATAATTGGTATCCAAATCGGGAAAGAGGAGGTCAAACTATCACTCTTTGATGATGATATGATCTTTTAAGTATAAAACGCCAAAGATTCCACAAGAAGTCTCCAGGAATTGATAAATAAATTCAGCAAAGTGTCAGGATATAAAATCAATGTACATAAATCAGTAGGATTTCTACATATCAATAACAGTCAAGCAGAGAGTCAAATCAAAGACTCAATACCATTCACAATAGCTACAAAGAAAATAAAATATCTAGGTATATACTCAACCAAGGAGGTAAAAGATCTCTACAAGGAGAACTATCAAACTCTGAGGAAAGAAATAGCAGAGGATACAAACAACTGGAAAAACATATCATGCTCATAGGTATAATCAACATTGTTAAAATGTCCAAAATACCCAAAGTGATTTAAAATTCAATGCCATCACCATCAAATTACCAACATCATAGCTCACAGATCTAGAAAAAATAATTCTATGCTTCTTCTTGAACTAGAAAAGAGCCAAAAGGCCAAAGCAATTTTAAACAAAAAGAAGAAATCTGGAGGCATCACATTCCCAGACTTCAAACTATAGTATAAGGCTATGGTAACCAAAACAGCATGGTAGTGGCACAAAAATAGATAAAGACTAATGGAACAGAACAGAGAACCCACATATAAAACCATCTACCTACAACCAACTGATCTTTGACAAAGCAGACAACAATGTTCACTGGGGAAAAGAAGACCTATTCAATAAATGGTGCTGGGAAAACTGGATAGACACATGCAGAAGAATGAAATAGGATCCATATCTCTCACCACTCACAAAAATTAATTCAATGTTGATAAAAGACTTAGATCTAAGGCATGAAACCATAAAAATTCTAGAAGAAAATGTAGTAAAAACTCTTCTAGATATTGGCCTAGGCAAAGAATTTATGACTAAGACCCCAATGACAATCATGGGAATAACAAAAATTAATAAATGGGATTTGATTAAACTAAAAAGATTCTCCACAGGTAAAGAAATAATCAACAGAGCAAAGAGCAAATAGCCTACAGAATGGGAGAAAATATGTGCAAGCTATACCTTTGATAAACGGCTAATATCCAGAATTTACAAAGAATTCAGGCAAATCAGCAAGAAAAAAACAAACAACCCCATTAAAAAGTGGGCAAAAGACATGAAGAGAAGCTTCTCAAAAGAAGAAATACAAATGGCCAATAAATACATGAAAAAATGCTCAACATCAGTAATCATCAGGGAATTCAAAAAACCACAATGAGATATCCTCTTACCCCAGTTAGAATGGCTTTTATTAAAAAGTTCAAAACCAGTAGATGCTGTTGTAGATGCAGAGAGAAATGAATGCTTATACACTGTTGGTGGAACTGCAAATCAGTACAACCTCTATGGAAAATGGTATGGAGATTCCTCAAAGAACTAAAAGTGAACTACCATTTGATCCAGGAATCCTACTACTGGGTATCTACTCAAATGAAAGGCAGACATTTCATCAAAAAGACACCAGCACTTGAATGTTTACTGCAGCACAATTCACAACTGCAAAGATGTAGAATCAACCCAAGTGCCCATCAGTTCATGAGTGGATTAAATTTAAAAATGTGGTATATGCTAACTGATGCAGTGCATGCTGTCTGGGGGATGGACATGCTTGTAGCTCTGACTTGGGTGGTGCAAAGGTAATTTATGCAACCAAAGCATCTGTACCCCCATAATATTCTGAAATGAAAATAAATATATAAAAAATAAACCTCAAAAAATGTGGTCACGGTGAATGTAGAAAACAATCCTTCCATGGCTTTCTATTGGTCTCAGCATAAATTATAATGTTCATAGCAAGGTTTCACCAAATCCTTTTATTATTTCACCTTTTCATTATTCATCCAGCTTTATCCTTTGACATTATGCATATTTCTTCTCTGATGTATTTATACAGGTGCTCCTTCATTTCAACCCTCTTAGTCTTTGCTTATCTCTGGAATATTCTTCTTTCCTTCCCTTCGTAGGCCTTAATTCCTCCTCATCTCCTCATATTTGATGTCTATTCCCTCTTCCTCACTCCCAAGATATGATTAGGTATAATTTTACTGGGTGAATTGCACTCTCTGTATAATATCTCTCTTCTTATACTGTATTGTAAGTTCTAAATTTCTTGTCGGTATCACCAACAGAGTATAAAATTGAGAGTAATGACCTTGTATAATCACAACTGTATTGTCAATTCCTATAAAAATATCTGGAATATAAATATTTTGCTTGAATAAATGAATGCATTTTTAAATCATCTAAAACATCTTGGTGGTAAATACCTGAAGCTGTAGTAATAATTACAATTTTCATCACCACTGAAATGATAACGTATTCACCACCAAAACTCACTGATTGGTTTCCAGTATTAGAAGGAACCTGGTATTTGCTCTGTTTAGAGCTGAATACATACCTGTGAGAATATTCAAAGTTGTGGTCTTTCCTGCCCCATTATGTCCCAGAAGAATAGTGATCTGCCCCTCATATATATTCAAAGACAAGTTGTTTACTAATACTTTTTGTCTGAATTCCTGTGGGGTATAAGAATACTTTTATGTCACTATCCCTTATGAAAGGCAAACAGTCACACTATTTGAAGAAACAACACTATATCATCAAATTCATGTTTGTCAATAAAGAATGATGTGAACTAGGAACAATATTTTTAGGTACACTGAGTTTGTATATTAGTTAAAATAAATGTGAAGGCACAGTCATTTAGTATATTTATCTACTTTCAATGAGAAAAACAGAAATACATATATTCTATGTATGAAGGGTTTAATATAGTAATTATTGTCTTACTCAACTTTAGCAAGAGATGGGGGATAATAGCCATGGCTAGAACACCTGGGGACAGCTAAGAACACAGAAAGCAGTAGGGGCTCTCAGCAACTGACATCGCCAATCTTTGTGGTAACCTTGTGGCCCCTGCCAGTGGCCTCACCTTACTGTGGAGCCCAGGCAGTGGCCCCATTAGACCGCAGAAACAAGTTAATGGTCCTACCCAACTTTAGATTTCCTCTAGCTCGTTTTGCCAGCTAGATAAACACAGAATATCAAAATACTATAATGGTGGCACACAAATCAATTTTATTCCTAGCATAAAAGTTAAAAGACTAATGCATTAATAACTAAAACCACAGAAACTTGTTAATGAATATGCAATATAAAAAGATAAACTCTGACATCAAACATAAAGTGTGGGGGGGTAAAAGTGTAGAGCTTTGATATATGATTGAAGTTATTTGTATATGATTGAAGTTATTTGTATCAGCTTAAATTAGATTCCTATAAGAGGTTCAATACAAGCCTCACAGTAATCACAAAGAAAAAACATACAGCATATTCACAAAAGACAAAGGAAAAAAGAATCAAAGCATAACACTACAAAAATATCACTAAACCACAAAAAAAGACAGCAAGAGAAGAAAATTGGAATAAGAGAACCATAAAACAGAAAGAAAACAATTAACAAGATGGTAATAGTAAGTTCTTGTCAGTAATTACTTTAAATGTATTAATAAATGAATTAAACTCACCCATCAAAAGCCTAGAGTGGCTGTTTAGATGTAAAAAACACCACCCAACCACATATTATCTATAAGGCACTTACTTTGGATTTAATGACATACACAGGCTGAGAGTAAAGGAATGGAAAAATATTCCATGCAAATGGTAATGAGCAATGGTGGATATACTTAAATCAGACAAAATAGGCTTTAAGTCAAAACTGTCACAAGACACAAGGAAGGACATTTTAAAATGATAAAATGCTCAAACCACCCCCAAATGTGTAACAATTATAAATATATATTCACCCACCATAAAAGCACCTATATATAAAGCTAACATTGACAGATCTGAAGAAAGAAATAGATAGCAATACAATAGTAGGAAACTATTAATACCCCATTTTTAATAACTGATAGATCATCATGAAGGAAAATCAATAAACAAACAACAGACTTGAATAACATTATAGACCAAATGGACTTATTCTTCTCAATTGCACATGGAACATTCTCTAGGGTAGATCACATGCTATGACACAAAACAAATATTAACATATTTAAGAAGACTGAAATAATTCCAAGTACTTTTTCATATCCAAATGGAATAAAACTAGAATTCAGTAACAAAAGAAATTGGGAAAACTCACAAATACATGGAAATTAAATGACTGTTGAACAACTTTTGGTCAAAAAAGACACCAAAAGGGAAATTATAAAATTTCTCAAGACAAATTAAATAAAAACAACATACCCACACCTATGGGATATATTTAATAGCAGAGGCAGTACTAAGAGGGATGTTTCTAGCAAGAAATACCCACATTAAAAAGGAAGAAAGATTCCAAATACACAACTTAACTTCACACTCAAGGAGATAAAAAAGAAAAGCAAATTGAGCCCAAAGTTAGCAGAGGAAGGAAATACAGATGTGAGCATAAATAAACAAAATAAAAAAATGGGAAAACAACACAAAAAATAAATAACTAAGAGCTGATGTTTGTAAAGTAGAGTAACCAAGAAAAAAAGAGATTCAAATAAATAAAATCAGGAATGAAAGAGGAAGCATAACAACTGATGCCACAGGAATAAACAAGATCATAGGAAACTATTATGAATGATTATATGACAAAACTTGAACATCAGAATGGATAAATTCCTAGAAACATGCAAGCTATCAAGACTGAATCAAAAAGAAATAGAAAGCCTAAATGGATTAACAAGTAAGGAGATTAACTCATAATTAAAAATCTCCTAACAAAAAAAAGTCCAGAACTAGATGGCCTTCAGCTAAATTCCACCAAAAATTTAAAGAAAGATTAATACCAATCCTTCCCAAAGTCTTTTAAAAACAGAAGAGGGAACACTTCCAACTCATTTTATGAGGGCAGCAACATCCTGACACCAAAGACAAAGACACCACCAGTAGAGAAAGCTACTGGTCAATATCCTTGACAAAAATGGATTAAAAAATCCTAAACAAAATGATAGCAAATAAAATTCAATAGCACATTAAAAAATTCATATACTATAACCAAGTGGAATTTATTCCTGGGATGCAGAGATAATTATGTTGAATATTGATGCAAAACAATCAATGTGATACATTATATTAACAGAATGAAGGACAAAAATCACACGATCATACCAATAGATGCAGAAAAAGCATTTGACATACATAATTCAACATCCTGTCATGATAGCAACTCTTAACAACAAGTTAGTTATAGAAGGAACTTAACATAATAAAGGCCATCTATGAAAAGCCTAGAATATCACAGGTTTACATAAATATTCATAAATATCATGAAATAGCATAAATATTCATAAATATCATGAATAGCTAATAGCATACTCAATGGTGAAAAACTGAAAGCTTTTCCTCTAAGATTTGGAACAAGGCAAAGATGCTTACTCTTGTCATTTCTACTGAATGTAGTAAAGTCCTAGCCAAAGCAATTAGGCAAGAAAAAGAAATAAAAAGCATCCAAATCAAAAGAGAAGAAGCAAAATTGTCTGTTTGCAGATGACATGGTTTTACATGTAAATTAAAGCAGAGACAAATAAATGAGAAAACATCCAGAGTCCATGGCTTGGGAGAATTAATATTGTTAAAATACCCATACTACCTGAAGTGGTCTACAGATTTAATGCAATCCCTTTCAAAATCCCAAAGATATTTTTTATAGAAATAGAAAAAACAAATCCTAAAATTAAGAGGGAACCACAAAAGACCCTGACCAGCCAAAGCAATTTTGAGCAAGAACAAAGCTGGAGGTATCATACTTCCTAATTTCCAAATATATTATAAAGCTATAGTAAAAATAGCTATAATACATACCAAAACAGCATGGTATTAGCATAAAAATAGACATATAGGCCAATGGAACAGAATGGAGAAGGCAGAAATAAACCCACACATACACAGTCAATTGATTTTCGACAAAGGTGCCAAGAATACCTAAACAAGAAAGGGTAATTTCCTCAATAAATGATTATGGAGCTGAAAGTCCACTGAAGCCAAGAGAAATAAAATTCACAGGACAGAATATTGAAGAGGAGATAGCTGTATATAGAGAGGACTCTGGAGATCTAAAATGGGTCCTTTTAAAATATTCACATAAGAATTGATTAACATATGCTTGTGAGGAAACTACTACTACTTAATGTTGGAGAAAGAACCACTTAAGGATTAGAGGCAATGGTCTCTGCTATTCACATAGGGCCAAGAACGATGCTTGTTCTCACTAACCAGACTGGAAAATTTCAAGGTTAATAGGGCACTGGGTAGATTACAAAAATGGGTCTTGCCTCAATAGTGGGGAATAATTAACTACAGATGAAGCAAAGCAGACATGAGAGACTCAAACTATTTCTAAATAATTTAATTGCTTCCAAAAATAAAGATTAAAAATATTTAATGGAATATAAAAATGTCCATTATCAAAAACCGTAAAATGTCAGTATGTGCCATCTAATAAAACTTTCCAGACATGTAAAGACACAGGAAAATGTGGCCCATAATAAGGAAATCAATCAACTGAAATCAACCTAGAACTAAAGCACATGCTAGAATGAGCAAAGACAGTAAAATGATTATTATAAGTGCCATATGTTCAAAAAAGTTAAGACATGGAGATATTTTTTAAAAAGAATTTTAGAGGTAAAAACTGTAATTTCTAAAATGAAAATACACTGGATGGGATTGACAACAGCTTAGACATTACAAAAGAAAATATAGTTAGTTTTCAGATACAGCAACAGAAACAACAGAAAAAAAAATGCAGAAAAGAGTAACCAAAAAAAAAAAAAACAAAGCAACAGCAAGCTGTGATACAACTTCTAGTTGAATAATAAAGATGTAGCTGGAATCCCTGAAGTGGTGTGAGACATAAAAATAACTATATAATGGACAAATATTTCCCAATTTTGATGAAAATGATAAAATACAGATTCAATAGACTCAAAGGACAAAAAAAAAAAAATACCTCCAAGGAAAATAATAATCAAATAGCATAAAACCAATGATAAAGAAATGTCTTGAAATTTTTTTGGTGCCAGAAAAAAAGAATAATGTATGTAGGGGGGAAAAAGACAAGAACTAAAGCAGATTTTTAATCAGAAACAATGCATGTGAATAATGCAGCAAGATCTTTAACACATTAACTGCCATGTGAGTTGTATTTAATTCACGCACTAGATTTTGAGCCTGGGGCCTCATAAAGCATAAATAACTCACACATCTCTTTACCTTGGGAACTGTGTGAACTATTTTTCAAGTTTCATATAACTCATGCACAGAAAACAATAAAAAATAACAAATTTTTCATTAAATTAGAAATGATCATTTTGTTTTCAACATTTTTATTCTATTTTTGTAATAAAACACTGTGGCCCCAAGGAAAAAATTTTTTTCTAGTGTGGCAGTCAATGTGTTAACCTGAAATTCTATACCCAGTAAAAATAGCTTTCAGAAATGAAGACGAAATAATGACTGCTGCAGACATAGAAAAGCTGAAAAAGTTCATGACCAGTCAACCAGTAGTGTTATCCTTCCTATCCACACCCAAATATTACTATTTTTATCCAGTTTATTTTCTTCACATAAATTATTACAAAATCAAATATCACTGGTTGCCAAGACAAAGGAGATTCAAAGTAATGCATAATATATGGAGCAAATAAGACAATATTTGTAAAGTTGTATGTGTGTGTGTGTGTGTGTTGTGTAGCTATAGACATATACACAATTATACCAACAGACAAGCTCTGTCACTTAAAGTAGAACTATGTTGATTATGACTCTTAAGCATCACATTTGTTTTCTTGGAATGGTCAGTTCAAAACAATTCCAATGCACAGTATATAGCTCTCAGTCCCTGCAGGAAACAGAGACCTCTGAAACAATACCTTGTGCAAATGTTTGATCTGGATACCTGCCACCAGTGTAGTAGATTCATCCTCAAAATAGTTGCTTTCAGTGCTGCTATTGTCTTCGATTTCTTCTTTATTCTCTCTAATTCTTGGTTTGCCAAACCAGTATGAGCGCTACAAAGAAAGCCAAATGTAATTACCGAACTAAACATTAAGAAATGAAGCACTCTATCTGAACAGACCTATAACAAGTGATTGAACTAGTGATCAAAACCTTCCTACAAAGAAAAGTCCAAAACCAGATTGTTTTACTGGTGAGCTATGACAAACATTTAAACAAGAATTAACAACACTCCTTCTCCAACTCTAACTCATTCCATTAGATCAGTATTATCCTGATACCAAAGCCAGGCAAAGATACCCACAAGGAAAGAAAGGTATTTTTAAGATCCCTTATGAATATAGATGTAAAAATCTCTTCAACAAAATACTAGCAAATTGAATCTGGTAGTATATTAAAAGGATTATACACCATGACAAAGTGGTATTTATTCCAGGAATGCAAAGATGCATTTTGTATATTTACAAAAATTATATAAAAAATTATATACGATATTAATAAACAAAAGGAAAAAAGCCACATGATCATTTCAACTGATACAAATAAAGCCCTTGACAAAAGTGTTTCATGATAAAAACACTCAGAAAACTAGGAATGAAAGAAAGCTTTCTAAAAATGATAAAGGGCCTTTATGGGGAATAAAACAAAACAAAGTTAACATCATATTCAATGGTGAAAGGCTGAAAGCTTTCTCTCTCAAATCAGAAACAGGATGCTTGCTTTCACCCCTGCTATTCACCATTGTACTAAAGTTTTATTCAGAGAAATGAGACTAGAAAAAGAAATAAAGCGTACCCAAATTGGAAAGGAAGAGGTAAAACTATCTATTTAAAGATGACATGATCCTACATACAGAAAATCCCAAAGAATATACTCCCACTCCCTCCACACACTACTGGAGATAATAAATTCAGCAAAGATGCCAGTACAAGATTAACATGCAAAAATCAGTTGTGTTTCTATATTCCAGAATTGAACAATCCAAAAAGAAATTTAAAAATTCCACTTGCAATAGTATTCAAAAATATAAAATACTTAGGAATGAAGTTAACTAAGAAGGTGGAAGACTTGTATACTAAAAACAATAAAATCTTCCTGAAAGAATTTAAAGAAGACCTAAATAAATAGAAAGTTCATGGATTGGAAGACCTAACATTTTTATTATGGCAATACTACCTAAATCGATCAACAGATTAGACACAATACCTAACAAAATTCCAATGGCCATTTCTGTAGAAATTGAAAAAAATGATACTCAAGTTCATATGGAACTTCAAGGACCCCTCAATAGCCAAAACAACCTTGAAAAAGAGAACAAAATTGGATGACTTATACTTTCAGATTTCAAAACTTACTACAAGGCACAGTAAGCAAAACAGTGTCATAATGGCATAAGGATAGACATATAGGACAACAGAATAAAACTGAGGATAAAGAAAAAAAACCTATACATCTATGGCCAATTGATTTTCATCAAGGGTGCCAAGACCATTCAATGGTGGAAAGAACAGTTTCTTCAAACAGTTGTGCCCAGACACAAGATATCCACATGCAAGAGAATGAAGCTGGACCCCTACCTCACACCATATAAAAAAATTAACTCAAAATGGATCAATAATCTAAAAACAAGAAGAGCTAAAACTTTAGAAGAAAACTTTAGAAGAAAACAGAGACAAATCTTCATGACCTTGGATTTGACAATGATTTCTTATATATGACACCAAATGCACAAGCAACAAAAGATAACATAGATAAATCAGATTTCACCAAAATTAAAAACTTCTGTGCATAAAAGGACACATCAAAAGAGTGAAAAGACAACCCACAGAATGGGAGAGAATACTGGCAAATCATGTATCTAATAAATATTCAGGCTATACAAAAAAACCAACAACCCAATTAAAAAACAGAAACAGGCCTTGAACAGACATTTCCCTAAATAAGATAAGAAAAAGGCCAACAAGCCCATGAAATGGTCTCAACATGATTAGTCACCAGGGAAATGCAAATAAAGCACAATGAAATATCACTTAATACCAATGAGAATGGCTAAAACAAAAGAAAAAAGGAAAATAAGTGTTGGTAAAAATATGGAGAAATTATAACCCCGAGAGTTCTAATTTCTTATAGGAGTCTAAAATGGTGCAGCCACCATGGAAACACAGTTTGATGGTTTCTCCAAACATAAACATAGAATTATCATATGAACTGGCAGTTCCTTTTCTAGCTATATATCCAAAAGAATTGAAAACAGGTATTCAAACAAATACTTAACACTAATATTCACAGCAGCAATATTCATAACAGTCAAAATATAAAAACAACATATATAACCACCAATGGTTGAAAGGATAAAGGAACTGCTTTATAAACATACAATGCAATATTACTCAACCATAAAAAGGAATGAATACTGATGCATGCTACAACATGGAAAAACCTCAAAAACATTATGCTAAGTAAAAGAAGCAAAGACAAATAGTCATTATATGATTGTATTTTTATGAAATATCAAGATACGTAAATCCATAGAAAAATAAATCAGATTAGTGTTTGCCAGGGGCTTGGAATAGAGAAAAGTGGAGAGTGACTCCTTCATGGGTCAGCATTTTATTTTTGGGTGATGAAACATTTTGGAACTAGATAGAGATGATGGCTGCACATCCTCTATGTACACTGTGAATGAGTTAAATGCCACTGAGTTTGTTCACTTTCAAATAACCGGTTAACTTTATGTTATGTGAATTTCACTTCAATTAAAAAATTTAAATATGATAAAGAAATAAAACTCTGAGAACTTGAAAACATTTTGGCTTGGTTTACCTGTGAGATGTAGAAAGTTATGGTATACTCTCCGGGATTATATTTTGCACCAAAAATTACCTAGGATTTGAATCTCCAGCATTTAGAAACAAAAACTATTAAAATTCAATGTGCAAGAAGTAGAGACAAAGTGAAATTACTCAAAACAGAGGTCATGGCCAATGCCTTTTATCAGACTTGCTCGTATCTTCTTTGAACCATATATTATCCAGTAATTTTAAGGAAATGTAGAGGGCAAGAGGCAGATGCTCTCCTATTCCAAGTAAAGTGGTTTAACCACTGAAAGGAAGCAAGTGGTGAAAACTCATACATAGGAAATACCTAATCCTCTTCTCATTAGGATCTAAGAAACCATCACATTAATTTAGATGTAAACTCCTTTTGAAGAATTTTAGGTTTCTTTATCCTCCAATATAATCCACCATGTACCTTTGGCTGCAGAAGGGTTATAATACTCACAATTTTTAATGTAGGGAGTCTTATCCATAGATGTTGTGCATCTGCATACGCAGAAGGCTTTCGAGTGTATCAAGAAATGGCTAGCATTTCAGTATAAATGGATTCTGCACCTGACCTTTGATTTGATCATAAATATTATGAAATAAGTTTATAAGGATTATAGCTTTTTGCAATAACAGTGGCATTAAAACTCACCATAAGAAAAAAGTACCATGGTTGAGGCACACCAAACTGCCCTGGAAAGACACATTCTATATACCAGGTAGCTAGGCCGTATAAGAAAGCATCAAGTAAAAGCATTACCAACAAATAGCCAAAGATGAGGTTATCCCCAAGAGTGGCTGGTGTCCAAACATTATTCCACTTAACACCAATATCTGAAATAAAAAGGAGATATTTACCATAGATGAAAGCTCTGTGATTAAAACAACAAAGAAAAAAGACTGATACTCTAAATGTTGCCACTGTGAATTGTGAATTATCTATCTGCTGATATCCTTAGTATTTAGGTCATCCAAGAAAGTGATAAAATATGTAATAACATTGAGTTTCTCCACTCTCCCTTCAAAACCTTCAAAAACAAATAGGAATGATTGAGACAAAATAAATGACTAAAACAAAAATAAATAATAACAAAAGAATCAGGAAAAAATCAGACCTATTAGATCCTATCCCACTGCTCCTCCTCTCATGCTAAATTCTCATTGAAATAACTATAAGGATATACAAATTTGGAAAAATATTTAGTATCACTAAGATGGATACTGACTACTGAGCAGAAGAGAAAAAGTAGTTTTGCTTAGGTCTAGGACTGATGGAAAGGGAAAAAGGAAGTCACCAAAAGAAAACAAGGAATCCTTTCCTCTTCTATCTCCTCTATCTCCAGAGGGCAGCACAACTGGAAAAGCATTAGGGCTTTCAGAAAACCCATAATTCTAAGAGGCAAGACATGAAGATGACAATGTCCCATGAAACTTGTCTACCCTTCAACTTTAGCCCTTTCTTTTCTGTAAATCAGCACCTTGGGAAGAACATTTATAAGCACTGTGTTTTTTTAGAAAGCTAAAAGAAAAGGTAATAATCTGAGAAAAAAAGTATTTAGTGGGATTAAAAATGACTATCAAAATGAAAGCCATTTTTAGAGGCAGTGAACAGCAAATTAGAAACCACAGAAGAAAGGAGAAGGCAGAAAACAGACTTCAGGAAATCTCCCATAACTTGAAAAATTCACCTACCCTAAACACAACAGGAGTTTCTGAAAGGAAAAGAAAATAACATAGAAAGAATCACTAAATAATGTAAAAGAAACAAAACTGATTTTAAAAATTCAATTAGAAAACTGAGTGTATGTCCTATTCCAAATTAAACCAATGAAAATCCCACATTAATTAACCCACATATAAATTTGCAATGCTTCATGTATAAAGAATTATTCAAGTATCTATAAATAAATCATATATATATTCTGATTAGCTATTCATTGGGCATAGATTTTTATTCACAGATGAGAAAATTAAGTATCCTCAATCCTCCCCAGTATTCAGTAAATGCAATAAAATTCCCAATAAATCCCAACAGGATTTTTCATAGACCTTGGCAAAGTGATCCTAAAATTCAAGTGGAAAGCAAAGTAACAAAAATAACTGAAGAGGCGAATTCTCGGGCGCGCCTCTCTCTCTCTCTCTCTCTGTCTCTCCCGGGACCCGAGAACCTCGCCCAGGCCCCTCTCTTGGGACCCGTTACCCTCACCCACGAACACTCCAATAAAACCTCTTTACTTAACCCTTTCAAAAGAAAAAAAAAAAAAGAAGAACTGAAGAATAGTAAGGCAGGGGGGAACAAGACTGACAGATATTAAGACTTGTTATAACACTATAATAAGTAAAACCATTGTGGTGTTAGGACAAGAATAAACTTAAAAAGATCAATAGAATAGAAAAGATCACCAGAAATAGATCCATTCACATATTAATATATAGAAAAATGATGTAAAACAAAGGTGGAATTAGAGACTGGTAGAGAACAACAAACTATTTAATGTATGATTGTAATAGCTCAATTTTCATTTGGAAAAAATAATGTTAGGTTCTTAGAGAACCTAATAAACAGAAAGATCAGTTCTATATTTATTAAAAAGCCAAATATAAAAAATCAAACATTTATAAATTTTAGAGAAAACATAGGATTATTGTCTTCATGACTTTTGGTATAGAAGGATTTCTTGAACAAGATCCAAGTATACAAACTAAAGAAAAAAGACTGGAAATTCTGATTACATTAAATGAAAAACTTTTAGAAAAAAGACACCATAAACAGAAGTTAAATTAGCCACAGATTAAGCACTGTAATTTACACTACCTAAAACACATAGAGGATTCAAATCCCTTTATGTAACACAAAAGAATTCCTCCCCCCACTCAAACTGAAACACACTAAGATGCCTATTTCACTTAGCAGAAAAGAAAAAGTAAAATAATTTGATGGCATAGTAACATTTGAAATACCCGCCAATTTATGAGCCTGGATTAGTAACACTGTTTTTCGTTATCTTGTATTAGCATAATACTACATGTGGCATTATATGCCCTCAGAAGCCAGCAATATAAATGTCATTTTGGAAAGGAAGTCCATTCTAGAAAGGAAGACAAAGAGGAAAACTAGCTTTCCCTCACCTCAAGTAGGAAAAGAGTGAAAGTAAGGTGAGAGGACAAGTACATGGGTCCTATGTTTTTGTATCCTGGGGGTACCCTAGGAAAATGATCAGATAAGATCGATTAAAGATATTATTATGGAGAGATGGGGAACTATTAATTTTGCATACTTCTGATTTTTTTATAGTCCACTTAATTGTGTTTATATAATAATAAATAAACATCTGGGGATGAATAAATATAAGATTTTCTTACCACATCATCTGCTGTCCTACCCACACTACCTCACCACACTTTTCTAGGAATCAAAACAGCAATGCAAAATTCGCAAGGCAAACACTCACCTTTTAATTCCATCTGGAGCAGAAGATTAAGCCCTAGTGCAAATGCAACATTTGAGCTGAGACAGGCAGCCAATTTGTTAGTGAGGATTATGTTTCCATAGTTCAGAGAAATAAAGTTAAATGGAAAGAAACTGACAAAAAATAGGAAGTTTCCAGCAGGAGCAGCAAAGTGGGCTGCAAATAAGAAGGACATTATAAAGTTAGTTTAGGGAAATCTGTAAAATAAGGAATTACAAATAACTTTTTATACTACCACATACCACTACTAGAATGTAAGCTCTATGAGAGGAGAGAATTTGTCTTTCCTTTTCACCCTTGTATTTCTAGTGCCTAGACAGCACACAATATTGGTTCAATAAATATGTGCTGAATGAATGAATAAATGTGAAAGTGTGAGGAAGAACTTTTCCTGGAAAGCTTAGCCTTACATATGTGGTGATAAATATTTACAATCATTTAAACAGACTGACCTATACAACTATTATGAAAAATTCTTTTTCTAAATATATTTATTCATGAACTTAGCTTGAAAAATTATAAATGTATACCATAACTATTAACATAAGTTGAATATACTTAGTGTTTGCAGAAAGTTTGAAGTTATGGGTAGGGAAAAAAGGCCTTGATAAATTTTAAAATATATGCTTTCAGTGTATACTGTGAAACTGAAAAAGAAAGAATAGATGAACAAATAGATAATTACTGAGGGTTGGATGTCGTTAAGTTTATAAGCATAGCAAAAGAATTATTGTCAAGATATCAAGAGGATATAAAATCAACATTGATGAGGAAAGTAAAAAAACACCCAGATTAAATCACAAGAGAGAGTACTTTCTAACATTATGAATTATTTTTAATTATTCTACTTAGTTTACCCATGTCATACTTTATCCATCATCAGTATTTTTAATAATCTCCAAAAAAATAGATAAAATCTATCGATTTCACTGCTGTCTGCTAATATAATCCTGATCTAACTAAGTGCAATATTTTATCTGGATTTCAAATTTGCTCCAGTGCTTCCACTTGCATCCTATAAAGGTAGACAGACCTTTTAAAGACAATTCTCCACTGAATTGCTATGTCAATTGTAATATAATAAAATTTCCTTAAATCGGCTTAAAAAAACTTCAGGCTTCTATTTCTAGGAAGAGGGGACCAGATATTTTGGATGAATCTTCCCAAGGACAACTAGAAAAGGTGATTGAGAGTATCAAAATGATCAGCTGATTGCATTAGAGAGATCAGAAAGCAACGAAGAATCACTGGCCCATGAGCTGGTTGAAGGAAATCCTATGGGAATTTGGCAGTCTAAAGACAGTCACTGGGAGACTGAGAAGAACTTCTAGCATCCTTACAGGGATGCGAGGGCAAAATTGGAGCCCAGGGAATGGTAAGGATGAGGGCTATGCCAAACCTGCACATTTTGGATAACGATGTTATCATGGGAGCAAAAGAATTTAGTCTAACTTCCAGTCATCTAAAAATTCCAAATTCTTAAACTAGATTAAGAGACCACTGGAAGAACTGGACTGACAGCTAACTTCTCAAAAGAAACAATGGACTAGCACTCCGGGAAGCTGAAGCAGGAGGATCGCTTGAGCTCAGGAGTTTGAGGTTGCTGTGAGCTAGGCTGATGCCACCGCACTATAGCCCAGACAACAGAGTGAGACTCTGTCTCAAGAAAACAAAACAAAACAAAACAAAACAAAAAACAAACCCCCCCCCCAAAAAAACCAAAAAAACCCCCAAAACAACGGAAACCAGAAAGTGTAACTTTTCAGTTCCAACTCCCATCATCATTATTGCAACTTCTTCTGGCTGAACTAGACTCCAGGAGATTTAAAGGGTGAGAGCTCCTTTTCCCCTTAATTTCCCCCTTTCCTTGTTTGAGAGGCAGACATTTAAGGACTAAGACATTCAAAGGCAACCAAATATATGAGGGAATTTAGAAAGTCACCATGCATCCTCAGGAAAAGTCACAGGCTCACATAAGACCTTAAGTTTACATACCTCAGGAGGATCCTTGGTACAAGAGATAGCCCACAATAATAATTTTTCAAAAACAGTTAAGTGGTGGGGAAGGAGAAGAATCTGATTTCCAGAATTATCATAAGATTCAAATGTCAAGTTTTAAACAAATATTACAAGGAATACATAGAAACAGGAAAGTATAGCCCATCCACAGGAAAAAATAAATCAACAGGAATTGTCCCTGTGTAAGACTAGATGGTGGATTTATTAGACAAAGACTCTAAAACAAATATGCTAAAGATGCTCACAGAGCTAAAGGAAGATATGGATAGACTCAGGAAAATGATGTATTAACAAAATAGAAATATTATAAAAAGTGTCAAATAAAGAAAGTAACACTGAGAAGCTGAAAAACAATAAAAGAAATGAAAAACTCACTAGAGGGATTCAAAATCAAATTTGCACAGGCAGAAGAAAGAATCAGAAAACTTGAGATAGGATAATTTAAATTATCATGTTTGAGAAAGAGAAAGTAAAAAGACTGAAGAAAAGTAAACAGCCTAAGGAACCAGTGGCACACCATCAAGTGGGCCAATATATGAATTTCTGGGGTCCCAGAATGGAGAATGAAACAGAGAGATTATATGAAGAAATAATTTAAAACTTCTCAAATTTGACAGGAGACATGAATATAAACATCCAAGAATCTCAACTACCTCCAAGTAGGATGAACTCAGAGAGACCCACACCAAAACACATTATAATCAAACTGTCAAAACTCAGACAAAAAGAAAATCTAGAAAGCAGCAAGAAAGAAGCTACTTGTTACGCACAATGGATACTCAATTATATTAACAGCAGAGTTCTCTTCAGAAATCTTGCAGGGCATAAGCCAGTGGGTTAATATATTCAAATTGCTGAAAAAACAAAGCCCTATAAACCAAGCATTCTATATGTGACAAACTGTCCTTTAAAATTAGGGGGAAATAAATAAAAATATAGGCCTTGCAAGAAATGGTAAAGAGAGTCCTTCAGGTTGAAATGAAAGGACACTGGATAGTAACTTAAGGTCATATGAAGAAATAAAGATCTCTAATAAAAATAAAATCACAATTATAAAGGCTAGCATTAGCCACTTGTGGTTGGCACGTGCCTTGTAGTCCCAGCTACTTGGGAGGCTGAGGTGGGAGGATCACATGAGCCAAGGAATTCGAGTTCAGCCTGGGCAACATAGCAAGATTACATCTCTAAATAAATAACAAAAAATTTTAAAAAGTTAGTATTATTGTAATTTTGGTTTGTAACTCCACTCTTATTTCCTACATGGTTTAAGAGAGTAATGCATTAAAAATAATTACTAGTCTGCTTTTGGACATAAAACTCATAAAGACATAATTTTACAACATTAATAACCAAAAAATGTAGAAACAGAACTATAGAGAAACAGGGTTCTTGTATGCTATTTAAATTAAGCCAGTATCAATTTAGTGTTGTAACATTAGGATATTAAATGTAATTCACTAAGAAACTAAAGAATACACATGTAAGGAAAAAGAAGAAATTAAAACTTACACTCAAAAAAATAGCGAAATGGAAGAAGACCCTTCTTATCAGAAATTACTTTAAATAAAAGTGGATCAAATGCTCTAATAAAAGACAGATACTGACAGAATGGATAAAAAAAAAATTATCTAACTACATGCTCTCTAGATCCAAAGGCACAAATAGGTTGAAAGCGAAAGGATGGAAAAGATAATCCAAGCAAATAGTAACCAAACCCATCAGAGACCCAGTGACCAACATTTTTACTAGGGGCTGGTCTTGTAAGTATTCTCTAACACACACCAAGATTCAAGACTCCCAGAAGGAAAGCATGGGTTCCGTGTAAACCACATTGTTTACACAAACAGTTTAGGTACAGGGAGACTCTCTTATCATTCAGGGAATGCTGGGAAAGCCCCTAAAAGTTAACTAGCCAGATGCCAGCCAAAGGCCAGCCTTTCAAACAGGCTTTTCTAAGGGTAGGAGTTCTCAGGCCTGCTATGTTAACTTTTTTTGTTTGAGACAGAATCTCACTCTGTCACCCTGGGTAGAGTGTAGTGGCATCATCATAGTTCAATGCAATCTCAAAAACATGGGCTCAAGCAATCCTCCTGCCTCAGCCTACTGAGTAGCTGAGATTACAGGCACATGCCACAATGCCTGGTTAATTTTTCTATTTTTATTAGATACGGGGTCTCACTCTTGCTCACGCTGTTCTCAAACTCCTGAGCTCAAGCAATCCTCCAGGCCTTGGCCTCCCAGAGTGCTAGGATTATAGGAATGAGCCACTGTGCCCACCCTATGTTCCATTTTTTTCTGCGTTATTGTGAATACCAATTGTTAACTGTGAAAACCAAGCAGCTGACAATAACTATAATACATTAAAAATGAAATCACCTGTAATATTTTAAAGTCTCTACTACAAAACTGTTTTTTTTTGCCCTAAAATGATTTTCTAGGGATGATATTCTGATGGTTTAGCACAGAAGAAAGATTTGGGAGGAATAATAGCATTTGAGGTCTAAAAAAATAAATCTTCCTTAATCCTTTGGGGCATAATTTAAAAATGGCTAGTATTTTTTTTTTTTCCCCCAAGATGGATGACTAGAGACACCAGTGACCAATTCTCCTCAGAAGGAAAAACCAAAATTATAGGTAATCATAGCTTGAGTTGAGTGTTTAGGAGAGAGTGCTGGAGCCTACTGGAGAGTTCACTGGAAGAAGTTTTGACATCAAAAAAAGAAAAAAAAGAGAAGAAAAGAAAAAAAGAAACCGGAGGGACTTAGTATTCCACGGAAGGGAAGGTGGGGGTGCTTTTGGCTCTCCCAGCCCCTGTAGCAGACTGCTAGTGTCTGAACTTAAGGAGAACATCTTTCCCCTCACAAGCCCAACTACTGGAGTGGGCTACCACCTCACACAGGCTTCCCTGCTTTCCCCTTGGACCCAAGCTGTGGTGGTGGGCACCACACTAAGTGCACACCCACTGTAGGACTTTGTACTTCCCAAGGACCTCCAACCCTTGTGTTCTAACATCACTGGATCCCTTGCACATGTTCCCCGGCACCTACTTGGATTGTGGCAGCCCCACAGGGTGGCTAGGTCGAGAGGAGCAGCAGGATTCCCAGCAGTCTAGCCCTCAGGGACTGCTGCTCCTAGGGGGAAGGGGAAGTGCACCACCCCATCGGAGAAAGGAAACCAGAATGTAGGCTTTTCTATGTCCCAGAACTTCCCACTTGTGGGCAGGGGAGTGGCTGTGCCCCTTTCAGGCACTGTGTTGGGCTCCATGGGGGAGGGGGACTGTGGTTCCACCCCAGCAACTGGGCAGCCCCAGTGCTCATGTAGTGACATGAAAGAGGGGACTTCTCCTCCCTCTTGTCTATTGACACAGACAGAGCTGGAGCTTCTCCTGTGGGAGAACTCGTGAACGGCCTTTTTGGGGCATTTCTGGGTAAACTGCATCCCCACGGGAGGTGTGCCTTCCAGGCTCAGGTTTGCATGGGGAGTGGAGTCCATCCTCCTCTCTACATGGAATGGCAGTGTTACTGTAGATGGACAGTGGTATCTGTCAGATTGGAATATTCTGAGCACAGGGACAGGGGCATGATGGGGACACAGATCTCACTCCTGCCAGCCTGGGAGTGGAGAGGAGGTGGCTTTTCCTCCCTTCCCCTGTCGAGACCTCAGTGAATTTCACTGGGAGCTACTCCTGCCACCTCCTTCAGAGCTGGGGCTTGTGCCCACCATTGGGATATTCCATATACCCATCTGCCGCTGCTGCAGCTAGTTCTTACCTATGGATGCCCCACCTACTAGTGTGCAGGCTGAACTGCTCAACCCAGTGAAAGAAGTACTGGGGAAAAAAGTGCACACTACTGAGGAATGAAATAACAATGATGAGACCTCTCCCACTCTGGACCCTCCAGAGGTAGTAAACCTGCTCACAGGACCAGTACATCGCTACTACAAGCAGCATATGAGCAAGTCACCACACAACGATTACATGTAACCAAGGAATTCATATAGAATCTTTGCCACTGAAAGCACTCAGAGCCAAAACCAGGCTATCATAAAAAATACACACTATAGTCACATTGTCAAGGGGGGAAAAAGACCACAGTCCAGTTGAAAACAAATTAAGAAACAATGAGAAGAAATAGTCTATCTGTATTAGAAGGACTCAGAGAAACAATTCTGGTATTATGAAAGAACAGATTTTTACAACATCCCCAAAGGATCATGCTAACACTCCAGCAATGGAATGAAACCAAAATAAAATCTTTGAAATATTAGATAAAGAATTCAAAATACTGACTATAAAGAAGCTCTATAAGATCCAAGAGAAAGTTGAAAACCAATATAAAAATTTTTTTAAAAATTCAGGTTATGAATGAAAAATTTTCTAAAGAAATACTTTTAAAAAAGCAAACACAACTTCTGGAAATGAAAGATTCATTTAGGGAATTACAAAATACAGTGGAAAGTTTTAATAACAGACTAGACAAGGCAGGAGAAAGAATTTCAGACCTTGAAGACAAGACTTTCAAATTAACCCAGTCAGACAAAAATAAAGGAAAAAAAGAATTAAAAGAAATAAAAGTCTTCAAGAAATATAGGATTATGTAAAACACCCAAACCTAGGTATTTCTGAGAGAGAAGAAAAACCAAGGTTAGAAAACCTATTTGGGGGAATAATTGAGGAAAACTACTTTGGTCTTGCTAGAGATTTAGACATCCAGGTATAAGAAGCTCAATGAACTCCTGGGAGAGTCACTGCAAGGAGGACTTCACCAAGGTACACAGTCATAAGACTAAGTCAATGTGAAGAAAATAATCCTAAAAGCAGTGAAAAAAATGCATCAAATTACTTAAAAAGGATAACCCATCAGACTAACAGCAGATGTCTCAGTAGAAATTTTCCAGCTGGAATGGATTAGGGTCCTATATTTAGTATTTTTAAACACAACAACTGTCAACCAAGAATTTTGTATTGTGCAAAACTAAGTTTTGTAAATGAAGGAGAAATAAAGACTTTCCCAGACAAGCAAATGCTAAGGGAATTTGTCACCACTAGACCAGCACTACAAGAAATATTCAAAACAGTTCTAAACATGGAAATGAAAGGTTGGTACTCACCATTATAAAAGCACACAAAAGTATAAAACTCACAGGGGTAAAAACAGTAACAGTATTAAGAATACAAAGCCACTAGGTAACAATTGACATAATAACAGAAACATTATCTCACATACTAACTTTGGCCTAAATACCCTACCTAAAAGGTATGGATTGGCAGAACAGCTAAAAAAAATAAAACCTAAATATCTGCTAGTATCTGCTGTCTTTAAGAGGCTCATTTAACTGGTAAAGATTCTTACATATTGAAGGTAAAGGGGAGGAAAAAATTATACTACACAAACAGAAGCCAAAATTGAGAAGAATTGGCTACACTTATATGAGATAAAACAGACTTTAAATCAAAAACAGAAAAAAAAAGACAAAGCAGGTCATTATATAATGATAAAGGAATCAATTCAACAAGAAGATGTATCAATCCTAAATATATATGCACCTAAAACCAGAGCCCCAGATTCATAAAACAAATACTAGTAGACCTAAGAAAAGAGACAGATGGCAATACAATAACAGTGGGGGACTTCAACACTCCACTGACAGCACTAGACATATCACTGAGGCAGAAAATCAACACGGACTTACATGGGACTCTAGAACAAATGGACCTAATAGACATTTACAGAACATTCTACCCCAAAACTGCAGAATATACTTTCTTCTCATCAGCACAAGGAACATATCCTAAGATAGACCATATATTACACCCCAAAACAAGTCTCAGTAAATTTAAAAAAACCGGAATCATATCAAGTATCTTTCAAGTACCTTGTCAGACCACAGTGGAATAAAATTAGAAATCAATTACAAGAGGAAGTCTCAAAACTATACAAATACATGGAAATTAAACAAACTGCTCTTGAATGATCTTTGGGTCAATGATAACATCAAGATGGAAATTAAAATTTTTTTTCAAAATGAATGATCATAGTGAAACACTTAGCAAAACCTCTGGCATACAAAAAATGCAGTGCTAAGAGGGAAGTTTATAGTACTAAATGCCTGTATCAAAAACACAAAAACATCACAAATTATAATATAATGTCACACCTCCAGGAACTAGAAGAACAAGAACAAACAAAGCCAGCAAAAGATAAGAAATAACAAAGATCAGAGCAGTACTATATGAAATTAAAGTAAAAAAAAAAAACATACAGAGGACCAACAAAATGAAAAGTTGGTTCTTTGAACAGATAAAGAAAATTGACAGACCACAAGCTAGATTAACCAGGATAAAGAAGAGATGATTCAAGTAAAGCTTAATAAGAAATGAAAAAGAAGACATTACAAATGATACCAAAGGTATACAAAAGATCATATGAGACTAGTATAAGCATCTCTACACCCAAAAGCTAGAAAATGGAATAGAAAACCAGATATCACATGTTCTCACTTATAACTGGGAGCTAAGTTTCAGGTATGTGTGCTCATACAGAACGTAATAATAAACACTGGAGACTCAAAATGGGAGAGGGTGAGAGGGGGATGTGGGATGAAAAATTACTTATTGAGTACAATGCACCCTATACAGGTGATGGCTACACTAAAATCCCAGACTTCATCACTCTACAATATATCCATGTAACAAAATTCCACTTGTACCTCCTATTGAAATTTAAAAAAGAGATTTATTTCTGCAAAATGTCTAATTAGACCGATATGGGGTTCTTTGGTCACACATACTATTCTTGTGTGAGTTCTCATAAGAAACCAATTTTAATTTGCCTTTATGTATCTGACACAAGAGTGTTGCCACATAGTGCACAAAGGACTTGCTGAATAAGTGAATGAATGAATTCTTCTATCCCTTGACTTGCTTTCAGAAGTGATTTAAAACCAATGTCTGCAGGAAGCATTGTTTAGTTTATCCTAAGTTCCAACTTGTCACAATTTTATTTTGTATCCTCTTTTTATATACACATTGGGCCATATTTATTTTCAATGCTCTCTCCACCTCTTGTCATATCACTTCATGTGCAATTCATCTTCTATGTTAGAATGTAAGCCTAGGCTATATATGATGTGGCTGGAAAAAGTTCCAAATGTAATCCTATGTTAACAAATTAAAAGAGAAATTTTGTCACAGATGTCTTAGACTCACCGTTACTGAAGAATGTGCTAACCATAAAGCCAAAGAATATTGAAGCAATGGCATAACACACAAAAAAGACAAAGATAAAAGTATAGTCACTGTAGCGGAAGATTGGCTCATTTACAACCTACAATAAAACAATTACGACATCAAGTAAGGTACAGAGTGAGTATTGTCACACAAACCCAAGGGAAGAGGGAGAAAATTATGGCCCTAATGAAAAAGATCATGCTGCTCAGTGACTGAAACTCAATGAGATAGTAAATTAACTACATAACTCATTTCTTACAGAAGGGTTTAAGTCTTGCTGAGAGAATCAGCAGCATCTGAGTTTTCACAGTGGAGTCAATAAAAACAATAAATCATTCTTCTGGCAATCTGAGACCAATCAGCTCAAACCATGATAACTCCTACCCTCTTAAAGGATAGATGCAGCAGGCTGCAATCAACTAGAACTAAGCTGTCTAATTTAGTAGCCATTAACAATATGTAGTTGTTAAGGACTTTAAATATAGACAGTGTGACTGAGAGTTACATTTTTAGTTTTATTTATTTTAATTATTTTGAATTTTTAAATAAAAAGCTAAAGCAGCATCAAATACAGATCAAGTATTTCTAATGAAAATTTAGTGTCTGCATTGAGATGTGCTATAAGTACAAAACACACATTGGATTTTGAAGACTTAGTACAAAAAGAATGTAAAATAGTAATTTTTTAAGTGGTTACATGTTGAAAATCGTATTTCTATATATTGGATTAAATGAAATAAATTATTAAAATAATTTCATCTGTTTCTTTTTACTTTTTAAAATTTCTAGTGGCTACTAAAAATTCCATATAGTGACTCATTATATTCCCATCAGACAACACAAAACTAGACACTTGCCTTAGCACAGAATAACACACATATCAAAACAATAATAATGATATACAAAAGGAAGAATGTGAAGAAATATGTAGCCCAGATGATCCAGTTTTTTAATCCAATAATAAGCTGGTATTCCTGTAGGAAAGTGAACACAAACCAAATTATTACATGTATCTGGAATTCATAGTGCTTTCACATACATTTTTCTAATTTCAATTCTCATGTAAAATCCTATATGAATGGCCAACATTGTCTCTATTTTATAAGTGAGAAAAATCAAGTCTCATAAACTCAAGCATGTTGATCAAAATTATGTAGTTAGTGAGGGCAGAACTGGCATTACTGTATACTTATCCTGAGTTCAGAGACCTTTTTGCTTTTCAGTAATACACCTTGTATTGGACCACAATGGAAAACATTTCAAATTAAACTTGAAAGCATTGAGATGAATATCTTTTTCCTATTATACTCTGCTTCCAGGAATATTAGAGAATGTGCTATGGCAACATGTCTGGTTCCTCCTCTGGTTGCAATCAAGATTTTTCCCTTTGTCTTTGGTTTTCAGCAGTTTGAATATAATATACCTAAGGGGGTGTGTGTGTGTGTGTGTGTGTGTGTGTGTTGTACTTATCCCATGCTGTGTTCTCTGAGCTCCATTTGACTTTTTTTTTTACTTGATTTTATTTTTCAAATTAAAATACAGAAAAATGACCTTTTTGTGTCCAGTTCTATGAATTTAAACATATATATATTTGTGTTATTACTGCCACTATCAGGACACAGAAGCCCTTCATCACCTCCAGATTCTCTGTTCTGCTATCTTTTATAGTCAGACCCTCTCCCACCCCTTGACTCTTTCTTACAGTTTTGATTTCTCTGATAGTATTACCTATCTGATTTTGCATGTTATCTACTGTGCAAAAAAGCAGTTACCACAGAAGGCCTGAGACTGCTCTTCTTAGAAAGGCACGTTTACAAAGGGCCAACTTTTGCATATGGGAACTTGGCTAGTAAACTGTTCCCTACACTTGTATGAGTTTTGCTAATAGATAAAGGTGACTGACTTTGCCTAAACTATACAAATAATATGATTTATGCTATATATCGACTTTCTACTTTTTGGAATTTTGGTATGTGCTAGGCAAAGGGTGCCTATGCGACCAATTCCCAATCAAAACCTTAGGTACCAAGTCTCTAATCACAAACACGTCACTGGATTTTCACTGCTGGGGCAAGAGTGACCCCTGATGAGGGTACCTGAGGAAGACTATAGGTGGATCCCTTCAGGCTTCGCCTGTGTCTTTTCTCCTTATGATCCAGCTGTGTATCCTTCCCGCACTACTATTATAAATCCTAGCTGTGAATACAACTATATGCAGAGTCCCATAAGTCCTTCTAGTGAATCTCAGAAAATGCTGTTGTCTTGGGGATTCTGGACACATCTACCTTTTCCTTCACAGCTTTAAAAATACTAATAATAGTGACCTTAAATTCCCTCTCTGATATTTCCAACATCTGTGTCCTAATTGACCCTGATTCTGGTGATGGATTTGCCTCTTTGGACTGTGTTTTTTCTTGCTTTTCGGTCTGCCTTGTAATTTTTTTGTTGAAATTCAGACATGTTGTTTAGGGAACTAGTAGATACTACTAAATAGGCCTTTAGTGTGGGGCTGGGTTCTGTTTCAAGTTCATTGTTGTTCTTGTTACCAGAGACTTCAAATTCCTCCAGTGATCTTTTTAGTCTTCCTCCTTTACTTTGGGTTTTCCTTTGTGCTGCTCCCCAGAGACAGTTTGTCTCTGAAGCTCTGCCATCTTGGAAAATTGACGAGTGGCATCAGTATTCACTTTTCCTGTTCCATATTTGGATTTACTGCTGCTACGATGTAACAACTACCTACCAGTGCTAAATATGTAGAAATAATCCAACTCTCCATACAAAAGATCTCCATAGGCCTAAAAAAACTTCACAAAAACTTTACCAGAAAGTAAGTGGGATTACCTTCAATCTTTGCTCTTTTTCCCACACAATGGTTTGCACTATGGAAAGTACAGTTGGAGCGTATGTGAGTACGAATACCAAAGGGAGGAAAAAACTGCTGACCCAAAGTAATCCATCATGAGAATAAACTGGGTATGGAAATCTCTGTACAAAGACGTTAATACCATCGAAGAGCTTTTTTCCAGCACTGCTCTCATGATACAGCATAATGGCCTTATCCAAAGCATGCTGTACAGCCAGGAACCCTTCATTGATATATGCTGCATAATAAAACGAATATTTTCAAGTAAAACAGAATAAGAAACAGCTCAGACACACAAAGAAGGTGGCAATTCAAGTAAGTCATAGCCTGTCACCTACAGAAGCTAAACTGACTCTTGAATCAAGACCAGTTAGACAAAATTACTCTGAGAATCTATCACAGTCTTGTTTTTTTTTGTTTTTTTTTTTTTTTTGAGACAGAGTCTCACTCTGTTGCCCAGGCTAGAGTGAGTGCCGTGGCGTCAGCCTAGCTCACAGCAACCTCAAACTCCTGAGCTCAAGCGATCCTACTGTCTCAGCCTCCCGAGTAGCTGGGACTACAGGCATGCACCACCATGCCCGGCTAATTTTTTCTATATACATATTTTTAGTTGTTCATATAATTTCTATTTTTAGTAGAGATGGGGTCTCGCTCTTGCTCAGGCTGGTCTCGAACTCCTGAGCTCAAACAATCCGCCCACCTCGGCCTCCCAGAGTGCTAGGATTACAGGCGTAAGCCACCGCGCCCGGCCTATCACAGTCTTAATATAAAAGTAAGCAATACTTCTTCAGATGAATCAGATTCACATCTTCCCAAAATTAAAATATTAATCAAAGTGGTAGGCTTGCTAGGTGCAATTTCTTTTCTTTTTTTCTTTTTTCTCTTTATTATTTTAGAACTTGGGGCTGGTGAAAATACTAAGTGTAACTTCTATTTTAAAAATAAGAATGCAGATTTAAATAAATATTGAAGAGATGAAGACTTGGAAACATAAAAAAAAAGAAATAAAACTCCAGAAGCAGAGACTACATGGCAAAAATGATAAATTGCATCAAATTAAAGATTTCTGTTCAATAAGGGAAGCATAGATAAAATAAGAAATTGGGAAAAGATATTTTAATACGTGGAGCCAATAACATTTAGAATATACACAGAACTCTTAAATAATTATAAATCTTTAAATAAAGTGTGTTATATTATTTGAAACTCTGTGCTCTGTTAATAGACTTGCTGTTGTTTTAAGCTTTAAAATATTTAAAAAGGTTATTTTGTGGTGATATAACTTAAATATTAAACATGGTTTCCATTCCTTCCTTGATTCATGTAATAGATATCTTAGTTTTCTACTCATTTTTCTGGCTACTTCTTAGTCTTTGTACACTTGTCTTCTTTTGCTTACTTTTTCTTAATTTGAATGTTATCTAACACTCAGTCCTTCATCTTCTCTTCTTTCTCTATCATTTTCTCCCCAAATTAGCATGGGACTAAGGGTTTGTTGCCTGTGCTTGAGTAGTATGCCAGTCAAAGTCCAAAAGTGCAACTGACAAAGTAACATCCCAATGTCTGAGAGGAAAAAATCATTTTTTGAAATACTTTGATCAATTATATAAATTATTGTATAAATGTAGAACACAGATAATAGTATTCTTTGTTCAGCAACAGTATAAAACAAATATATTATGTTCAGATACAAACAAAATCCAAAGTTAAACTATGAGTGCCATCACTTGTAGAGATGCATCTACCGCCATATATATCATACCTCCAATTCGTGCTAAATATTGCTCTGCCTCTGTGTCTCATAACTTTCAGGAGAAATTTCACTCTTTTTCACTTTTCCACAATAGACCTTTAATGACCTATTCACCTTTTAGACTCATCTATAATGGCCTCCCACACGCACTTTCTAGTCTAACTATAAGAAACAGCAAATAAACAAAAAGCTATGCAGTTCCTTGAATGTGACATCCTGCCCTGCCTATGTTCAAGATTTTACTCCTATTGCCTGGAATAATTCCCCTTACCTCAACTCCACCTAGCAATTCATACAGCTTCCTGTAGATTCAGCTTAAATGCTTTCTTTCTCAACAGACTTCATAAATATTATTTTAGTCTAATAGGTTCATCTTTTCTCCTACTGGTTATGCTGTTTCTAATTTTTGCTGCTAATGCTAGAATGTGCATACCTTTCTCTCTCAATGAACATTCACTAAAGATAAAATTTCAGGATCGTTGGTAAACCCAAATTCCACATTAAGGGCTTTTCATATAAGATAACACAAAAAATAAAAATTTGAATTAAAAGCTACCATCACAATTTAAAACTGGAAAATGCAGAGGAAATGGACAAATTCCTGGAAACATACAAACTCCCAAAATCAGTCAGGAAGAAACAGAACTCCTGAAGAGACCAACAATGAATAGCAAGATTAAAGCAGTAATAAAAAAATTTTCCAACAACAAAAAAAGCCCCAGACCAGATGTATTCACAGCCAAAAACTGCCAGACCTACTAAGTAAAGCTGGTACTCAGACTACAGAAATTATTCCATAATATCAAGAAGGAAGGAATCTTCCCCAACTCATTCTATAAAGCTAGTATCACCTTGATACCAAATACAGGAAAGGATACAACAACAACAACAGCAAATTACAGACCAATATTCCTTATGAATGTAGATGCAAAAATCCTCAATACAATACTAGCAAACTTAATTCAACAGCACATCAGGAAAAAAACAGTAATAATCTACCATGACCAAGTGGGCTTCATCCCAGGGATGCATGGATGGTTCAATGTATCTAAATCAATAAATGTGATTCACCACATAAACAAAAGCAAAAACAAAGACCATATGATCACCTCAATAGATACAGAAAGAGCATTTGACAAAATCCAGCACCCTTTCATGACAAACACCTTCAACAAACTAGGCACAGAAGGAACATATCTCAAACTTATAAAAGCCATATATGACAAATCCACAGCCAACATCATACTAAATGGGGAAAAGTTGAAAGCATGCCCCCTAAGAATTGAAACAAGACAAGGGTGTCCACTGTCACCACTTCTATTAATATTTACCACAATATTGGAAGTCTTGGCCAGAGAAATCAGACAAGAGAAAGAAATAAAGGGTATCCAACTCAGGAAAGAGGAGGTGAATCTATCAATTTTCATGATGATATAAACTTGTATCTGAAAATCCCAAAGACTCCACCAAGAGACTCCTGGAAATGATAAATTTAGCAAAGTCTCAAGTTATAAAATCAATGTACACAAATCAGTAGCATTTCTATCTATCAACAGAAGTCAAGCTCAGAGTCAAATCAAAGACTCAGTACCATTCACAATAGCTACAAAGAAAATAAAATATGTAGGAATATACTTAAACAAGGAGGTGAAAGATCTCTACAAGGAGAACTAAGAAACACTGAGGAAAGAAACTGCAAATGACACAAACAAATGGAAAAACATGTCATGCTTATGGATAAGTAGAATCAACATTGTTAAAATGTCCACAATACCCAAAGTAATTTGCAGATTCAATGCAATCTCCAACAAAATACTAATATCATATTTCACAGATCTAGAGAAAATAATTCTATGCTTCATTTGGAGCCAGAAAAGAGCCCAAATAGGCAAAACAATCTTAAGGAAAAAGCACAAACTGGAGGCATCACACTGCCAGACTTCAAACTATATTACAAGGCTATTGTAACTAAAACAGCATGGTATTGGTTCAAAAATGGAGACACAGACCAATAGAACAGAACAGAGAACCCATTTATAAAACCACCCATCTACAACCAACTGATCTTCAACAAAGCAGGCAATAACATACACTGGGGAAAAGAAGCTCTATTCAGTAAATGGTGCTGGGAAAATTGGATAGCCACAGCAAAAGAATGAAACAGAACCCCCATCTCACCATTCACAAAAATTAATTCAAAGTGGATAAAAGACTTAAATGTAAGGCATGAATCCATAAAAATTCTAGATGAAAATGCAGAAAAAACTCTTCTAGATATCTGCCTAGGCAAAGAATTTATGACTAAAACCCCAAAGGCAATTGCAGCCACACAAAAATAAATTGGACTTGATTAAAGTAAAAAGCTTCTGCACAGCAAAGGAAATAATCAACAGAACAAATAGACAACCTATAGAATGAGAGAAAATGTTTGCAAACTATACATCCTACAAACGGCTAATACCCAGAATCTACAAAGAACTCAAACAAATCAGCAAGAAAAAATCAAATAACCCATTAAAAAGTAGGCAAAAGACATGAACAGATGTTTTTCAAAAGAATATAGACAAATGGGCAACAAACATATGAAAAAATGCTCAACATCACTATTCATCAGGGAAATGCAAATTAAAACCACAAAGAGATATCATCTTACCTCGTTAGAATGACTTTTATTAAAAAGTCTAAAAACAATAGAGGCTGGCATGGATTCAGGGAGAAAGGAACACTTACGAACTGTTGGTGGGACTGCAGATTAATCCAAACACTATGTAAAAAGTATGAAGATTTCTCAAAGAACTAAAAGTAGACCTACAATTTGATCCAGCAATCCCATTACTGAGCATCTACCCAAAGGAAAAGAAGTCATTTTTATCAAAAAGACACCTGCACTTGAATGTTTACTGCAGCACAATTCACAATCACAAAGATATGGAATCAACACAAGCACCCATGAATTCATGAGTACATTAACAAAATGTGGTGTCTGTGTGTGTGTGTGTGTGTGTGTGTGTAGAGAGGGATACATACATACACACATATACATATACCATAGATTACTACTCAGCCATAAAAATGAAACAATTAATGTCTTTTGCAGAAATTTGGATGGAACTGGAGACTATCATCCTAAGTGAAGTATCTGCAGAATGGAAAACCACATGTACCTTCTAATAATTTGGAACTATTCAATGGGCACACACAGGCACAGAAAGAAGTAAAAATTTTTGGAAATTGAGAAGTGCAGAGGAAGGAGGAGGGGAGGGTTAAAAATCTACCTAACATGTACAATGAACACTATTCAGGTGATGGGCACATGTATAGCCCTGACTAAAGCATTATAAAAGCTATCCGTGTAAGAAAAACATTTGTACCCCCTTAATATTTTGAAACAAAGTAATAATTAGAAAAGGGTATAGCTGTGTTCTATAAAGCTTATTTATAAAAACATAAAAAATTACCACAAATTAAGAAAAAAACATTTTCTCATCTGTTGAATAAATATAAATCTATAAATAAGTGTGTGTGTGTGTATACTAGTTTGTAACTATGATAATAAAATAAGGATGCTTAAGGATCTGCTTACCAGGACTTCCTCCATCATGATGAGCCGGGTTCCTGGGTCCTTCAGAGAGATGATTAGGAAAGAGATATGATGTTTGCCAGCCTAAGATGCCTGGCCACAAAATGGTCCTCTGTAGCCTAATAAAACGCAGATGATATTTCACCTAGAAGTAGCAACAGGAAACAAGTTATGTTTAAAATCAAACAAACTGAAAAGCAAATAGTAAAAATAAAGTTAAGCTTAGATGGTTCAAATGGAAAACCATGTGACTTAAACGATGAGACTTGTCTTATATCAAAGTAATTCTGAATTCCTGGAAAAGACAATGACTCTAAAGCACAACCTATATCTAATCATATCCACATTTGAATTCCACTCAAAATGCAGACAATGCACAAAAAAGATATACATATGGCCCATAAATAAATGAAAAGATTCTCAATATCACATAATAAGATAAATTCAAATTAAAACTATAGAGATATCTTTCTCACCTATCATACTGGCAAAATCAAAAGCTTAACAACACACTCTGTTGGCGAAGCTGTAGACACACAGGCACTTTAATACATTCCTCATGGTATGCAAAACGATACAACTCCAATGGAGAATTAGGCATTAATAAAACAACACATACACTTTCACTGTGTTGCTATAACAGAATACCTAAGACTAAGTAATGTAAAATCAATGGAAGTATGTTTTCTCACAATTCTGGAGGCTAAAGAGTCCAATATCAAGGTACTGGTAGGTTTGGTGATTCTGATTCCAAGATGGTGCTTTGAACGCTGAGTCCTCTGGAGGGGAGGAACACTGTCCTCATGTGGTGGAAGGCCAAGCGAAGGAGGCAAAAGGGAGCCAAACTTGCCCTCTTATAATGGCATTAATCCCACCCAGGAGGATGCAGCCCTTTTGGCCTAATTATCTAAGTACCACCTCTTAATAAACTGTTAAAATGGCAATTAAATTTCAACATGAGCTTTGGAGGGGACAAACATTCAAACCAGAGCACGCATTTATTGTTTGATTCAGCAATCCTACTTCCGAGAACAGACTTAGAATATGTATCTCCAATAATATAAAAAAAAATGCACAAATTTGTCTGTTGTAACATTATTTGTGGTGGGAATATATTGGAATTACCTTAATTGCTCATAAAAAGGAGACTGCCAAAACTATGGTACCTCTACACAACAGGGTGCTGTACATCTGTTCAAGGTATGGCCAGAAAACTGAAACCCTACCCAAGAACTGAAAAGGTAAGAGAATTCTACTGTAGTATGTAGGTAGCAATAGCAGGAAGCAGCCACCAGACCTAGGACTAAGGGAACAAAAGCAAAATGTCAAAATTTAAAAAAATTACAAACTTAGAGGAGAGACCTGTGGGGTTGAAATCCAAACCTTTGAGAAGGGGGCATAAGTCAGTGAGGGCTCTGCCTCTGACCTTGAAGGAGGGGTCTTTGGGACTAGGTCCTAGATCTGAGAAGCAGCTGGAATCTGTGAGAAGTGTCATGAAGCTGATTTTAAAAAGTGTTGGACAATCTGCATGCTGTATTTGGCTTCTGCTATGGCAAGAAACTGCTACTTGCCAAAATAAAGAAGTGGTGCTAGGATATCATTCACAGGGACTACAAGCAGACAGAAAGCCAACAGGAAAGCTTCAAGTCCCTTGTCCTCCTTTAACCTTACAGTCTGCCAGTAGAGTCCCCTAGTCTCACACAGAACTGGCTGGAAAAACAGAAATGTAACTACAGCATCCAAGAGCAGAGTATATAGAAGGATGGGTTTAGAGTTTAGAAACAAACTTAATGACCGACAACCATGCTACCTTTTGCATAAAAAAAGTCAAAATGAGGTTTTTTAAATATACTTTACATAAATTATATATAATAAAATTTATATATATAAATTCAATCTACTAACACATTTAATTTTAGGATGCATTGAAAAGGAAGTTGCAGACATCAGTATACTTCCACCAAATAAATAAAGATTAACTAGAATTCAATATTTGTTTATAGTTTTTATTTGAGGTAATTTTAAATACAAGAAAATGAAAAAATCTTAACTGTGTACTTGCTGAATTTTGACAATTGATATTTATGGTTAATCTAAACCCCACTATCAACATTCCCCTTACTCCAGAAAGTTCTCTCCTGCCCTTTCTCAGTGAATCCCTACCATAACTCTTCACAACAGATTTCACCATAATTTTGTCTGTGACAGAAGTTCATATAAATGGAATCAAACAGTATTACACTCTTTGGTATGAGGTTTCTTTTACTCAACATGCTGTTTTTGAGATTCACTTATGCATTTGCCTTTTTTTAGCCATTAATTTCTTTTTGCTGCTGAGCAATATTCCATATTATTAATATATCAGAGCTCATCTATTTTCTGGTTTTTGGCTATCTGGCTGTTTCCAATTCTTGGCTATTATGGATAAAGCTGCAGAATTCTTTTTGGGAACACACATTTTCCTTCTTTACAGTAAACTCAAAGGTGTGCAACTGATGGATCGTAAGGTAAATTTAGTTTTGCCTGGAAAAAAAAATAGCAGGCATTTTCATAACCTGGTATACCATTTTATAGTCCCACCAACAATGTGTGACAATTCTGAAGGCTCCACATCCTTACCAACATTTGATATTTGTTAGACTGTAACTTTACTCCTTCTGGTGGGTGGGTAGTGCTATTTCATTTTGGTTTAAATTTGCATTTTCCTGATGTCTGATGAGATTGCACACTTTTTCATGTCTTTTTTGGTCACCAGTATATCTCCTTTTGAGAACTATTTAAATATTAATATTTTGCCCATTTTTCAAACTGTGCTGCTTGTCTTTCTATTATTAAGATGTAGGACCTTTGAAAATATCTTGGATACTAGTACATTGTCAAATATATTTCTCTAGCACTGTGTCCTGACAATTCATTTTCTTTTCTTTTTCTCTCTCTTTTCTTTTTTCTTTTTTTTGCCACCCAGACTGCATCCTCTCCCTTACTCTCCTGAAAGAAGAAAAGAAAGATCACCAATGGCAAACAGCAGTTGCAGGGAAGCAACACCACGAGCTGGTTTGACACTCAGAAGAGAATACTGTGCCTCCCCTCATGGTTTCCGGTGCTCTACACATTCACAGAAATTTTCTAGTAACAAACTACATAAATGATCCCTGAAAGTATAGTTTTGCCAAGTTATTTTCTTAAGTATATTTCTTAAAAATTGAACTTTTTATTAATTGTAGACTCACATGTAGTTGGAAGAAATAACAAGCAGATCCTGTGTAAGCCTTGACCACTTTCCCCAAATAATATTTTATATTAATAAAACTATAGCATAGTATCACAACCACGATAATGACATTGATACAATTCATCAATCTTGTTCAAAATTGCCAAGTTTTATTTAGGTTATTAAGTATGAAATGTCTGATTTCCATAAGTACTAAGTTTGACGGTTGATATCTCTGACATTTCCCTTTGACATTCCTTGTTTTATTTTTATTGTGAAGGTACATCCTCATTCTTTCAAAAGCACAGCTTGGCTTGTGATTATCTTTCAAAGTTTTTTTTAGAACAATTTTTGTGAAACCATAAGTCAGTCAAAAATTAGTGTTATTTTCAAATAGGAGTTCCGTCATGGAACCAATGCTAAGCAGACAGCTCAAAATATAAACAAAGTGTTTGGGAAGGATGTAGCTAATGAATGCACAGTACACTGATGGCTTGAGAAGTTCCATTCTGGTAATTTTAATCTTCAAAATGAGCCACGTGGGTGACCTCAGACCAAGGTGGATAATGATGAACTGAAAGCTGTAGTGGAAGCAAATCCATCTTAACCTACCCGTGAATTAGCAAGATTTGACGTCACTATTCCAACAATGTTGGACCATTTGAAACAAACTGGCACGGTTAGGAGGCTGGATAGATGAGTTCCACGTGAATCAAACGAGCATCTGAAGAGAAATCATCTTGAAGCTTGCCTTTCTTTGCTGTCACGACAGAAAGGCGAATCATCTCTACATTGTATTGTTACATGTGATCAAAAATGGATTCTTTTTGGCAACTGCAAGCATTCGGCACAATGGTTAGAAAAAGATGAAGTGCCGAAACACAGTCCAAAACTGAATATTCATCAAAAAAAGCTAATGATATCTGTTTGGTGGTCTAGTGCTGGCATTATCCACTACAGCTTCATGAAACCTGGTGAATCAATCACAGAGGATGTCTACTGCAACCAGTTGAATGAAATGATGAGGGTGCCTGTGATTAAGCAGCTGAGATTGGTCAACAGAGACAGGCCAATCCTCTTGCAAGACAACACTCGACCACGTCACACAAACGATGCTGCTCAAACTACAGAAGCTGGATTTGGAAAGTCTCTGTTATCAACCGTATTCACTAGACCTTGCACCAACTGACTACCACTTCTATCAGGCTTTGGACCACTTCTTGCAAGGAAAAATATTCAATTCTCAACAAGCTGTGGAAAATGTCTTTCATGATTTCATCGCCACTCACTCTCCAGGCTTCTTTGCTGCTGGCATAAACAAGCTACCACTAAGATGGCAAAACTGTGTTGATAGTTTAGGCACATACTTTGATTAGTTGTACTGCTTCTTGCTTGAGATATAATAAACTATTGATTTGAAATCAGACATTTCATATTTAATGACCTAATACTTGTACTCTGTGTGTGTGTATTAAGTTCTGTACAGTTTTATCACATGTGTAGGTTTGTGTATCCATTACCACAGACAAGATACCAAATAGTTCCATTGCACCTTTTTTTTTCCAGTACCTATACCCTGACAACCAAAAATATGTTCCGCATTTCTCAAACTTTGTCATTTAGACAATGTTATACAAATGGAATCACATAGTATTAATCTTTTGGGGTTTTTTTCACTTAGCATAATTCCCTGGTGATTATTCTAAATAGTTCTATGCACTGATTATTCATTTCTTTTTATTGCTGAGTAGTTTCCCATGGTATACACATATACACAGTTTGTTTAACCATCCACCTGCTGAAGGACATGTGCACTGTTTTTAGTTTTAGGGTATTATAAACAAGAACAAGAAATGAGTCTGCAGCAGGAGTACAGGCACCCAACATGCCTCAGGCAAGGGGCTTGTTTTATACTGAAGGAGGTACAACAACTGCTACCTTACCCATCTACGGATCTTCTGTTCTTACCATATTCCCAGCAGGCCTCAGAGAAGAAAATTAAATGGCCTATTAAACTGTAGTTAAGGTATTAGCTTGGGGACAACATCCTGTTAATATGGGACAGTGTTCCACATGATGAAGTCTATGTAGTTAACAATAACTGATATATGGCTCTGTGTCCCTAGTAGCTAGAACATTAAGGATATGGGAACCCAAGCTTAGAAGTAAAATTGGCCCTTCTTACCATCATTCCCTTTAAGTAGAGACTTATAATTGGAATTTATAGTTCTCATCTCCACATCCTTGAGCTCTTACTGGACTAAAGGCTTTGTTTCCTGGGGTAAAGAGAACACTTCCAACAGGGGAAATAGTAAGTTTCCACTGAGACTTGCATGACTACCACCTGGTCATACTGGGCTACTTAAGCTGGTGCACCAGTAGAAAAGGAGTTACTATACGAGAGGGAGAAATTAACCATGATTAACATGAGGGTTAGGGCCGCTATTATATAATGAAAGCAAGTGTCAGGTATGTTTGAAATAGCAGTTTCATCAGGGCATCTCTCGGTGCTTACTTTTCCACAGGTAACGTGAATATGCATTGTGATAACCATGGCCTGACAATTTAAGGGCTCAAGAAAGGTATGGTTTACCTAACTAGGCAAGCAAGCTAACCCTCTAAAGTAATAGTCAAGACCAACTAAAATCTAGAATATGAATGTCTAAATAGTTCCATATATTAAAATCCCTCTGTTGAAATACCTATAGTAGTATCTATGTTCCCATATGGATTTTGACTAACAGAAATATGCACAGATTATCAAAGAACAGAAAGAAAGTGATGGGTGTGGGAGTTGAATGGGAGTTTGAATGGGAGTTCACAAGGTGCAGTCCTACATTAGAGAAAATAGTGTGACCAAAGGTCCCAAAACAAAAGATGATATGGTGCATGCAGAGAACTTCTAGAAGTTAAGTATTACTGAAGCATAAAGTATGTAAGGAGTCACAAAAATGAGACTGGAGAGGTATCCAGGTACCAGGGCACTGAGAGCTATATGCAAAGCACTCTGGACATGAGCCTGAGGCAATGGGAAACCACCAAAGCCTTTTAACCAGGACAGTGACATGATCATATCTGAGGTTTAGATGCATAATTGTGACATTCGTGGAAAAAAAAAAGATCCTGTCAAGAAAGTCAGCTAAGACAGGGAAAAAGTGGTAGATATTAGGTCTGTGTTAAACACGAAGTCATTATCAGAGATCATAAAGTTTGTTCATAAAACAATCAAAACAGATCAAGCACCTGGGAAAATAATCTGGGGAATTCGGGGGTCAGGAATCTAATTCAAATATTTTGAGAATAAACACAGTCTACAAGTAGTGAAAATGAAGCTTAAAGTGGTGCTAAAGACATTTTGAGCCACTGTATATTTTTGAACACACATACATACTTAAATCCATATAGCATATGGATAATTTTGAGTTAGTAAATGGAAGGAAGTTGGCACAGAAGAATGGAGTCATGGAAGAATGGGAAAGACAGAGAAATGGGTTTCCATAAGCTTGCCTTCCACTGACAAGCATGTGTATCCTAAACACAGGATTTGGCTCTAGATATTATAGACTGGCCATTTATTTCTATCACCATCAGGACAGGATGTCTATAAAATCTGCTAAAGAGACACTAGGTTACCAGGTTCAAAGCACTGTCCTCTTCTTTCCTTCTCATGGGCTTTAATCAGATTCTTTCTCGGTCCTAATGTCCTAACTCTATATCAATGTGGCTGAGCCTTTAGAGTTTTCTCTAGAATTTATGAAAGGAATTAAATTCTGTCTTTCATGGTGGAAGACACAGCTCTTCCCTATCAGCGTAAGATGATGGTGAAGAGCACAGGCCTTACAGTTACTCAGATCTGGATTCAGATTCTCGCTGTATTGTACACTACTAGTATGACCTTGGGAAGGTTCGTTTCTTCATTTATAAAACAGGGTTAGTAATATCTAATTCTTTAAAATTACAGAAACTGGAAGTGCAATTATGAGAAAACTATTTATTTAAAAAACTCTAAGGTTTTCTTACCTGAAGAGGCAGAGGGTCATTCCTGTTTCTGAAGTTATAATCAAAAACAATGGCAGCCAGCACTTTCTGAGACTCAGAGTTATACTGAATGTAATTCTCAAACTCCATTTCTGAAGAAAAGCCTCGAACTACAGAGAGATAAAATTGTCTATACTTAAATAAAAACATCTGATAATCTCTCTTATTTGAGAGGTAGGACATTACTTTACATGGGCAAAGGCCTATCCAAATATTGTAAATTTCAAAACATTTTTCTCCTCAAATATTAGCCTCAAATGGATATTTGGGGTACTAAACAATTTTAGGTGTTTTATAAAATTTTACTATCATCTAAAATAATAATTACTATAAAACATATATAAAGGCAAGTCATTAGGGAAATGCAAATCGAAATCACAATGAAATACCACTTTACACCCAGTGACATGGAAATTAACAAGAAAGACAGATGATAGCAACAGTTGGTGAGAGAAACTGGAACTTTCAAACAACAATGCTGAAGGGGTATAAAAGGTACAGTCACTTAGAATAACAGTCTCACAGTCCATCAAAAAGTTAAACATAGAGTTACCACATGACCTATTTACTCCACTCCTAGGTATATGCCCAAGAGAAATGAAAACATACATCCACACAAAACTTACAGACAAATGTTCAGAGTAGTAATGTTAATGATAGCCAAAAGGTGGAAAAAACTAAAACATCCATTAAATGATGATGGATCTACCAACTGAATACAGTAGATCCACAGAATGGGATATTATTTGGCAAGGAAAAGGAATAAAGTATTGATATGTGCTACAACACAGATGAACCTTGAAAATATTGTGTTAAGTGAAAAAAGCTAGTCACAAAAACTACACATTGTATGATTCCATTTATATAAAAGGTCTATAATAGGCAAATCCATAGAGACAGAAAGTAGATTGGTATTTTTACTAATGATGGTAGAGATAGGAGATTGGGGAGTTACGGCTAAAGGGTATGGAGTTTCTTTGGGGGATGATGAAAATGCTCTAAAATTAACTGTGGTAGTACTTGCACAACTATGACTATACTAAAAGCCATTGAACTGTACACTGTGCATGGTTGAATATCTGCTATGTAGTTCATATGTTTTAAAAGAAAATAAAGGTAAATCAAGAGTGGAGAGTACTTCAAATTGTACTTTAAAAGGAAAGCAAAACTCATTTGATGGCTCAATAGCAGTATGGAGATAATAGAGGAAGCTAAGTGAACTGGAAGACAGATCAATAGAAATCACCCAATCTGATCAAGAGAGACAAAAAAGATTAGAAAAAAGTTGAACAGAGCCTCAAGAACCTGTGGAACAATACAAAATTTCTAGCATTTGCATCATCATAGTCCTAGGAGAGGAGAAAAGAAGGCAACACTGAAAAACAATTTTGAGAACTAATTGCTGAAGATTTCCAAATTTGGTGAAAGACAGAAACTTACAGATTCAAAGGCTCTTTGAAACCAAAACAGAATTGACCAAAAGAAATACACACGTAGACACATCATACTCAAACTTCTGCAAACTAAAGACAGAAAAAAATCTTAAAAGCAGCCAGAGAGAAATGACATATTATCTATAGGGAAACAAGGATTCACATGACTGCATATTTCTTTTCAGAAACCAAAGAGGTCAGAAGAAAATGGGAAATATTTTTCAAATGTTGAAAGAAAACACTGCCAGTCCAGAATTCTCTACCCAGTGAAAATATCTTTCAGGAATGAAGCTGAAATAAACACATTCTCAGATGAAGGCAAATGAGGAGAATTCATTGCTAGTAGACCTGCTCTGAAAAATAGTTAAAGGAAGTTTTTCAAGAAAGAAGAAAAATGATACTAGAAGAAAATGTGGAACTAGAACGAAGGAAGAGGAACAGCTTTGGTAATTAACTGGATGAATACTTTTCTTAACTTCTTTAAAATATGTATGCAAATTAAAACACTTTCTGGTGAAGTTTTCAATTATGTAGATATAAAAACTACAACATAATGAGGGAAATGTAAAGGGATCCATATACAGGTAAGGGTTAGACATTAAAGTGATAAAATATTAGGTCTGAATAGACTATGAAAATTTGGGTATGAATATTTTAACCCAAGAGCTGCCACTAATAGTATTATATAACACAAGTCCAACTGATCTATTTTTTTTCCTTTTATAGATCACGATTTTTGTGTCTTGTCTAAGGATTATTCAACCAAACTAAGTTTTAAGGATTTTCTCCTTTGTTCTTTCCTAAATATTTTATCATTTTGTATTTCAATCTATGATCCATTTTGAGTTAATTTTTTGCATAAGGTATGAGCTTTCATTGTTTTAGCTATTGGTGTCCAATTGTTCCAGCACCATTTGTTGGAAAGGTTATCCTTTTATTAAATTCCTTTGCACTGTTGTAAAGAATTATTTTAGCATATTAGTGTAGGTCTATTTCTGGGTTCTCTAATTGTTTTTAAATGATCTGTATGTCTAGCCCTCTACCAATACCAGACTGTCTTAATCACCACAGTTATAGCATAAGTCTTAAAATTGTGGAGCGTGAGTCCACCAACATTATTCTTTTGCAATATTGTTTTAGCTCCTCTACAAACAATAATGTTTTACAGAAAATCTTAATGCCTAACTAACCTTTTATACTGATGTTTAGATTCCTTTTCACATTCTCGGTGATTTCTTTTACCACATCAATATTCGAAGGTATGTAAATCAATTCCCATTCACTGGGATTTTTGAGGAAAGAAGGCAGAGTATGGATGGGGTGAGAAGCGAATTTGAAAGGTCCAACAAAATCTACAGTAATAACTGAACGGAATATCAAAAACAATAGTGCCAACATCAATATTGCGAGGACTTCCAATATTAAACTAATGAGCTTCCTCCTCTAGAACAGGGAAGAAAAAGAAGGTGTTAATTAACTTAAGAGTACACATTCAGCAAATGGGCTCTATTATATTAAGCTTCTGCCAGTTTCACTGTGGAAGAGCCAGTGCTGCTTAGACTATGTCATACCACACCTTCTCTGCCTCCCACTTTCCTATAGTTCATATTATACCATAGATTCCCTCAGTTTTACAGATTTGGAGAAGCTACCCACACTCTGGAATTGATTTTTCAGACGTGCACGTACACACATGCTCATGCGCACACACATACACAATGAAATGTATACGTGTGTGTGTGTGCAAGAAACGGGCACTTATGGACATTTTCCATGCATACCTTCACCTACCTTTAAGGTAAAATTTTTCCAGAGGAGTACTGCAAATTGGTTGAATGTCAACACATCCATTCTTCTGCAAAGAGTGTATGGTCTACTCTAGGGATAGAGGAAAGGTTTTTTTTTTAAACGTTACCTAATAATGTTCATATCAAGCAAATAATAGGATTACTTCTTTCTCCCACTTTTCTCCTTTATCATCCTCAAAAACTGATAGTAAGAAAGATTATGTATTTACAATAAATAAAATCATATTGTTCCTATTTTTCTTTTAGTTTACTTAATACATTAATATAATGAAGTTCTAGTATGTATAAAACACCAAGAAATAGAGAAAAAATCAGTAAGATACGGTTTCATTTGTCCAGGTAAAGATGACATAAAGGAAATCAACAGGATCTGATTTTTCCTATTCCAGTCTTCATTACAATAATTCTTAAGGTATTAAAAATAACAAATAATCATCACCACCACAAAAACAAATTATGAAAAATCAAATCACTCGAAAATATCAATCAACATTTTTTCATGTACTCAGAGTATAAATACCCCATTCACAGTGCTGATGAATGAACGTATTTATCCATTGTTACAATATTATTGCGCATTTACTGTGCGCCATGTTCTATGCTAACTATTGAGTATAAGATGGTAAGCACAACAGAAGAATAGACTCCATTCAAGCCCGATGATGATAAATGTAAGGAGTATCAGTTAAGAAGCCATTTTCTGTGGACAGACCTTCTGGAATGGCTATATGAGAAGATCAATGGACCTTCTCTATAGCAAAAGAGCTGTTTAACTGTTGAAACTTTAAAAACACAACCATTAAAAACTTCTGATAATTTATTTAGGGTCATACAGAAAATGGAGAAACATTTATTCAAGAAAATCTACTAAACGATGGCAAGAACAGCAAGAGTCAGTGATATTTGAGCCATGGCCTACTCCTGTCATGCCCCGCCCAACCCCTAGCTCCATATTATGGAGCTCTACTCTGGGAAAATGTGATCAAGAAGTTGGGGCTCTCTCCCTCCAAGGCTACCAATCTAGGGCTGTGGTTTCACTTTATGAGGGGAAGGGTGCTAGCATCTCTCATTTCCTATAGTTTCATAGTGAAGAAGCTCTATTATAGGCTGATGGAAATGAGAGGTCTGGGGATTCCTTGTCTTATTCAGCCCCCATTAACAGGGAAAAAGCTCCAACCCAAGTAATACAGGCTGACAACAGTGGGGTTCTGATCACCCATGCACACAATTGCTGGTAGCATAGAGGACATATCCCAGGAGAGGCAAGCCAAAAAAGCCAGGGGCTGTCAGGTCCTCATGCCTGTTCATATAGTGGGGGTGATTACTCTGGAAGAAGCATGTTGCTGTCCCCACTCCCAGCTCTGGGGCAGTGTCATTGAGGTTCTGTCCAGGGATAGAGGCAGGATATTAGGATGAAGAGCTCCACAGCTCTGCCTGATGGGACAGGTTTTATTTGGAATAGGAACATAGATTCACATCTAAGAGTGTTGTCAAAAAACAATGCAGACCTTGGTGGTGAGCACTTGAGGGGGGCTGATATCTCCACGATACTAGTATCAACAGTGAATAGCAAAAGGAACAGCAAAAGATTAACACAGAGAACCAAGGCGAGTGATAGCCAAAAAGAATCCTCCTGGGATCACATACACTCTTGGGAGTCTAGAAAGCTATACAAACTCAGGAGCAATCAGAACAAGACATGGGGCAAACCTGAAATCATTACGTAAGCCACAAATCCATCAAAGGCAAAATGCAGAAGTCTTAATGGCTCAAGGAGCTTAAGCACAGCTACAGACCGAACACTGAACAATGAGCTACACTGACCCATGGGGGACATACCAAAGAAGCCAGGCTTAAAAAAATCACACACATCCATATCCCCAGTGGTCTGAAAAACTGAATGAAGGGTTCAAGACTGTGCCCTTTCAGGAGCAATCAGAAAGAGATTCTCTAAGCTACTACTCCCTGTGTAAATGTTGGACAACAAAAAGTAAACTTCCTGAACTATGTGATAGCAGTCTCCAAGCCACAGACACATCTGTCATAAAGGGTAAAACTCTAATTGACTAACTTAAGCATAACATTTGACCAATAAGTAGCTTATACTGATCCAGGGGGCAACCATTCAGAATCCACACTAAAGATAAGCACAAGTGTTATGGCTTGAATTCAACAAAATTCTTATGTTGAAGTCCTAATGCCAGTACCTCAGGATATGACTGTATTTGCAAACAAGGCCTTTAAAGAGGTGATTAAGTTAAAATGAGGATGTTAGAAAGGGCCCTAATCCAATCTGATTGGTATCTTTTTAAGAAGAGAAAATAGGGGCATGTTTGCAGAGGAAACAGTAAGAGGACACAGCAAGAAAGTGTTCATATAGTAGCCAAACAGAGAGACCTTAGGAGAAACCAACCTTGCTGACAACTTGATCTTGGACTTATGGCCTCCAGAACAGTGAGAAAAACTGACTTCTGTTGTTGAATCCACCTAGTCTGTGTTATTTTGTTGTGGTGGCTCTAGCATATTAATACATACAGATATTGGACTTGAAAAATACTTAAAATCAACTACCTTAAACATGTTTGAAGAGCTAAAAGAAACAGAACAAAGATGTCTCAACAAATAAACAAGATTGATAGAGATACAAATTATAAAGGGAAACCAAACAGAAATCCTGGAGCTGAAAATCATAAAACTAAACTGTGAATTTCATTGGAGGGGCTCAAGAGAAGATTTCAACAGGCAGAATAAAGAATCAGTGAACTTGAAAGTAGGTCAAATAAAATTATGTGTGGATGTGGAGAGATAGGAACACTCACACACTGTTGGTGAGACTGCAAACTAGTACAACCTCTATGGAAAGTAGTATGGAGATACCTCAAAGAACTAAAAGCAGAACTACCACTTGATCCAGGAATCCCACTACTGGGTATTTATCCAAAGGAAAAAAAAAACATTCTATAAAAAAGACCTGCACTCGAATGTTTATAGCAGCAGAAATCACAATTGCAAAGATGTGGCAACAACATCAATACGTGAGTGGATTAATAAAATGTGGGAGACATATATATGGGGAGATATATATATATATATATATATATATATATATATATCTCCATATACACACATACACACCATGGAGTACTATTCAGCCATAAAAATTAGGGAACTAATACTTCTTGTATTATCCTGGATGGAACTGGAGACCATTTTCACCTAATGGAAGTATCAAAAGAATGGAAAAACAAACACCACATGTGCTCACCATTAAATTGGTACTAATCAATCAATATTTTTGTGCACATATGGAAGTAACATTCACTGGGGATCGGGCAGGTGGGAGGGGAAGGAGGGAATGGGTAAATTTACACCTAATGGGTGGTGTGCACATTGTCTGGAGGATGCACATGCTTGTAGCTTTGATTCAGGTGGTGCAAAGGCAATTTATGTGACCAAAGCATTATTTGTACCCTTATAATATTCTGAAATTAAAAAAATAAAATAACAAAAAAAAATTACCCAGTGTGAGGAGCAGGAAAATAACAGAGCCTAAGAGAAAGAGAAAGAATATTTGAAGAAATAATGGCCAGGGGAGTAACATCAGCAAGACGGTAGAAGAGAAGATCCCTAGCTCTGGTCCCCTCAACAGAAACACTGAGTAAACAACTACACATGGTTGAGAATGCTTTTATGAGAGTTCTGGGACTCACAGGAGAGCTTACAACACTCCATTAGAGCACAAAACACAGAAAAGGCACATTAAAAAGGGTAAGAAAAATGTTTCTCATTGTCTGCATCATCTCACAACCAGATGGCACAGTGCAGTGTCAAGAAAGAGATCCTTGGGCTGTGATTTCACCAGTGGTGGAAAAAGAGACGGACTTTGATGTCCAACTCACCCAGCATTTTGGGGCACTGACTGACTACTTTTGTCTTGCCTCAGACAAAACACTGGGGGAATTAGCACAGCTATACCACTTGGGGACAATGAGGAATCAAAAAAAGGGTGTGGGGCTTCTCAATGGCTGGATCCTCAGCCCCCACCAGTGGCCTCACCTGACCATGGAGCCAAGTCACCTATCCCCACCTGACTGCAGAGACCACAAGGTGACTTCACCTGACCATGGAGCTCTGCTAGTCACCTCACCTGACCGCAGCCTCAGTCAGCAGCCTTGACTATGGAGCCAAGCCAGCTGGCCACAGCCAACTGTGGGGCCAAGCCAGCCAGCTCCAGCTCCGTCCAACCCAGTCATTCAGCCATTTGGCCCTGAATGACCGCAGAGACTCCCCCAACACTGGCCTTGCCCAGCCCCAAAGCCCCAGCAACAGCCTTGCCCTCCCAGCTGGCTCTGACCAACTCTACAGAAAAGCCAGTTAGCCCCACCTGACCACGGAGCAACCCCAGTGGCCTCACCCAAATGTAAAGCCTGACAGTGGTCTCAACCAAATGTGGGGATTGCCAGAGCCCTTGCTTGACTGCAAAGCCCTGCCAGCAGACTTGTCCAAATGTGGAGCAAAGCCAGCCAGCACTGCCTGACCATGGAGCCCCTCAGCAGCCTTGCCTGATAGTAGCTCTACCAGTGGCCTTGCCTGACCACAGAGCCAAACCAACTGTTGCTGCCTGATGACCGCAGCTCCAGTGACCTTGCTGACTGCAGCCTCTGCCAGCAAGCCTTGTGCAACCATGAAACCAAGTCAAACAGCCCTTCCTGATTGCAGATCTCCCCACATCGGCTCCACGTGACCACTGTCTCCACCAGCCAGCACTGCCCAACTGTGGAAACAGCCAGCAAGTTCTGTCCAACCCAAGAGACAAGCCAGCTGACCCTGACCAACTTCTGAACCCCACCAGCAGCCTTGCTGGACCATAGCACACGACATCTGGCCCCATCAGACTTGAGAGCAATGGGAGTGGGCCCCCTTCTATGTGAATACCCTGCAGACCCCAGCAACAGTGCCCACCCATGGAGAACACCAGCTGGCCTGCCCAGAATCCCAGGATGGGCTCACTGGTGAAGATCTTTCCCTGCTGAAGCCAGCATGCAAAGATTCTAAGAGGTTACCATTTATTCACATGCACAGACACCAATGCAAGGGTACAGGGTCACAAAGAATTAGGAAATCATGATACCACCAAAGGGAATTAATAAGGTTCCAGTAACCAGATTCTCAGTCCAGAAATTAAGCAGTTTCTGAAAAGGAAAGCATGTCACATTTCTCACACACCTGAATTATGAAGATGAGAGTCATTCTCTCTAGAATTTCACTCCAGCCCCTTTACTGAAAAGTATAATAGCAAGTTATGGGATTAATCATAACTTTTATTTTCCTACTAAAATGGAGGTTTCTTCCTTTTCCTTGTTGGCTTCCTTTAAAAAAAAACTGACCCAAATTAAGTCATGCTAATCAAATTCCTTAAAGTTGAGAGGCTTTTAGCTCTTCACAGTCCCAACCCCCTCATCCCCCAATACACCCTTGTTTTTGTAGGGCCAGCCACTAAATGAGCATTTTGTCATGTTATGTTTAATATCTTTTATTATCTCTTTTATAATCCTTTTGAGATGGTTATAATTAAGTATTCCCACATTATAGATGAGACTCAGAGAGGTTAACTCCTACAACCAGTAAATGGAAGGACTAAAATTAATTTTTTTAATTGATACACACTACTTGTACATATTTATGAGGTACATGTGATTTTGATATATGCATACAATGTATAATGATCAAATCAGGGTATTTAGGATATCCATCACTTTCAAACATTTGTCTTCTTCTGTGTGTGGTGGGAACATTTCAAATATTCTCTTCTAGCTATTTTGTAATATACAATATATTGTTAACTATAGTCACCCTACTGGGCTATGCAACTTATTCCTTTTATCTAACTATATTTGTACTCATTACCCAACCTCTCATCCCCCTTCCCCCAATAACCTTTCCAGCCTCTGCTAACCATAATTCTACCCTCTACCTCCATGAGTCCAACTTCCTTAGCTCCACCATATGAGTGAGAACATGCAGTATTTGTCTGTGGCTGACTTGTTTTCACAGTACCAATGTTGACTGCACTTCATAACGCTTCGCTTTTAATCACTAGGCTTTAACAAAAATTAAAATATATAACAATTCAAACCCCAAGTCTCCCACAGTTTGTTTTGTTTCTTGACGGGAGAGCAGTGGGTCTGTGGAGGGTTCCACACCGCCTCTCCCCGGTGCTGTGCGTCTTTTGGGAGAGGGGCGCACCTTCCGGCCCTGCGCCCACTGGGAGAGACTGGGAGTCAGGAAACAGTGGCCAGAGCAGGGGGTACCCGGGCAGGGGGAGAAAGGGCCACGAGGGCCGAGACACTCACCGCTCAAGCCTCACAACCGCAGCTCGGAGGCGCGCACCCAGCCCGGGGTCGGCGGCACTTCTCCAACGCCCGCCCCACAACCGTCCTCCGCACAGCCGCAGTTCCTCCCCGCGCATGCGCCCTCGAGCCCTAGCCCCCCCCCCCCCCCCCGCTGAGCTAGTTCCGCCCACTTTCCCGCATTTCCGGCGCTCGCACCTGTTCCCAGCTCAGCTAGCACGCGGCAGCTCCTACATCCTTCCCGCCAGTGCACCGCATGGGATCTTTTGCCTGTGACCCTATAAGAGCGGTGCTCCAACCCCTATCCACCGCCCCACCCCCACCCCATCAACCACATCCGGCACCCTGCCCTAGCCTCAAGTCCCTGTAAGAGCCCCACCTGGCTCCCCAGGTTCTTCACCTCTTGGTCCTCATCTCTCACGGGCTCCCCTCAGCGGGCTCAGCAGCTGTTGGCAAAGGAGGTTGAATAACTGTCTCCTCCTCACAGTTTATTTGGGGGTCAAGGACAGAACTTCCAGAGGCACACGCATGGGGCCCGCTAACCTACAGGCTTGTTCAGAACAGGAGCCCCACTGGAAGCTCCGTGTGGATCCCGTGAGCACTCTGACCAGGTAGGGAAAGGAGTCAGGCCGCTTTTTCTCCCTTATTTCCAGTGTGTTCGTATCATTACTGGAAAAGAGAAAAGCAGCCCTCCGAGAGCCAGAAACTGGTCTGGCGCTATCTGCTTAGGCCGTGGTGTTGCTAGGGGCTGGCCTGGATTCACCGCTCGGCCTCTGTGTTTTCCTGTTGCATACGAATGAACAGAACACCAAAATCACACAAAGCCATTCTGACTGTGATAAAGCAAGACATCAACAAAACAAATGACGTCCATAATTATGTCTGAGCCTGACAAAAATGAGAACATAGCCCAAACGGCTCCCTTTTTGGCTAAATAGGAGTATGTGCCACTTCTTTACCAACTACAGCCTTGGCCCTGTTTTGTTCCACCTTTGAGATAAAATTAAGATACCCAATCACAGAATTACTCTTACTTCCTAACAGCATCAGATTCAGAGCAAAGCCTCCACTCTATATTATCTAACACCATATTCTATAGTACTTTCTGATACTTTATTAAATATTAACATGCCCCATAGTTCCTCATGATGTACAGTCTCACATGTTACAAGGAGTCAATAAACTCAACTTTGACTGCAACTGTGTTATTTGTGGCCTTTGCCTGCAGGGCATTGACATTACTATTGATTCAATGCCTGTTATTATTAGTTTACTGATATGCTTATTAATACTAACATTGACACATTAATAGTAACTTTAAATGTTAAGTGGTATTAATAAGAACTAACATTTATCAAGCACTTGAACAAAAGATGTGTTCAAATATTACCTCATTTCTGCCTCAACATTCTGCATTTGAAGAAACCAAGGATCAGAGAGGTTCAATCAATTGTCCAAGATCCCATAACTAGTAGAAAGGGCAAAGCTTGATTCAAGTCCAAGCTGGCTCACTCCAAGGTGCCCATAGTGTCCAGTCAGGAAAAGAGAAACTGCATTAGTTATTTCAAACAGAAGGAATTAACACAGGGGATTGTTCACACAACAGTTAGGAAGGGATAAAAGAACTGAGGTAATTAGAGATATTAACTGCAGGAAGCAGCTCTCAGAGACGTGTGGTTTCCAGAACCCAGGAGCTAAGAACAGGGGCCCTGATGCCGAAACCTCCGAGGAGGGTTTGCCCTGCTGAAAACAGGAGGGTGTTTCTTCTCTGCTCTTCCCACTTTCCAATCTCCTGCCAGTGCTTCCCATAAGAAGAGCCTAATAGGAAGTAAGCTGGCACAGGTGTCTGGAAAATGAAATTTGCAGTGTTCCTATGCCAGCATCATTGAACAGAATATAGAAAAGACCTTCGAGAGACAGCTCAGAGCCCTTAAATCTATGCCATAAGTGACATAGTGAGAAATTAATCTAAAAAAGCACCAAAGCTTAACTATATTTCCCAGAACAGAATGGGATTACCAAGAATGCAAAAACACTTTAATATAAGAATACCTATTCTTATACCACAAAAGAGAAAAACGCCCATGCAATTACATCCATAGATACTCCCAAATCCATTAGGAATATCAGACTTTCCATCTTTCTGCTTACATTACCCATTTGTTCTTCTATGTTGTTCACTTTTCCATTAGAGTCTTTAGTATATTAATCATAATTATTTTAAATTCCTGGTCTGGTAATTCCAAAAATCTCTGCTATTTCTGAGCATTTTTCTGATGTTTGCTGTACCTCTTTGAACTTTTTGCTTTAGTATGTCCTGTAATTTTTTGTTGAAAGCTGGAATGAGGTACCAGGTAAAAGGAACTGAGCTTAATAGACCTTTAGTGTGAGGTTTTATGTACATCTGGATAGGAGTTGGGATGTGTTTACTGTTCACTGTAGCTGTAAGTGTTAGAGGCTAAAATTTCCTCTGGTGTCCGTGGTTTTTCCCCTGCTGGAAATGAGAGTGGATTTTTCTCTGATATTCATCCTGAAAACCTGGAGATAAAACTCATGAAGTTAACTGGGAGTTAACTCCTCTGGAGTATTTAACTGTCTTGATTTTCTACACTGGGCCTTCATAATCTCATCAATTACAGTTAAAGTTTTCCCACTCCAGTACTGGTTCCAACAGTGGGCTTCTCTTCCTGAGCTTCTGCTTCTGGAAACTGTGATTCTCTGTATTCAACTGTCTCTCCAATGTTGAGGGCAGCACATTTGCTCTGTGACCTTAATTCCCTACTGGATCTAAAAAAAGTTGTGGGTTTTCAGTTTGTTTAGCCCAGGAGTAGGGAACCGTTTCATGTTGGAAGGCTGCATTAATTGAACTGTAATGAAATAAGGCCACATTTAAGAAACTTCAATTAAATATACTTAAAAATATACATTGTTTTGTAAAAAATCTAAATGCCATGTACTTAATAATTTCAAAAAATGAAGACTATGTTAATTTTCAAGTTAACTAACCTTTTATTGACTTTGTTGTGTCTGCTTTTTGTTGCAAAACATTTGAATATTTGGGTGCAACGTGGAGGTCCACAGTTTCAGCTGATCCTCTAGATGGGTATCAGTCATGTGTGACCTTAAAGTGTCTTGATTCAGGTTGGGTAGGAGAATGTAGATTCACAGCAATAAGTAGTCAAAAAACAAGAAAGCATTTTTCAGGCATGTTGCCTAAGGTGAGAGTATTTGCATTTTTCCATATTTCAATCGGATCTTTCTTAGCATCACACAATGACACTAAAATGTAATCTACTGAAAGCTCAATCAATTTCATCTCTAGTTCTTTAGGCACCTTGGTGATATCAACTAGGTGAAACTGAAATGCTAATTTGAGTATGTTTTCATGATTCTCAAAGTCTGTGAACCTTTCATCGTGTTCTCCAATTAATAGGTCTGTAACAGCTGCATATTCTTCAAACGATTCACATATATTATCCTGCTCATCAATGACCTTTGCTAACTGGGGAAAATGTTCATCCCAAATTTCCTTTTGAAGGAGAAATGCTTGGACTTTTTGCCAATATCATATATAGACTTAGTTTTATTTTGCAAAGAAATATTGAAGTCATTTCAATTTGACATGATATCACACAGAAATGCTGCATTCTTATAGAAAACTCCTTTGAATAATTCACATTGCTGATTATGTTCTTCATAAAATTTGACTATCTGTTTTCACAGACACAGGCTAACACCTATCCTTGAGATAGCCAATGCACTTTTGAATGATGTGGCAAATCCACACACCTCATGGTTCAACTTTAGCGTGTTAGGAAACTGACCATGCCATGTTGCATTTGCATGAATATAGTTAACAATACTTGTTGCAAAGTGTCACTTAAAATAGTAGCTTTAGCACAGATATTTTGCTGATGCAAGATACAATGAAAAGAAATGAGAGCATCCGGATCCGTTATCTGTGTAATAAACCCTACATATTTTCCTGTCATGGAAGGTACACCATCTGTACATACACTCACTGAATTTACCAAATTCAGTCCAACTTCACAACATTTATCTTGAAAGTTATTGAGGATATCTATTCCCTGTGTTCTGTTCACAGGAGTGCTCAAAGATAGTAACTCTTCATAGTAAAGAAAATCTTCTGTTATGACCCAAATGAAGTAAAATCTGCACCGAGTCAGTAGAGTCAGTTAATTCATCCAAGGCGATTGAATGATCTATATTTTCCTTTTGAAGTATTGTATGAGGTTGTTCTATTAAATTAAAGGCTAATTCATGCTGCCGATCATTATGGTTCTCTCTGAAAGAGGCAGTTGTTTGTGCTTTGAAATGTTATCGGGGTCTAAGTATCCTACAACTTCAACAATGCACTCTTTCACAATTTCTACATCACTGAATGGCTTTCCCTTTTTCCCCAAGTATGTAAGCTACTTTATAAGTTGTTTCAGTGGCATTATTTCCAGATCTTATTGCTGATTGAAAGAATTGTCTTTGCTTTTGCTTTTCATCTTTTAATTTCTGCAATACAAACTTTCACACCTCTCCCTCTAATGTAAAATATTTGTGGTCCTTATGAGTGCTACAGTGCTCATGAGCTTTGAGAAGAGGAGGCTACATATGTCAGCTATTTACAGGAAAGAGGTAGCACAAATATCTCAAATGCTGAGTGTCCCAGCAACCACTAACCATAGGGATCCTCAATGCTGATTAAATGTGATGTTGATAAGGTAGCAAGACCAAGTGCGGGTGTATATATCAATTCACTTTGAGATGTAAAGGGCTGACTTTTAGATAACTAATTTTGGCAGCTTTATCTATGGCATTTATTTACTTGTTCTTGGGCTGTCATAGTTTCCCAGGCACATAAACACCATCATAATTCCAAGAGCCTACATTAATCATTATTTGGGAGATAAAGGACCACAGGAACACTAGGATGAATAAGATGCTCCCTTTTGAGGTGTAGAGGCTACAGTTCAAATGGAATAGGATTTTTGAGTTTCATCTCCGCAAAAGAAAGATGTAGAACTACCTTGATTTGCTTTAAACCTAGCAAAACATTAAACAGTTTCGCAATTGGGTTTTTGTGGGCAGAGGGGCTTAGGAAAGCTGTGAGCATTTATTTCAAACATCAGGAACATAGGGAAGCACTTCCACATTAGTAGCATTAACAATGAAATGCAGCAGCATAATGACTCACCTCTAGGTGCCAATAAGCTTGTCAGCATGAGGCTCCAGTTCCAGTGAGTTCAAACATTTGTTCACATGCAGCTCAATCTGGTGCTCATAGACTCCCCATAATTTGGCATACATGATCATTATTTCCTGAGAAGTCATGTATTCCAGCAATGCATCAAATTGAGGACAATAACCAACCAATTCTTGACCTTACCTAATTAAAAGAATTGCCTTAAGTAAAGGCCCAGGTCATCTATCCTGCTTGCTTTGGGAAAAATGGCCTAAACCATGCTTTCCTCTGAACTCCACAACAATCAACACAGAAGAGGACTTTTGTGACTAAATGTGGGTTTTCCCATACACATACCAAGCAGTGGACACCGGCTGGGTGTCCTCTAACTCAATTCTGACACTATCTACCTGGAGATAGTGTCAGATCTCACAGGATGAGGGCTCAGTCCCCAAGGTGCGCCCCCACTGCCTAGACACCAGTCGCAAGTCTGGGCCTCCAGAGCTTCTGATCGACCAGCTTCAAGCTGGGGTTCCCATGACCCCTTCCCACTTTGGATTTGGTTAATTTGCTGGAGTGGTTCACAGATCTCAAGCAAACACTTACTTACATTTACCAATTTGTTACAAAGGATATTACAAAGGATACAGATGAAGAGATGCATAAGGCTAAATATGGGGGAAGGAAACGTCGAGGTTCCATACCCTCCCTGGTTGCACTACCCTCCAGGTTCCTCCAGATGTTCAGCTATCCAGACACTCTCTGAATCCAGTCCTCTTGGGTTTTTATGGACGCTTCATTACACAAGCATGATTGACAACTGTGTATAAATATGATTGGACAAAAAAGTGCATGATCTAAGCCCAGCAAGATCTGTTCAGATTCTTCCTGGCCTCTCTATGTAGCATTCCTTCTTCCAGGGCATGGGGCAGGACCCATGCTGGAATGAGGGTCTTTTGACCCACAATTAGATTGGAATCTTGCCTTAGGCAGGTGAAAGGAGGACAGGAGAAGGTCAGAGAAAGAGAGAAAGAGAGATATTCTATTTTTTGAGGCCTGCTCTTGAGGCCTAAAGTACCCCAACATTATAACAAGGACTATGGGACTTATGAGCCAGGAACCGTGGATGAAAACCAATATATACATCATAACAACACATCACGGTAAATCCATGGATGAGATGGAAGACCTGTAGTTCTCCAGGCCATGCTTCCAAGAGTTCCACCAATTTTTTTTTCCAAAAGGGTTACAAAATTATGGCTTTGGCATCTGTCCTATGGCACTGGGTCAATAGGTTCCCTAATTCAGTTTTAATGATCTTGGGGATAAAGAAGTTAGAAATAAAATTTTAGAGCCCACTCAATTTGGAGGAGTATTATAATACAAGATACTTCCCTCATTAAACAGAAACTCCAGAAAGCATGGTCACTATGGATGTGTTTGCACTGTTTAACCTGCACAGACATATGTACATCTTGTTCCATAATAAGGCTGAACATCCTTAAACTGGAGACTTCAATGAGCGTTGCTCTACCAATTAGTCAAACTCTTCTGTTGATTTTCATTCAGGTACACATAGACCAGGTAGCCAGAAAAAAAGCTATGAATTTAATTGGTTCATGCTCCTAGACACTTCACAGAAACAAACTCAAATCCCCTCCTCACCTAAAAATAGAACTATGGGTATATGATAAACATCACTTTGTAATTGACAATATCCAACTAAAAATTTGAAAACATTAAACAAGCGACCCACAATAGGGCAGCTTCATAGGCTCTCTTTGCATCTTGTAATTCCACAAAGACCGTTCTAATTATCTGCTTATCTCCCGATCAATCCTGGAGAGGTGATTATATTTCTCCTGTTGCATACTGGGGAACCCCATCTGCCTAGATAAGAATCAGAAGAAAATCTGTCTCCCTCCTCTCCATTCCATTTATTCTTACATCCTTCTTTATTAGAGGTGAGGCAAGAGCAGAAAGGAAAAAACACTATTTTAAAGAAACTTTCTTTCTGGCCATGGACTCTAAATGTTCTTGCTACAAAGATTCCCTTTCAATTGAAGCACAAGAACTTTATTTTGGATTTTGGAAACAGTAACTGAATTTACCCCTCAAACACTGGTGTTGATTTAAATTAGACATTTGGGAATGATATTGGTGTGTGTGTCTGTGTATATTTATGTGTATTCATGTGTGTATGTGCATGTATATCCACATATGTGCATGTGTATATTTATATGTGTGTGTGTGTGTTTGTATATGTGCACATCTCTGTGTGCATGTGCATGTATCCACACACTATTTGGTCCAGGCCTTATGCTCTTCTTATCCCTAACAGCTGCTAAAACATAAAGCTCTTGTTCTTTGGGCTGTTCCATCTGACAACACCATTATTTCTGGATGTTTCTATTCAAACCTTCAGAATACTCAGGAACAGGCACTTGTTCCTACCCTGATAAGTGTTCCTCTTTTCATATCTCTAGGAGAGAAAACAGGGATTTCATCAAATGTCTTTAGATTTACACATGTTGAATACATAATCTATTCATCTAAATCTGCAAAGAAGGAGACAAACTTTCTCCTTTGGGGAAATCTTTATTACATAAATATATGTACACCAAGATATATACACACAGGAACGTCCCTCTACACATCCACTCATAGTCTATGAAAGACACAAGGGTCATTGTTGCTGAATCTCATGGCTCCTGTTTTTCACAACCTTCTGCTGTTTCATCGGCATAAGCAAAGGTCAGGAAGACTTGTTCCAGTGTTACCTGGCTGATGGAATAGTCTTCTAAATCAAATTGCTCTTTAGCTTTCTCCAAAGTGCCAAACACCTTTAACAACAACAAAAATGCAGTTACTATTGCAATCTCCCCTTCAGCCTCCAGCCCAGATAGGCCTCTTCTCCACTTCCCCCAATCCCTGTTGTGTTTATGTTGGAGGACAAAAGGCACAGAAGAGAGAGATGGGAAAGTAAAAGAAACAGATAATTGAGGAACTGAGAAGAGGCAGTTCTCTGTTCCCATTCTCTTGATGGACATGGACTGATAATGGGATTTAGGGGCAGAAATTAAAGCAATTAAACTCTAAGGTTGTCTGAAAAGTAACCTAAAAGCAGTACTCCTGTCACAGTGCCAGGTTTCCACTGGACATGCCCAAATCCCAAATACTCCCCATCATTAGTGCTCTCTTAACATGTAATGTTAGAAGGGTGTGGCTTCTACCATCACCTTTCCCCAGCTATTGTCCTTCCTGGGAATGTAGTAGTTAAGGATCCCTTGATTCTTGTGCTTTAAGACACTACCTAAGAAAGGAAAATAGAACAGGTGAATAATCTTATAGATTTCATTTGAAATTTCCAAAATATTGCTATATCTACCTAATTATATACAGTGGAAGGGTGAATAGATGGGGTTAATACAAAAGAGAATGTGACCCAATAATCCACTCTCTTTGGTATACATAACATGGTTAATGCTTTCATCAGATTTAATCCTCATGAAATAATCTTCTTATGTGGAGTTCACATTTAATCCTCATGAAATAATCTTCTTATGTGGAGTTCACAGCAATGTATTCTCTCTGCCATGTGAAATTGGAAATCATATGTATAAATCACCAAAGTCAGGCCATGTGCTCTTGTTTCTTACACAGGTGAAAATCCACTGATAGAATGAGAGGGAAGTGGGTGGTATCCATACCTAATTTAGAACAAACAGATGTGTTTCAACTTATCAACACATACCTGCAGATTTGTGCAAATGGAATTAATGTGGATTTAAAATGTCTTCAAGGAAAAAAACACGTTTGTAATGGTTTGTGGATTTTCTTAATATTGGTCATAAGCATGTATTATCTCCATGATTATGCAAAACCTTTTATTGTGAAATATTTTAAACAAAAGGCTTAATGAATTATTCAAAACAAGCAATGATGAAACCACTCCATCCAGATCAAGTAATAGTAACCCATTCATTCTCATGTATAACTTTCCAGCCTCTATACCCCCATAAAAATACCCAATACCTTAATTGTTGTTGTTGGCATTTCTTTCTTTGTTTTTTTTTTTTTTGAGGGTGTTTACTTGTTTATTTGAAAGAAAAAAATTATGTATATTTATTGTGTAAAACACATCGTTTTGAAATACGTAAATGTGGAAGAGCTAAAATAGGGTAATTAACATACATATTACTTACCAGTACATACTTACCAGTTTTCTGTGGTGAGAAATCTTAAAATCTACTCTAAAAGAGTAGTTTTAAAGAAACCAATATATTGTTATTAACTATAGTCACCATGTTATACAATAGATCTTCTGAATTTATTCCAGCCATCTAACTGAAATTTTGTACCCTTTTACCAACATCTTCCCACTCCACTCCACCCCCAGCACCTAGTAACCACCATTCTATTTTCTGCTTCTACATGAGCTGAACTTTTTGGATTCCGCATATAAGTGAGATCCTGTGGTATTTCTTTTTCTGTGCCTGGCTTATTTCACTTAACGTAATGTCCTCCAGATTCATCCATGTTGTCACAAATGACAGGATTTACTTCTTTTTTTTTTTTTTTTTTTTTTAAGGCTGAATAGTACTACATTATGTATATATATATACTGCATTTCTTTATCCATTTATCTGATGGTGGACACCTGGTTGCTCCCATATCTTAGCTATAGGTGAATAATGCTGCCACGAACATGGTAGTGCAGATATCTCTTCAGCATACTGATTTAAATTCTTTTGGGTATATACCCAGTAGTGGGATTGCTGAATCATATGGTAATTCATTTTTTTTTTTTTTTTTTTTTTGAGACAGAGTCTCACTCTGTTGCCCAGGCTAGAGTGAGTGCCGTGGCGTCAGCCTAGCTCACAGCAACCTCAAACTCCTGAGCTCAAGCGATCCTCCTGTCTCAGCCTCCCAAGTAGCTGGGACTACAGGCATGCGCCACCATGCCCGGCTAATTTTTTCTATATATATATTTTTTTTAGCTGTCCATATGATTTCTTTCTATTTTTAGTAGAGGTGGGGTCTCGCTCTTGCTCAGGCTGGTCTCGAACTCCTGAGCTCAAACAATCCGCCCACCTCGGCCTCCCAGAGTGCTAGGATTACAGGCGTGAGCCACCGCGCCCGGCCGGTAATTCATTTTTAATTTTCTGTGGAAACTTCATACTATTTTTCATAATGGCTGCACCAATTTGCATTCCCACCAACAGTGCATGACTGTTCTTCTTGCCAACACTTATCTTTTGTCTTTTTGATGATAGCTGTTCTAACAGGTATGAAGTGATATCTCTTTGTGGTTTTGATTTGCATTTCCCTTATGATTAGTGATGGTGAGCACCTTTTCATGTACCTGTTGGCCATTTGTACCCCATAAAGATGTACAATCACATATTTATGGGGCACATGTAATATGTTGATACATGCATATAGTATGTAATGATCAAATCAGGATATTTAGGATATCCATTGCCTCAAACATTTATCATTTCTCTGTGTTGGGAACATTTCAGATCTTCTCTTCTACCTATTTTGAAATATACAACAGACTATTGTAACCCTACTGTGCTATCAAAGACTAGAACTTATTCCTTCGTGTATCTGTATGTTTATACTCATTAGCCAACCTTTCTTCATCCCTCAACCCTTCCCAGCCTTTGGTAACCATTATTCTCTCTGCCTCCATTGAGATGAATATTTTTAGCTCCCACATATGAATGGGAACATGTAGATTGCTTTCAGTAGTATGGACATTTTAACAATAGTAATTCTTTCAATCCATGAGCATGAGATATGAGATATCTTTCCATTTTTCTGTGTCTTCAATTTATTTTACCAATGTTTTATAATTTTTCATTGTGGAGATTTTTCATTTCCTTGATTAAATTTATTCCTAGGTTTTTTTTTTGGATAGCTATTGTAAATGAGATTGTTTTCTTGATATCTTTTCTAGGTTTTTCTCTGCTGGTATATAGAAATAATATTCATTCTTGTACTTTGATTTTGTATCCTGCAACTTTACTGAATTTGCTTATCAGTTCTAAGGGATTTCTGGTGAAGTCTTTAGGTTTTTCTAAATACATAATCATGTCATCTGTGAACAAAGATAATTTTACTTCTTTTCAATTTAGATGCCCTTTATTATTTTCTCTTGTTAATTGCTCTAGCTAGCACTTCTAGTATTATATTGAATAAAAAGTGGTTAAAGTGAGTATCCTTGTCTTGTTCCAGATCTTTCATTTTTCCCCCATTCAGTATAATGTTGGCTGTGGGTTTATCATATATGGCCTTTATTATTTTGAGGAATGTTCTTTCTGCATCCAGTTTGTTGACAGTTTTTTTTTTTTAAATCAGGATGGGTTGAATTTTATTGAATGCTTTCTTTTTCAGTATCTGTTGAAATTATCATATAATTTTTGTTCTTGATTTTGTTAATGTGATGTATCTTATTTATTTATTTATGTATGTTGAACCATCCTTGCATCTTTAGGGTGGATCCCACTTGATCATGGTGAATGATCTTTTTAATATGTGGTTGAATTATGTTTGCTTGTATTTTGTTGAGGATTTTTGTATCTATCTTTATCAGGGATATTGACCTGTAGTTTCCTTTTTTTGTTGCGTTCTTGTCTGGGTTGGGGATCAGGGTAATGCTGGCTTTGTATAATGAGTTTGGAAGTATTTCCTCCTCTTCAACTTGTTGAAATAGTTGGAGTAGAATTGACATTAGTTCTTCTTTAAATGTTTGGTAAACAGCGATGAAGCTGTGGGCTTTTCTTTGATGGGCAACTTTTTATTCTTGTCAATCTCATTACTCATTTTTGGTCTGTTCAGGCTTTTATTTCTTCCTGACTCAGTCTTGGTAGGTAGTATGTGTTCAGGAATTTATCCATTTCTTCTAGGTTTTTCAAGTTTTTGATGTATAGTTCTTCATAATAGTCTCTAATAATCTTTTGTATTTCTGTGATTATCAATTGTAATGTTGTTTTTTTCCTGTTGATTTCTTGGAGCTCCTTATATATTCTAGTTATTAGTTCCTTAATAAATGGGTAGTTTGCACATATTTTCTTCCATTCTGTGGGATGTCTCTTCACTTTGTTGATTGTTTCCTTTGCTGTGCAGAAGCTTTGTAGCTTGATGAGATCCCATTTGTCCATTTTTGCTTTGGTTGCCTGTGCTTTGAGGGTATCACTCAAGTCCTTGTCCAGAGCAGTGTTCTGAAGCATTTATCCAAGGTTTTCTTTTAGTGATCTCATAGTTTCAGGTTTTACATTTAAGTCTTTAATCCATTTTGATTTGATTTTAGTACACGATGAGAGGTAAGTAACTAGTCATTCTTCTGCATATAGATATCCAATTTTGCCAGCACCATTTATTGAAGAGACTGTCCTTTCTCCATTGTATGTTCTTGGCACCTTTGATGAAGATAGGTTCGCTATAGATGTGTGGATTTATTTCTGTGTTCTCTATTCTGTTCCCTTGGTATATGTGTCTGTTTTTATGCCAGTACCATGCTGTTTTGGTTACTAAAGCTCTGTAGTATAATTTGAAGTCAGGTAATGTGATTCCTCCAGTTTTGTTCTTTTTGCTCAGGATGACTTTGGCCATTCCAAATCTTTTGTGGTTCCATATAAATTGTAGGATTATTTTTTTTATTTCTGTGAAGATCATCATTGGTATTTTGATGGAAATTGCACTGAATCTGTAGGTTGCTTGGAGCAGTATGGACATTTTAACAATATTGATTCTTCCAATTTATAACCATGGAATATCTTTCCCTTTTTTGTGTCCTTGATTTCTTTCATCAATATTTTATAGTTTTCATTATAGACATCTTTTACTTATTTGGTTAAGCTTATTCCTAGGTATTTTATTTTATTCATACTATTGTCAATGTGATTACCTTCTTGGTTTCTTTTTCAGACTGTTTACTATTGGCATATAGAAATGCAATTGATTTCTGTATATTGATTTTGTATCCTGCAAGTTTACTGAATTTGTTTATCAGTTCTAATAGTATTTATGTGGAGTCTTTGGGTTTCTCTAGATATAAGAGCATATCATCTGCAAATAAGGATAATTTGACTTCTTCCTCCAATTTGGATGCCCTTTATTTTTTTCTCTTGTCTGATTGATCTAGCTAGAATTTCTAGTACTATGTTGAATAACAGTGGTGAAAGTTGGCAGCCTTGTCTTGTTCCAGATCTTAGAGGAAAGGCTTTTAGTTTTTCACCATTAAGTGTGATACCTACTGAGGGTCTGTCATATATGGCATTTACTGTGTTGATGCAAGTTCCTTCTATATCCTCCAGTTTTTTGAGAATTTTTAGCATGAAGCAATGTTGAATTTTATTGAGTGCTTTTTCCAGCATCAATTGAAATGATCATGATCATATGGTTTTTGTCCTTAGCTCTGTTGATATGAGGTACCACGTGAATTGATATATTGAACCATTCTCACATTCCTGGGATAAATCTCACTTGTTCATGATTAATAATCTTTTTAATGTGTTGTTGAATTTGATTTGCTATTAATAGTATTTTTTGAGGACTTTTGCATCTATGTTCATAAGAGATACTGGCCTATACTTTTCTTTTTCTGTTGTGTCCACCCTATGCTGAAAATATTACTTTAGACATATAATTTATATGAGAGCACAAATATAAAACTGTCTTATTAGGTGATGCAAGAGCTCTTGTGAGCCTCTGTTTTTTGTGACACTTTTTAAGCATAATCTAACACAAGAGGGTCATGGTAACAAACATCACAAAAAGAAGCAGTATCAAAAAATCAATAAATATCAGTAACTCATAGGAAATTGTATTGAAGACATAAATCATAGGGATGGTGAGAACAACAAATATAATTTAACACATTTCTAACAAAGTTAGCACAAATTAATTTACCTGGAAATGTCATTGCAATAAATGTTTTAAAATCCTTTAACTTATCCTCAGTCTTGACCTTGGCCTTCAGGATGTAAATATTGCCAAACTTGTTCTTGAGATGCTGAGGGCTGCCCAAGCACATAAACTTCCCCTGCACCATGATGGCTAGACGGGTACAGAGGGCATCACATTCCTCCATACTTGCAAAAAAAAAGAGAGCATATCATTGTAAGGCTAAAAAGTTCTCCTTTGGAGAACATTGTGTAGTTTAATCAGAGCAGGGATTTTGTGATCCTATTTTCAATCGCAAGTTGCACTTGCCAATCATGAAGCTCATAGCTGGGAAGTGGGGATTTTTCAAAGGATAAATAATAGAGTGCCCAATCTTCCCATAAAACATCTCCTGAAGTCCTATCTTCTCCTCATCCTTGATTTTTTAGCTAAATGAAAATTCCTGCCCATTTCACTTATTAGGATTAACGTGAATTCTCGTACCTAATGAGGAGCTCACAAACTCAAGAAAGTTCACTGTCCAATATTCCTGGCCCCAAATAATTCCCTCTTATAGCCACTAAAACTCATTCCAACCCTCAACCAAGCCTCTAGATGAGTTACACCTGTGGGAGGTTATAATGATGGCTTTTCCACTTTCACGTGCTCGTGTCACTGTGTTCCACAGCAGGCGTCGGGCTACTGGGTCCATGCCAGTTGATGGCTCATCCAGGAAGATGACTGAGGGCTTTCCCATTAGGGCAATAGCAGTACTGAGCCTACGTTTGTTTCCTCCACTATATGGCCAAAGAAGGAAAGAGAAAGTTAAAGTGTAAGAAGAGGAGGCTATACATATCAGCTATTTACAGGAGAGATCTAGCACAAATATCTCAAATGCTGAGAGTCCCAGCAAACACTAAACATGGAAATCCTCAATGCTGATTAGATATGACTTTGATAAAGTAGCAGCCCAAAGTACAGGGGTATATATCAATTCATTTTAACTTGAGATATAGAGGAGTGATATTTATATTACTGATATCGGCAGTATTATCAACAGCATTTATTTACATGTTTTTAGGCTGTCACGGTTTCCCAGGCACATAAACCCCATCATAATTCCAAGGGCCTATATTACTCCTTATTTGAGAGATAAAGAATCACAGGGACAATAGGAAGAAGAAGATGTTTTCTTTTGACGTTCAGGGCCATAGTTTAAATATAACTAAGATTTTGAGTTTCCTTTCTGTAAGGGAAAGATGCAGAACTACATTGATTTGGCTTATTAATGGCATCTGAAACCTATCAGAACATTAAATGGTTTCACAATTAGGTAATTGTGGGCATAGCACCTTAGGTGGAGATGTGGGCATTTATTTCAAACATCAGGAATATTAAGGAAACATCTCATAATGTAGCATTAACAAGAAAGAGAAGCAGCATAGTGACTCACCTGTAGGTGCTGATAAGCTTGTCAGCATAAGCCTCCAGTTCCAGTGAGTTCAAACATTTGTTCACATATGGCTTAATCTGATGCTCAGAAACTCCCCATACTCTGGCATACATGATCATTATTTCCCGAGCAGTCATGTATTCCAGCAAGGCATCAAATTGAGGACAATAGCCAATTCTTGGCCTCACCTAATTACAAGAATTGCCTTAAGTAAAGATCCAAGTCACCTATTGCACTCTATATCCATGGATGAAATGGAAGACCTGCAGTCCTCCAAGCCATGTTTCTAAGAGTTCTACTGAGATTTTTTATTTCTCTAAAGGGATACAAAATTATGCCTGTTGAATCTATTGTAGGGCACTGGGATAATAGGTTTCCTAGTTCAGTTTTAATGATCTTGGGGATAAAGAAGTTAAAAATTAAATTTTAGATTCCATCAATTTGGGAGAGTATTAGAATATGAGATACTACCTCATTAGTCAGGAATTCCAGGGGGCATGGTCACCATGGAGGTTTTTTCACTGTTCGACTTGCACAGTCATGTGTACATCTTGTTCTATAGTAAGGCTGAACCAGCGGCAAAGCCTTTCCCTTGGCCCTGAGCTCCACCCCTAACTGGAGACTGCAAAGTGTATCACTGTAGAAATTAGTCAAACCATTCTGTTGATTTGCATTCAGTTACACATAGCCTAGGAGTTAGAGAAATAGATTTGAACTATTATTAGTTTGGTCACTGAACTGAGGCTTACCAATGTGGCCATGACATTGAGTTTGGCATTGATTTCTCTGAATATGACATCAAAGTTACGGGCAACAAAAAAAATTAGGTAAATTGGACACCATCAAATTAAAATTTTTGTTCACCAAAGGACACTGGAAAATCAACCCACAGAATGGGATAAAATATTTACACATCATATATATAATAAGGGATTAATATCCAGAACATATAAAAAATTCTTCCAACTCAACAACAACAAAAACCAAACAATCCAATTTAAAATTGTGCAAATGGCTTGAATAGATATTTCGTCAAAAGACAATTGAGCACATGAAAAAATGCCCAACATTACAAATTGGGAAATACAAATCACAGCCATGATGGGGCCCAACACAGTGGCTAACGCTTATAATCCTAGTGCATTGGGAGGCCAAGGTTGGAGGGTTGCTTGAGGCCAGGCCAGAGAAACAGGCCCAACTACAAAAAATAGAAAAATTAGGTGGGCATACACTTGTAGTCCCAGCTACTCGGGAGGCTGAGGCAGGAGGATCACTTGAACCCAGGAGTGTGAGGTTGCAGTGAGCTATGATGATGCCACTGCACTCTAGCCCAGGCAACAGAGAAAGACCCTGTCTCGAAAATAAACAAAAAAGA